>NC_086446.1:169065743-169665743 GCF_028390025.1 Pseudophryne corroboree
CAGCAAAGCTGTGGACCCAGGCGTCTCCCTGGGAATACATCCGTGTCTGTATGTCAGATTGTCTTTGCCATTATGCGTGCATCAGTTACAAGCAATGTGCAGACTTAAGGCGTGTCAATGTAATGGGTGTAACTATACCCTGCGGTATATTTGGCACTATAAATCAACGTTTGGAATCCAAACTAGTGGTATTTTCCTGTAAAATATATATGGCTATCTCTGTACTTGCTGTAAGTACCAGCTCAAATATTATCTTGTAGATTGATGACACAAAGGCAAGAGCGAACAAAAGAAGGAGTGGGTAAACTAAAGAGGAGGGTGTGGACTGAGGGGAGGAGATAGGACATACATTTACACACCTACTCCATACATTCCTGGATGTGTAAGAGCAAGCCGAACAATGCAGCAGCTGAAGAGTCTTTTCCAACCGATTACAGTTATTATTATTCTTAGCAGGGCGCATTTACATTAACGTACCGTTGCAATTACAGTGAAAAATGTGTTCACTTGCTTGATTAACTAATTGCACTAGTCATAAAAGGCTGGGATTAGGCGAAAACCGGAATCGGACCGTCCGTCAGTGATGCTTTTCGTGCGCGTCCCCTTCCGGTGGGTGTGTCTGTTGCAGCTGGCACCTGTGAAGGCAGACATTAGAGCCTCCACTGGGATGACAGTAGACTGCTGTACTGAGCAGGAAAACGTTACAGGCAGAGGGGCAGATGTGTTAAGCATGGAGAAGTGATAAAGCAGTGATAATCGCAAGGTGATAATGCCCCAGTCAGTCAGCTCCTGTCAATTTACATATTGGAGCTGATTGGCTGGTGTGTTATCACCTTGCGCTTATCACTGCTTTATCAGGGTAGATGCTATAATCAAGTGGCCTAAAGGACCTATGAAGTCGGGGAGGAGCTAGGCCAGCGGGATAGTTTTTCTACTATCCACTCTACCAATGACTATCTTTAGTAACCTGTGGCGAGTGGAGCGGAGGGTGGCACTGAGCCCGAAGCGTGGCGAGCAAAGTGAGCCCACGAAGGTACATTTTGGGCACCCTGTTCGGGAATGGCTCCTCCCCCTGGTGACGTGGCTCCTCTCCTGGTGACGTCAGAGGTCCCGTAGCCCAACTTGGATTTAGAACTAACCCTTCGGGCTGGTACACTGCCATAGGCAAATGAGGGGGTGGGGGGTTCCGGGGATTCAGTATGATATCTGACTGTCGAGATCCCTACGATCAGGAGACCGACGCCGGGATTCCAACAGCCGGAATACTGGAGGCGAGCACAGTGTGTACCCTCGCAGGCTTGCTGCGCTTGCCACGCTTCAGGCCCGATAGTGACCTACGGTCACCACAGGGTTATATTCCCCCTCGGTGTTGGAGTATTCAGAAAATGTAGTCCTGCAAGGGTTAAATAGTCTTGGGCCACAAATTTTACACCTTAAACCAACAGAGAGTGGTCACTTACATATCACCCACTTGTATTTTCCCTGTCCGAACACTGTTTTGGGTACGAAATACGCTGGCAAAGTGGGCACACACACCATATTTACCATTTTGAATGAGTAGTTTTGTAAGGGTTAACTAGTTTTGGGCCACAAATGTAGAGAGGGTGGTCACCAGAGGGGTAACTATACTTTTTGGCGCCCAGGGCAAGACGAAACCCCCCCCCCCCCCCCCAAAAAAAAAATACATAAACAGAAATCTATAAAAGCATGATTGAAATCTTCTATAAATATATAAACTGATTAATTGCTATAAAACTACTTTCAGAATGACATACAATTTTTTTTATTTTCTCTGACGTCCTAGTGGATGCTGGGACTCCGTCAGGACCATGGGGATTAGCGGCTCCGCAGGAGACAGGGCACAAAAATAAAAGCTTTAGGACTAGGTGGTGTGCACTGGCTCCTCCCCCTATGACCCTCCTCCAAGCCTCAGTTAGGTTTTTGTGCCCGTCCGAGCAGGGTGCAATCTAGGTGGCTCTCCTAAAGAGCTGCTTAGAAAAAGTTATTAGGTTTTTTATTTTCAGTGAGTCCTGCTGGCAACAGGCTCACTGCAACGAGGGACTTAGGGGAGAAGAAGTGAACTCACCTGCGTGCAGGATGGATTGGCTTCTTAGGCTACTGGACACCATTAGCTCCAGAGGGATCGAACACAGGCCCAGCCATGGAGTCCGGTCCCGGAGCCGCGCCGCCGACCCCCTTGCAGATGCCGAAAAGTGAAGAGGTCCAGAAACCGGCGGCAGAAGACTTTTCAGTCTTCATGAGGTAGCGCACAGCACTGCAGCTGTGCGCCATTGTTGTCAGCACACTTCACACCAGCGGTCACTGAGGGTGCAGGGCGCTGGGGGGGGGCGCCCTGGGCAGCAATGATAATACCTTGTTCTGGCTAAAAATACATCACATATAGCCCCTGGGGCTATATGGATGTATTTAACCCCTGCCAGGTCTCACAAACACCGGGAGAAGAGCCCGCCGAAATAGGGGGCGGGGCCTATCTCCTCAGCACACAGCGCCATTTTCCTGCACAGCTCCGCTGCGAGGAAGGCTCCCAGGACTCTCCCCTGCACTGCACTACAGAAACAGGGTAAAAAAACAGAGAGGGGGGGCACTTTTTTGGCGATATTGTTATATTAAGCTGCTATAAAGGAAACAACACTTCTGTAGGGTTGTTCCTATATATTTATAGCGCTTGGGTGTGTGCTGGCAAACTCTCCCTCTGTCTCCCCAAAGGGCTAGTGGGGTCCTGTCTTCGATAAGAGCATTCCCTGTGTGTCTGCTGTGTGTCGGTACGTGTGTGTCGACATGTATGAGGACGATGTTGGTGTGGAGGCGGAGCAATTGCCGGTAATGGTGATGTCACCCCCTAGGGAGTCGACACCGGAATGGATGGCTTTGTTTATGGAATTACGTGATAATGTCAGCACGTTACAAAAATCAGTTGACGACATGAGACGGCCGGCAAACCAGTTAGTACCTGTCCAGGCGTCTCAGACACCGTCAGGGGCTGTAAAACGCCCTTTACCTCAGTCGGTCGACACAGACCCAGACACGGACACCGAATCTAGTGTCGACGGTGAAGAAACAAACGTATTTTCCAGTAGGGCCACACGTTATATGATCACGGCAATGAAGGAGGCTTTGCATATCTCTGATACTGCAAGTACCACAAAAAGGGGTATTATGTGGGGTCTGAAAAAACTACCTGTAGTTTTTCCTGAATCAGAGGAATTGAATGAAGTGTGTGATGAAGCGTGGGTTAACCCCGATAGAAAACTGCTAATTTCAAAGAAGTTATTGGCATTATATCCTTTCCCGCCAGAGGTTAGGGCGCGATGGGAAACACCCCCTAGGGTGGATAAGGCACTCACACGCTTATCAAAACAAGTGGCGTTACCGTCTCCTGAAACGGCCGCCCTCAAGGATCCAGCTGATAGGAGGCTGGAAACTACCCTGAAAAGTATATACACTCATACTGGTGTTATACTGCGACCAGCCATCGCCTCTGCATGGATGTGCAGTGCTGGGGTGGTTTGGTCGGATTCCCTGACTGAAAATATTGATACCCTGGATAGGGACAGTATTTTATTGACTATAGAGCAATTAAAGGATGCTTTTCTTTATGTGCGAGATGCTCAGAGGGATATTTGCACTCTGGCATCGAGAGTAAGTGCGATGTCCATATCTGCCAGAAAAAGTTTATGGACGCGACAGTGGTCAGGTGATGCGGATTCCAAACGGCATATGGAAGTATTGCCGTATAAAGGGGAGGAATTATTTGGGGTCGGTCTATCGGATTTGGTGGCCACGGCAACAGCCGGGAAATCCACCTTTTTACCTCAGGTCCCCTCCCAACAGAAAAAGACACCGTCTTTTCAGCCGCAGTCCTTTCGTTCCTATAAGAACAAGCGGGCAAAAGGACAGTCATATCTGCCCCGAGGCAAAGGAAAGGGTAAGAGAGTGCACCAAGCAGCTCCCTCCCAGGAGCAGAAGCCCTCCCCGGCTTCTGCAAAGCCCTCAGTATGACGTTGGGGCTTTACAAGCGGACTCAGGGGCGGTGGGGGGTCGACTCAAGAATTTCAGCGCACAGTGGGCTCACTCACAGGTGGACCCCTGGATCCTGCAGGTAGTATCTCAGGGTTACAGGTTGGAATTCGAGAAGTCTCCCCCTCGCCGGTTCCTAAAGTCTGCTCTGCCAACGTCTCCCTCAGACAGGGCGACGGTATTGGAAGCCATTCACAAGCTGTATTCTCAGCAGGTGATAGTCAAGGTACCCCTCCTACAACAGGGAAAGGGGTATTATTCCACACTATTTGTGGTACCGAAGCCGGACGGCTCGGTAAGACCTATTCTAAATCTGAAATCTTTGAACCTGTACATACAAAAATTCAAGTTCAAGATGGAGTCACTCAGAGCAGTGATAGCGAATCTGGAAGAAGGGGACTTTATGGTGTCCCTGGACATCAAGGATGCTTACCTGCATGTCCCAATTTGCCCTTCACATCAAGGGTACCTCAGGTTCGTGGTGCAAAACTGTCATTATCAGTTTCAGACGCTGCCGTTTGGATTGTCCACGGCACCTCGGGTCTTTACCAAGGTAATGGCCGAAATGATGTTTCTTCTGCGAAGAAAAGGCGTATTAATTATCCCTTACTTGGACGATCTCCTGATAAGGGCAAGGTCCAGAGAACACAAGTAGTGCTGCAACAGCACGGGTGGATTCTGAATTTTCCAAAATCTCAATTGACCCCGACGACACGTCTGCTGTTCCTGGAAATGATTCTGGACACGGTTCAGAAAAAGGTGTTTCTTCCGGAGGAGAAAGCCAGGGAGTTATCCGAACTTGTCAGGAACCTCCTAAAACCAGGAAAAGTGTCTGTGCATCAATGCACAAGAGTCCTGGGAAAAATGGTGGCTTCTTACGAAGCGATTCCATTCGGCAGATTCCACGCACGAACTTTTCAGTGGGATCTGCTAGACAAATGGTCCGGATCGCATCTGCAGATGCATCAGCGGATAACTTTGTCTCCACGGACAAGGGTGTCTCTTCTGTGGTGGTTGCAGAGTGCTCATCTGTTAGAGGGCCGCAGATTCGGCATACAGGACTGGGTCCTGGTGACCACGGATGCCAGTCTGAGAGGCTGGGGAGCGGTCACACAGGGAAGAAACTTCCAGGGAGTGTGGTCAAGCCTGGAGATGTCTCTTCACATAAATATACTGGAGCTAAGAGCGATTTACAATGCTCTAAGCCTGGCAAAACCCCTGCTTCAGGGTCAGCCGGTGTTGATCCAGTCGGACAACATCACGGCAGTCGCCCACGTAAACAGACAGGGCGGCACAAGAAGCAGGAGGGCAATGGCAGAAGCTGCAAGGATTCTTCGCTGGGCGGAAGATCATGTGATAGCACTGTCAGCAGTGTTCATTCTGGGAGTGGACAACTGGGAAGCGGACTTCCTCAGCAGACACGATCTACACCCGGGAGAGTGGGGACTTCATCCAGAAGTCTTCCACATGATTGTGAACCGTTGGGAAAAACCAAAGGTGGATATGATGGCGTCCCGCCTCAACAAAAAACTGGACAGGTATTGAGCCAGGTCAAGAGACCCTCAGGCAATAGCTGTGGACGCTCTGGTAACACCGTGGGTGTTCCATTCAGTGTATGTGTTTCCTCCTCTGCCTCTCATACCAAAAGTACTGAGAATTATACGGCAAAGGGGAGTAAGAACGATACTCGTGGCTCCGGATTGGCCAAGAAGAACTTGGTACCCGGAACTTCAGGAGATGCTCACGGAAGATCCGTGGCCTCTACCTCTAAGACGGGACCTGCTTCAGCAGGGACCGTGTCTATTCCAAGACTTACCGCGGCTGCGTTTGACGGCATGGCGGTTGAACGCCGAATTCTAAGGGAAAAAGGCATTCCGTAAGAGGTCATCCCTACCCTGGTAAAAGCCAGGAAGGAGGTGACTGCACAACATTATCACCGCATTTGGAGAAAATATGTTGCGTGGTGTGAGGCCAGGAAGGCCCCGACGGAGGAATTTCAACGGGGTCGATTCCTACATTTCCTGCAAACAGGATTGTCTATGGGCCTCAAATTAGGGTCCATTAAGGTTCAAATTTCGGCCCTGTCGATTTTCTTCCAGAAAGAATTGGCTTCAGTTCCTGAAGTCCAGACTTTTGTAAAAGGAGTACTACATATACAGTCCCCGGTTGTGCCCCCAGTGGCTCCGTGGGATCTTAATGTAGTTTTGGATTTTCTCAAATCCCATTGGTTTGAGCCACTCAAATCAGTGGATTTGAAATATCTTACATGGAAAGTAACATGCTACTGGCCCTGGCTTCAGCCAGGAGAGTGTCAGAATTGGCGGCTTTATCGTATAAAAGCCCATATCTGATTTTCCATTCGGACAGGGCAGAACTGCGGACGCGTCCTCAGTTTCTGCCTAAGGTGGTTTCAGCGTTTCACCTGAACCAGCCTATTGTGGTGCCTGCGGCTACTAGCGATTTGGAGGATTCCAAGTTGCTGGACGTTGTCAGGGCATTGAAAATAATTTCAAGGACGGCTGGAGTCAGAAAATCTGACTCGCTGTTTATACTGTATGCACCCAACAAGCTGGGTGCTCCTGCTTCTAAGCAGACGATTGCTCGTTGGATTTGTAGCACAATTCAACTTGCACATTCTGTGGCAGGCCTGCCACAGCCTAAATCTATCAAGGCCCATTCCACAAGGAAGGTGGGCTCATCTTGGGCGGCTGCCCGAGGGGTCTCGGCATTACAACTCTGCCGAGCAGCTACGTGGTCGGGGGAGAACACGTTTGTAAAATTCTACAAATTTGATACCCTGGCTAAAGAGGACCTGGAGTTCTCTCATTCGGTGCTGCAGAGTCATCCGCACTCTCCCGCCCGTTTGGGAGCTTTGGTATAATCCCCATGGTCCTGACGGAGTCCCAGCATCCACTAGGACGTCAGAGAATATAAGATTTTACTTACCGATAAATCTATTTCTCGTAGTCCGTAGTGGATGCTGGGCGCCCATCCCAAGTGCGGATTGTCTGCAATACTTGTACATAGTTATTGTTACAAAAAAATCGGGTTGTTATTGTTGTGAGCCGTCTGTTCAGAGGCTCCTACGTTTGTCATACTGTTAACTGGGTTCAGATCACAAGTTGTACGGTGTGATTGGTGTGGCTGGTATGAGTCTTACCCGGGATTCAAAATCCTTCCTTATTGTGTACGCTCGTCCGGGCACAGTATCCTAACTGAGGCTTGGAGGAGGGTCATAGGGGGAGGAGCCAGTGCACACCACCTAGTCCTAAAGCTTTTATTTTTGTGCCCTGTCTCCTGCGGAGCCGCTAATCCCCATGGTCCTGACGGAGTCCCAGCATCCACTACGGACTACGAGAAATAGATTTATCGGTAAGTAAAATCTTATTTTTATTGTTGCCAGGGATGTTAATGTATATGTTGCATACTTGCCTACTCTCCCGGAACGGGCGGGAGGCTCCCTAAAATTGGGTGACCCTCCCGGCCCCCCGGAAGAGCAGGCAAGTCTCCCGATTTCAGGGGTCCCCCTTCCCAGCCGCCCACTTAGCGAGTAAAGTGGGCGGTCCGGGTAGATGATGACTCGATTCTTGTTGAATTGCGTCATCATAGCCACGCCCCCTGCTGTATAATGCCGGTAATAGCGGCCACGCCCCCATCCCGCCTCTGGCCTGCCCCCCTCTGCACGCACATCACTGCCCGCCCCCCTGCTGAGCCGACCTGGTTGCTCTCCCAGAGAGAGCAGCCTTAAAGTCGGCAAGTATGATATGTTGTGCCACACAGAAGTAGTACTCCATTTACATATTACGCAACACGGTAGTAGTACTCCATACACATATTATGCCACACAGTAGGGCCCAAAAAGACAGTATGCCACGTATTTGGACCCTTTAGCAGACAAACGTTATTACCGTGCATCTTGACATAATAATGACCCTCCTTTACGGTATCCGACTAACAAGCTGATCCTGCTCCCACACCGTCAGCATCCAGCTCCAGTGGTGGAAGGGACACAGAGACAGAGTGTGATTGCATGGACAGAGAGAGTGTCAGCAGGGACCCAGAGAGAGAGAGAGTGGCAGCAGGGACCCAGACACAGAGTGGCAGCAGGGACTCAAGACACAGAGAGAGTGGCAGCAGGGACCCACACACAGAGGTGGATATTTACTAAGCTCCCGATTTCATTCTAGTTTGGGATTTTTTCTAAGTAAACACAAATCTCGGCAGTGTTTGGGCTATTCGCAGAGGCGGATTGGCCATAGGATCTACAGGGAAGATTCCCGGTGGGCCGGTGTACCCGCGGGGCCTGTTTTGTTTGAGGACATGTGGTCCTATTTATAGACATAATGAATAAGATGCCAAAAATTTGCATATATGAAAATGACTTTGCCACTTAGCCTGTGATTGCAGATGATCTAGTGTATGCTCTGTCTGCCTGCTTGGCTGACATATAAGATTGAGTGAATAGTGATTGAGATATGGTTGGTGTAATAAGCAAGAAAATATATCTTTCTAAAGATTTATATAGTTTCCTAAATTCTGAAGGTGTATCATATAATGTGCTCATAATATTTAATTTTATTTCCTTTTAACTTCCCCTTGATGCTGGAGCTCCCCACTATCTGGAAAGTCTTGGGGGGGAAGGGGTGGGGGGTGGGGGGGGGGGGTGCTGCTGCCGCCATGGTCCTTGGCTAGACCTTACACCTCTGGTGCTGCCCATGTGGGGCCACTAGTACAAATTTTTCCAGGGCCGCTTTTTGTTCCCAATCCGCCCCTGGCTATTCGTATTGAGATACACAGCCGTCCAAAAAGATAAGAATCAATAGACCATCGGTCAATCACGGCTGTTATTTCTCTAACGTGCTAGTGGATACTGGGGAATAGTAAATTACCATGGGGTATAGGGGGTCATTCCGAGTTGATCGTAGCTGTGCTAAGTTTAGTACAGCTACGATCGTAAACTCAGACATGCAGGGGGACGCCCAGCACAGGGCTAGCCCATCTGGCATGTCTGTGCCGCCGCCCCCCCCCCCCTCCGCACAAATACAAAAGCATCGCACAGCGGCGATGCCTTTGTATTTGAGGAGTAACTCCCGGGCAGCGCAGCTCCTGCGGCTGGCCGGGAGTTACTCGTCGCTCCCGCTGGCCGCAGCGGCTGCGTGACACGTCACACAGCCGCCGCGGCCCGCCCCCCACCAACGGTCCGGCCACGCCTGCGTTGGCCGGACCGCTCTCTTATTCAGCCCCCTCCCGCCTAGATACCGCCTCTGTCTCAGTGGCGATCGCTAGGCAACGATGACTGCCATGCGCCGGAGCACTGTGGCGCTGGCGCAGTTCCGACCCGATCGCACGGCTGCGAAGAAGTGCAGCGTGAGATCGGGTCGGAATGACCCCCATAGATCGGGTCCAATGGACCCTGGCACTTTAAGAAATCAATAGTGTGTGCTGGCTCCTCCCTTCTATGCCCCTCCTAGCAGACTCAGTTTAGAAAATGTGCCCGGAGGAGCCGGGTGCATTCTGTTGCTCTCCAGAGAGTTTTCTTCAGAAATGTATTTTAGTTTGTTATTTTCAGGCAGAATTAGTTGGCAACCAGTCTGCCTGCGTCGTGGGATTCGTAATCCCAGCTGACAGGACACTGAGTTTCTGATGCGCTGTTTCTCACATCCCCAGGTTGTGAGTCCACGCCGGCAGCATGCCGCCACACCTTAACAGATGCCGAAATACGACGCAGTGCGGTGAGTGTTACACCGGGGACCCGGTTAGCGGGTCCCCGGTGCAAATTGGCGGTATGAAGGGACAGTGTTCGCCCGGCTCTGGGCCGCGGTGCCCACTGGATACCCAGACTGGCACCATGGTGAACGGGGGCTGCAGGCACTCGTTTTCATACTCTATGGAGATTGCTAGTATAAATAATACACAGGGCCATTATGAGGACGGGGATTCCCGGAGAGCAGAACCAGAGGCTAAACGGCGCCATTTCCTGCTGCTGCTAATAAGGCTGAACGCGGAGACTGCTCCTCTAAGACGCACTGAATCACCACTGTAACAGGTACCATGGGGTTATAGTGATGGGGGAGCTCATAATCAGCAGTTCTACCGCTGTCTGGAAAGTTACACATAAAGAACACCCAGCGAGGCGCTGCTCGGTCTGTGGTATAGTGTGCTCAGGGCTGTCTCTGCCATTAGGCAGGTTTAGGCGGCTGCCTAGGGGCGCCAGCTCCTGGAGGGCGCCACTGAATTCATCTATGACAAAACATAAGGATGTCTCTGTATGTGGCCTCCTCATTTTACCCTGTGCTGGATGCTGCTGCAGGTCTAATCAGGTGCAGCCGCCGCTATCAGGCTGCACCAGTGCCTCAGAGCGTCCTCCATGCAAACAGAATTTTGTGACTTTGTTTATAATATGCTTTTTCACTTTAAAAGTCCTTGAATGTTGTCCCTTTTATATGAGTACAGTAATGAAAATTACTCCAGTCCACCTAGTGGCCACCTTCCGCTCCCTTTTCGAGAGCTGGTGGTGGTGGTGGGAGGGGCGGTTTACAAGTTGGGGGGCACTAGGCTGAAGCTTTGCCTAGGGTGTAGAGAGACCTTGCACCGGCCCTGAGTGTGCTGGTTCCAATCCTCTCTGTGTCATTATACTAACTGTGTGTTTCTGCTCAAACATGTCTGCAAATAAGTCTGTGTGTACTTTATGCAAGGCGAGTGGATGGAATCATTTAAAACTATGATTTCTAGTATTAACACAGAGTTAGCTACGGCTAAGCAAGAAAGACAGACCCGGAAACAAACTATGGACACGTTTATGGTTGCTGCTGCAGACCACACACAGGCTCTTCAGCCACCCTTGCTGGTCTCTCACAAATGCACTCCATACTTACCTACTTTGCTGCCTCCTCCTCCGAGAGGAGGCAGCGTTGTAGGTGCATGGGGGCGTGGCCGGCAGCAGGATGGGCGGTTCGGGGCGTGGCCGGCAGCAGGATGGGCGGACCGGGGGCGTTGCATCAGGGTCGCGTCATCGTGACTCCACCCCCTGCTGTGCTGTGCCGAGAAACGAGGCGCTGCATAGCGGGGGGCGGAGCTATGATGACGCAATTCAGCGCGAATCGCGTCATCGGACCCCCACAGGCCGCCCACTTGTTCTCTGCTGCGGGCGGCCGAGGGGGAAAGCGGGAGGCTTGCCCACCTTTCCGGGGGACCGAGAGGGTCACACGATTTTCAGGAGCCTCCCGGCCATTCCGGGAGGGTAGGCAAGTATGATGCACTCTCCCTCAATTATTACTCTCTGACTCTGATTCTGAACTACCAGAGTTTGAGGAAGGAGAGGCTGAGGTGGACGAGGATTATTCCCTGTCCCCAGGTGTTGAGGCCCTCATCTATGCCATTAGAGAGGTGCTCAATATCCCTAATAAGGAGAAAGAACAGACAGAGGAATTGTTTTTGAAACCAAAGTCCTCTGCAACCTTCCCGGTTACTAAAGAATTAGATTCCCTGACTAAGGTTGCATGGATAAATCCTGACAAAAAGTTTATTACCCCTAAACGGGTGTTAAATTCATTCCCTTTCCCTACAGAGGATAGGAAAGTCTGGGAAACCTCGCTGGCAGTGGATACTTCTGTGTCCAGGCTGTTACGTAAGATTGTTTCTTTTACGTCCTAGAGGATGCTGGGGTCCACATTAGTACCATGGGGTATAGACAGGTCACTCAGGAGCCATGGCCACTTTAAGAGTTTGATAGTGTGGGCTGGCTCCTCCCTCTATGCCCCTCCTACCAGACTCAGTTTAGAAAATGTGCCTGGTGGAGCCGGTCACAGCTAGGGGAGCTCCTAGAGCTTTTCTAGTTTTTTTTTTTTTAAGAAGATAGGCACAGGGAGGCTGCTGGCCAGGGCCGTCTTTTTGTATGGGCTCAATGGGCTCTTGCCCAAGGGCCCCAGGAGTATAAGGGCCCTAGACTGATAGCTGAGGGTCCCCTCTTTCCAGGGGTACCAGATTTTTGAAAATCGACCCTAGGGAACCAGAGATATCTGACTTCAAAGCAGTGGTCCCCATCCAAGCCTGTTAATTGCTCTTCCCAGCCAGATACCTCGGGCTCTGTATGACTTAGAGTTTTTATGAAGGTACATTTCAAAAGTTGGGACTCTCCACTTTCGGTGGACACTAGCAGCTTGTCTCTACTATGCTCAGAACCAGATATATCAGCCTTCAAGCAGCTGGTCCCTGCTCCAGCTCCACACGCCTAATATGCAGTTTTATATATTTGTTGGTGTATAGCTCTGGCTCCTGAACTCTGATACCCAAGTCCCCAGTACCTCCTGAAAGGTGGGACTCTAATTTTTTATCCCATTCAAAGCTAAGAAATCTTTTTCCAGATATCTGTAGTCAAGCAAACTGCTCTCTCACCAGAAAATGATGAAAATTAAGCCCACTCCACTATCGACCCCTCCCTTATGTATGAAACACCCCATACTACCCTGGAAGTCATGTACCGGGGCCACTTAATTCAGCCCAATGCCACCTTCTACAGTTTAGTTTTCTACCTCCCACCCCATCTGTGCAGTAAAGGAGTAATTAGCAGAAATTACTGCTCCAGGTCCTACATGCTGAGCGGAAGATAAAACACCCCCTACCGCCCGTGGGACATCAAAGCTGCCGCTGATAGCACCCCCACTCATGGATGATGGGTAGGGGCCCCAGTGTATTGCTGTGCCCAGGGGCCCACACTGCTGTTAAGACGGCCCTGCTGCTGGCAACAGCCTCCTTGCTTCATGGGACTTAGGGGGGGAGTAGTGTCCAACCCTCTGAGGTTAATGGCCACTATCTCCACTGACAGGACACTGAGCTCCTGAGGGTGATGATCGTTAGCCCCCGAGGCGACCACTCACTCCTACAGCATGCTGCCACCCCCTAACAGAGCCAGAAGAGGTGGTAAGTAGAGCACCGGCGACCCGACAAGTGGGGAACCGGTGAGAATGGTGGCATCAGGGTGGGAGCGCACCGCTGAAGCTGCGCTCCGGAAGGCTCAGCGGTACAGATGTGCAATGCTGTGAGGGGCGCCCTGGGCCAGCGCAATACCCTTACACTGGTCAGATCGCTTTCAGGGACTCTGTCTACTGCCAGCACACAATCCTCACGCCAGTATAAAAAATTCAAAGTGCGGGAAGACGCGCCATCTTAGGGGGTGGAGCTTCTCCTCAGAGCGGACCCAGCAGCTCACCAGCACCATTTTCTCCCTGCAGATCATCATCACAAAGACACTGCAAGGAGCGCTGATCCTCCTCATAACACCAGCTATCCAGTGCGGTACCAGGGGGTTGTAAAAGGGGGGGGAGAATGTTATATTCACAACTGTGTAGCCTATTAAGGTTGCACAGTCAGCGCCAGGCACTTATTATATAACTGCCTACTGGGGCGCTGTGTGGGTGCTGGCTCCATTAACTCTGTGTTTCTCTGAAGGTACTTGGGGGAAACTGTGTCTGACATTTTCCTGTGTGTGTGTGTGTGTGTGTGTGTATGCAAATTTCTCACATTACCATGTCCAGGGACTCTATATCTTTTGCTGCAGAGTATGTATCTTCTCCAGAGGAATCCATTCCATGTACTCAGGAGTGTAATTTACTGTCTCAACCTTCTGAATCTGAGCCACAGTGGGTGGCTTCCATTAAGGGAATGATATCCCAGATTTCTACTAGGATAGCCCATAATGAGACTGAAACACAGGTTTAGAAAAAATTCTGTAGAGGTTTTGTCTGGTTCTATTCCCACTTCCTCAAAATCCCCTGGTGTATTCCCAAAGAAACATGCGCTTGCCCAGATTATGGATACCGACTGTGACACGGCAGACACAGTGATGGGGATATACAGGGGGGGGGGGGGGGGTGAGGCATCCCTTGCTAAGGGGGTGCAGCTCATGATTGAGGCCATTAGGGATGTGTTACACATTACTGACAAACCACCGGAGCAGGTCGAGGAGACTTACTTTACAGACAATAAGAAAGCCTCCCTGACCTTCCCTGCGTCTAAAGAGTTACACACATTATTTGAAAAATCCTGGGAAAACCCGGAGAAAAAATTCCAGATCCCAAAAAGGGTTCTCGTTGCTTTTCTTTTCCCTGAGGATGATAGGAAAAAGTGGGAAACCCCACCTATAGTTGTCGCTTCTGTATCGAGACTGTCAAAAAAGGTGGTTTTACCTGTCCCTGGGTCTACCGCTTTGAAAGAGCCGGCAGACCGCAAGATTGAAACTACGCTCAAATCCATATACACTTCTTCTGGCGTGGCGTTGAGGCCCACTATTGCCTGTGCATGGATATCTAAAGCCATAGTAAAGTGGCCAGGCACATTACTAGAGGAAGTAGATTCTATGGATAGAAGTGACATTGAATTGTTTTTACGTAACATACAGGATTCTGCTGGTTTCATGGTGGAGGCCATGAAGGACCTGGGTCACCTGAATGCAAAAACATCTTCCATGGCTGTCTCAGCACACAGGGGACTCTGGCTGCACTAATGGTCGGCAGACACGGAATCCAGGAGAAGTGTGGAGAACTTACCCTTCACAAGTCAGGCTCTATTTGGGGAAGCATTGGATGCATGGAACTCCACGGCAACCGCTGGTAAGTCAACCTTTCTTCCCTCAGCCACTCAGACAACGAAGAAACCCTTTTCTACGTCCACAATGCAGTCCTTTCGTAGCGCAAAAGCTAAAAAGTCTAAGCCTCCTACAATTTTCTTCAGAGGTGGTCGGACTAAATCAAAAAAACCTGCACCCGCAGATTCCCAGGAACAGAAGCCTGCCTCTGTTTCCTCAAAATCCTCAGCATGACGGTGGACCTCACAGCCTGGAGAACGAGCAGGTGGGAGCGAGACTCAGATGTTTCAGTCACGTCTGGGTGTCATCCGGTCTGGATCCCTGGGTACATGATATTGTGTCCCAGGGGTACAGACTGGAGTTTCAAGAGCTACCACCTCACAGATTCTTTAAATCAGGCTTACCAGCTTTACTGACAGAAAGGGCTACCCCACAGGAAGCCATTCAAAAATTGTAAAGGTCAGATGTCATTGTTCCAGTTCTACCTCATCTGGAAAACAAGGGTTACTATTCAAACCTATTTGTGGTACCAAAACCAGATGGTTCAGTCAGACCGATTTTGAATCTGAAGTCTTTAAACCCTTATCTGAGGGACTTCAAGTTCAACATGGAGTCTCTGAGAGCTGTGATCTCAGGTCTGGAGGAGGGAGAATTTCTGGTATCCCTGGATATCAAGGATGCGTACATCCACATTCTGATTTGGCCGCCACACCAGGCTTATCTCAGATTTGCGCTGTTGGACTGTCACTATCAGTTCCAGGCACTGCCATTCGGCCTCTCCACAGCACCGAGGGTGTTCACCAAGGTAATGGCAGAGATGATGATTCTTCTCCGCAGACAAGGAGTGAATATTGGCCCTCATTCCGAGTTGTTCGCTCGCTAGCCGCTTTTCGCAGCAGTACACACGCTAAGCCGCCGCCCTCTGGGAGTGTATCTTAGCTTAGCAGAATTGCGAACAAAGTATTCGCAATATTGCGAAAAGATTTTTCTGTGCAGTTTCTGAGTAGCTCGAGACTTACTCTTCCAGTGCGATCAGCTCAGTGCTTGTCGTTCCTGGTTTGACGTCACAAACACACCCAGCGTTCGCCCAGACACTCCCCCGTTTCTTCAGCCACTCCCGCGTTTTTCCCAGAAACGGCAGCGTTTTTTCACACACTCCCATAAAACGACCAGTTTCCGCCCAGAAACACCCACTTCCTGTCAATCACACTCCGATCACCAGAACGAAGAAAAAACCTCGTAATGCCGTGAGTAAAATACCAAACTTCTTAGCAAATTTACTTGGCGCAGTCGCAGTGCGAACATTGCGCATGCGCAATTAGCGGAAAATCGCTGCGATGCAAAGAAAATTACTGAGCGAACAACTCGGAATGAGGGCCATAATTCCAGATCTGTACGATCTGCTGATAAAAGCGTCCTCCATGGAGAAGTTGTTGGAGAGCATTGCTCTCATGACTCGATTGCTCAGAGATCATGGATGGATCCTGAATCTTCAAAAGTCACATTTGGAGCCGACAAGGAGATTGTCTTTCCTAGGTATGATCCTCGACACGCAAATGCAGAGGGTCTTTCTACCGGTGGAGAAAGCGTTGGTGATACAATCAATGGTCCGGGATGTCTTGAAGCCTGCCCAGGTATTGGTCCATCAGTGCATTCGCCTTCTGGGGAAGATGGTTGCCTCCTACGAGACTCTACAGTACGGAAGATTTCATGCACGGTCCTTCCAACTGGATCTCCTAGACAAGTGGTCGGGATCTCACCTGCACATGCCCCAGAGGATACGTCTGTCGCCGAAAGCCAGGATCTCACTCCTATGGTGGCTACAACTATCTCACCTTGTAGAGGGCCGCAGGTTCAGGGTTCAGAACTGGATCCTTCTACCCATGGATATAAGTCTCAGAGGTTGGGGCGCAGTCACCCAGGGGGAAACTTTCAAGGAAGGTGGTCAAGTCTGGAATCCATTCTTCCAATAAACATCTTGGAGCTAAGAGCTGTATACGGTCTTCTACAAGCGGCGCACCTCCTGCAAGATCAGGCCATTCAGGTGCAGTCGGACAATGTGACGATGGTGGCCTACATAATCCGACATGGTGGAACGAAGAGCAGAGCTGCAATGTCAGAGGTGACAAGAATCCTCCTTTGGGCGGAAAAGCACGCAGTGGCGCTGTCAGCAATCTTCATTCCGGGAGTGGACAACTGGGAAGCAGAATTCCTCAGCAGGGGAGTGGGGCCTACATCCAGACGTGTTCACAGAGGTGACAAGTCTTTAGGGTGTACGTCAAATAGACATGATGGCCTCACGTCTTAACAAGAAGCTTCGGAGGTACTGTTCCAGGTTGAGAGACCCACAAGCAGTGGCGGTGGACGCCCTGGTAACTCCGTGGGTGTTCAAGTCAGTGTACGTGTTCCCTCCACTTCCACTCATTCTAAAGTTCATAAAGAGAACAAGAGTTCAGGCAATCCTCATTGCTCCAGACGGCCAAGAAGGGCTTGGTACGCGGATCCGGTAGCGGATCATCCGGAGGGCGCCGCACCATGGCAAGATCCACTACTGTGCCCCCCGCTGCCGCTGTTTTCTCCGCTGATCCTCCGCTGTGAAGGGAACTAGACGCTACCCGTCTAGTTTCCCTTCGTGGAGAGGACCTTTGCTGTGCGGTGCGCGATTACGTCATCACGCATCGCACAGCATTGTGGGACTGGTACAGATGCTAGGGGTCATAATTGACCTCTTGTGTCTATGCTGTGCTATGGGAGAGACGTCATGACGTCTCTCCCATAGATCCGAGGAGAGGAGCGTCGCCGGCGGAGGTCTGCAGCGGTCGGGAATCAGGAGCGGGGATAGTAAGTATTAATTTTTTTTTCTTTTAGCGGCGCTACTCTACAGGGGGCACAAATGGGGGCGTAGCTGGCCACGCCCCTGTAGGAAGCCACACCCCTATTTTTGCCCAGGGCGCCACAAGGGCTAGAACCGGCCCTGCGCGGATCTTCTGGAATTGCTGCTGGAAGATCCAAGGCCTCTTCTTCTTAGAGAGGACCTTCTGCAACAGGGTCCGTTCACTTATCAAGACTTTCCACGGCTACGTTTGACGGCATGGAGGTTGAATGCTAGATCTTAGCTCGGAAAGGCATTCCGAGCAAGATTATTCCTACCCTGATACAGGCTCGGAAAGGAGTAATGTCTAAACATTACCATTGGATTTGGAAAAAGTATGTGTCTTGGTGTGAATCCAAGAAGTTTCCTACGGTGGAGTTTCAACTTGGACGGTTGCTCATCTTCCTGCAGGCAGGTGTGGATATGGGCCTGCGTTTGAGATCCTTAAAGGTCCAGATTTCGGCCTTATCCATTTTCTTCCAGAAACAACTGGCTTCCCTCCCTGAGGTTCAGACTTTCTTGAAAGGGGTTCTGCACATCCAGCCTCCCTTTGTGCCTCCTACGGTGCCCTGGGATCTTTACGTGGTGTTGCAATTCCTGCAGTCGGATTGGTTTGAGCCTTTACAGGAGGTTGAGGTCAAATTTCTCACTTGTAAGGCGGTCACACTGTTAGCATTAGCATCTCCTAGGTGTGTGTCAGAATTGGGGGGCTTTGTCCTGCAAAAGCCCCTACTTAATTTTCCATGAAGATAGAGCTGAGCTCAGGACGCGTCAGCAATTTCTTCCGAAGGTTGTATCGGCTTTTCATATCAACCAACCTATAGTGGTGCCAGTTACAACTGACTCCTCAATTCCATCTAAGTCCTTGGATGTTGTAAGGGCTCTGAAGATCTATGTAAAGAGGACTGCTCATCACAGAAAGTCGGACTCTCTGTTTGTTCTGTATGATCCCAGAAAAGTTGGGTGTCCTGCTTCTAAGCAGACAATTTCTCGCTGGATTAGGTTCTCTATCCAGCATGCGTATTCTACAGCAGGATTGCCGTGTCCAAAATCTGTTAAGGCCTACTCTACTCGTAAGGTGGGTTCTTCCTGGGCGGCTGCCTGGGGTGTCTCGGCTGTACAACTTTGCCGAGCGTCTACTCGGTCAGGGTCGAACAGGTTTTCTAAGCTCTACAAGTACGATACTTTGGCCTCTGAGGACCTAAAGTTTGGTCAGTCAGTTCTGCAGGAACCTCCACGCTCTCCCTCCAGTTCTGGGAGCTTTGGTACATCCCCATGGTACTAATGTGGACCCCAGCATCCTCTAGGGCATAAGAGAAAATAGGATTTTAATTACCTACCGGTAAATCCTTTTCTCGTAGTTCGTAGAGGATGCTGGGCGTCCTCCCAGCGCTTCATTATCCTGCAGTGGTTACTTGGTTCAGTACTGCTTTGTTCCTGGTTAAGTACTGTGTTGTTACTTGGTTAAGTACGGTTGTTCAGCTGTTGCTGAGTATTCAAGCTGGTTAGCTTGCTTTGCCTAGTATGTGTGAGCTGGTGTGAATCTCGCCACTATCTGTGTAAAATCCTTCTCTCAAAGTTGTCCGTCTCCTTGGGCACAGTTTCTATACTGAGTCTGGTAGGAGGGGCATAGAGGGAGGAGCCAGCACACACTATCAAATGCTAAAAGTACCCATGGCTTCTGGTGGACCCGTCTTTACCCCATGGTACTAATGTGGATCCCAGCATCCTCTACGGACTATGAGAAAAGGATTTACCGGTAGGAACTTCATATCATTAACGGCCGTACCACTGCTATGGCAGTATCGGCTCATAGAGGCCTGTGCCTGCAACAGTGGTCTGTAGACGTTGATTCTAAAAAAGGGGTTGAGAACCTTCCTTTTACAGGTGATGCCCTGTTTGGGGAAGAGCTGAACAAGTGTATATCTCAGGCAACTGCAGGTAAATCTACATCTGCCATCTGCCCCACCTCCTGCCAGGCATCCCTACCCTGGACCCTCCCTGCAGTCCTTTCGGGTGGCCAATTGTTTTTGAAACCAAAGTCCTCTGCAACCTTCCCGGTTACTAAAGAATTAGATTCCCTGACTAAGGTTGCATGGATAAATCCTGACAGAAAGTTTATTACCCCTAAACGGGTGTTAAATTCATTCCCTTTCCTTACAGAGGATAGGAAAGTCTGGGAAACCTCGCTGGCAGTGGATACTTCTGTGTCCAGGCTGTTACGTAAGATTGTTTCTTTTACGTCCTAGAGGATGCTGGGGTCCACATTAGTACCATGGGGTATAGACAGGTCACTCAGGAGCCATGGCCACTTTAAGAGTTTGATAGTGTGGGCTGGCTCCTCCCTCTATGCCCCTCCTACCAGAATCAGTTTAGAAAATGTGCCTGGTGGAGCCGGTCACAGCTAGGGGAGCTCCTAGAGCTTTTCTAGTTTTTTTTTTTTTAAGAAGATAGGCACAGGGAGGCTGCTGGCAACAGCCTCCTTGCTTCATGGGACTTAGGGGGGGAGTAGTGTCCAACCCTCTGAGGTTAATGGCCACTATCTCCTCTGACAGGACACTGAGCTCCTGAGGGTGATGATCGTTAGCCCCCGAGGCGACCACTCACTCCTGCAGCATGCTGCCACCCCCTAACAGAGCCAGAAGAGGTGGTAAGTAGAGCACCGGCGACCCGACAAGTGGGGAACCGGTGAGAATGGTTGTATCAGGGTGGGAGCGCACCGCTGAAGCTGCGCTCCGGAAGGCTCAGCGGTACAGATGTGCAATGCTGTGAGGGGCGCCATGGGCCAGCGCAATACCCTTACACTGGTCAGATCGCTTTCAGGGACTCTGTCTACTGCCAGCACACAATCCTCAGGCCAGTATAAAAAATTCAAAAGTGCGGGAAGACGCGCCATCTTAGGGGGCGGAGCTTCTCCTCAGAGCGGACCCAGCAGCTCACCAGCACCATTTTCTCCCTGCAGATCATCATCACAAAGACGCTGCAAGGAGCGCTGATCCTCCTCATAACTCCAGCTATCCAGTGCGGTACCAGGGGGTTGTAAAAGGGGGGGGGGGGGGGGAGAATGTTATATTCACAACTGTGTAGCCTATTAAGGTTGCACAGTCAGCGCCAGGCACTTATTATATAACTGCCTACTGGGGCGCTGTGTGGGTGCTGGCTCCATTAACTCTGTGTTTCTCTGAAGGTACTTGGGGGAAACTGTGTCTGACATTTTCCTGTGTGTGTGTGTATGCAAATTTCTCACATTACCATGTCCAGGGACTCTATATCTTGTGCTGCAGAGTATGTATCTTCTCCAGAGGAATCCATTCCATGTACTCAGGAGTGTAATTTACTGTCTCAACCTTCTGAATCTGAGCCACAGTGGGTGGCTTCCATTAAGGGAATGATATCCCAGATTTCTACTAGGATAGCCCATAATGAGACTGAAACACAGGTTTAGAAAAAATTCTGTAGAGGTTTTGTCTGGTTCTATTCCCACTTCCTCAAAATCCCCTGGTGTATTCCCAAAGAAACATGCGCTTGCCCAGATTATGGATACCGACTGTGACACGGCAGACAGTGATGGGGATATACAGGGGGGGGGGGGGGTGAGGCATCCCTTGCTAAGGGGGTGCAGCTCATGATTGAGGCCATTAGGGATGTGTTACACATTACTGACAAACCACCAGAGCAGGTCGAGGAGACTTACTTTACAGACAATAAGAAAGCCTCCCTGACCTTCCCTGCGTCTAAAGAGTTACACACATTATTTGAAAAATCCTGGGAAAACCCGGAGAAAAAATTCCAGATCCCAAAAAGGGTTCTCGTTGCTTTTCTTTTCCCTGAGGATGATAGGAAAAAGTGGGAAACCCCACCTATAGTTGTCGCTTCTGTATCGAGACTGTCAAAAAAGGTGGTTTTACCTGTCCCTGGGTCTACCGCTTTGAAAGAGCCGGCAGACCGCAAGATTGAAACTACGCTCAAATCCATATACACTGCTTCAGGCGTGGCGTTGAGGCCCACTATTGCCTGTGCATGGATATCTAAAGCCATAGTAAAGTGGCCAGGCACATTACTAGAGGAAGTAGATTCTATGGATAGAAGTGACATTGAATTGTTTTTACGTAACATACAGGATTCTGCGGGATTCATGGTGGAGGCCATGATGGACCTGGGTCACCTGAATGCAAAAACATCTTCCATGGCTGTCTCAGCACACAGGGGACTCTGGCTGCACTAATGGTCGGCAGACACGGAATCCAGGAGAAGTGTGGAGAACTTACCCTTCACAAGTCAGGCTCTATTTGGGGAAGCATCGGATGCATGGATCTCCACGGCAACCGCTGGTAAGTCAACCTTTCTTCCCTCAGCCACTCAGACAACGAAGAAACCCTTTTCTACGTCCACAATGCAGTCCTTTCGTAGCGCAAAAGCTAAAAAGTCTAAGCCTCCTACAATTTTCTTCAGAGGTGGTCGGACTAAATCAAAAAAACCTGCACCCGCAGATTCCCAGGAACAGAAGCCTGCCTCTGTTTCCTCAAAATCCTCAGCATGACGGTGGACCTCACAGCCTGGAGAACGAGCAGGTGGGAGCGAGACTCAGACGTTTCAGTCACGTCTGGGTGTCATCCGGTCTGGATCCCTGGGTACAGGATGTCACGATCCGGGTATCTGGACGCCATTTCTTACCTATCAGATGCCTCCTAAGGCTGGCTCAGCGCTCCAGGACCGGATCCCATCTGTTATCCTGATGTGCACATTCCCGCATCCTCTCCTGTCTCTCTGGACGCAGTCACAGTAACGCCTTATACATCTGGCATGGCGTCTCCCGCGGCCTCCGCCGCCGTCCCTGAGCTTCTGCATTCAGAGTGGCGTTTACGTCAGCTGCGGCCTCCGCTGTGTCCGCGTGGTCGGATGTGCATCTGTCAGCCTGGCGTCTCCTGTCTCCGGTGGCCGGCGCCGCCATTACTGTTTTCCAGACCACATGGATTACAATCCAAACTTCCCTCCAAGTGTCTGCATGGGCGCAGCCATCTTGGATTCTGTCAGCTGATCATTCCTACCAATCTGTTGTCAGTATTATTAATTTGCATAATTGCCTAGCCAATGCCTTCCTTGCTGCAGGTATAAATAGGTTGTGCCTGAGCAAGGAAGGCGTCAGTGCTTTGGTTGTCAAACCTAGATCCAGTTTGTCTCTCTTCTGTGAATGTCTTCCAGGTTCCAGCTCCTGTCTCCAGACTTCTGCTATAGAGACCCGCACCAGCATTCCATCTGCGGTGTAGCCTGACTCTCCGATCCATTCTGGGCTCACCTGTTTCCAGCTACAACATCACCTGCTTCCAGCTTAGCTTCCAGCAGTGTACAGCTTCTCTTAAAGGGCCGGTGTCCTTTCTGCAGTTTACCACTCTCCACCGGTATTATTATTTCTCCGCTCTCAAATTCTACATTTCATCTACATTGCATCGCTCTCAAGCTTTATTTATTATTTAACTGGTTCCAGCCAGTATCCACTCCGTGCCAACACCTGTCTGGTTCTAACCAGTACCCACAGCAGCATTTTATCTACAGCAGTCCAGCTTTCCCTGGAACACCAGCTGGTACGACCCTGGGCTTTCCTCATTGCTACAGTTGAGCCTGGTAAGGACTTTCCAACTTGCAGATAATAAGAACTGTCTCATACCACCAGAGCTCTGTGGCCCCTGCCACCCTGTAGTACCCTGGAACTGTATTATTATTTCTCTGCTGATTTTTATGTTACTTTTTACTGCTACTGTGATGCATGGAGTTTGTCATAAATAAATATCATTGACTTTTACTCAAGTTGTCGTGGTCACGCCTTCGGGCGGTTTCTCTTCATGTTACTTACATGTCCAGGGGTCTGATACAACCTCCCAGGTTCCGGTACATCTCAGCCCCTACAACTGAGGCTGCCTTCCGTCAGCTCAGGCCCTCAGTTGTGACAGTAAGCACTGACCAAATGAATCCAGCCGGAGACCAGGATCAAGCGGCCAGGCCGATGCAAGAACTGGCAGCCCGACTTGAACATCAGGAGGCTGCACAGGGCCACATCATCCGCTGTCTCCAGGATCTCTCTACTCGGCTGGATGGGATTCAGACAACTCTCCGTGGATCAGGCGCATCTGGGGCGTTAACCACAGTGACTCCAACTATAACCCCACCCACCTTACCCGTTTCTGCTCCACGTCTTCATCTTCCAACGCCAGCAAAATTTGACGGATCTCCAAGATTCTGCAGGGGATTTCTCAACCAGTGTGAGATTCAGTTTGAGCTACAACCTGGCAATTTTCCCAGTGACCGTACAAAAATTGCCTACATCATCTCACTTCTCAGTGGCTCAGCCCTTGACTGGGCATCACCGTTATGGGAGAGGTCCGACACCCTGCTATCTTCTTACACTGCATTCGTGTCAACATTCAGGCGCATCTTCGACGAGCCAGGCCGGGTAACTTCAGCTTCGTCTGAGATTCTCCGTTTACGCCATGGATCACATACTGTAGGACAATATCTTATACAGTTCCAGATCCTGGCATCTGAACTGGCATGGAACGACGAGGTCCTGTATGCTGCATTCTGGCATGGTTTATCCGAGCGTATTAAAGATGAGTTAGCTACCAGAGACTTACCCTCCAAGTTAGATGAGCTAATCTCACTTTGTACAAAAGTTGACTTACGTTTCAGAGAGAGAGCAACTGAGCGTGGAAGATCATCTGCTCCAAAATCTTCTGCTCCTCCTCCTCGCCAACTGTCACCAACTAAAGATGAACCCATGCAAATTGGCCGTTCCCGTTTAACTCCTGCTGAGCGCCGAAGACGTCTCTCCGAGTCTCTCTGTCTTTATTGTGCAGCTCCGTCTCACACCATTAATGCCTGTCCCAAACGTCCGGGACTCCAAGTCCTAGCTCGTCAAGGAGAGGGCCGGCTAGGAGTAATGATCTCCTCTCCATCTCCTCAAGATTGTAATCTCCCAGTCTCGCTTCAAGTTGCTCAACGTTATCAGAACGTCATTGCCCTCCTGGATTCCGGAGCAGCTGGGAACTTTATTACCGAAGCCTATGTTAAACGGTGGTCCCTACCCACCGAGAGACTTCCTTCCTCCTTTTCCTTAACTGCCGTGGATGGCAGTAAAATTTTTGATACAGTTATTGCTCTAAGGACTCTACCAGTTCGTCTGAGAGTGGGAGTTCTTCATTCCGAACTTATTTCACTTTTAGTGATTCCAAGAGCCACACATCCTGTGGTCCTGGGCCTTCCATGGCTCCGTCTTCACAATCCTACAATTGATTGGACGACTACGCAAATCCTGGCATGGGGTCCCTCCTGTGCTGAGACATGTTTGTTTAAAGTGTTGCCTGTCTGTTCTTCCTCCCCCAGGTCGTCTGATGTTCCACCTCCTCCATATCAAGATTTCACGGATGTGTTCAGTAAAGCTTCTGCTGATATCCTTCCTCCTCATAGAGAATGGGACTGCCCGATTGATCTCGTTCCAGGGAAGGTTCCACCTCGAGGCCGAACTTATCCGTTGTCTCTGCCCGAGACGCATTCTATGGAGGAATACATTAAAGAGAACCTAGCAAAGGGGTTCATTCGACCTTCTTCTTCTCCAGCCGGCGCAGGCTTCTTTTTTGTAAAAAATAAAGATGGTGGTCTGCGGCCGTGCATCGACTACAGAGGTTTGAACGACATTACCATTAAGAACCGCTATCCTTTACCCCTGATTACTGAGCTCTTTGACAGAGATAGCGGAGCTACCATCTTTACAAAGCTGGACTTGAGAGGTGCATACAATCTCATCCGGATCCGTGAGGGTGACGAGTGGAAGACCGCATTTAACACCCGTGACGGACATTATGAGTACCTCGTCATGCCCTTCGGATTGAGCAATGCTCCAGCTGTCTTCCAGCATTTCGTCAATGAGATCTTCAGAGACATTCTATACCGTCATGTCGTGGTCTATCTAGACGATATCCTCATTTTTGCCAACAATTTAGAGGAACATCGTTTTTGGGTAAAGGAGGTTCTGTCCCGTCTCCGTGTCAATCATCTCTATTGCAAATTAGAGAAATGCGTCTTTGAAGTCAAGTCCATTCCGTTTCTAGGGTACATTGTGTCCGGTTCCGGACTAGAGATGGATCCTGAGAAACTACAAGCAATTCAGAATTGGCCGGTACCCTTAACCCTCAAAGGGGTCCAGAGGTTCTTAGGGTTCGCCAATTATTACCGAAAGTTTATACGAGACTTTTCCACCATTGTGGCGCCTATTACTGCTTTCACCAAGAAGGGTGCTAACCCGTCCAAGTGGTCTGAAGAAGCCATGCAAGCTTTTCATCTTTTAAAACAGAGGTTCATCTCTGCGCCTGTCCTGAAACAGCCTGACATCGACTCTCCTTTCATCCTAGAGGTGGATGCCTCCTCCGTTGGAGTAGGAGCGGTGTTATCTCAGAGGGCTAAAGATGGCCATTTACATCCTTGCAGTTTCTTCTCACGGAAGTTCTCCCCAGCGGAGCGCAACTATGCCATTGGCGACCAGGAGTTGCTAGCCATCAAGCTCGCTCTAGAGGAGTGGAGATATCTGTTGGAGGGAGCTTCTCATTCAATCACCATCCTTACAGACCACAAGAACCTTCTATATCTGAAAGGCGCACAATGTCTCAACCCTCGTCAGGCCAGATGGGCACTTTTCTTTTCCAGGTTCGACTTTAAACTCCAGTTCTGTCCGGGCTCTCAGAATCGCAAGGCCGATGCCCTTTCCCGCTCATGGGAGCAAGAAAATGAGTCAGAGTCTTCAGACAAGCATCCTATTATAAATCCATTGGCATTCTCCACGGTAGAAATGGACTCTACGCCCCCATCAGGGAAAAGTTTTGTGAAGCCGACACTAAGGAAGAAGCTCATGCATTGGGCCCATGCTTCCCGCTTTGCCGGACATACAGGTATCCAAAAAACCCTGGAGTTTATCTCTAGGTCTTATTGGTGGCCAACTCTGAAAAAGGACGTTTTGGAGTTTATTGCATCTTGCCCAAAGTGTGCTCAACATAAAGTATCCCGCCAGTCGCCTGCGGGGCAACTGGTTCCACTATCTGTTCCCCGTCGACCATGGACCCATTTGTCGATGGATTTTATTACAGATTTGCCCATGTGCAACAAGTTTAATACCATCTGGGTGGTAGTTGACCGGTTCACCAAGATGGCACACTTCATTCCTCTCACCGGTCTTCCGTCAGCTTCCAAGTTGGCTCAAGTATTCATACAAGAGATCTTTCGACTCCACGGTCTTCCAGAAGAAATTATCTCAGATCGAGGAGTTCAATTCACAGCCAAATTCTGGCGAAGTCTATGTCAAGCCCTCCAAGTCAAGCTAAAGTTTTCCACGGCTTACCATCCTCAGACCAATGGTCAAACTGAGAGGGTGAATCAGGACTTGGAGTCCTTCCTCCGCATCTATGTGTCTTCCTCTCAAGATGACTGGGTTCAATTACTTCCCTGGGCCGAGTTCTGTCATAACAACCAGTATCATTCTTCATCTTCTTCAACACCATTCTTCACCAACTTTGGATTCCACCCTAAAGTCCCTGAGTTCCAACCGCTTCCAGCAACTTCTGTTCCCGCAGTGGATATCACCTTGCATCAGTTTGCCAATATCTGGAAGAGCGTACGATCAGCTCTGCTCAAGGCATCGTTCAGGTACAAGAAGTTTGCGGATAAGAAGCGTCGAGCAGTTCCTGCTCTAGAGGTGGGTGATCGGGTATGGTTATCCACGAAGAATTTGAGGTTAAGAGTTCCCAGTATGAAGTTTGCACCTCGCTACATCGGTCCTTTTAAAATTGATCAAGTCATCAATCCTGTTGCTTACAGACTCCAGTTGCCTCCCTTCTTAAAGATACCCAGGACATTCCATGTTTCCCTGTTGAAACCGCTAATCTTGAATCGGTTTCATTCCTCACTTCCTCCAACTCCAAAAGTCCAAACTCAACGAGGCGTTGAGTATGAAGTAGCCAAGATCCTGGACTCACGTCACCGTTACGGTCAACTTCAGTATCTTATTGACTGGAAGGGTTATGGCCCTGAGGAACGTTCATGGACCAATGCTTCTGATGTCCATGCTCCTGCCTTGGTCCGGAGATTCCATTCCAAGTTTCCTCAAAAGCCAAAGAAGTGTCCTGGGGCCACTCCTAAAGGGGGGGGTGCTGTCACGATCCGGGTATCTGGACGCCATTTCTTACCTATCAGATGCCTCCTAAGGCTGGCTCAGCGCTCCAGGACCGGATCCCATCTGTTATCCTGATGTGCACATTCCCGCATCTTCTCCTGTCTCTCTGGACGCAGTCACAGTAACGCCTTATACATCTGGCATGGCGTCTCCCGCGGCCTCCGCCGCCGTCCCTGAGCTTCTGCATTCAGAGTGGCGATTACGTCAGCCGCGGCCTCCGCTGTGTCCGCGTGGTCGGATGTGCATCTGTCAGCCTGGCGTCTCCGGTGGCCGGCGCCGCCATTACTGTTTTCCAGACCACATGGATTACAATCCAAACTTCCCTCCAAGTGTCTGCATGGGCGCAGCCATCTTGGATTCTGTCAGCTGATCATTCCTACCAATTCGTTGTCAGTATTATTAATTTGCATAATTGCCTAGCCAATGCCTTCCTTGCTGCAGGTATAAATAGGTTGTGCCTGAGCAAGGAAGGCGTCAGTGCTTTGGTTGTCAAACCTAGTTCCAGTTTGTCTCTCTTCTGTGAATGTCTTCCAGGTTCCAGCTCCTGTCTCCAGACTTCTGCTATAGAGACCCGCACCAGCATTCCATCTGCGGTGTAGCCTGACTCTCCGATCCATTCTGGACTCACCTGTTTCCAGCTACAACATCACCTGCTTCCAGCTTAGCTTCCAGCAGTGTACAGCTTCTCTTAAAGGGCCGGTGTCCTTTCTGCAGTTTACCACTCTCCACCGGTATTATTATTTCTCCGCTCTCAAATTCTACATTTCATCTACATTGCATCGCTCTCAAGCTTTATTTATTATTTAACTGGTTCCAGCCAGTATCCACTCCGTGCCAACACCTGTCTGGTTCTAACCAGTACCCACAGCAGCATTTTATCTACAGCAGTCCAGCTTTCCCTGGAACACCAGCTGGTATGACCCTGGGCTTTCCTCATTGCTACAGTTGAGCCTGGTAAGGACTTTCCAACTTGCAGATAATAAGAACTGTCTCATACCACCAGAGCTCTGTGGCCCCTGCCACCCTGTAGTACCCAGGAACTGTATTATTATTTCTCTGCTGATTTTTATGTTACTTTTTACTGCTATTGTGATGCATGGAGTTTGTCATAAATAAATATCATTGACTTTTACTCAAGTTGTCGTGGTCACGCCTTCGGGCGGTTTCTCTTCATGTTACTTACATGTCCAGGGGTCTGATACAACCTCCCAGGTTCCGGTACATCTCAGCCCCTACAACTGAGGCTGCCTTCCGTCAGCTCAGGCCCTCAGTTGTGACACAGGATATTGTGCCCCAGGGGTACAGACTGGAGTTTCAAGAGCTACCACCTCACAGATTCTTCAAATCAGGCTTACCAGCTTTACTGACAGAAAGGGCTACCCTACAAGAAGCCATCCAAAAATTGTAAAGGTCAGATGTCATTGTTCCAGTTCCACCTCATCTGGAAAACAAGGGTTACTATTCAAACCTATTTGTGGTACCGAAACCAGATGGTTCAGTAAGACCGATTTTGAACCTGAAGTCTTTAAACCCTTATCTGAGGGACTTCAAGTTCAACATGGAGTCTCTGAGAGCTGTGATCTCAGGTCTGGAGGAGGGAGAATTTCTGGTATCCCTGGATATCAAGGATGCGTACATCCACATTCTGATTTGGCCGCCACACCAGGCTTATCTCAGATTTGCGCTGTTGGACTGTCACTATCAGTTCCAGGCACTGCCATTCGGCCTCTCCACAGCACCGAGGGTGTTCACCAAGGTAATGGCAGAGATGATGATTCTTCTCCGCAGACAAGGAGTGAATATTGGCCCTCATTCCGAGTTGTTCGCTCGCTAGCCGCTTTTCGCAGCAGTACACACGCTAAGCCGCCGCCCTCTGGGAGTATATCTTAGCTTAGCAGAATTGCGAACGAAGTATTCGCAATATTGCGAAAAGATTTTTCTGTGCAGTTTCTGAGTAGCTCGAGACTTACTCTTCCAGTGCGATCAGCTCAGTGCTTGTCGTTCCTGGTTTGACGTCACAAACACACCCAGCGTTCGCCCAGACACTCCCCCGTTTCTTCAGCCACTCCCGCGTTTTTCCCAGAAACGGCAGCGTTTTTTCACACACTCCCATAAAACGACCAGTTTCCGCTCAGAAACACCCACTTCCTGTCAATCACACTCCGATCACCAGAACGAAGAAAAAACCTCGTAATGCCGTGAGTAAAATACCAAACTTCTTAGCAAATTTACTTGGCGCAGTCGCAGTGCGAACATTGCGCATGCGCAATTAGCGGAAAATCGCTGCGATGCAAAGAAAATTACCGAGCGAACAACTCGGAATGAGGGCCATAATTCCAGATCTGTACGATCTGCTGATAAAAGCGTCCTCCAGGGAGAAGTTGTTGGAGAGCATTGCTCTCATGACTCGATTGCTCAGAGATCATGGATGGATCCTGAATCTTCAAAAGTCACATTTGGAGCCGACAAGGAGATTGTCTTTCCTAGGTATGATCCTCGACACGCAAATGCAGAGGGTGTTTCTACCGGTGGAGAAAGCGTTGGTGATACAATCAATGGTCCGGGATGTCTTGAAGCCTGCCCAGGTATTGGTCCATCAGTGCATTCGCCTTCTGGGGAAGATGGTTGCCTCCTACGAGACTCTACAGTACGGAAGATTTCATGCACGGTCCTTCCAACTGGATCTCCTAGACAAGTGGTCGGGATCTCACCTGCACATGCCCCAGAGGATACGTCTGTCGCCGAAAGCCAGGATCTCACTCCTATGGTGGCTACAACTACCTCACCTTGTAGAGGGCCGCAGGTTCAGGGTTCAGAACTGGATCTTTCTACCCATGGATATAAGTCTCAGAGGTTGGGGCGCAGTCACCCAGGGGGAAACTTTCAAGGAAGGTGGTCAAGTCTGGAATCCATTCTTCCAATAAACATCTTGGAGCCAAGAGCTGTATACGGTCTTCTACAAGCGGCGCACCTTCTGCAAGATCAGGCCATTCAGGTGCAGTCGGACAATGTGACGATGGTGGCCTACATAATCCGACATGGTGGAACGAAGAGCAGAGCTGCAATGTCAGAGGTGACAAGAATCCTCCTTTGGGCGGAAAAGCACGCAGTGGCGCTGTCAGCAATCTTCATTCCGGGAGTGGACAACTGGGAAGCAGAATTCCTCAGCAGGGGAGTGGGGCCTACATCCAGACGTGTTCACAGAGGTGACAAGTCTTTAGGGTGTACGTCAAATAGACATGATGGCCTCACGTCTTAACAAGAAGCTTCGGAGGTACTGTTCCAGGTTGAGAGACCCACAAGCAGTGGCGGTGGACGCCCTGGTAACTCCGTGGGTGTTCAAGTCAGTGTACGTGTTCCCTCCACTTCCACTCATTCCAAGAATTCTAAAGTTCATAAAGAGAACAAGAGTTCAGGCAATCCTCATTGCTCCAGACGGCCAAGAAGGGCTTGGTACGCGGATCCGGTAGCGGATCATCCGGAGGGCGCCGCACCATGGCAAGATCCACTACTGTGCCCCCCGCTGCCGCTGTGTCCTCCGCTGATCCTCCGCTGTGAAGGGAACTAGACGCTACCCGTCTAGTTTCCCTTCGTGGAGAGGACCTTTGCTGTGCGGTGCGCGATTACGTCATCACGCATCGCACAGCATTGTGGGACTGGTACAGATGCTAGGGGTCAAAATTGACCTCTTGTGTCTATGCTGTGCTATGGGAGAGACGTCGTGACGTCTCTCCCATAGATCCGAGGAGAGAATCAGGAGCGGGGATAGTAAGTATTAATTTTTTTTTCTTTTAGCGGCGCTACTCTACAGGGGGCACAAATGGGGGCGTAGCTGGCCACGCCCCTGTAGGAGCCACACCCCTATTTTTGCCCGGGGCGCCACAAGGGCTAGAACCGGCCCTGCGCGGATCTTCTGGAATTGCTGCTGGAAGATCCAAGGCCTCTTCTTCTTAGAGAGGACCTTCTGCAACAGGGTCCGTTCACTTATCAAGACTTTCCACGGCTACGTTTGACGGCATGGAGGTTGAATGCTAGATCTTAGCTCGGAAAGGCATTCCGAGCAAGATTATTCCTACCCTGATACAGGCTCGGAAAGGAGTAATGTCTAAACATTACCATTGGATTTGGAAAAAGTATGTGTCTTGGTGTGAATCCAAGAAGTTTCCTACGGTGGAGTTTCAACTTGGACGGTTGCTCATCTTCCTGCAGGCAGGTGTGGATATGGGCCTGCGTTTGAGATCCTTAAAGGTCCAGATTTCGGCCTTATCCATTTTCTTCCAGAAACAACTGGCTTCCCTCCCTGAGGTTCAGACTTTCTTGAAAGGGGTTCTGCACATCCAGCCTCCCTTTGTGCCTCCTACGGTGCCCTGGGATCTTTACGTGGTGTTGCAATTCCTGCAGTCGGATTGGTTTGAGCCTTTACAGGAGGTTGAGGTCAAATTTCTCACTTGTAAGGCGGTCACACTGTTAGCATTAGCATCTCCTAGGTGTGTGTCAGAATTGGGGGGCTTTGTCCTGCAAAAGCCCCTACTTAATTTTCCATGAAGATAGAGCTGAGCTCAGGACGCGTCAGCAATTTCTTCCGAAGGTTGTATCGGCTTTTCATATCAACCAACCTATAGTGGTGCCAGTTACAACTGACTCCTCAATTCCATCTAAGTCCTTGGATGTTGTAAGGGCTCTGAAGATCTATGTAAAGAGGACTGCTCATCACAGAAAGTCGGACTCTCTGTTTGTTCTGTATGATCCCAGAAAAGTTGGGTGTCCTGCTTCTAAGCAGACAATTTCTCGCTGGATTAGGTTCTCTATCCAGCATGCGTATTCTACAGCAGGATTGCCGTGTCCAAAATCTGTTAAGGCCTACTCTACTCGTAAGGTGGGTTCTTCCTGGGCGGCTGCCTGGGGTGTCTCGGCTGTACAACTTTGCCGAGCGTCTACTCGGTCAGGGTCGAACAGGTTTTCTAAGCTCTACAAGTACGATACTTTGGCCTCTGAGGACCTAAAGTTTGGTCAGTCAGTTCTGCAGGAACCTCCACGCTCTCCCTCCAGTTCTGGGAGCTTTGGTACATCCCCATGGTACTAATGTGGACCCCAGCATCCTCTAGGGCATAAGAGAAAATAGGATTTTAATTACCTACCGGTAAATCCTTTTCTCGTAGTTCGTAGAGGATGCTGGGCGTCCTCCCAGCGCTTCATTATCCTGCAGTGGTTACTTGGTTCAGTACTGCTTTGTTCCTGGTTAAGTACTGTGTTGTTACTTGGTTAAGTACGGTTGTTCAGCTGTTGCTGAGTATTCAAGCTGGTTAGCTTGCTTTGCCTAGTATGTGTGAGCTGGTGTGAATCTCGCCACTATCTGTGTAAAATCCTTCTCTCAAAGTTGTCCGTCTCCTTGGGCACAGTTTCTATACTGAGTCTGGTAGGAGGGGCATAGAGGGAGGAGCCAGCACACACTATCAAATGCTAAAAGTACCCATGGCTTCTGGTGGACCCGTCTTTACCCCATGGTACTAATGTGGATCCCAGCATCCTCTACGGACTATGAGAAAAGGATTTACCGGTAGGAACTTCATATCATTAACGGCCGTACCACTGCTATGGCAGTATCGGCTCATAGAGGCCTGTGCCTGCAACAGTGGTCTGTAGACGTTGATTCTAAAAAAGGGGTTGAGAACCTTCCTTTTACAGGTGATGCCCTGTTTGGGGAAGAGCTGAACAAGTGTATATCTCAGGCAACTGCAGGTAAATCTACATCTGCCATCTGCCCCACCTCCTGCCAGGCATCCCTACCCTGGACCCTCCCTGCAGTCCTTTCGGGTGGCCAATTGTTTTTGAAACCAAAGTCCTCTGCAACCTTCCCGGTTACTAAAGAATTAGATTCCCTGACTAAGGTTGCATGGATAAATCCTGACAGAAAGTTTATTACCCCTAAACGGGTGTTAAATTCATTCCCTTTCCTTACAGAGGATAGGAAAGTCTGGGAAACCTCGCTGGCAGTGGATACTTCTGTGTCCAGGCTGTTACGTAAGATTGTTTCTTTTACGTCCTAGAGGATGCTGGGGTCCACATTAGTACCATGGGGTATAGACAGGTCACTCAGGAGCCATGGCCACTTTAAGAGTTTGATAGTGTGGGCTGGCTCCTCCCTCTATGCCCCTCCTACCAGAATCAGTTTAGAAAATGTGCCTGGTGGAGCCGGTCACAGCTAGGGGAGCTCCTAGAGCTTTTCTAGTTTTTTTTTTTTTAAGAAGATAGGCACAGGGAGGCTGCTGGCAACAGCCTCCTTGCTTCATGGGACTTAGGGGGGGAGTAGTGTCCAACCCTCTGAGGTTAATGGCCACTATCTCCTCTGACAGGACACTGAGCTCCTGAGGGTGATGATCGTTAGCCCCCGAGGCGACCACTCACTCCTGCAGCATGCTGCCACCCCCTAACAGAGCCAGAAGAGGTGGTAAGTAGAGCACCGGCGACCCGACAAGTGGGGAACCGGTGAGAATGGTTGTATCAGGGTGGGAGCGCACCGCTGAAGCTGCGCTCCGGAAGGCTCAGCGGTACAGATGTGCAATGCTGTGAGGGGCGCCATGGGCCAGCGCAATACCCTTACACTGGTCAGATCGCTTTCAGGGACTCTGTCTACTGCCAGCACACAATCCTCAGGCCAGTATAAAAAATTCAAAAGTGCGGGAAGACGCGCCATCTTAGGGGGCGGAGCTTCTCCTCAGAGCGGACCCAGCAGCTCACCAGCACCATTTTCTCCCTGCAGATCATCATCACAAAGACGCTGCAAGGAGCGCTGATCCTCCTCATAACTCCAGCTATCCAGTGCGGTACCAGGGGGTTGTAAAAGGGGGGGGGGGGGGGGAGAATGTTATATTCACAACTGTGTAGCCTATTAAGGTTGCACAGTCAGCGCCAGGCACTTATTATATAACTGCCTACTGGGGCGCTGTGTGGGTGCTGGCTCCATTAACTCTGTGTTTCTCTGAAGGTACTTGGGGGAAACTGTGTCTGACATTTTCCTGTGTGTGTGTGTATGCAAATTTCTCACATTACCATGTCCAGGGACTCTATATCTTGTGCTGCAGAGTATGTATCTTCTCCAGAGGAATCCATTCCATGTACTCAGGAGTGTAATTTACTGTCTCAACCTTCTGAATCTGAGCCACAGTGGGTGGCTTCCATTAAGGGAATGATATCCCAGATTTCTACTAGGATAGCCCATAATGAGACTGAAACACAGGTTTAGAAAAAATTCTGTAGAGGTTTTGTCTGGTTCTATTCCCACTTCCTCAAAATCCCCTGGTGTATTCCCAAAGAAACATGCGCTTGCCCAGATTATGGATACCGACTGTGACACGGCAGACAGTGATGGGGATATACAGGGGGGGGGGGGGGTGAGGCATCCCTTGCTAAGGGGGTGCAGCTCATGATTGAGGCCATTAGGGATGTGTTACACATTACTGACAAACCACCAGAGCAGGTCGAGGAGACTTACTTTACAGACAATAAGAAAGCCTCCCTGACCTTCCCTGCGTCTAAAGAGTTACACACATTATTTGAAAAATCCTGGGAAAACCCGGAGAAAAAATTCCAGATCCCAAAAAGGGTTCTCGTTGCTTTTCTTTTCCCTGAGGATGATAGGAAAAAGTGGGAAACCCCACCTATAGTTGTCGCTTCTGTATCGAGACTGTCAAAAAAGGTGGTTTTACCTGTCCCTGGGTCTACCGCTTTGAAAGAGCCGGCAGACCGCAAGATTGAAACTACGCTCAAATCCATATACACTGCTTCAGGCGTGGCGTTGAGGCCCACTATTGCCTGTGCATGGATATCTAAAGCCATAGTAAAGTGGCCAGGCACATTACTAGAGGAAGTAGATTCTATGGATAGAAGTGACATTGAATTGTTTTTACGTAACATACAGGATTCTGCGGGATTCATGGTGGAGGCCATGATGGACCTGGGTCACCTGAATGCAAAAACATCTTCCATGGCTGTCTCAGCACACAGGGGACTCTGGCTGCACTAATGGTCGGCAGACACGGAATCCAGGAGAAGTGTGGAGAACTTACCCTTCACAAGTCAGGCTCTATTTGGGGAAGCATCGGATGCATGGATCTCCACGGCAACCGCTGGTAAGTCAACCTTTCTTCCCTCAGCCACTCAGACAACGAAGAAACCCTTTTCTACGTCCACAATGCAGTCCTTTCGTAGCGCAAAAGCTAAAAAGTCTAAGCCTCCTACAATTTTCTTCAGAGGTGGTCGGACTAAATCAAAAAAACCTGCACCCGCTTCCAGCAGTGTACAGCTTCTCTTAAAGGGCCGGTGTCCTTTCTGCAGTTTACCACTCTCCACCGGTATTATTATTTCTCCGCTCTCAAATTCTACATTTCATCTACATTGCATCGCTCTCAAGCTTTATTTATTATTTAACTGGTTCCAGCCAGTATCCACTCCGTGCCAACACCTGTCTGGTTCTAACCAGTACCCACAGCAGCATTTTATCTACAGCAGTCCAGCTTTCCCTGGAACACCAGCTGGTACGACCCTGGGCTTTCCTCATTGCTACAGTTGAGCCTGGTAAGGACTTTCCAACTTGCAGATAATAAGAACTGTCTCATACCACCAGAGCTCTGTGGCCCCTGCCACCCTGTAGTACCCAGGAACTGTATTATTATTTCTCTGCTGATTTTTATGTTACTTTTTACTGCTACTGTGATGCATGGAGTTTGTCATAAATAAATATCATTGACTTTTACTCAAGTTGTCGTGGTCACGCCTTCGGGCGGTTTCTCTTCATGTTACTTACATGTCCAGGGGTCTGATACAACCTCCCAGGTTCCGGTACATCTCAGCCCCTACAACTGAGGCTGCCTTCCGTCAGCTCAGGCCCTCAGTTGTGACAGTAAGCACTGACCAAATGAATCCAGCCGGAGACCAGGATCAAGCGGCCAGGCCGATGCAAGAACTGGCAGCCCGACTTGAACATCAGGAGGCTGCACAGGGCCACATCATCCGCTGTCTCCAGGATCTCTCTACTCGGCTGGATGGGATTCAGACAACTCTCCGTGGATCAGGCGCATCTGGGGCGTTAACCACAGTGACTCCAACTATAACCCCACCCACCTTACCCGTTTCTGCTCCACGTCTTCATCTTCCAACGCCAGCAAAATTTGACGGATCTCCAAGATTCTGCAGGGGATTTCTCAACCAGTGTGAGATTCAGTTTGAGCTACAACCTGGCAATTTTCCCAGTGACCGTACAAAAATTGCCTACATCATCTCACTTCTCAGTGGCTCAGCCCTTGACTGGGCATCACCGTTATGGGAGAGGTCCGACACCCTGCTATCTTCTTACACTGCATTCGTGTCAACATTCAGGCGCATCTTCGACGAGCCAGGCCGGGTAACTTCAGCTTCGTCTGAGATTCTCCGTTTACGCCATGGATCACATACTGTAGGACAATATCTTATACAGTTCCAGATCCTGGCATCTGAACTGGCATGGAACGACGAGGTCCTGTATGCTGCATTCTGGCATGGTTTATCCGAGCGTATTAAAGATGAGTTAGCTACCAGAGACTTACCCTCCAAGTTAGATGAGCTAATCTCACTTTGTACAAAAGTTGACTTACGTTTCAGAGAGAGAGCAACTGAGCGTGGAAGATCATCTGCTCCAAAATCTTCTGCTCCTCCTCCTCGCCAACTGTCACCAACTAAAGATGAACCCATGCAAATTGGCCGTTCCCGTTTAACTCCTGCTGAGCGCCGAAGACGTCTCTCCGAGTCTCTCTGTCTTTATTGTGCAGCTCCGTCTCACACCATTAATGCCTGTCCCAAACGTCCGGGACTCCAAGTCCTAGCTCGTCAAGGAGAGGGCCGGCTAGGAGTAATGATCTCCTCTCCATCTCCTCAAGATTGTAATCTCCCAGTCTCGCTTCAAGTTGCTCAACGTTATCAGAACGTCATTGCCCTCCTGGATTCCGGAGCAGCTGGGAACTTTATTACCGAAGCCTATGTTAAACGGTGGTCCCTACCCACCGAGAGACTTCCTTCCTCCTTTTCCTTAACTGCCGTGGATGGCAGTAAAATTTTTGATACAGTTATTGCTCTAAGGACTCTACCAGTTCGTCTGAGAGTGGGAGTTCTTCATTCCGAACTTATTTCACTTTTAGTGATTCCAAGAGCCACACATCCTGTGGTCCTGGGCCTTCCATGGCTCCGTCTTCACAATCCTACAATTGATTGGACGACTACGCAAATCCTGGCATGGGGTCCCTCCTGTGCTGAGACATGTTTGTTTAAAGTGTTGCCTGTCTGTTCTTCCTCCCCCAGGTCGTCTGATGTTCCACCTCCTCCATATCAAGATTTCACGGATGTGTTCAGTAAAGCTTCTGCTGATATCCTTCCTCCTCATAGAGAATGGGACTGCCCGATTGATCTCGTTCCAGGGAAGGTTCCACCTCGAGGCCGAACTTATCCGTTGTCTCTGCCCGAGACGCATTCTATGGAGGAATACATTAAAGAGAACCTAGCAAAGGGGTTCATTCGACCTTCTTCTTCTCCAGCCGGCGCAGGCTTCTTTTTTGTAAAAAATAAAGATGGTGGTCTGCGGCCGTGCATCGACTACAGAGGTTTGAACGACATTACCATTAAGAACCGCTATCCTTTACCCCTGATTACTGAGCTCTTTGACAGAGATAGCGGAGCTACCATCTTTACAAAGCTGGACTTGAGAGGTGCATACAATCTCATCCGGATCCGTGAGGGTGACGAGTGGAAGACCGCATTTAACACCCGTGACGGACATTATGAGTACCTCGTCATGCCCTTCGGATTGAGCAATGCTCCAGCTGTCTTCCAGCATTTCGTCAATGAGATCTTCAGAGACATTCTATACCGTCATGTCGTGGTCTATCTAGACGATATCCTCATTTTTGCCAACAATTTAGAGGAACATCGTTTTTGGGTAAAGGAGGTTCTGTCCCGTCTCCGTGTCAATCATCTCTATTGCAAATTAGAGAAATGCGTCTTTGAAGTCAAGTCCATTCCGTTTCTAGGGTACATTGTGTCCGGTTCCGGACTAGAGATGGATCCTGAGAAACTACAAGCAATTCAGAATTGGCCGGTACCCTTAACCCTCAAAGGGGTCCAGAGGTTCTTAGGGTTCGCCAATTATTACCGAAAGTTTATACGAGACTTTTCCACCATTGTGGCGCCTATTACTGCTTTCACCAAGAAGGGTGCTAACCCGTCCAAGTGGTCTGAAGAAGCCATGCAAGCTTTTCATCTTTTAAAACAGAGGTTCATCTCTGCGCCTGTCCTGAAACAGCCTGACATCGACTCTCCTTTCATCCTAGAGGTGGATGCCTCCTCCGTTGGAGTAGGAGCGGTGTTATCTCAGAGGGCTAAAGATGGCCATTTACATCCTTGCAGTTTCTTCTCACGGAAGTTCTCCCCAGCGGAGCGCAACTATGCCATTGGCGACCAGGAGTTGCTAGCCATCAAGCTCGCTCTAGAGGAGTGGAGATATCTGTTGGAGGGAGCTTCTCATTCAATCACCATCCTTACAGACCACAAGAACCTTCTATATCTGAAAGGCGCACAATGTCTCAACCCTCGTCAGGCCAGATGGGCACTTTTCTTTTCCAGGTTCGACTTTAAACTCCAGTTCTGTCCGGGCTCTCAGAATCGCAAGGCCGATGCCCTTTCCCGCTCATGGGAGCAAGAAAATGAGTCAGAGTCTTCAGACAAGCATCCTATTATAAATCCATTGGCATTCTCCACGGTAGAAATGGACTCTACGCCCCCATCAGGGAAAAGTTTTGTGAAGCCGACACTAAGGAAGAAGCTCATGCATTGGGCCCATGCTTCCCGCTTTGCCGGACATACAGGTATCCAAAAAACCCTGGAGTTTATCTCTAGGTCTTATTGGTGGCCAACTCTGAAAAAGGACGTTTTGGAGTTTATTGCATCTTGCCCAAAGTGTGCTCAACATAAAGTATCCCGCCAGTCGCCTGCGGGGCAACTGGTTCCACTATCTGTTCCCCGTCGACCATGGACCCATTTGTCGATGGATTTTATTACAGATTTGCCCATGTGCAACAAGTTTAATACCATCTGGGTGGTAGTTGACCGGTTCACCAAGATGGCACACTTCATTCCTCTCACCGGTCTTCCGTCAGCTTCCAAGTTGGCTCAAGTATTCATACAAGAGATCTTTCTACTCCACGGTCTTCCAGAAGAAATTATCTCAGATCGAGGAGTTCAATTCACAGCCAAATTCTGGCGAAGTCTATGTCAAGCCCTCCAAGTCAAGCTAAAGTTTTCCACGGCTTACCATCCTCAGACCAATGGTCAAACTGAGAGGGTGAATCAGGACTTGGAGTCCTTCCTCCGCATCTATGTGTCTTCCTCTCAAGATGACTGGGTTCAATTACTTCCCTGGGCCGAGTTCTGTCATAACAACCAGTATCATTCTTCATCTTCTTCAACACCATTCTTCACCAACTTTGGATTCCACCCTAAAGTCCCTGAGTTCCAACCGCTTCCAGCAACTTCTGTTCCCGCAGTGGATATCACCTTGCATCAGTTTGCCAATATCTGGAAGAGCGTACGATCAGCTCTGCTCAAGGCATCGTTCAGGTACAAGAAGTTTGCGGATAAGAAGCGTCGAGCAGTTCCTGCTCTAGAGGTGGGTGATCGGGTATGGTTATCCACGAAGAATTTGAGGTTAAGAGTTCCCAGTATGAAGTTTGCACCTCGCTACATCGGTCCTTTTAAAATTGATCAAGTCATCAATCCTGTTGCTTACAGACTCCAGTTGCCTCCCTTCTTAAAGATACCCAGGACATTCCATGTTTCCCTGTTGAAACCGCTAATCTTGAATCGGTTTCATTCCTCACTTCCTCCAACTCCAAAAGTCCAAACTCAACGAGGCGTTGAGTATGAAGTAGCCAAGATCCTGGACTCACGTCACCGTTACGGTCAACTTCAGTATCTTATTGACTGGAAGGGTTATGGCCCTGAGGAACGTTCATGGACCAATGCTTCTGATGTCCATGCTCCTGCCTTGGTCCGGAGATTCCATTCCAAGTTTCCTCAAAAGCCAAAGAAGTGTCCTGGGGCCACTCCTAAAGGGGGGGGTGCTGTCACGATCCGGGTATCTGGACGCCATTTCTTACCTATCAGATGCCTCCTAAGGCTGGCTCAGCGCTCCAGGACCGGATCCCATCTGTTATCCTGATGTGCACATTCCCGCATCTTCTCCTGTCTCTCTGGACGCAGTCACAGTAACGCCTTATACATCTGGCATGGCGTCTCCCGCGGCCTCCGCCGCCGTCCCTGAGCTTCTGCATTCAGAGTGGCGATTACGTCAGCCGCGGCCTCCGCTGTGTCCGCGTGGTCGGATGTGCATCTGTCAGCCTGGCGTCTCCGGTGGCCGGCGCCGCCATTACTGTTTTCCAGACCACATGGATTACAATCCAAACTTCCCTCCAAGTGTCTGCATGGGCGCAGCCATCTTGGATTCTGTCAGCTGATCATTCCTACCAATTCGTTGTCAGTATTATTAATTTGCATAATTGCCTAGCCAATGCCTTCCTTGCTGCAGGTATAAATAGGTTGTGCCTGAGCAAGGAAGGCGTCAGTGCTTTGGTTGTCAAACCTAGTTCCAGTTTGTCTCTCTTCTGTGAATGTCTTCCAGGTTCCAGCTCCTGTCTCCAGACTTCTGCTATAGAGACCCGCACCAGCATTCCATCTGCGGTGTAGCCTGACTCTCCGATCCATTCTGGACTCACCTGTTTCCAGCTACAACATCACCTGCTTCCAGCTTAGCTTCCAGCAGTGTACAGCTTCTCTTAAAGGGCCGGTGTCCTTTCTGCAGTTTACCACTCTCCACCGGTATTATTATTTCTCCGCTCTCAAATTCTACATTTCATCTACATTGCATCGCTCTCAAGCTTTATTTATTATTTAACTGGTTCCAGCCAGTATCCACTCCGTGCCAACACCTGTCTGGTTCTAACCAGTACCCACAGCAGCATTTTATCTACAGCAGTCCAGCTTTCCCTGGAACACCAGCTGGTATGACCCTGGGCTTTCCTCATTGCTACAGTTGAGCCTGGTAAGGACTTTCCAACTTGCAGATAATAAGAACTGTCTCATACCACCAGAGCTCTGTGGCCCCTGCCACCCTGTAGTACCCAGGAACTGTATTATTATTTCTCTGCTGATTTTTATGTTACTTTTTACTGCTATTGTGATGCATGGAGTTTGTCATAAATAAATATCATTGACTTTTACTCAAGTTGTCGTGGTCACGCCTTCGGGCGGTTTCTCTTCATGTTACTTACATGTCCAGGGGTCTGATACAACCTCCCAGGTTCCGGTACATCTCAGCCCCTACAACTGAGGCTGCCTTCCGTCAGCTCAGGCCCTCAGTTGTGACACAGGATATTGTGCCCCAGGGGTACAGACTGGAGTTTCAAGAGCTACCACCTCACAGATTCTTCAAATCAGGCTTACCAGCTTTACTGACAGAAAGGGCTACCCTACAAGAAGCCATCCAAAAATTGTAAAGGTCAGATGTCATTGTTCCAGTTCCACCTCATCTGGAAAACAAGGGTTACTATTCAAACCTATTTGTGGTACCGAAACCAGATGGTTCAGTAAGACCGATTTTGAACCTGAAGTCTTTAAACCCTTATCTGAGGGACTTCAAGTTCAACATGGAGTCTCTGAGAGCTGTGATCTCAGGTCTGGAGGAGGGAGAATTTCTGGTATCCCTGGATATCAAGGATGCGTACATCCACATTCTGATTTGGCCGCCACACCAGGCTTATCTCAGATTTGCGCTGTTGGACTGTCACTATCAGTTCCAGGCACTGCCATTCGGCCTCTCCACAGCACCGAGGGTGTTCACCAAGGTAATGGCAGAGATGATGATTCTTCTCCGCAGACAAGGAGTGAATATTGGCCCTCATTCCGAGTTGTTCGCTCGCTAGCCGCTTTTCGCAGCAGTACACACGCTAAGCCGCCGCCCTCTGGGAGTGTATCTTAGCTTAGCAGAATTGCGAACGAAGTATTCGCAATATTGCGAAAAGATTTTTCTGTGCAGTTTCTGAGTAGCTCGAGACTTACTCTTCCAGTGCGATCAGCTCAGTGCTTGTCGTTCCTGGTTTGACGTCACAAACACACCCAGCGTTCGCCCAGACACTCCCCCGTTTCTTCAGCCACTCCCGCGTTTTTCCCAGAAACGGCAGCGTTTTTTCACACACTCCCATAAAACGACCAGTTTCCGCTCAGAAACACCCACTTCCTGTCAATCACACTCCGATCACCAGAACGAAGAAAAAACCTCGTAATGCCGTGAGTAAAATACCAAACTTCTTAGCAAATTTACTTGGCGCAGTCGCAGTGCGAACATTGCGCATGCGCAATTAGCGGAAAATCGCTGCGATGCAAAGAAAATTACCGAGCGAACAACTCGGAATGAGGGCCATAATTCCAGATCTGTACGATCTGCTGATAAAAGCGTCCTCCAGGGAGAAGTTGTTGGAGAGCATTGCTCTCATGACTCGATTGCTCAGAGATCATGGATGGATCCTGAATCTTCAAAAGTCACATTTGGAGCCGACAAGGAGATTGTCTTTCCTAGGTATGATCCTCGACACGCAAATGCAGAGGGTGTTTCTACCGGTGGAGAAAGCGTTGGTGATACAATCAATGGTCCGGGATGTCTTGAAGCCTGCCCAGGTATTGGTCCATCAGTGCATTCGCCTTCTGGGGAAGATGGTTGCCTCCTACGAGACTCTACAGTACGGAAGATTTCATGCACGGTCCTTCCAACTGGATCTCCTAGACAAGTGGTCGGGATCTCACCTGCACATGCCCCAGAGGATACGTCTGTCGCCGAAAGCCAGGATCTCACTCCTATGGTGGCTACAACTACCTCACCTTGTAGAGGGCCGCAGGTTCAGGGTTCAGAACTGGATCTTTCTACCCATGGATATAAGTCTCAGAGGTTGGGGCGCAGTCACCCAGGGGGAAACTTTCAAGGAAGGTGGTCAAGTCTGGAATCCATTCTTCCAATAAACATCTTGGAGCCAAGAGCTGTATACGGTCTTCTACAAGCGGCGCACCTTCTGCAAGATCAGGCCATTCAGGTGCAGTCGGACAATGTGACGATGGTGGCCTACATAATCCGACATGGTGGAACGAAGAGCAGAGCTGCAATGTCAGAGGTGACAAGAATCCTCCTTTGGGCGGAAAAGCACGCAGTGGCGCTGTCAGCAATCTTCATTCCGGGAGTGGACAACTGGGAAGCAGAATTCCTCAGCAGGGGAGTGGGGCCTACATCCAGACGTGTTCACAGAGGTGACAAGTCTTTAGGGTGTACGTCAAATAGACATGATGGCCTCACGTCTTAACAAGAAGCTTCGGAGGTACTGTTCCAGGTTGAGAGACCCACAAGCAGTGGCGGTGGACGCCCTGGTAACTCCGTGGGTGTTCAAGTCAGTGCACGTGTTCCCTCCACTTCCACTCATTCCAAGAATTCTAAAGTTCATAAAGAGAACAAGAGTTCAGGCAATCCTCATTGCTCCAGACGGCCAAGAAGGGCTTGGTACGCGGATCCGGTAGCGGATCATCCGGAGGGCGCCGCACCATGGCAAGATCCACTACTGTGCCCCCCGCTGCCGCTGTGTCCTCCGCTGATCCTCCGCTGTGAAGGGAACTAGACGCTACCCGTCTAGTTTCCCTTCGTGGAGAGGACCTTTGCTGTGCGGTGCGCGATTACGTCATCACGCATCGCACAGCATTGTGGGACTGGTACAGATGCTAGGGGTCAAAATTGACCTCTTGTGTCTATGCTGTGCTATGGGAGAGACGTCGTGACGTCTCTCCCATAGATCCGAGGAGAGAATCAGGAGCGGGGATAGTAAGTATTAATTTTTTTTTCTTTTAGCGGCGCTACTCTACAGGGGGCACAAATGGGGGCGTAGCTGGCCACGCCCCTGTAGGAAGCCACACCCCTATTTTTGCCCGGGGCGCCACAAGGGCTAGAACCGGCCCTGCGCGGATCTTCTGGAATTGCTGCTGGAAGATCCAAGGCCTCTTCTTCTTAGAGAGGACCTTCTGCAACAGGGTCCGTTCACTTATCAAGACTTTCCACGGCTACGTTTGACGGCATGGAGGTTGAATGCTAGATCTTAGCTCGGAAAGGCATTCCGAGCAAGATTATTCCTACCCTGATACAGGCTCGGAAAGGAGTAATGTCTAAACATTACCATTGGATTTGGAAAAAGTATGTGTCTTGGTGTGAATCCAAGAAGTTTCCTACGGTGGAGTTTCAACTTGGACGGTTGCTCATCTTCCTGCAGGCAGGTGTGGATATGGGCCTGCGTTTGAGATCCTTAAAGGTCCAGATTTCGGCCTTATCCATTTTCTTCCAGAAACAACTGGCTTCCCTCCCTGAGGTTCAGACTTTCTTGAAAGGGGTTCTGCACATCCAGCCTCCCTTTGTGCCTCCTACGGTGCCCTGGGATCTTTACGTGGTGTTGCAATTCCTGCAGTCGGATTGGTTTGAGCCTTTACAGGAGGTTGAGGTCAAATTTCTCACTTGTAAGGCGGTCACACTGTTAGCATTAGCATCTCCTAGGTGTGTGTCAGAATTGGGGGGCTTTGTCCTGCAAAAGCCCCTACTTAATTTTCCATGAAGATAGAGCTGAGCTCAGGACGCGTCAGCAATTTCTTCCGAAGGTTGTATCGGCTTTTCATATCAACCAACCTATAGTGGTGCCAGTTACAACTGACTCCTCAATTCCATCTAAGTCCTTGGATGTTGTAAGGGCTCTGAAGATCTATGTAAAGAGGACTGCTCATCACAGAAAGTCGGACTCTCTGTTTGTTCTGTATGATCCCAGAAAAGTTGGGTGTCCTGCTTCTAAGCAGACAATTTCTCGCTGGATTAGGTTCTCTATCCAGCATGCGTATTCTACAGCAGGATTGCCGTGTCCAAAATCTGTTAAGGCCTACTCTACTCGTAAGGTGGGTTCTTCCTGGGCGGCTGCCTGGGGTGTCTCGGCTGTACAACTTTGCCGAGCGTCTACTCGGTCAGGGTCGAACAGGTTTTCTAAGCTCTACAAGTACGATACTTTGGCCTCTGAGGACCTAAAGTTTGGTCAGTCAGTTCTGCAGGAACCTCCACGCTCTCCCTCCAGTTCTGGGAGCTTTGGTACATCCCCATGGTACTAATGTGGACCCCAGCATCCTCTAGGGCATAAGAGAAAATAGGATTTTAATTACCTACCGGTAAATCCTTTTCTCGTAGTTCGTAGAGGATGCTGGGCGTCCTCCCAGCGCTTCATTATCCTGCAGTGGTTACTTGGTTCAGTACTGCTTTGTTCCTGGTTAAGTACTGTGTTGTTACTTGGTTAAGTACGGTTGTTCAGCTGTTGCTGAGTATTCAAGCTGGTTAGCTTGCTTTGCCTAGTATGTGTGAGCTGGTGTGAATCTCGCCACTATCTGTGTAAAATCCTTCTCTCAAAGTTGTCCGTCTCCTTGGGCACAGTTTCTATACTGAGTCTGGTAGGAGGGGCATAGAGGGAGGAGCCAGCACACACTATCAAATGCTAAAAGTACCCATGGCTTCTGGTGGACCCGTCTTTACCCCATGGTACTAATGTGGATCCCAGCATCCTCTACGGACTATGAGAAAAGGATTTACCGGTAGGAACTTCATATCATTAACGGCCGTACCACTGCTATGGCAGTATCGGCTCATAGAGGCCTGTGCCTGCAACAGTGGTCTGTAGACGTTGATTCTAAAAAAGGGGTTGAGAACCTTCCTTTTACAGGTGATGCCCTGTTTGGGGAAGAGCTGAACAAGTGTATATCTCAGGCAACTGCAGGTAAATCTACATCTGCCATCTGCCCCACCTCCTGCCAGGCATCCCTACCCTGGACCCTCCCTGCAGTCCTTTCGGGTGGCCAATTGTTTTTGAAACCAAAGTCCTCTGCAACCTTCCCGGTTACTAAAGAATTAGATTCCCTGACTAAGGTTGCATGGATAAATCCTGACAGAAAGTTTATTACCCCTAAACGGGTGTTAAATTCATTCCCTTTCCTTACAGAGGATAGGAAAGTCTGGGAAACCTCGCTGGCAGTGGATACTTCTGTGTCCAGGCTGTTACGTAAGATTGTTTCTTTTACGTCCTAGAGGATGCTGGGGTCCACATTAGTACCATGGGGTATAGACAGGTCACTCAGGAGCCATGGCCACTTTAAGAGTTTGATAGTGTGGGCTGGCTCCTCCCTCTATGCCCCTCCTACCAGAATCAGTTTAGAAAATGTGCCTGGTGGAGCCGGTCACAGCTAGGGGAGCTCCTAGAGCTTTTCTAGTTTTTTTTTTTTTTAAGAAGATAGGCACAGGGAGGCTGCTGGCAACAGCCTCCTTGCTTCATGGGACTTAGGGGGGGAGTAGTGTCCAACCCTCTGAGGTTAATGGCCACTATCTCCTCTGACAGGACACTGAGCTCCTGAGGGTGATGATCGTTAGCCCCCGAGGCGACCACTCACTCCTGCAGCATGCTGCCACCCCCTAACAGAGCCAGAAGAGGTGGTAAGTAGAGCACCGGCGACCCGACAAGTGGGGAACCGGTGAGAATGGTTGTATCAGGGTGGGAGCGCACCGCTGAAGCTGCGCTCCGGAAGGCTCAGCGGTACAGATGTGCAATGCTGTGAGGGGCGCCATGGGCCAGCGCAATACCCTTACACTGGTCAGATCGCTTTCAGGGACTCTGTCTACTGCCAGCACACAATCCTCAGGCCAGTATAAAAAATTCAAAAGTGCGGGAAGACGCGCCATCTTAGGGGGCGGAGCTTCTCCTCAGAGCGGACCCAGCAGCTCACCAGCACCATTTTCTCCCTGCAGATCATCATCACAAAGACGCTGCAAGGAGCGCTGATCCTCCTCATAACTCCAGCTATCCAGTGCGGTACCAGGGGGTTGTAAAAGGGGGGGGGGGGGGGGAGAATGTTATATTCACAACTGTGTAGCCTATTAAGGTTGCACAGTCAGCGCCAGGCACTTATTATATAACTGCCTACTGGGGCGCTGTGTGGGTGCTGGCTCCATTAACTCTGTGTTTCTCTGAAGGTACTTGGGGGAAACTGTGTCTGACATTTTCCTGTGTGTGTGTGTATGCAAATTTCTCACATTACCATGTCCAGGGACTCTATATCTTGTGCTGCAGAGTATGTATCTTCTCCAGAGGAATCCATTCCATGTACTCAGGAGTGTAATTTACTGTCTCAACCTTCTGAATCTGAGCCACAGTGGGTGGCTTCCATTAAGGGAATGATATCCCAGATTTCTACTAGGATAGCCCATAATGAGACTGAAACACAGGTTTAGAAAAAATTCTGTAGAGGTTTTGTCTGGTTCTATTCCCACTTCCTCAAAATCCCCTGGTGTATTCCCAAAGAAACATGCGCTTGCCCAGATTATGGATACCGACTGTGACACGGCAGACAGTGATGGGGATATACAGGGGGGGGGGGGGGTGAGGCATCCCTTGCTAAGGGGGTGCAGCTCATGATTGAGGCCATTAGGGATGTGTTACACATTACTGACAAACCACCAGAGCAGGTCGAGGAGACTTACTTTACAGACAATAAGAAAGCCTCCCTGACCTTCCCTGCGTCTAAAGAGTTACACACATTATTTGAAAAATCCTGGGAAAACCCGGAGAAAAAATTCCAGATCCCAAAAAGGGTTCTCGTTGCTTTTCTTTTCCCTGAGGATGATAGGAAAAAGTGGGAAACCCCACCTATAGTTGTCGCTTCTGTATCGAGACTGTCAAAAAAGGTGGTTTTACCTGTCCCTGGGTCTACCGCTTTGAAAGAGCCGGCAGACCGCAAGATTGAAACTACGCTCAAATCCATATACACTGCTTCAGGCGTGGCGTTGAGGCCCACTATTGCCTGTGCATGGATATCTAAAGCCATAGTAAAGTGGCCAGGCACATTACTAGAGGAAGTAGATTCTATGGATAGAAGTGACATTGAATTGTTTTTACGTAACATACAGGATTCTGCGGGATTCATGGTGGAGGCCATGATGGACCTGGGTCACCTGAATGCAAAAACATCTTCCATGGCTGTCTCAGCACACAGGGGACTCTGGCTGCACTAATGGTCGGCAGACACGGAATCCAGGAGAAGTGTGGAGAACTTACCCTTCACAAGTCAGGCTCTATTTGGGGAAGCATCGGATGCATGGATCTCCACGGCAACCGCTGGTAAGTCAACCTTTCTTCCCTCAGCCACTCAGACAACGAAGAAACCCTTTTCTACGTCCACAATGCAGTCCTTTCGTAGCGCAAAAGCTAAAAAGTCTAAGCCTCCTACAATTTTCTTCAGAGGTGGTCGGACTAAATCAAAAAAACCTGCACCCGCAGATTCCCAGGAACAGAAGCCTGCCTCTGTTTCCTCAAAATCCTCAGCATGACGGTGGACCTCACAGCCTGGAGAACGAGCAGGTGGGAGCGAGACTCAGACGTTTCAGTCACGTCTGGGTGTCATCCGGTCTGGATCCCTGGGTACAGGATGTCACGATCCGGGTATCTGGACGCCATTTCTTACCTATCAGATGCCTCCTAAGGCTGGCTCAGCGCTCCAGGACCGGATCCCATCTGTTATCCTGATGTGCACATTCCCGCATCCTCTCCTGTCTCTCTGGACGCAGTCACAGTAACGCCTTATACATCTGGCATGGCGTCTCCCGCGGCCTCCGCCGCCGTCCCTGAGCTTCTGCATTCAGAGTGGCGTTTACGTCAGCTGCGGCCTCCGCTGTGTCCGCGTGGTCGGATGTGCATCTGTCAGCCTGGCGTCTCCTGTCTCCGGTGGCCGGCGCCGCCATTACTGTTTTCCAGACCACATGGATTACAATCCAAACTTCCCTCCAAGTGTCTGCATGGGCGCAGCCATCTTGGATTCTGTCAGCTGATCATTCCTACCAATCTGTTGTCAGTATTATTAATTTGCATAATTGCCTAGCCAATGCCTTCCTTGCTGCAGGTATAAATAGGTTGTGCATGAGCAAGGAAGGCGTCAGTGCTTTGGTTGTCAAACCTAGATCCAGTTTGTCTCTCTTCTGTGAATGTCTTCCAGGTTCCAGCTCCTGTCTCCAGACTTCTGCTATAGAGACCCGCACCAGCATTCCATCTGCGGTGTAGCCTGACTCTCCGATCCATTCTGGGCTCACCTGTTTCCAGCTACAACATCACCTGCTTCCAGCTTAGCTTCCAGCAGTGTACAGCTTCTCTTAAAGGGCCGGTGTCCTTTCTGCAGTTTACCACTCTCCACCGGTATTATTATTTCTCCGCTCTCAAATTCTACATTTCATCTACATTGCATCGCTCTCAAGCTTTATTTATTATTTAACTGGTTCCAGCCAGTATCCACTCCGTGCCAACACCTGTCTGGTTCTAACCAGTACCCACAGCAGCATTTTATCTACAGCAGTCCAGCTTTCCCTGGAACACCAGCTGGTACGACCCTGGGCTTTCCTCATTGCTACAGTTGAGCCTGGTAAGGACTTTCCAACTTGCAGATAATAAGAACTGTCTCATACCACCAGAGCTCTGTGGCCCCTGCCACCCTGTAGTACCCAGGAACTGTATTATTATTTCTCTGCTGATTTTTATGTTACTTTTTACTGCTACTGTGATGCATGGAGTTTGTCATAAATAAATATCATTGACTTTTACTCAAGTTGTCGTGGTCACGCCTTCGGGCGGTTTCTCTTCATGTTACTTACATGTCCAGGGGTCTGATACAACCTCCCAGGTTCCGGTACATCTCAGCCCCTACAACTGAGGCTGCCTTCCGTCAGCTCAGGCCCTCAGTTGTGACAGTAAGCACTGACCAAATGAATCCAGCCGGAGACCAGGATCAAGCGGCCAGGCCGATGCAAGAACTGGCAGCCCGACTTGAACATCAGGAGGCTGCACAGGGCCACATCATCCGCTGTCTCCAGGATCTCTCTACTCGGCTGGATGGGATTCAGACAACTCTCCGTGGATCAGGCGCATCTGGGGCGTTAACCACAGTGACTCCAACTATAACCCCACCCACCTTACCCGTTTCTGCTCCACGTCTTCATCTTCCAACGCCAGCAAAATTTGACGGATCTCCAAGATTCTGCAGGGGATTTCTCAACCAGTGTGAGATTCAGTTTGAGCTACAACCTGGCAATTTTCCCAGTGACCGTACAAAAATTGCCTACATCATCTCACTTCTCAGTGGCTCAGCCCTTGACTGGGCATCACCGTTATGGGAGAGGTCCGACACCCTGCTATCTTCTTACACTGCATTCGTGTCAACATTCAGGCGCATCTTCGACGAGCCAGGCCGGGTAACTTCAGCTTCGTCTGAGATTCTCCGTTTACGCCATGGATCACATACTGTAGGACAATATCTTATACAGTTCCAGATCCTGGCATCTGAACTGGCATGGAACGACGAGGTCCTGTATGCTGCATTCTGGCATGGTTTATCCGAGCGTATTAAAGATGAGTTAGCTACCAGAGACTTACCCTCCAAGTTAGATGAGCTAATCTCACTTTGTACAAAAGTTGACTTACGTTTCAGAGAGAGAGCAACTGAGCGTGGAAGATCATCTGCTCCAAAATCTTCTGCTCCTCCTCCTCGCCAACTGTCACCAACTAAAGATGAACCCATGCAAATTGGCCGTTCCCGTTTAACTCCTGCTGAGCGCCGAAGACGTCTCTCCGAGTCTCTCTGTCTTTATTGTGCAGCTCCGTCTCACACCATTAATGCCTGTCCCAAACGTCCGGGACTCCAAGTCCTAGCTCGTCAAGGAGAGGGCCGGCTAGGAGTAATGATCTCCTCTCCATCTCCTCAAGATTGTAATCTCCCAGTCTCGCTTCAAGTTGCTCAACGTTATCAGAACGTCATTGCCCTCCTGGATTCCGGAGCAGCTGGGAACTTTATTACCGAAGCCTATGTTAAACGGTGGTCCCTACCCACCGAGAGACTTCCTTCCTCCTTTTCCTTAACTGCCGTGGATGGCAGTAAAATTTTTGATACAGTTATTGCTCTAAGGACTCTACCAGTTCGTCTGAGAGTGGGAGTTCTTCATTCCGAACTTATTTCACTTTTAGTGATTCCAAGAGCCACACATCCTGTGGTCCTGGGCCTTCCATGGCTCCGTCTTCACAATCCTACAATTGATTGGACGACTACGCAAATCCTGGCATGGGGTCCCTCCTGTGCTGAGACATGTTTGTTTAAAGTGTTGCCTGTCTGTTCTTCCTCCCCCAGGTCGTCTGATGTTCCACCTCCTCCATATCAAGATTTCACGGATGTGTTCAGTAAAGCTTCTGCTGATATCCTTCCTCCTCATAGAGAATGGGACTGCCCGATTGATCTCGTTCCAGGGAAGGTTCCACCTCGAGGCCGAACTTATCCGTTGTCTCTGCCCGAGACGCATTCTATGGAGGAATACATTAAAGAGAACCTAGCAAAGGGGTTCATTCGACCTTCTTCTTCTCCAGCCGGCGCAGGCTTCTTTTTTGTAAAAAATAAAGATGGTGGTCTGCGGCCGTGCATCGACTACAGAGGTTTGAACGACATTACCATTAAGAACCGCTATCCTTTACCCCTGATTACTGAGCTCTTTGACAGAGATAGCGGAGCTACCATCTTTACAAAGCTGGACTTGAGAGGTGCATACAATCTCATCCGGATCCGTGAGGGTGACGAGTGGAAGACCGCATTTAACACCCGTGACGGACATTATGAGTACCTCGTCATGCCCTTCGGATTGAGCAATGCTCCAGCTGTCTTCCAGCATTTCGTCAATGAGATCTTCAGAGACATTCTATACCGTCATGTCGTGGTCTATCTAGACGATATCCTCATTTTTGCCAACAATTTAGAGGAACATCGTTTTTGGGTAAAGGAGGTTCTGTCCCGTCTCCGTGTCAATCATCTCTATTGCAAATTAGAGAAATGCGTCTTTGAAGTCAAGTCCATTCCGTTTCTAGGGTACATTGTGTCCGGTTCCGGACTAGAGATGGATCCTGAGAAACTACAAGCAATTCAGAATTGGCCGGTACCCTTAACCCTCAAAGGGGTCCAGAGGTTCTTAGGGTTCGCCAATTATTACCGAAAGTTTATACGAGACTTTTCCACCATTGTGGCGCCTATTACTGCTTTCACCAAGAAGGGTGCTAACCCGTCCAAGTGGTCTGAAGAAGCCATGCAAGCTTTTCATCTTTTAAAACAGAGGTTCATCTCTGCGCCTGTCCTGAAACAGCCTGACATCGACTCTCCTTTCATCCTAGAGGTGGATGCCTCCTCCGTTGGAGTAGGAGCGGTGTTATCTCAGAGGGCTAAAGATGGCCATTTACATCCTTGCAGTTTCTTCTCACGGAAGTTCTCCCCAGCGGAGCGCAACTATGCCATTGGCGACCAGGAGTTGCTAGCCATCAAGCTCGCTCTAGAGGAGTGGAGATATCTGTTGGAGGGAGCTTCTCATTCAATCACCATCCTTACAGACCACAAGAACCTTCTATATCTGAAAGGCGCACAATGTCTCAACCCTCGTCAGGCCAGATGGGCACTTTTCTTTTCCAGGTTCGACTTTAAACTCCAGTTCTGTCCGGGCTCTCAGAATCGCAAGGCCGATGCCCTTTCCCGCTCATGGGAGCAAGAAAATGAGTCAGAGTCTTCAGACAAGCATCCTATTATAAATCCGTTGGCATTCTCCACGGTAGAAATGGACTCTACGCCCCCATCAGGGAAAAGTTTTGTGAAGCCGACACTAAGGAAGAAGCTCATGCATTGGGCCCATGCTTCCCGCTTTGCCGGACATACAGGTATCCAAAAAACCCTGGAGTTTATCTCTAGGTCTTATTGGTGGCCAACTCTGAAAAAGGACGTTTTGGAGTTTATTGCATCTTGCCCAAAGTGTGCTCAACATAAAGTATCCCGCCAGTCGCCTGCGGGGCAACTGGTTCCACTATCTGTTCCCCGTCGACCATGGACCCATTTGTCGATGGATTTTATTACAGATTTGCCCATGTGCAACAAGTTTAATACCATCTGGGTGGTAGTTGACCGGTTCACCAAGATGGCACACTTCATTCCTCTCACCGGTCTTCCGTCAGCTTCCAAGTTGGCTCAAGTATTCATACAAGAGATCTTTCGACTCCACGGTCTTCCAGAAGAAATTATCTCAGATCGAGGAGTTCAATTCACAGCCAAATTCTGGCGAAGTCTATGTCAAGCCCTCCAAGTCAAGCTAAAGTTTTCCACGGCTTACCATCCTCAGACCAATGGTCAAACTGAGAGGGTGAATCAGGACTTGGAGTCCTTCCTCCGCATCTATGTGTCTTCCTCTCAAGATGACTGGGTTCAATTACTTCCCTGGGCCGAGTTCTGTCATAACAACCAGTATCATTCTTCATCTTCTTCAACACCATTCTTCACCAACTTTGGATTCCACCCTAAAGTCCCTGAGTTCCAACCGCTTCCAGCAACTTCTGTTCCCGCAGTGGATATCACCTTGCATCAGTTTGCCAATATCTGGAAGAGCGTACGATCAGCTCTGCTCAAGGCATCGTTCAGGTACAAGACGTTTGCGGATAAGAAGCGTCGAGCAGTTCCTGCTCTAGAGGTGGGTGATCGGGTATGGTTATCCACGAAGAATTTGAGGTTAAGAGTTCCCAGTATGAAGTTTGCACCTCGCTACATCGGTCCTTTTAAAATTGATCAAGTCATCAATCCTGTTGCTTACAGACTCCAGTTGCCTCCCTTCTTAAAGATACCCAGGACATTCCATGTTTCCCTGTTGAAACCGCTAATCTTGAATCGGTTTCATTCCTCACTTCCTCCAACTCCAAAAGTCCAAACTCAACGAGGCGTTGAGTATGAAGTAGCCAAGATCCTGGACTCACGTCACCGTTACGGTCAACTTCAGTATCTTATTGACTGGAAGGGTTATGGCCCTGAGGAACGTTCATGGACCAATGCTTCTGATGTCCATGCTCCTGCCTTGGTCCGGAGATTCCATTCCAAGTTTCCTCAAAAGCCAAAGAAGTGTCCTGGGGCCACTCCTAAAGGGGGGGGTGCTGTCACGATCCGGGTATCTGGACGCCATTTCTTACCTATCAGATGCCTCCTAAGGCTGGCTCAGCGCTCCAGGACCGGATCCCATCTGTTATCCTGATGTGCACATTCCCGCATCTTCTCCTGTCTCTCTGGACGCAGTCACAGTAACGCCTTATACATCTGGCATGGCGTCTCCCGCGGCCTCCGCCGCCGTCCCTGAGCTTCTGCATTCAGAGTGGCGATTACGTCAGCCGCGGCCTCCGCTGTGTCCGCGTGGTCGGATGTGCATCTGTCAGCCTGGCGTCTCCTGTCTCCGGTGGCCGGCGCCGCCATTACTGTTTTCCAGACCACATGGATTACAATCCAAACTTCCCTCCAAGTGTCTGCATGGGCGCAGCCATCTTGGATTCTGTCAGCTGATCATTCCTACCAATCCGTTGTCAGTATTATTAATTTGCATAATTGCCTAGCCAATGCCTTCCTTGCTGCAGGTATAAATAGGTTGTGCCTGAGCAAGGAAGGCGTCAGTGCTTTGGTTGTCAAACCTAGTTCCAGTTTGTCTCTCTTCTGTGAATGTCTTCCAGGTTCCAGCTCCTGTCTCCAGACTTCTGCTATAGAGACCCGCACCAGCATTCCATCTGCGGTGTAGCCTGACTCTCCGATCCATTCTGGACTCACCTGTTTCCAGCTACAACATCACCTGCTTCCAGCTTAGCTTCCAGCAGTGTACAGCTTCTCTTAAAGGGCCGGTGTCCTTTCTGCAGTTTACCACTCTCCACCGGTATTATTATTTCTCCGCTCTCAAATTCTACATTTCATCTACATTGCATCGCTCTCAAGCTTTATTTATTATTTAACTGGTTCCAGCCAGTATCCACTCCGTGCCAACACCTGTCTGGTTCTAACCAGTACCCACAGCAGCATTTTATCTACAGCAGTCCAGCTTTCCCTGGAACACCAGCTGGTACGACCCTGGGCTTTCCTCATTGCTACAGTTGAGCCTGGTAAGGACTTTCCAACTTGCAGATAATAAGAACTGTCTCATACCACCAGAGCTCTGTGGCCCCTGCCACCCTGTAGTACCCAGGAACTGTATTATTATTTCTCTGCTGATTTTTATGTTACTTTTTACTGCTATTGTGATGCATGGAGTTTGTCATAAATAAATATCATTGACTTTTACTCAAGTTGTCGTGGTCACGCCTTCGGGCGGTTTCTCTTCATGTTACTTACATGTCCAGGGGTCTGATACAACCTCCCAGGTTCCGGTACATCTCAGCCCCTACAACTGAGGCTGCCTTCCGTCAGCTCAGGCCCTCAGTTGTGACACAGGATATTGTGCCCCAGGGGTACAGACTGGAGTTTCAAGAGCTACCACCTCACAGATTCTTCAAATCAGGCTTACCAGCTTTACTGACAGAAAGGGCTACCCTACAAGAAGCCATCCAAAAATTGTAAAGGTCAGATGTCATTGTTCCAGTTCCACCTCATCTGGAAAACAAGGGTTACTATTCAAACCTATTTGTGGTACCGAAACCAGATGGTTCAGTAAGACCGATTTTGAACCTGAAGTCTTTAAACCCTTATCTGAGGGACTTCAAGTTCAACATGGAGTCTCTGAGAGCTGTGATCTCAGGTCTGGAGGAGGGAGAATTTCTGGTATCCCTGGATATCAAGGATGCGTACATCCACATTCTGATTTGGCCGCCACACCAGGCTTATCTCAGATTTGCGCTGTTGGACTGTCACTATCAGTTCCAGGCACTGCCATTCGGCCTCTCCACAGCACCGAGGGTGTTCACCAAGGTAATGGCAGAGATGATGATTCTTCTCCGCAGACAAGGAGTGAATATTGGCCCTCATTCCGAGTTGTTCGCTCGCTAGCCGCTTTTCGCAGCAGTACACACGCTAAGCCGCCGCCCTCTGGGAGTGTATCTTAGCTTAGCAGAATTGCGAACGAAGTATTCGCAATATTGCGAAAAGATTTTTCTGTGCAGTTTCTGAGTAGCTCGAGACTTACTCTTCCAGTGCGATCAGCTCAGTGCTTGTCGTTCCTGGTTTGACGTCACAAACACACCCAGCGTTCGCCCAGACACTCCCCCGTTTCTTCAGCCACTCCCGCGTTTTTCCCAGAAACGGCAGCGTTTTTTCACACACTCCCATAAAACGACCAGTTTCCGCTCAGAAACACTCACTTCCTGTCAATCACACTCCGATCACCAGAACGAAGAAAAAACCTCGTAATGCCGTGAGTAAAATACCAAACTTCTTAGCAAATTTACTTGGCGCAGTCGCAGTGCGAACATTGCGCATGCGCAATTAGCGGAAAATCGCTGCGATGCAAGAAAATTACCGAGCGAACAACTCGGAATGAGGGCCATAATTCCAGATCTGTACGATCTGCTGATAAAAGCGTCCTCCAGGGAGAAGTTGTTGGAGAGCATTGCTCTCATGACTCGATTGCTCAGAGATCATGGATGGATCCTGAATCTTCAAAAGTCACATTTGGAGCCGACAAGGAGATTGTCTTTCCTAGGTATGATCCTCGACACGCAAATGCAGAGGGTGTTTCTACCGGTGGAGAAAGCGTTGGTGATACAATCAATGGTCCGGGATGTCTTGAAGCCTGCCCAGGTATTGGTCCATCAGTGCATTCGCCTTCTGGGGAAGATGGTTGCCTCCTACGAGACTCTACAGTACGGAAGATTTCATGCACGGTCCTTCCAACTGGATCTCCTAGACAAGTGGTCGGGATCTCACCTGCACATGCCCCAGAGGATACGTCTGTCGCCGAAAGCCAGGATCTCACTCCTATGGTGGCTACAACTACCTCACCTTGTAGAGGGCCGCAGGTTCAGGGTTCAGAACTGGATCTTTCTACCCATGGATATAAGTCTCAGAGGTTGGGGCGCAGTCACCCAGGGGGAAACTTTCAAGGAAGGTGGTCAAGTCTGGAATCCATTCTTCCAATAAACATCTTGGAGCCAAGAGCTGTATACGGTCTTCTACAAGCGGCGCACCTTCTGCAAGATCAGGCCATTCAGGTGCAGTCGGACAATGTGACGATGGTGGCCTACATAATCCGACATGGTGGAACGAAGAGCAGAGCTGCAATGTCAGAGGTGACAAGAATCCTCCTTTGGGCGGAAAAGCACGCAGTGGCGCTGTCAGCAATCTTCATTCCGGGAGTGGACAACTGGGAAGCAGAATTCCTCAGCAGGGGAGTGGGGCCTACATCCAGACGTGTTCACAGAGGTGACAAGTCTTTAGGGTGTACGTCAAATAGACATGATGGCCTCACGTCTTAACAAGAAGCTTCGGAGGTACTGTTCCAGGTTGAGAGACCCACAAGCAGTGGCGGTGGACGCCCTGGTAACTCCGTGGGTGTTCAAGTCAGTGTACGTGTTCCCTCCACTTCCACTCATTCCAAGAATTCTAAAGTTCATAAAGAGAACAAGAGTTCAGGCAATCCTCATTGCTCCAGACGGCCAAGAAGGGCTTGGTACGCGGATCCGGTAGCGGATCATCCGGAGGGCGCCGCACCATGGCAAGATCCACTACTGTGCCCCCCGCTGCCGCTGTGTCCTCCGCTGATCCTCCGCTGTGAAGGGAACTAGACGCTACCCGTCTAGTTTCCCTTCGTGGAGAGGACCTTTGCTGTGCGGTGCGCGATTACGTCATCACGCATCGCACAGCATTGTGGGACTGGTACAGATGCTAGGGGTCAAAATTGACCTCTTGTGTCTATGCTGTGCTATGGGAGAGACGTCGTGACGTCTCTCCCATAGATCCGAGGAGAGAATCAGGAGCGGGGATAGTAAGTATTAATTTTTTTTTCTTTTAGCGGCGCTACTCTACAGGGGGCACAAATGGGGGCGTAGCTGGCCACGCCCCTGTAGGAAGCCACACCCCTATTTTTGCCCGGGGCGCCACAAGGGCTAGAACCGGCCCTGCGCGGATCTTCTGGAATTGCTGCTGGAAGATCCAAGGCCTCTTCTTCTTAGAGAGGACCTTCTGCAACAGGGTCCGTTCACTTATCAAGACTTTCCACGGCTACGTTTGACGGCATGGAGGTTGAATGCTAGATCTTAGCTCGGAAAGGCATTCCGAACAAGATTATTCCTACCCTGATACAGGCTCGGAAAGGAGTAATGTCTAAACATTACCACTGGATTTGGAAAAAGTATGTGTCTTGGTGTGAATCCAAGAAGTTTCCTACGGTGGAGTTTCAACTTGGACGGTTGCTCATCTTCCTGCAGGCAGGTGTGGATATGGGCCTGCGTTTGAGATCCTTAAAGGTCCAGATTTCGGCCTTATCCATTTTCTTCCAGAAACAACTGGCTTCCCTCCCTGAGGTTCAGACTTTCTTGAAAAGGGTTCTGCACATCCAGCCTCCCTTTGTGCCTCCTACGGTGCCCTGGGATCTTTACGTGGTGTTGCAATTCCTGCAGTCGGATTGGTTTGAGCCTTTACAGGAGGTTGAGGTCAAATTTCTCACTTGTAAGGCGGTCACACTGTTAGCATTAGCATCTCCTAGGCGTGTGTCAGAATTGGGGGGCTTTGTCCTGCAAAAGCCCCTACTTAATTTTCCATGAAGATAGAGCTGAGCTCAGGACGCGTCAGCAATTTCTTCCGAAGGTTGTATCGGCTTTTCATATCAACCAACCTATAGTGGTGCCAGTTACAACTGACTCCTCAATTCCATCTAATTCCTTGGATGTTGTAAGGGCTCTGAAGATCTATGTAAAGAGGACTGCTCATCACAGAAAGTCGGACTCTCTGTTTGTTCTGTATGATCCCAGAAAAGTTGGGTGTCCTGCTTCTAAGCAGACAATTTCTCGCTGGATTAGGTTCTCTATCCAGCATGCGTATTCTACGGCAGGATTGCCGTGTCCAAAATCTGTTAAGGCCTACTCTACTCGTAAGGTGGGTTCTTCCTGGGCGGCTGCCTGGGGTGTCTCGGCTGTACAACTTTGCAGAGCGTCTACTTGGTCAGGGTCGAACAGGTTTTCTAAGCTCTACAAGTACGATACTTTGGCCTCTGAGGACCTAAAGTTTGGTCAGTCAGTTCTGCAGGAACCTCCACGCTCTCCCTCCAGTTCTGGGAGCTTTGGTACATCCCCATGGTACTAATGTGGACCCCAGCATCCTCTAGGGCATAAGAGAAAATAGGATTTTAATTACCTACCGGTAAATCCTTTTCTCGTAGTTCGTAGAGGATGCTGGGGTCCAGCGCTTCATTATCCTGCAGTGGTTACTTGGTTCAGTACTGCTTTGTTCCTGGTTAAGTACTGTGTTGTTACTTGGTTAAGTACGGTTGTTCAGCTGTTGCTGAGTATTCAAGTTGGTTAGCTTGCTTTGCCTAGTATGTGTGAGCTGGTGTGAATCTCGCCACTATCTGTGTAAAATCCTTCTCTCAAAGTTGTCCGTCTCCTTGGGCACAGTTTCTATACTGAGTCTGGTAGGAGGGGCATAGAGGGAGGAGCCAGCACACACTATCAAACGCTAAAAGTACCCATGGCTCCTGGTGGACCCGTCTTTACCCCATGGTACTAATGTGGATCCCAGCATCCTCTACGGACTATGAGAAAAGGATTTACCGGTAGGTAATTCAAATCCTATTTTTACCTGTACCATGGGCTGTTTCTCTTACAGACCCAGCTGATTCCAAGATTGAAACCACTCTTAAATCAATTTATGCTGCAGCAGGTGTAGCCCAACGCCCTACCATTGTATGCGGCTAGATTTCTAGAGCCATGGTAAAATGGTCTGATGAGATCCTGAAGGGGCTGCTTACACTACCTCAGGAAGAGATAGTTACATTACTCAAACACATCCAAGATTCTGCAAATTTTATGAGTGAGGCCGTCAAGGAACTTCATATCATTAACGGCCGTACCACTGCTATGGCAGTATCGGCTCATAGAGGCCTGTGGCTGCAACAGTGGTCTGTAGACGTTGATTCTAAAAAGGGGTTGAGAACCTTGCTTTTACAGGTGATGCCCTGTTTGGGGAAGAGCTGAACAAGTGTATATCTCAGGCAACTGCAGGTAAATCTACATATCTTCAATCTGCCCCACCTCCTGCCAGGCATCCCTACCCTGGACCCTCCCTGCAGTCCTTTCGGGTGGCCAGATTCAAAGGCAAAGCCAGAGGTGCCTCCAATGCTGCTAGAGGAACTCGTGGTAAGTCCCGTAAACCAGCAGTTGCTGGACCTGCGGACAAGGCCTCAGGATCCTCTTTCACGAAGCCCTCCGCATGATGGTTGGCCCCAGCAGCAAGGTGACTTTCAGGTAGGTGCTCACCTTCAACACTTCACCCACATATGGGCAGAGTCCTGCCGGGATCCTTGGGTGAGGGACCTCATATCCCAAGGATACCGGCTGGAATTCCAGGAACTCCCTCTTCTCAGATTCTTCAGGTCAGGCTTATCAGCTTCACTGGAAACAAGGGTTTCCTTACAGCAGGCAGTGCAAAAACTGCTTTCTACAGGAGTTACTGTTCCAGTGCTTCCTCAGCTGCACACAAAGGGGTTATACTCAAGTCTCTTTGTGGTTTCAAAGCCAGATGGCTCAGTACACTCGATCCTGACCCTCAAATCATAGAACCCGTATCTTTAGGTGTTCAAATTCAAGATGGAATCTCTAAGATCTGTGATTGCGAATCTAGAGGAGGGGGAGTTTCTGTGTCCCTGGATATAAAGGACGCATACCTCTATAGCCCAATATGGCCTCCTCACCAAGCGTTCCTCAGGTTCGTGATTCTAGACCAGCATTTTCAGTTTAAGGCCTTACCTTTTGGTCTTTCCACAGCCCCAAGGGTATTCACAAAGGTCATGGCGGAAGTAACGCTACAACTGCGTATGAGGGGTGTCCAAATAATTCCGTACCTGGATGATCTCCTGATAAAAGCGGTGTCCAGGGAACAGCTGCTGCACAATATTGACTTGATAACTCGTTTGCTTACGAATCACAGTTGGATACTTAATTTCCAGAAATCTCACTTGGAATCGAAGGTTTACCTTCCCATGGACAAGGCTCTGATTATTCAGTCTATGGTCAGGTCGGTGCCTGAACCTCGTGTGGTCTTAATTAATTTGTGCATTCGCTTGCTGGCAAGATGGTAGCCTCCTACAAGGCGATTCAGTACAGCAGGTTCCATGCGCAACCGGTTCAACTGGATTTGTTGGACAAATGTTCGGGATCTCACCTACACATGCATCAGCATATAACCCTGTCACTGAAAGCCGGATATCCCTGCTATGGTGGCTACAGGTGGAGAGTCAGAGTTTCAACACACAGTCATGGACGCTGTTGACAACAGATGCCAACCTCCGGGATTGGGGGGTTGTGACTCAGGGAACGCAGTTCCAGGGACATGGTCGTTTCAGGAATCTGCTCTTTCAATCAACATCCTGGAACTCAGGGCAATTTACAATGCTCTAATACAGGCCTCATCCCTCCTTCGGAATCCGGCCATCCAGGGGCAGTTCGGACAACGCCACGGCAGTAGCGTACATCAACCAACAGGGAGGAACAAGAAGCAGGACCACAATGCTAGAGGTGTCAAGAATATTCCTCTGGGCAGAAGCCAATGCAAGGGCCATCTCAGCCATTTACATTCCAGGAGTAGACAACTGGGAAGCGGACTTCCTAAGCAGACACGACCTCTATCCGGGGGAATGGGGCCTCCACCCTCAGGTGTTTCAACAACTGGTTCACCGGTGGGGTTGTCCACAGATAGACCTGAAGGCTTTTCGGCTTAACAAGAAGCTCCATCGTTACTGCTCCAGAATGAGGGATCCGCAGCAGGGCCGGTTCGAATGCCCTCGGCGCCCCGGGCAGGGAATGGGGGCGTGGCTTACTACAGGGGGCGTGGTCAGCCACGCCCCCTGTACAGCAGAAGCGCCGCTTAAATGCTGAGCGGTGCGCGATGACGTCATCGCGCACCGCACAGCAAAAGGTCCTCTCCGCGAAGGGAAACTAGACGCGTAGTGTCTAGTTCCCTTCGCGGAGAGGACCTTTGCTGTGCGGTGCGTGATGACGTCATCGCGCACCGCTCAGTAATGGTCCTCTTTGCGAAGGGAAACTAGACGCTACGCGTCTAGTTCCCTTCACGGGACCAGAGCCGCAGGAGCCGGGGGGACACAGCGGGCAGCGGAGGGCACAGCAGTGGCGGATCTTGCCATGGTGCGGCGCCCTCCCGATGGCGCCGTCGCCCTCCGGAAGGCGGCGCCCCGGGCAAAAGTACTGCTTGCCCGTGGCAAGATCCGCTACTGATCCGCAGGCAGTGGCAGTAGACGCGCTGACAACGCCATGGACAACGCCATGGACTTACAAGTTCGTTTACCTGTTTCCTCCAATACCTCTAATCCCAAGAGTTCTCAAGCGACTCAAAAAGGAAAGAGTTCAGGTAATTCTCATTGCTTCGGATTGGCCTCGACGGGCCTGGTATGCGGACCTCCTGACCCTGTCGTTGGAGGATCCCTGGCCTCTGCCGCTTCTCAAGGACCTTCTTCAACAAGGACCATTCGTCTATCCAGACTTACAGTGGCTATGTTTGATGGCATGAAAGTTGAGAGGGAGATTTTAACCAGGAAGGTACTTCCCTTCAAGATGGTTTCCACTATGATTCAGGCCCGTAAGGTGGTTAGCGCCAAACATTACCACCGTATTTGGAAGAAATATGTTTCTTGGTGTGAAGGTCGAAAATGTTCTCCTGTGGAGTTTTGTCTGGGCCGTTTTCTTCTGTTCCTGCAAGCAGGAGGGGATAAGGTCCTATGGTTAGGCTCCATCAAGGTTCAGATTTCGTCTCCCTCTATCTTCTTCCAGAAACAACTGGTGGTACTTCCTGAAGTACAGACTTTTCTAAAGGGGGTGTTGCATATTCAACCACCCTTTGTTCCTCCCACTGCTCCGTGTGACCTTAATGTGGTATTGACCTTTCTCCAATCATATTGGTTTGAACCCTTACATAGGGTTGACTTAAAATACCTAACGTGGAAGACTGTTATGTTACCGGCCTTGGCTTCAGTTCAGCGAGTGTCATTTAAGAGCCCATACTTGGTGTTCCATGAGGATAGGGCTGAGCTCACAACTCGACCACAGTTTTTGCTGAAAGTGGTCTCGGCCTTTCACTTGAATCAACCTATTGTGGTTCCTGCGATATCCGACACATCTGTTGCTCCAAAGTCCCTGGACATTGTGTTGGCTTTGTGGATTTACATCAAAAGGACTGCTCGTCACAGGAAGTCTGACTCGCTTTTCGTCCTTTATGATGCTACGAAAATTGGTTGTCCTGCCTCCAAGCAGTCCATTGCTTGTTGGCTCAAACTGACTATCCAACAAGCCTATACTTCAGCTGCTCTGCCGCTGCCGAGTTTGGTTCAAACCCACTCCACAAGGTCCATGGGTTCTTCTTGGGTGGCTGCCCGGGGCGTCTCGGCCTTACAGTTGTGCCATGTGGCAACTTGGTCTGGTATGAACATGTTTGTTAAGTTCTATAGGTTCGACACCTTGGCCAAAGATGACCTTCAGTTTGGTCAGGCAATTTTGCAGAGGCCTCAGCACTCTGCCACCCATTCTGGGAGCTTTGGGGCGTCCTCATGGTAATATACTATTCCCCAGTATCCACTAGGACGTTAGAGAGAAAATAGGAATTTAATACCTACTGGTAATTCCTTTTCTCGTAGTCCATAGTGGATACTGGGCACCCGCCTCTGTGCTTTGTTTTCTTGCTAACCTTGTTGTAAGTGTTATTGGATGGGTCTGCTGTTGCTTCCCTGTTCCATGTTTGGTTAGCGTTGCTATCCTTCTGTCGCTAGCGTTGCTTTCCTCTGTTCTGGTTAGCTCTGCTATCTTATTGTTGTGTGTTGGTTCGTTACCTCACCGCTTTATGTGTTATATCCTTCTCTCAAAGTATGTCCATCTCCTCGGGCACAGTTTCCTAGACTGAGTCTGCTAGGAGGGGCATAGAGGGGAGGAGCCAGCACACACTATTGATTTCTTAAAGTGCCAGGCTCCAGTGGACCCGATTTATACACCATGGTAATATACTATTTCCCAGTATCCATTACAGACTCTGAGAACAGGAATAACCGGTAGGTATTAAGGGGGTCATTCCGACCCGATTGCATGCTGCGCTTCCTCACAGCCGCGCAATTGGGTCCTGAACTGCGCATGAGCGGCGGCCGCATTGCACAGGCGCGTCACTGCCCGGCGACAGCCGCCGCCAGGCAGCAACGCTGCTAGCGAGGTAAGCTGTCGCAGCGGCGACCGCAAAAAGATTGACAGAGAGCAGCAGGAACCCAGACACAGAGTGGCAGCAGGGACCCAGACACACAGAGAGTGACAGCAGGTATACAGAGACAGAGAGTGACAGCAGGGGCAAAGGGTCAGGAAGAGTGGTAGTCATTTGACACCCCCCCCCCCCCCCCCGCAAAAAAAAAAAAATCTTTTACAATAAATAAATAAAAATAATAATAAAATAAAATAAATAAATACATGAATAAAAATATTATATATATATATATATATATATATATATATATATCTCTTTCAGAACTTTTTTACCTGAAAAATTGCCTTTTCTAACATAAATTTCATATCCAGGAAAAAGTGTCCCCATTTTACACAGTACGACAGGCAAGTGTCCCCATTCCCCATTTTACACATTGCGGCAGACAGGTGACCCCATTTTACACATTGCGGCAGACAGGTGTCCCCATTTTACACATTGCGGCAGGAAAAAGTGTCCCCATTTTACACATTGCGGCAGACAGGTGACCCCATTTTACACATTGCGGCAGGCACAGGTCCCCATTTTACACAGTACGCTGGCAAGTGTCCCCATTTTACACATTGCGGCAGGCACAGGTCCCCATTTTACACAGTACGCTGGCAAGTGTCCCCATTTTACACATTGCGGCAGGCACAGGTCCCCATTTTACACATTGCGGCAGGCACAGGTCCCCATTTTACACATTGCGGCAGGCACAGGTCCCCATTTTACACATTGCGGCAGGCACAGGTCCCCATTTTACACATTGCGGCAGGTGGTGGAGGGAGAGAGAGAGAGGAAGGGAGAGGGGCTGACTTACATTTGAAGCGGTTCTCGCCGCTCTTCAGCCGCCTCTCCCTCCTCGTCCGGTCTGCGCGGCTCCCCCTTCTCCCTCCTCCGGCGGGGTTTCGTGGAATGACGCGTTTGCGCCGTGACGTCACGACGCAATCGCGTCATTCCGCGAAACCCCGCCCCCCGAGCTGGGCACTCGGGAGAAGGGGGTTTCAAAGTTATAAAAGTGCCGCGGCGGGTGTTAGGGGGTCTCGGCGCCCCCTCCAATCCGGCGCCCAGGTCGCCTGCCCCCCTAGCCCCCCCCTAGTTTTGGCCCTGGCAAGGACACAGACAAACAGAAACTGACAGCAGGCACACAGAGATAGAGAGTGACAGCAGGGACATAGCAGCAGGTATATATAGTGGCAGCAGGGACAGAGAGAGGCAGCAGAAACAAACAGTAGGGACAGAGGTAGCAGGGATGTAGGGACAGAGAGAGAGGCAGCAGGGACATAGAGAGAAGCAGCAGGGACGTAGGGACAGGGAGAGAGGCAGCATGGAAGTAGGGAGAGAGGCAGCAGGGAGAGAGGCAGTAGGGAGAGAGGCAGCAGGATGTAGGGACAGGGAAAGAGAGGCAGCAGGAACATAAGGACAGAGAAAGGCAGCGGGGACGTGTGGACAGAAAGGTAGCATGAACGTAGGGGCAGAGAGAGGCAGCAGGATTGTAGGGACAAAAGCAGCAGGGTTGTGGGGACATGTAGGCAGCAGGAACATACAGTAGGAACATGGGGACAGAGAGAGAGAGACAGCAGGGAAGTAGGGAAAGAGAGACAGCAGGGATGTAGGAACAGGGTGAGACAGCAGGGATAGAGGCACCAGGGAAGTAGGGACAGAGAGAGGTAGCAGAGACATAGTGAGAGAGAGGCAGCAGGGATGTAGGAACAAAGAGACAGCAGTGACATAGGGGCAGAGAGGCAGTAGGGACAGAGGCATCGGGGATGTAGTGACCGAAAGAGGCAGCAGAGAAGTAGGGAGAGAGAGAGAGAGAGGCATCAGGGACGTAGGGACAGAGAGGCAGCAGGGACATAGGGACAAAGAGAGGTAGTAGGGACAGAGAGAGAGAGAGAGGCAGTAGGGGCATAGAGACAGAGAGAGACAGCAGGGATGTAGGGACAGGGAGAGACAGCAGGGAAGTAGGGACAGGGAGAGGTAGCAGAGACATAGGGACAGAGAGAGAGAGGCAGCAGGGACGTAGGAACAAAGCGAGACAGCAGGGACATAGGGACAGAGTGAGGTAGCAGGGACATACAGTAGGGACAGAAATAGGCAGTAGGGTCAGAGAGAGAGAGGCAGTAGGGACAGAGAGTGGGAGCAGGGACATACAGTAGGGACAGAAATAGGCAGTAGGGACGTAGAGAGAGAGGTAGTAGGGACAGAGAGAGGGAGCAGGGACACACACTAGGGACATAGGCGGTCATTCCGAGTTGATCGCTCGATGCCGATGTTTGCAGTGCAGCGATCATGTGAAAATACGGCAAAAATGCGCATGCGCATGGTATGCAGTGCGCATGCGCTAAGTACTTTCACACAAAACTTTGTAGATTTACACAAGCTCGAGCAACGTTTTTTCATCGCTCGCGTGATCGTAGTGTGATTGACAGGAAGTGGGTGTTTCTGGGCGGAAACTGCCCATTTTCAGGGAGTGTGCTAAAAAACGCAGGCGTGCCAGGTAAAAACACAGGAGTGGCTGGAGAAACGGGGGAGTGGCTGGCCGAACGCAGGGTGTGTTTGTGACGTCAAACCAGGAACTAAACGGACTGAGGTGATCGCAGTCTAGGAGTAGGTCTGGAGCTACTCAGAAACTGCAGCAAATTATTTAGTAGCAGTTCTGCTAATCTTTCGTTCGCTATTCTGCTAAGCTAAGATACACTCCCAGAGGGCAGCAGCCTAGCGTGTGCAATGCTGCTAAAAGCAGCTAGCGAGTAAACAACTCGGAATGAGGGCCATAAAGAGGCAGCAGGGATGTAGGGACAGAGGGCCGGATGTACTAAGCGGAAAATGCGGTAAACTCCCTGTTTACCGCATCTTCCTGATGTACTAACCCCGGCCGGCAGGTCAGCGCCGCGGCGGGGTACGCCAGCTTTAGCTGGCGATAGTCCATAGAAGCCTATGGGCTTCTCTCCGCTGCGCTGTGTGAGGGATCCGATTGGATCCCTCCCAGCATGCCCTGCGGCCGCCCCCGTCACCCCGCGCATGCGCAGACTGACTCCCGGGCCGAATCCCGGAAGTCAGGCTGCCGCTGCGCATCGCAGAGGTCAGCTCTTATCGGAAGAGCTGTCCTCCGCAATGCTGATCGCATATGTTAGTACATATGCGATCAGCATCGTGGCGCAGGGCGGCGATGTACATTAGTACATCCCGCCCAGAGAGAGAGCTGCAGCAGGGACATAGGGACAGAGAGGTAGCAGGGACGGGTGGTAGTCATGTGACCGCCGGTCGGCTGACCGACAGTCACATGACCTCCTCCGTGAGCCCGACGGCTCACTATCCCGATGGTCGGCATGCCGACCAACAGGGACTATTTCCACTCGTGGGTGTCCACGACACCCATAGAGTGGGAATAGAACCCGTGGCGACCGCAGGTCGCCACCGAGCCCGCAAGGGCTTGCTGCACTCGCCCCTCTCCGCCGGGATCCCGGCGTCGGTAAGGTGACCGGCGGTCAGGAGACCGCCGGTCACCCGTACTACACCCAGCAGGGACATACAGTAGGGACAGAGAGAGGCAGCAGAGTAAGATTATCAAACTTCTAGGTAGGGAACTGTGGTGCTGCTGTTTGCTGAAGTCTCCCAGTCATAGCCAAGCATGGCAGACACCACAGAGGAGCAGGACCCACAGACTGCTTCCAAGTTCCGCTGCACTGTGTGGAGGAGGAAGTGTCAACAGTGAGGGCAGGGACATGCACAGTGTGCTGTGGCAATACAAACTGTGTCCCTGCTGCTGCTGCATGACCCAGTCAACAAACATCCCTGGCCCAAATCGGGGGATGTAGTTATGTGACCTACATCCCGACCCCTCACAATCACGACAGTTGGCATGCCGGCTAACAGGCATTATTCCCACTCGTGGGTGTCCACGACACCCACAGAGTGGGAATAGAACCCGTGGTGAGAGCAGCTCACCACCGTACCCGCAAGGGGCTTCTTTGCGCTCGCCCCCCCCCCCCCTACTGGCAGGGCACCAACTGGAAAGGGGGGGGGGGTGTCACTGTCACCGGGACTGCGTGGTCAGCTGCACCTCTGTGGTTCTACTATCATTCTCGTGAGATGATGACGTATCTCACGAGTGTTTCTCAAGAACTGGCGGCTCCGGGCACTCAATGAGGCTCTGTACAGTGACTCCCTCTCTCCTACCAGGAAGTAGACTGCCAGCCTGGAACACGAGGGTGGCTCAACACTAATTTAACCCCTGGATTACAAATGGATTACAAGAGGAGCCATGTACCCTGGATTTTGTGAGTATAATTTTTTCAACAGGTACACCATGGATTCTACATGGAGAAGAGGACCGACCCTCGTGTGAACATAGGTAAGTATGTGTATATGGAGGTGTGGATGTATGCATTAAATTTATACTTTCAAGGTGTGTGTCTTATGTTTTTATTGGGGTATTTTTTTAGTAGTAGTACTACAGGTACCAGCGGGCCCGGTTTTCCACTGCATGCTGGTACTTGTGGTTCTCCAAGTACCAGCTTGCGGGGGAGGCTTGCTGGGACTTGTAGTACTGCTACTAAAAACAATATTCATTTTTTGACAAAACGGCTATCAGCCTCCCATCCGCAGCCCTTGGATGGGGGGGACAGTCTCGGGCTACACCCCTGGTCCTTGGGTGGCTGGAGGGGGGGGACCCCTTGATTGAAGGGGTCCCCACTCCTCCAGGGTACCCCGGCCAGGGGTGACTAGTTGGTTATGTAATGCCAGGGCCACCGGGACCTATATAAAAGTGTCCCCCGGCTGTGGCATTATGTATCTGGCTAGTGGAGCCTGGTGCTGGTTTCAGAAATACGGGGGACCCCTATGCTTTTTGTCCCCCGTATTTTTGGAACCAGGACCAGGCGCAGAGCCCGGTGCTGGTTGTTTAAATATGGGGGAACCCCTATAATTTTTTCCCCCATATTTTTTCAACCAGGGCCGGCTCAAAGAGCCCGAGGCTGGTTATGCTTAGGAGGGGGGACCCCACGCATTTTTTTTTTATAAAAATATCACTTTCCCATCCCCTTCCCACTGATAAACATGCACGGATCTCATGGATCCGTGCATGCCTATCCAAACACGGGGGGAAAAAGCAGGTCTGTTTTTTTTTAGCACTTTTTCACGAATTGTATTTCAGCACGGCAGTGTTTGGCTATTGTCGGCAGTGTTTGTGATTTGCACTTTTTAGTAAATTACCGATTTCTACCAAATTGCAGGCGAATTTGACCGATGGTGTATTGATTCGCGATTTTTTCCTAGGACTCAAAATATTACGAATGCCCTCATCACTGCCGAGATTTTTGCTTAGTAAATTCCCGAAATGACACTTTGAAGAAAAAACGTCATCTCGGTCAAAATCGGGACCTTAGTAAATATACCCCAATGTTTGTGAAAGCATCTGCTCCATTTCTGAGGCCAAAGTTAGTAGAGGTAGGAACGTTAGCCATCTAGGAACCTCATCCATGTTAAGTAATTTGCGGCAAAGTTATGAAATTTATTTTACAAGATTATAACGTCATTAACACCCTCATCATCAACATCCTCATTACTGATCGGCGGTAGTCTGTCTAAAAAATTGTTTTGTGGGGCCAAAACAAACCAATCATTTCAGCCACAAGTGATGGTCCCTGTCGCTGAAGTGATTGGTTTGTTAAACTGTGCATGTCCTGTTTAATATATAAAACACATTTGCATTATGTGCTGACTATGACGACCAACATTTGTATAGTTTATTAAACTGCACCCTGTCTGCCACTGCAGTGCCATTCTTTTTCCTAGATGTGCCATGTTGGAAGTTTAAGTGCCACATGTTTGTGCTGGCCACTGCTGTCGCATAGCTTAGTCATCCAGCTACCTCGGTTCAACCTTTTGGCCTAAGCAGGATGAAAACAATATTGTGAGCTGTGAGGTGGTCAAAATTGACTGTAAGTGAGTGGAAATTAATGTTATTGAGGTTAATAATACTGTAGGAACAAAAATAGGCCCAAATTCTGTGATTTTTAGTGGTTTTTATGATTTTTTTATATAAAAAAAAATACAGATCCAAAAAACACGAAGGAGATACCGATCCAAAACAAAAACACAAAACCCGAGATTTGGACCGGCGCGCATCTCTATACATAACTACACTACACTCTTATATGCTGCACTACATCGCTACACTACATCCCCCTACACTCCACACTACATCACTAGGCTACAACCATAACTATATACTGCACTACATATCTACACTATACCCCCAATACAATATACTACATCACTACACTGCACTACATTCCTTACAATAAATTAAAACATCTCAGCGCACCACTCTATACTGTATGAACTCACCATGCGTACTCTCCCATATCTCCCAACTGTCCCAATTTCAGCTGGACAGTCCCGCTATTCGGGCATTGTCCCGCAGTCCCTCCCGCGGGTCGCAGTGTCCTGTGGGCGGGGGGGGGGGGCAGTTGGGGGAACCAGTGATCAACGCTTGCTCTGCTTTGCAAAGCAGCCGGTGATCACTGGCTAGATGCAGGGAGGAGAGGAAGGGGTTGCCCAGCTGCTCAAGGAGCACTGGGCATGCCCCCAAAACTGGAAAAAGCGTGATGCCCCACCACCATCACCTGAGGCCCCGCACCCTAACCCGAGGCCCCACCCCTTTCCAGCCGCCCTCTTCGACTTGTCCCTCTTCATGTATTCACAGAGTTGGGAGGTATGCTCTCCGCAATTGAGCACCAGGCAGTAGAATGATCCTAGGGCAGCAGCGGGGAGTGGAAGGAGGAGGCAGGCTTGGTACACTGGACAGGAGACAGCAGGGAAGAGGGTAGGCTGAGGGGAAGAAGGGGGCAGGCTAAGTGAATGAAGGGGTGGCCTGGTCCGATGGATGGGAAGGAGAAAGGTAGTAGGGGCAGGCTGAGGGTAAGAAGGGAGCGGGCCTTGCCCTATGGACGGGTGGAAGCAGCACAGAGGGAAATAACTGGGCGGTACTGAAATATCTGTTCCAGACCCCTCCTACTCTGAGCGGACTGCCGCCTCCTTGGTTACAGGCCCGCAGCGACTAGGCGGCATACTATAATGAGTCACTTAGACTCATTATTAGTACAGATTATATTGCCGGCTGTGGGCCCTCTCACGACTGCAGGCCTCAGTGCAATGCATCGGTGGCATCGGCAGTAGTTCCGCCACTGTCTTGCAGCCAATTGGTAGGTGTGTATCCTATGTTGGAGGGTTAGGTTTGCAGGGAGAGATGTGTGGGTCTGAGGTCAAGGGGCGTAGGGGGCCCCGCAGAGATATCAGTGTACCGGGCCCCACAATTTCTGTTGCCAGCCCTGCTGACAGTGACCGTATTCGGCTGTCCCTGTCAGTGCTGTACAGGGAGAGAGTGAGACAGTGTTAGTTTCAGCCAGGGCTGCAGTGTCAGGCATGTAAGTGTTTAGTTTTACACTACAGTACACAAATATTAGAGCATGGCTATTTTGCTGTCCAGAGCTTCTATAAACTCTGCACCACCACCCGGAAGATGCCGGAAACCCTGGTGGTCTGTGCAAAATAGCTGTATGGCCACCACCCACCAGGCGAAGACGCCGGAAGCCCTGGTGGGCTGGTGTCTGTGCAATAGAGATAAATGGCCGCCTTCTGCCAGGCGAGGATGCCAAAAGCCTGGGCAGCCGCAAAATAGAGCTGCATGGCTGCCGCCTACCAGACAAAAAAGGAAGGGTGAAGAGAAAGGGATCAGTTTCTCTGGGTGCACTCACTCCCAGAAACAACAAGAATTCCTGATATTGGATCTGTGTCTTTATACGTTTTTTATATATATATATATATATATATATATATGTATTAACACTTAATTCTTAGTACCTACCAATACCCATATGATATACGGCAGCCCGCAATACAAACAGCACTAGTCTCTTCACATATGTCTGTGGCGTCCAGTAATAGGGATTAGGATCATGTCAGCCGTGTACTAAGTCCTTGGCGTCTGACAATAGAGACTAGGATCATACCTGCTGTGTATTAAATTATAGGACACTGAATGCAAGTACTATCAATATAGAGGAGCATATAATTGTCCTATGCTATCATTGCATCTGGGTAATAGCTCTTGAACTGCCCTATAATCTATATAGATATGAGGGATGTGAAATGTAACATTGGCATGAGCTCATTACAGATATAATTTGACATCAGCTAAACACAGATGCATTACCTCCCTTGAGGGACATATAACACATAAACACCTAATAAATCAAATAAGGGAATGTGATCTAATCCCTTTTTGAATGGTTTAGGTATGATTAATGTGTGATTTTATCAGCTTAAAAGGTTATGTTATAGTTAATAACGTTACATGCGTGTATGTATACATATGAAGGACTCCATATAGGAAAGACCTCCATTGTGTCTTCTTGCCTATGATAAAAAAAAAAAAAAAAAAATTACTATTGTATCCCATCTGGAAGGAGGTACTGCAGACCTCCAATGATATGGTGGTAGAATTACAACACAGAAAGACATTCTGTTTAATAAAGCAACAATTGTATCGGTTACAACATTCTGCTGTGTATTAAAAGACATTACATGTATTACCTAGAAGCAACTGTTACTTTTGGCAGGACAGAAACACAGAAGTAATGTCCAAGTTGGGAACTTTTTTCCCTATCAAATAATTAGAATAAGGTTGTGGCAGGCTTATGAAGAATTATATTATTAACCAGGGGTTGTTATACCTATTATAAAGAATAGATACATATATATCCCAATCATATTCTTCTGAGGAATACAGCAGTGGAATACAATCTGTACATCAAATACTAATCAATAAGTGGCGGCACACGGCTCAGTTTTTAATTTTCTTTATTATTTGGCACCAGGACAAAACAAATCCGTTTCTTTTTTCTGTTTTGTCCATTTTTCTGATTCACGTCTATACTATCTTTTATAAATTTTATATTTCACTGTTTACGGCCCAATCAAGGGTCTTAATACTTCATATAGGATACTAATAAAGTTGATACATTCCATATGGGTACTGGTAGGTACTAAGAATTAAGTGTTAATACATATATATATATAAAACGTATAAAGACACAGATCCAATATCAGGAATTCTTGTTGTTTCTGGGAGTAAGTGCACCCAGAGAAACTGATCCCTTTCTCTTCACCCTTTCTGTACATGTTTCAGGATCAGTGGGTAGCACCAGTCTATAATTTCATATCTGTATCGTATACAGTTATCGAGAGACTATACTCCTACAAATATTATTTATTATCCAATTAAGCTGGTGCGGGACTTCTTTGTTTCTTTCAAAGAAGGAGGAAGCCCAGGTGGGCTGGCGGATGCGAGAAAGAGCTGCTTGGCTGCCGCCCACCAGGAGAAGACACTGGAAGTCCTGGCAAGCAGTATGGCTGCCGCCTGCCAGGTAAAGCTGCAGAGAAATAAATTATTAAAACAGCCAGTGTTGTGTGCTTATTTTAATATTTTCTTTACAAGGGGACTATAAGTCCACCGAGCCCTGCCCTGCATGCTGGTACTTGTGGTTCTCCAAGTAACAGCATGTGGGGCAGGTGTGCTTGGACTTGTAGTCCCACTGTAAAGGACAATATTACTTCATACACTTGCACAAGCTATCAACCCTGCACTCACCACCCATGGGTGCAGGAGATAGCCCGGGGCTTTAGCAATGGCCTGGGGTACCCTTTTTGGGATGTTCCCAATTCCCTATTGATCCCCGGCCTGGGCTGATTAGTTAGGGGGAGGTGAATGCTGTGGTCAGGGGACAATGGGGGTCATTCTGACCCGATCACACACTGCAGTTTATCGCAGCGGTGCGATCGGGCCAGTACTGCCATCGTTGCCTAGCGATCGCCTCTGCCTGATTGACAGGCAGAGGCAGTCGATGGCTTGGAGGAGGCTGTACGGCGGCGTTAAGCCGCTGTTTTGGGGGCACGGTCCGGCCAACACAGGCGTGGCCGGACCGTTGGGGGGGTGGGCCTTGGCGGCTGCGTGACGTCACACGCAGCCGCTGCGACCCGGGCAGTGAAGAGGTTCTCACACATGCAGGAGCTGCGCTGGCCGGGAGGTACTCCTGAAATGCAAAAGCATCGCCACTGTGCAATGCTTTTGCACTTCTGCGGGGAACGGCACTGACATGTGGGGCGGACTAGCCCTGTGCTGGCCGTCCCCCCACATGTCTGAGTGCCTGATCGTAGCTGTGCTAAATTTATGACTCCCAATATGAAGTGTGTACCCTGGCTGTGGCATTACCACCCTTGCTGGTGGAGCCTTGTTCTGGTACTAAAAATATGGGGGATCCCCTACTCTCCCCCCCCCCCCCATATTTTTAGAATCAGGGCGGGCTCCTAGTGCCCATTGCTGGTTCATTAAATATGGGGCCAGCCTATTAAATGTAAATTGCATGATTTGTCACTTCATGATGACGATCTGCCAGTGTGTACGGAGTAAAGATTAATTGCCCAATGTCCTTAAAAACAGACATATATGCAGATCAGAGTTGCCTACCCTCCCTAATTCTACAGGAGACTCCCTGAAATAGCAGCAATCTCCCTGATTTTACTTTACCCCCATTATATAGATGTTACATTCTTGGGGAAAAGATAGATTAGAGATATATACATTCAAATGGGATCATTGGTTATAATGTATTGGTTATAAGGCACAATGATCCCTATAGCTACAATTCATTTTAAATAGGGTTTCTCATGGCCACTTACAGTATATGTGTATACAGTATACTAACTTTGGGGCTCATTTACATTTTGATGTAACTCATTTTCATGACACGCCTCTCAGAGGTAGAGTACACGTCCACGCTTATAGGTGTTAATTTCACAATCTCCCTGAAATGCTTTTCAAAAGTAGGCAGGTATGCTGCAGATACTGTAGATCGATTGATCAACACTTCAACACTTTTATATCATGAAACTTGCATCCCCCCACTGCCATCCAGGGGTGCGTGGCAAAGCTCAGTGCTGAAAGGTTATTGCTTGGGAGGTGGGGATCCTATATTGAGTCCTATGTTGGGAGCTAGTTTGGGTCAGGTTAATGTGATAGCAAGGGAAGTCTATGCTGTGAGTTTCCCCTGCTACGGCATTATGAGCCCAGCTGGTTCAGCCTGGTGCTGGTCGTTAGGAAATATGGGATATTGGCCCTCATTCCGAGTTGATCGCTCGCTAGCTGCTTTTAGCAGCAGTGCAAACGCTAGGCCGCCACCCTCTGGGAGTGTATCTTAGCTTAGCAGATGTGCGACCGAAAGGATCACAGAAGTGCTACAAAAAAAGATTGTGCAGTTTCTGAGCAGCTTGAAACTTACTCCTAGCTAGCGATCACTTCAGACTGTTTAGTTCGATTTGACGTCACAAACACGCCCTGCGTTCGGCCAGCCACTCCCCCGTTTCTCCAGCCACTCCCACGTTTTTACCGGGCACGCCTGCTTTTTTACACACACTCCCCGAAAACAGTCAGTTTCCGCCCAGAAACACCCACTTCCTGTCAATCACTCACCGATCAGCAGTGCGACTGAAAAGCATCGCTAGACCTTGTGTGAAACTGCATAGTTTTGTGTGAAAGTACGTTGCGCGTGCGCACTGCGCACGTGCAGAAATGCCGCTTTTTCACCTAACCGCCGCGCTGCGTCCGAAAGCAGCTAGCGATCAACTCGGAATGAGGGCCATTGAGTCTGCAATTGTGGAATTGTTTCATGAAATTTGCAGCCTTCACATCATACTTGCCTACTTTTGAAAAATCATTTCAGGGAGATTGTGAAAGTTACACATATCAGAGCAGACGTGTACTGCTAGATCTGAGAAGCGTGTCATAAAAATAACTTGCATCCAAATGTAAATGAGCTTTAAAGTTAGTAAGATCTACTTGTTGAAGAAAAGACATTGATATTTTGCAGGATTTGTTTGTGTATTGTGTTTTACAAGAGGTTCCATATACTGTAAGTGGCCACGAGAAACTTTTTATAAAATGTATGTAGCCATAGGGATCACTGGGGCAGATGTAATAATACATCTGCCCCATTGTGACTTATAATCAATGGCAGTGATGAGCCCATTTGAATGTATGTATCTCTGATTTCTCTTTTCCCCCAAAAATGTAACAGCTGCATAATGGGGATAAGGTGCAATCAGGGAGATTGCTGGTCTATTCAGGGACTCAGGGAGATTACTACTATTTCAGGGAGTCTCCTGCAGAATGAGGGAGGTTAGGCAACTATGATTCACATAAATATGCTTACATGCAGCTGGGGTTTACAAACTATGCCAAATGCAATGTGAGAGAAGTAGGGGAGACTTTCCGAGACCCCAAGAAAGTGATCTTAGAATCATATAGAATGCTCTCAGAGGGGATAAGGAAAGTATTGGACACTTTTAAAAAGGTGTCAAATGTCTAATTTTTGCATTCTGTAAATTAAAAAAAAATCTAAAGCAAATAAATTTTAGTTAAAGATAAAGGAATTAAATGGAAAATGCCAAAAAGTAAAAAAGATGCTTTTGGGGTAGTTTGACGTGACTTAAAAACATTTTTACAAATATTTTTTCATTTTTTTATTTCAAACTTTCATGAGATTGTGGGTGCATTTTATTTAAGTGGTAATTTGAGTCCATGTTATTCTCAAAAATGTCATGTAAGTACTGGTTCAATTAAGCCAGTGGTGGCCAACCAGTCAAAGGCAAATAGCCACAAAAGATCTGTAGTCAAGGCTAAGAGCCACTATCAGGCGTGCTTTCAAAAATGGGGGCGTGGTCTAGTTGTCACAAAGCCACACCCCATTTTTATGTACACACCTTTTGGTATGATGTTTGTAGGAGTATGACCTTATGATCATAACTCAGTTTTTAGTCAAGTTGTACAGTGTCACATACATATAATGCACCAGTACAGTGCCACATGCATATAAAAATGGCAAAAATGGGTGCCTCCACAGTGTACATATATGCCCCCACAGTGCCAGATACATATATGCCCCCAGTGCCAGATACACATGCCCCCACAGTGCCAAATATGCATGTCCCCACAGTGGCCGTTACATATATGTTATGCCCCACAGTGCCAGATACATATATGCCCCCAGTGCCAGATACATATATGCCCCCCGGTGCTAGATATACATGTCCCCACACTGCCAGATACATATATGCCCCACAGTGCCCGTTACATATATGCCCCACAGTGCCAGATACATATATGCCCCCAGTGCCAGATACAAATGTCCCCCCAGTGCCAGATACACATGTCCCCACGGTGCCAGATATGCCCCCCAGTGCCAGATACACATGTCCCCACAGTGCCAGATATGCCCCAGGTGCCAGTAACACATGTCCCCAAAGTGCCCCCCCACAAGTGCTGCTCACCCCGCTGCTGCCTGCTGCTGTTTGTGAGGGTGGGGAGGAGAGCGTAGCGTGCACCTCTCCTACCCCTCGGTCTCCAGCGGCGTGTCCATCTCCAATTAGGCACTGGTCCGTGCAGTGGCGTCACAAGGCGGGTGCGGGGGGTGCGGCCCGCACCCGGGTGTGACACCTGGAGGGGGTGACACCAAATGTCAGCTCCTCCGTAGTGACAGGAGCCAGGTGCTGCAGTGTGAAATTCAGCTACAGCACCCGGCTCCTGTCATAGCAGAGGAGCCGACAGCACACTGAGACCGTCTCTGGGGGAAGCCCAGCATCTCCGGAGATGCTGTGCACGCCCCCAGAGTGACGATACCAGTATCCCTGCTAAGCCACGCCCCTAGCTGTAAAGGCCACGCCCCTTTTTGCCGCGATCGCGGCAGTACATCAGGGGTGCGCACCGGGTGTCACCACACCTGGTGACGCCTCTGGGTCCGTGAGCCAATCAAAGCCTGCGGTCCGGCATCCAATCAGGAGCCTTAGCTGCCGGTCCGCGAGCTCTGATTGTTTCTAATGATGCCAGGCCGTGAGACAAACACTAAGAAGTGTGCCAGGGCCACAGCCAGGCAGCACAGCGGGTGGCGGGCCTCAGGAGCTGACCACGCCGCATATGGAGGAATAAAGACCTGCGGGTTGGCCACCGCTGAATTAAGCTAATTAAAAATTTCCAAAATGCCTAACTAGTCATGGTGGGTGGAGGGTGTCCAAGAGGTTCTGAATCAAGTCCTGACATTTTTACTATCAAATAAGGATATTCCCTGTCTTTTTACACCTCGGGGTAGAGATAAAAAAAACGCGTGTTTACTCAGCTTAAGTACAAAGGGGGTAATTCCGAGTTGATCGCTAGCTGCATTCGTTTGCTGTGCAGTGATGAGGCAAAAAAAGACACTTCTGCGCATGTGGCGCAATGCGCACGCACAACGTACTTTTACAATGGGCGATGGCGTTTTACACAGGGTCTAGCGAAGCTTTTCAGTCGCACTGCTGACCGCAGAGTGATTGACATGAAGTGGGCGTTTCTGGGTGTCAACTGACCATTTTCAGGGAGTGATCGAAAAAACGCAGGCATGGCTGGGCGAACCCAGGGCGTGTTTGTGATGTCAAAACAGGAACTGAACAGTCTGAAGTCATCGCAAGCGCTGAGTAGGTATTGAGCTACTCTAAAACTGCACAAAAAAACTTTGCCGCCGCTGTGCGATCCTTTCGTTCGCACTTCTGCTAAGCTAAAATACACTCCCGGTTGGAGGCGGCATAGCGTTTGCACAGCTGCTAAAAACTGCTAGCGAGCGAACAGCTCGGAATGACCCCCGGAGTTCCTAATTGGATTGCAAAATGAATCCGCATTGCAAATTTTTGGGAAAAATGGCAGCTCACACAAGGCTACTTGCACGTACAGATGCTCCATCTAGTCGTGGCTCCGTCTGTGCCTGGGCACGCTCGCCCAGGCGTTTCTATCGATTACATGACAGAGACGTGCCCCATTCACTAGAAAAGGGAGAGCTTCTCCGTCTGGGGTGCACGCGCATCCATGACGGAGACGATGACAAAGACGCATCCCATTCTAGTGAATGGGAGAGCGTCTCTGTGCACTCCTGGCAGGGCTAGGTGGCCTAGTCACGCCGGGAGTGCATGCCTGCGATGGAGCCGCCTCATATGAGGGCAGCTCCATCTTGGATTGACCCCATAGATGTATATGTGCGAACATGTAATTTTTAAATATTTGTTAATTTTTTTGTTCTGGATATATTGTATATTTTTATTATATAACTTTCTAGTAAATGCATTTGCCCTACATCAGCACTCTCTCCTTTTCTTCATTATAGGCGATAGCTGGCTTCAAGCTAGTGAGGAATCACCTTCACTGCTTTCCAGAGACTGGCTGGTAGAGCCAAAGCACTGGAACACGAGCAGCTAGTCCTTAAAAGATATTTTAAGGTTTTGAACATGGGATTGGGATGGTTTATCAAATATGAAAAGCCATTTTGCTGGAGAAAAGTAATGTTTTCACTGACGCAGAAGGCTCATTTTCCCTATGCCCTATATATTAATGGGGATGCAGTTACCGAATATCAGGATCCCGGCGGTCAGGATACAGACACCGGAATCCCACCAGCCGACAATTCTGCCACCTTGAATCCTGATGCAGCAGGGCTATTCCCACTCAAGGGAATTCTTAGCACTCACCCCGCTGCCGGCATTCTGGTGGGTGGGATGCCGCTGTCGGGAGTTTGAGTTGACCCCCTGATTCTGGTAACATCAATCTCTCATGGAGTAGCCAGAACAATACCAACAAGAAATTATATACTTTTGAAATAAAGCTTGTGTGTATATCAGTTCTCGTTAAATTTTGATGCACAGCTGTAGCCCCACAGCACTGCGAAGCAGTCTCCTCCTGTATTGCCACTTGGCTCACGTCAGCCAAGTAGCAAAACATTTAAAAAGAGCAGATCATAGAAAGCAGAATTGCGTCACTGATGAGCTACAGTCAGAGGCGTAACTAGGGGGTTGCAAGCAGGGTTTGTGCCCTGGGCGCTGTGGCAGGCCTAGCAGAGGGGGCAACTTACCTGCTCGTCCACCTGCCCTCCTCCGTCATTGTGCTGCTGCTCCCTGTTACCAATTTGCCGCCAAGCTAGGTCCATGGTGCGCGGCAGCGTTCCTGCAGCAAGTCCCAGCCTCCCTCCCAATGTGCTCTCACTGTCCGCCTGAGGGAATCAGCCAGTGTCCCCACCGCCAGATACCTTACACAGCCCATCGCACATGCACAGCAGCCCCAGGGATAAACTTACACCATCACCCCCTCCTCTCCTGTAGTGAGAAATACAACATACTGGTGTGGGGCCAATGCGGTGCTGCTGCTGTGAGGGAGCGTGACTGTGACTCCAGCGCCACGCTCCCTGAGCTCCCCGCAGTCCTCACAGACAGTCCCATGCTCCCGGCTGATGATAAGGGGGGATGAAACCACACACACGCACTCTCTGTGGGGTGAGGGGGGGGGATGTTCTTTAAGCACCCCCTTGGCAACAACATCGATGCCAGAGCATGAAACCCCTAGCAATGAGCATGACACTCAGGGCGTGATACCCCTGGCAACGAGCATGACACCCAAGGGTGTTATTTAGGCACCCCCTTGACAACGAGCATGGATCCCAGAGAATGAAACCTTTAACAACGAGCATGACACGCAGCGCATGATACACCTGGCAATGAGCATGACACCCAGCGCGTGAAATCCCTGGCAATGAGCATGATACCCAGCGCGTGAAACCCCTGGCAACGAGCATGACACCCAAGGGTCTTCTTTAAGCATTCCCTTGACAACGAGCATGGATCCCAGAGCATGAAACCCCTAGCAATGAGCATGACATGCAGCGCATGATACCCCTGGCAATGAGCATGACACCAAGCACGTGAAACCCCTGGCAACAAGCATGATACCAAGTGCCTGAAACCCCTGGAAACAAGCATGACACCCAGTGCGTGAAACCCCTGGCAACAAAGCATGACACCCAGTGCGTGAAACCCCTGGCAACAAAGCATGCCACCCAGTGCATGAAACCCCTGGCAATACGGTGGTAATTTGAAAGTAATTAGAAGCTTTACTGTAGAGCATAATGTATCAAGGACATTGCGGTGTATGGCATAATATGGTGCAAGGGGCATTATTGTGTGGGGCTTAAGATGGTGGAATTTTTTTTCTTCATGTGGTGGCCGAGGTCTGTCATTGCAGGGTCAAAAACTGGGGTGTAGGGTAGTCTTTCCCTGCGAGACCACACCCATTTTAGTGAAACCACACCCTTTAAGTGAGGCCACACCCACTCGCTGAAACCTGCACGCCTTCAGCGCGCTCAAAATGGTATTTTTATATTTAGGGGAGAGAACGCATTTTTTACTGTTTGCACTGGGAGACTATTTTTTTTGCAGATGTGTACATGTGTGTGTGCGTGTGGGGGAGGGGGGAGAGGGCATTTTTAATCTTGCCCTGGGATCCAAGAACCCTAATTAAGCCTCTGGATACAGTGGAAACTCTGTAACTTAAAAGTAATAAAGGGAAAAACTTTTATTTAAGTTTGAAAAACTAAATTTGAAGTTATGTATTGTGTATGTACCTATGTATGTACCTGGGGAGAGGAGAAAACAATCAGCAGCCACATAAGACAGGGATACAGTTGTAAAGAGCGACGGAATTTGCTGCACTATATTAGAAACTGTTAATAAATAAATAATTAATACACACAAATACCAAAGAGGAGCATTGGCACACATGGGTATGGGAGAGGCACACGTGGGTGCGGGATAGAGGCACACGTGGGTGCGGGACAGAGGCACACGTGGGTGCGGGATAGAGGCACACGTGGGTGCGGGACAGAGGCACACGTGGGTGCGGGACAGAGGCACACGTCGGTGCGGGACAGAGGCACACGTCGGTGCGGGACAGGCACACGCCGGTGCGGGACAGGCACACGTGGGTGTGGGACAGAACAACACATGAGTGCGGGACAGAGGAACACATGGGTCTGAGACAGAGGAACACATGGGTGTTGGACAGAGGAACACATGGGTGCTGGACAGAGGAACACATGGGTACGGGCAGGGAAATGGGATGTGGTTACAGTACCACTGAACGGGATCCTGGCAGCTGAAATACCAATGCCAGATTCCCAAACGCTCTTTTAGTAGGATGCGCTCGCGTTCTGCCATTGCAGGTTAGGTTTAGACATTAAAAAGGGGGTTAGGGTGCAGGGATGGGAAGGGGGTGGTAAAGTACTGGGGAGGGGGGTTAGGTACTTACAAGGGGAGGTTAGGGTTAGGCATCAAGCGAGAAGGGGTTAGGCACCACCGCGGAGGGTTAGGGTTAGGCACCCACAAGGGAGGGTTAAGGTAGGGGAGAGTTACAGTACTTTTTGGGGGCTGCCGGTATTCTCATGGTCAGGATGCCGCTGTCGGTATTCTGATCGCTGGCATCCCGTCCATCGGTATATCATACCGAATCCAGTGGAACACATTGGTACGGGACAGACGCACACATGGGTACGGGACAGAGGCATAGAAACACAGAATTATGATGTCAGATAACAACCACTTGGCCCATCTAGTCTTCCCTAAACACTTGTACATGCACACACTTACCCACTATGGTTCATTTTTCTTGGGAGCCAATTAACCTACCAGTAAATTTTTGGAGTGTAGGAGGAATCCGGAGATCCCGGAGGAAACCCACACAAGCACAGGGACAATATAGAAAGGCGACACAGTTAGGGCCATGGTGGGAATTGTAACCCATGACCTCAGTGTTGTGAGACAATAATGCTAACCATTACACCATCCTTGCTGCCCAAACAGGTGATCTCCAGTCACATACCAGTAACACACACACACCAGCTCCTCTGTCACATACCAGTAACACACACACACACACACACACACACACGTGATCTCCACAGTGACGCACTCCTCTCTCACACACCAGTTACACACACAGGTGATCTCCACAGTGATGCGCTCCTCTAACACACCAGTAAGACACAGACGCAGGTGATCTCCACAGTGGCATGCTGCTCTCAAACATCAGAAACGCACGCACAGGAGGGGACACACACCAGTTAAGCATGCACAGGAGTGGACACACACCAGTAATGCACGCACATGAGGACACACACACCGGTAACGCACACACCGGAGGGGACACAAACAAACACAGGTGGGTACACGCACACAGGAAGGGAAATGCACAGGGGCGGATACAAAGGGGGCACGGGCACACACACGCACACTGAAGGGAAAATGCATTCAAGTGTCAGGGATGTGGACACACATGAGGGAAGAGACACAGTCACACAGGAGGGGGAGACAACGTCATGCCGGAGGGGGAACACAGTCACACTTGGATAGGGACAGTGATACACATTGTTGGAGCGGTATGCAGTCAAGTTGCTGGTAGTCGGGATCCCGGCAGTCACGATACCGAACGCTGACAATGCAGACAGCTAGAATCCCGGCTAACAGGAGCTATTCCCACTCGTGGGTGTCCACGACACCCATAGAGCGGGAATAGAACTTGTGGCAAGCGCAGCAAGCCACAGGGTCCACAGCATGGTGAGGGCCTCAAGTTCCCAAGGGGACTCTGAGCTCACCTTGCTGCCGGCATACTGATCATCGGTATGCCGTTGTTGATATACTGACGGCCGGCAGCTCGATCGTTTGTAAATTTTACTGATCCCGTTGGAGCAGATGGAGACACATACCAAACCCCCCCACAAAACTGGTGATAAATGGGGAAAACAAAGGCAGATATAGACAGGAGGTGACAGCTGTAGGGGAAGCAGACTACTATTTCCACCTTTTTCAATCCATTTATTATATGATTTCTGGCTTTTTCAATGCAGTTAAGTATATTTTTCAATATACTTTACATGGTTTCCAGCTTTTTCAATGCATTTACAGTAATATGTTTCTGCCTTTCACCCTTTTCCACAGACAAGAATGCAGGGGTAGAAGGAGCCAAGTTTGAGCTGGGGGGTGCATTGCAGTTGGGACCAGATTGTGGAGATCTTGCCAGGCTCTTCTGTTGCTAGTCACATCACCTCCTATATTTACGCATTGACAGTCCCCTCCCCATGTCAATGCGGGATCAGTACTAAATGCCGCCGGCCGGAATCCCGGCGGTCGAAATACCGACGCCAGAATCCCGACCACACAATCCCGACAGAAGTGGCGAGCGGAAAGCAGCCCCTTGCGGGCTCGCTTCGCTCGGCACACTATTATATTCTCCCTCTATGGGTGTCGTGGACACCCACGGAGGGAGAATATGTCGGGATTGTGGCGGTCGGGATTGTGGCGGTCAGGATTCCGGCATCGGGATTTCGACCGCCGGGATTACGGCTGGCGGCATCTTGACCGCATCCCGTCAATGCTGGCCAGGCAAGCAGTAATCAGACACATGCACTTCTGTGCATGTGTTATTCAGCCCAGCCAATGGTATAGAGTAGGGGCGGAGTCACTTGCCGACAGGTGAAAGGAAATAGAGGTGGGGCAGGGCCTAGGTTATGCTACAGAAGCCGGCACTCGGTGAGCTAATGAGCTGTACTGTGCAGTTATGTGGAGTAATATGGCTCACCAGAGGCAATGGAGAAGGTCGCAATGCCCCTTTCAGAACTTTCGACCAACTCCATTGTCTCCAGTACTTCCGCCACTGCACACAGCCACATACTGTAAGCACACACAGCACCATACACACAGCCTCATATACCCACATACATACTGTACACACCCAGCTATATATATATATATATATATATATATATATATATATAAATATATATATATATATATATATATATATAACATCACATATCCATCCCGCAACTTCAGGGTTATGGTAAGGACAGAACCAGCACACTGTCAAATATCAAGCAGTTTTTACTCCATGGGCAATATTTACTAATATTCGTGTTTGAGTCGGTTTGTGTAGTGTTTAAACTCGTTTTGTATCGGGTGCATTTTCATGCAACTTTTTGAAACTATGGGGGTAATTCCAAGTTGATCGCAGCAGGATTTTTTTTAGCTATTGGGCAAAACCATGTGCACTGCAGGGGAGGCAGATATAACATGTGCAGAGAGAGTTAGATTTGGGTGGGGTGTGTTAAATCTGCAATCCAATTTGCAGTGTAAAAATAAAGCAGCCAGTATTTACCCTGCACAGAAACAAAATAACCCACCCAAATCTAACTCTTTCTGCACATGTTATATCTGCCTCCCCTGCAGTGCACATGGTTTTGCCCAATTGCTATCAAAATTCCTGCTGCGATCAACTTGGAATTACCCCCTTTATACGCAAAGTTACGAAGCAGTCGACTTTATTGTGTTCGTGTTTTCCGATGTCGATGCCAGTAGTTTTATTTGGGACCATTCTCGTCCGTCATTGTCATTTGCGTACGTCTTTTGGTTGTTTTTTCCAGTATTTTTTCTAAGTTAAACGCAGCAGGGTTTTTTTAAGACCCCGGCCGCATTTTAACTTTTAGTTTTTCATCCCCGTTCGTGATTGGTTGTGTTTCAGATGTAGGAGTGTCTGTGCGCAACCATATAAATACGCCCCAAACCGTCCGCACCTCATGGGTTTAGTTAGTGGTGAGGAGGAGGGAGGTTGTGCTGTGGAGGTAGGTGATTTTGTGGTTTGGTGAGGAGTGTTGGTAGCGATTTCTGAGTGTGGTATTGTGTTTGAAAGTCGTCTTGTCATTTTTGTAGTCTTGTTCTTTGTGGTGTTGTCTCTTTTTTTGTCCAAGTTATTTTTCTTTACAGTCCCTTGTCAGTGTGTGTGTGTGTGTGTGTGTGTGTGGGTGAGTTGTGTAGTGGTAGTGGAGGAGTGTGTTGTTTGTCTATTTTTTTTTCTGTGTTAAGTGTTTAGACACACAATTATGTGTGACTCAGAGGTGGGTGAGGTGGAGGGTGTGAGTGAGGGGGAGGAGGTCGGTCAGGTGGAGGAGGTGGGTGAGGTTGCTGCAGCAGCCTCAAGTGACAGTGATAGTGACAGTCAGACAGCTCCGCAGCCACGCACGACTACTAAGACTGGGCGGAATGTAAAGTTTAGTTTTGCAGAAAATGTGGCATTGGTGCGTGAGCTGATGAAGTATCAGCGGCAGCTATTTGGGCCTGAGTCCGCCAAGGTGCCAACACGGAGGAAGACGGTGTTGTGGGCGAAAGTTGTTGCTGCTGTCAATAGTGAGGGGGTGGTCAAGCGGACGGAGGACATGTGCCGCAAACGGTACTATGACATAAAGCGACGTGTCAAGTCCAAAATGGCCAAGGAGGCAAAGTCGGCTCAAAAAACCGGTGGTGGCCAGCCCTATATTGCAAGACATCTGGAGTATGAGGAGCCCATGCGGAGTGTAATACCTCCTGAAGTAGTCTCTGCAACCCATGTCCGGGATTCAGATAGGCCCAGGAAGAATGGTGAGCATGTGTATTTGCATTAACATTCTATGACCTTATTTATTTTTTTTTTTTAAATGTGTGTCATGTCACGTTGCATATTACTCCCATCTTCAAGTGTGTGTCAGCAAATACATTGTTTTGGGTAATGTTTAATACAAAAGCCAATGTAACATCTCACTTTATTGTATGTCATGTGTTTTTTCCAGTATATTTTGCATGTGTAGTTTGGACTTGGGGTGTCATTGAATTGTCCTGCAATAATGTTTTCCTTTTGGACATTTTTTGTTTTTTTAATTTGGACTATGTATTAGATTTAGGTTATCCATGTGCAATGTTTCAAAAACAGTGGTTGTCATGTTAGAGGCTGGAGTAGTGGAAAGTGGTTTGGAAACCACTTACATGTGTAATGTCATTATTACAGAATGTAATATTTTTTATTTAAAAAAACACTATTTGTTTGTTCAGTTTGAGTTTGTATTTGTACCGTGACACAACACTAAAGTGTATTTTTTTTTGTTTTGTTTGGCTCATATAGTGGTAATGTGTGTTTGGAGTGCCACATCACAGAGCAATTTATATATTGCATCTGTAATATTTTTCCTTTCATTACCAAATGAAGATGTGTGTGTTTGTGGTTGTTAATGTATGTATTTTGACTTGTGGCCTATGTCAGTGTCCTGTACATGTTTTCCTGTGTTGAACTTTCCATAGTGCATATGGCTATTGGACAATGTTTATTGTTTTATGTAGTGGTTTTTTTGGTTCCGGTCCTTATGTTTTTCACAAAAATAAAGCAAGCATTTCTTAAAAAATACATGTTTATAAGCATAATGGGTGGATGTATCAACAATAGCATGAATACATGAGGTTGTTTTTTTTTTACAGTGTTTGAAAAAAGCAGTACTACTTGTCCTCCAGTAACTCCCAGCACATCTGATGATGATGACGCTGCAGAAGCAGGTAAAGTGTCCATTGTAGTATAGGGTATGTTTGTAAAGGAATGTCCATAACAACATTTCACTTTCATTAATAGGTCCATCAAAAGAAGTCTGGAGCAGCAGAAGTGGGACTTCTGTAAGACATTACCACAAAAAACCTGTGGCAGCAAAGAAAGCAAGGTCTGATGTCCAGGGCCAACCACAGTAGGCTACCCCGCCACGAAGATTATCAACAGTATGTTCGGTCCCCCCACTCCAAATTTTGGACACACCTCCAAGACGTCATCCACACTCCCCTCATCTTGATTGTGAGTATCAAACTGAAATAAATGTAAACAATTTTAGATCGGAATCAAACTTTTTCTTAACCGCATTAAGTCAAACACATCAAAAACTTATATACTTACCGAAGTAAGTTAAACATGAAATGGAATCCAAGCAAAATGGCCTTGTCCACCTCCAGTAAAGATATGTATGTCCACTTGAGCCATACAGTAGCACATTGTGTGTAAGATGCTGCAACAAAAACTCATGTTTAATGTTTGCAAATAGTAAGGTTGTTTATCAAATTTTCACATGCGTGTTTGAGCTCACATTGGCAAATACATATAAAATCATTACTATGTTTGTTTTAGAAAAGCTATAAGGTAACACATTAAGGATTACAATGTGTTTTTATGGCGGAGTATGTCTGATCTACAATAAAACTAAAGTGTTTGCTTTCACAATTAAGTAACCAGACACATTTGCCACAAACAGCCATATGTATGTATTTAAGTTGAGTGATGATGTTGCTAGGCAGAATATCTGAAAGCAACAGTGAATGACATGTGTTCCATGTGTAGTGATTTGTTTTCAATTATCAAATATATGGATAGCTAACGGCAAATTTTTCGACATTTCAGCTTCTAGTCCTGGTAACAGCATCCCTCTGCAACAACAGCAACACAGTGACATGGAGGAGACAATCATCTTAGAAATGCAGCCATTAAGCCAAGGAATCAGCCCCCTAGCACCTGTGAGTATACCACCACAGCAAAGCACACCACCACCACAACACAGCCCAACAACACCAGTAACACAAGGCCCTGATCAGGTGTTTTGGACCATTTGGGCTAGACAGCAGGCCACTAATGAAGATTGCCTGCGTAGGCAGACACAAATGTTTGCAAGCCTACCATGTCACCTCAGAAGAATAACCAGAAATATGAGTAGACAAAATGAACAAACAACCAGAATTTGCAATACCATGGAACTCATGCGTACAGACATTACACAGGTCATGAGCAACTTACAGCGCATAATGGAAGAGCAGCACAGACTAATGGAAGAACAGCACAGACAACAGCAAAGTTATATGAACATTTTTCAAAACAATCAAAAGATTCATGAAAGTTTATTCTGAATAGTAGACAATCAAAATGCTGCTACACGTGAACTCAATGCCACCCTCACTAACCTGAATGAAACAGTCAGATCCATGCACCAACTGCAAACAAGCAGCAGTTCTGGTACGACTACTCCAAATATCACGCCAGTCTCATCACCACGAAGACGCTCCACCAGAGCACGACAACATGACAGTGCTAAAGGCAAAGGGCAGGACAAGCAGGTACCCAAAAAATTAACACAAAACAAACAAATTTAACATTTCTGAGAAGCAATTCAAAATAGTTAGTAAGTGTATGTTTGGCAAAATATATATAACACTTAGCTCCTTGACAATTTATACAACATCATTAATTATAAGTGGTACAAACAACAGCATAAAATTTGTACGCACATTTATTCTTTACCATCTTTGTTTTCTTTTGGAGGAGAGAAATGTTGTTGGAGCTGCACATATGTGTTATCAGGAAGTAACCAGACCACTTGATTTTTTTCTAATCATTACTCTTTCTAGATTCCAATCATTCTCATATCCTGCACACACAATCATTGCCAGGCAGCCACATATATGTTAGCAGTAAGTAACCAGACCACTTGATTTTTTTCTAATCATTACTCTTTCTAGATTCCAATCATTCTCCTATCCTGCACACACAATCATTGCCAGGCAGCCACATACATGTTAGCAGGAAGTAACCAGACCACTTGATTTTTTTCTAATCATTACTCTTTCTAGATTCCAATCATTCTCATATCCTGCACACACAATCATTGCCAGGCAGCCACATACATGTTAGCAGGAAGTAACCAGACCACTTGATTTTTTTCTAATCATTACTCTTTCTAGATTCCAATCATTCTCATATCCTGCACACACAATCATTGCCAAGCAGCCACATACATGTTAGCAGGAAGTAACCAGACCACTTGATTTTTTTCTAATCATTACTCTTTCTAGATTCCAATCATTCTCATATCCTGCAGCCAATACACACTACAATGTGATCGTTAACTATTTTACCTTTCTTCTCTATACAACATTACAAGAATAACACAATTGAGTTAAGTAAAAAGCTTTTAATATGTTGTCATTGAATTGAGATAATTCATTGCCAAAATGAATGTCATTATTGTTGGGCCATGTTTGTGTGTGTTAAAAATGAGTAATAATGTTATTACACATGATGCAGAAACCAAAAAATAATAAATTTTTTACCAAAAAAAAAAATGTGTATAATAATGTATATATTACCCGCCTGACAACCCATGATATTTATGATCCATTTCAATCAGGATTCAGGAGAAGACATAGCACTGAAACAGCCCTGGTGTGTGTGTTAAATGATCTTCTGATGGCAAAAGACAGAGGTGACTGTTCAATATTAATCCTTCTGGATCTCTCGGCAGCATTTGATACCGTGGACCATGGGCTTCTGATTGAGCGACTGATACATTTCTGTGGTCTGGATGGCACAGTCCTAAGCTGGTTCAAATCATTTCTCACAGGCAGGTCACAGAGAGTATCATCTGGATTATACTCATCACCACCAGTGCCATTGCCATGTGGTGTCCCACAAGGTTCTATACTATCCCCCATGCTTTTTGCAGTATACATGCTCCCATTGGGCGAAATAATCAGGCGCCATGGCCTGGTCTACCACTGCTATGCAGATGATACACAACTGTACTTGTCCTTTGCTCCGGGCACTGATAACCCAATAGCCACCCTAAATGGCTGTCTAGCTGAACTACAGGAGTGGATGAGCGCCAGTTGGCTGCGACTGAACCCGGATAAAACAGAGGTCCTTTTGATACGACCGCAACATCAAAGGACAAGACTGCAGCATAGCCAACCAACTGGACTTACACTCGGGGATTCAGAATTACAGACCAGTGATCGTGTGCGGAATCTTGGCGTTGTCCTGGATGGTGGCTTGACACTTAAACATCAGATATCAGCCACAATCAAATCCTCATTCTTTCACCTGAGGAACATAGCCAGAATCAAGCACTTAATTCTCTCAGATGACATGCCAAAAGTCATACATGCATTTGTATCATCTCGTTTAGACTACTGTAATGCCCTCTACCTTGGTCTACCAGCAAAAGAATTGCAACGCTTACAGCTGGTGCAAAACACAGCTGCCAGGCTATTAACCAACCAGCCCCGTTCTAGCCACATAACACCCATCCTCTACTCCCTCCACTGGCTGCCTGTAAGATGGCGAATCATCTTCAAGATTGGCTTACTGAGTTTCAAAGCATTACATGACCAAGGCCCAAGGTACCTGAAACAGCTGCTGACCCCATACTGCCCCACTCGATTACTGCGATCTGTAGATGAAGGACTTTTAGCAGTACCTAGAATCTACCGTAATTCATCTGGGGGTCGAGCTTTTAGTCATGCGGCTCCAACTCTATGGAACTCATTTCCCCGCACAGTGCGAGAGGCCCCAACTATAGAATCCTTCAAAAGTAGACTCAAGACTTTTCTGTTTACTCAAGCATTTCCATAGTGTCCCTTTTAGTATCTTCATGCTTCTGTATTTTATGAAAATGTACTTCATTATTTTCTGTACTATATTATGCTATGTATATGTTAAGCGCCTTGAGTCCTATTGGAGAAAGAGCGCTATATAAATAAAATTATTATTATTATTATTATTATTATATGTGGCAAACTGTGTATTTACTTACAAATCAGCAAGTTTACTGCAGCAAACATTACGAAATAAATTATTTTGCATGAGAGTAAGTTTGTGTCCCTTAAATATGATGGAGCATCACACATAGGGACACATGTATTCCTCAAGGCTAACATATTATATGTTGAGGACTGTTTATTTAGAACACAGGTTCTCAAACTCGGCCCTCAGGACCCCACACAGTGCATGTTTTGCACGTCTCCACACAGAATCGCAAGGGACATAATTAGCTCCACCTGTGAACCTTTTAAAATGTGTATGTGAGTAATTCATACAACTGTGCTTCTACTGGGTTATGTCACAACTGAGGGCCTGAGCTGACGGGAGGCAGCCTCAGTTGTAGGGGCTGAGATGTACCGGAACCTGGGAGGTTGTATCAGACCCCTGGACATGTAAGTAACATGAATAATAACTGCCCGAAGGCGTGACCACGACAACTTAGATAAAAGTCAATGATGTTTATTATGACAACTCCGCATCACAGCAGCAATAAAAGAAAACGTAAAAGTCAGCAAAGAATAAATACAGTTCCTGAGTACTACAGCATGGCAGGAGCCACAGGGCACTGGTAGTGTGAGATAGTTCTTATGATCTTCTAGATGGAAAGTCCTTACCAGGCCCGGCTGTAGCAATGGAGATAACCCAGGATTGTACCAGCTGGTGTTCCAGGAAGAGCTGGGTTGCTGAAGGTAAAACAGCTGCTGTGGATACTGGCTGGAACCAGACTGTTGTTAGCACGGAGTGGATACTGGCTGGAACCAGTTAAATAATAAATGAACTTTGGGAGCGATGAAATGTGAACTGAAATGTAGAACTTGAGAGCGGAGAAATAATAATTCCGGTGGAGAGTGGTAAAGTGTAGAAAGGACACCGGCCCTTTAAGGGAAGCTGTACTCTGCTGGAAGCTGAGGCTGGAAGCAGGTAGTGTTGTAGCTGGAAACAGATGAATCCACAATGGATTGGAGAGTCAGGCTACACCGCAGGTGGAATGCTGGTGCGGGTCTCTATGGTGGAAGTCTTGAGACAGGAGCTGGAACCTGGAAGACAATCATAGAAGAGAGACAAACAGGAACTAGGTTTGACAACCAAAGCACTGACGTCTTCCTTGCTCAGGTACAGCTTACTTATACCTGCAGCAAGGAAGGGGTTGGCTAGGCAATTATGCAAATCAACAACACAGACAGCAGATTGGTGGAAATGATCAGATGACAGAATCCAAGATGGCTGCGCCCATGCAGACACTTGGAGGGAAGTTTGGTTTGTAATCCATGTGGTCTGGGAAACAGTAATGGCGGCGCCGGCCACCGGAGACAGGAGACGCCAGGCTGATAGATGCACATTTAACCACGCGGGCACAGCGGAGGCCGCGGCTGATGAAAAGACCACTCTGCATGTGGAAACTCAGGAACAGCGGAATCCGGTCCTGGAACGCTGAGCCCGCCTTAGGAGGCATCTGAAGGGTAAGTAATGGCGACCAGATACCCGGATCGTGACAGCACCCCCCCCTTTAGGAGTGGCCCCAGGACACTTCTTAGGCTTTAAAGGAAACTTTGCGTGGAAATTTCGGACCAAGGCAGGAGCATGGACGTCAGAGGCATTGGTCCAAGAGCGTTCTTCAGGACCATAGCCCTTCCAGTCAATGAGATACTGAAGTTGACCGTAACGGTGACGTGAGTCCAGGATCTTGGCCACTTCATACTCAACGCCTCGTTGAGTTTGGACTTTCGGAGTTGGTGGAAGTGAGGAATGAAACAGATTCAAGATTAGCGGTTTCAACAGGGAAACATGGAATGTCCTGGGTATTTTTAAGAAGGGAGGTAACTGGAGTCTGTAAGCAACAGGATTGATGACTTGATCAATTTTAAAAGGACCGATGTAGCGAGGTGCAAACTTCATACTGGGAACTCTTAACCTCAAGTTCTTCGTGGATAACCATACCCGATCACCCACCTTGAGAGCAGGAACTGCTCGACGCTTCTTATCCGCAAACTTCTTGTACCTGAACGATGCTTTGAGCAGAGCTGATCGTACGCTCTTCCAGATATTGGCAAACTGATGCAAGGTGATATCCACTGCGGGAACAGAAGTTGCTGGAAGCGGTTGGAACTCAGGGACTTTAGGGTGGAATCCAAAGTTGGTGAAGAATGGTGTTGAGGAAGATGAAGAATGATACTGGTTGTTATGACAGAACTCGGCCCAGGGAAGTAATTGAACCCAGTCATCTTGAGAGGAGGACACATAGATGCGGAGGAAGGCCTCCAAGTCCTGATTCACCCTCTCAGTTTGACCATTGGTCTGAGGATGGTAAGCCGTGGAAAACTTTAACTTGACTTGGAGGACTTGACATAAACTTCGCCAGAATTTGGCTGTGAATTGAACTCCTCGATCTGAGATAATTTCTTCTGGAAGACCGTGGAGTCGGAAGATCTCTTGTATGAATACTTGAGCCAACTTGGAAGCTGACGGAAGACCGGTGAGAGGAATGAAGTGTGCCATCTTGGTGAACCGGTCAACTACCACCCAGATGGTATTGAACTTGTTGCACATGGGCAAATCTGTAATAAAATCCATCGACAAATGGGTCCATGGTCGACGGGGAACAGATAGTGGAACCAGTTGCCCCGCAGGCGACTGGCGGGATACTTTATGTTGAGCACACTTTGGGCAAGATGCAATAAACTCCAAAACGTCCTTTTTCAGAGTTGGCCACCAATAGGACCTAGAGATAAACTCCAGGGTTTTTTGGATACCTGTATGTCCGGCAAAACGGGAAGCATGGGCCCAATGCATGAGCTTCTTCCTTAGTGTCGGCTTCACAAAACTTTTCCCTGATGGGGGCGTAGAGTCCATCCCTACCGTGGAGAATGCCAACGGATTTATAATAGGATGCTTGTCTGAAGACTCTGACTCATTTTCTTGCTCCCATGAGCGGGAAAGGGCATCGGCCTTGCGATTCTGAGAGCCAGGACAGAACTGGAGTTTAAAGTCGAACCTGGAAAAGAAAAGTGCCCATCTGGCCTGACGAGGGTTGAGACATTGTGCGCCTTTTAGATATAGAAGGTTCTTGTGGTCTGTAAGGATGGTGATTGAATGAGAAGCTCCCTCCAACAGATATCTCCACTCCTCTAGAGCGAGCTTGATGGCTAGCAACTCCTGGTCGCCAATGGCATAGTTGCGCTCCGCTGGGGAGAACTTCCGTGAGAAGAAACTGCAAGGATGTAAATGACCATCTTTAGCCCTCTGAGATAACACCGCTCCTACTCCAACGGAGGAGGCATCCACCTCTAAGATGAAAGGAGAGTCGATGTCAGGCTGTTTCAGGACAGGTGCAGAGATGAACCTCTGTTTTAAAAGATGAAAAGCTTGCATGGCTTCTTCAGACCACTTGGACGGGTTAGCACCCTTCTTGGTGAAAGCAGTAATAGGCGCCACAATGGTGGAAAAGTCTCGTATAAACTTTCGGTAATAATTGGCGAACCCTAAGAACCTCTGGACCCCTTTGAGGGTTAAGGGTACCGGCCAATTCTGGATTGCTTGTAGTTTCTCAGGATCCATCTCTAGTCCGGAACCGGACACAATGTACCCTAGAAACGGAATGGACTTGACTTCAAAGACGCATTTCTCTAATTTGCAGTAGAGATGATTGACACGGAGACGGGACAGAACCTCCTTTACCCAGAAACGATGTTCCTCTAAATCGTTGGCAAAAATGAGGATATCATCTAGATAGACCACGACATGACGGTATAGAATGTCTCTGAAGATCTCATTGACGAAATGCTGGAAGACAGCTGGAGCATTGCTCAATCCGAAGGGCATGACGAGGTACTCATAATGTCCGTCACGGGTGTTAAATGCGGTCTTCCACTCGTCACCCTCACGGATCCGGATGAGATTGTATGCACCTCTCAGGTCCAGCTTTGTAAAGATGGTAGCTCCGCTAACTCTGTCAAAGAGCTCAGTAATCAGGGGTAAAGGATAGCGGTTCTTGATGGTAATGTCGTTCAAACCTCTGTAGTCGATGCACGGCCGCAGACCACCATCTTTCTTCTTTACAAAAAAGAAGCCTGCGCCGGCTGGAGAAGAAGAAGGTCGAATGAACCCCTTTGCTAGGTTCTCTTTAATGTATTCCTCCATAGAATGTGTCTCGGGGAGAGACAACGGATAAGTTCGGCCTCGAGGTGGAACCTTCCCTGGAACGAGATCAATCGGGCAGTCCCATTCTCTATGAGGAGGAAGGATATCAGCAGAAGCTTTACTGAACACATCCGTGAAATCTTGATATGGAGGAGGTGGAACATCAGACGACCTGGGGGAGGAAGAACAGACAGGCAACACTTTAAACAAACATGTCTTAGTACAGGAGGAACCCCATGCCAGGATTTGCGTAGTCGTCCAATCAATTGTAGGATTGTGAAGACGGAGCCATGGAAGGCCCAGGACCACAGGATGTGTGGCTCTTGGAATCACTAAAAATGAAATAAGTTCGGAATGAAGAACTCCCACTCTCAGACGAACTGGTAGAGTCCTTAGAGAAATAACTGTATCAAAAATTTTACTGCCATCCACAGCAGTTAAGGAAAAGGACGAAGGAAGTCTCTCGGTGGGTAGGGACCACCGTTTAACATAGGCTTCAGTAATAAAGTTCCCAGCTGCTCCGGAATCCAGGAGGGCAATGACGTTCTGATAACGTTGAGCAACTTGAAGCGAGACTGGGAGGTTACAATCTTGAGGAGATGGAGAGGAGATCATTACTCCTAGCCGGCCCTCTCCTTGGCGAGCTAGGATTTGGAGTTTCCCGGACGTTTGGGACAGGCATTAATGGTGTGAGACGGAGCTGCACAATACAGACAGAGAAACTCGGAGAGACGTCTTCGGCGCTCAGCAGGAGTTAAACGGGAACGGCCAATTTGCATGGGTTCATCTGTAGTTGGTGACAGTTGGCGAGGAGGAGGAGTAGAAGATTTTGGAGCAGATGATCTTCCACGCTCAGTTGCTCTCTCTCTGAAACGTAAGTCCACTTTCGTACAAAGTGAGATTAGCTCATCTAACTTGGAGGGTAAGTCTCTGGTAGCTAACTCATCTTTAATACGCTCGGATAAACCATGCCAGAATGCAGCATACAGGGCCTCGTCGTTCCATGCCAGTTCGGATGCCAGGATCTGGAACTGTATAAGATATTGTCCTACAGTACGTGATTCCTGGCGTAAACGGAGAATCTCAGACGAAGCTGAAGTTACCCGGCCTGGCTCGTCGAAGATGCGCCTGAATGTTGACACAAATGCAGTGTAAGAAGATAGCAGGGTGTCGGACCTCTCCCATAACGGTGATGCCCAATCAAGGGCTGAGCCACTGAGAAGAGAAATAATGTAGGCAATTTTTGTACGGTCACTGGGAAAATTGCCAGGTTGTAGCTCAAACTGAATCTCACACTGGTTGAGAAATCCCCTGCAGAATCTTGGAGATCCGTCAAATTTTGCTGGCGTTGGAAGATGAAGACGTGGAGCAGAAATGGGTAAGGTGGGTGGGGTTATAGCTGGAGTCACTGTGGTTGACGCACCAGACGCGCCTGATCCACGGAGAGTTGTCTGAATCCCATCCAGCCGAGTAGAGAGATCCTGGAGACAGCGGATGATGTGGCCCTGTGCAGCCTCCTGATGTTCTAGTCGGGCTGCCAGTTCTTGCATCGGCCTGGCCGCTTGATCCTGGTCTCCGGCTGGATTCATTAGGTCAGTGCTTACTGTCACAACTGAGGGCCTGAGCTGACGGGAGGCAGCCTCAGTTGTAGGGGCTGAGATGTACCGGAACCTGGGAGGTTGTATCAGACCCCTGGACATGTAAGTAACATGAATAATAACTGCCCGAAGGCGTGACCACGACAACTTAGATAAAAGTCAATGATGTTTATTATGACAACTCCGCATCACAGCAGCAATAAAAGAAAACGTAAAAGTCAGCAAAGAATAAATACAGTTCCTGAGTACTACAGCATGGCAGGAGCCACAGGGCACTGGTAGTGTGAGATAGTTCTTATGATCTTCTAGATGGAAAGTCCTTACCAGGCCCGGCTGTAGCAATGGAGATAACCCAGGATTGTACTGTCAGGTTCGGTCTGGTTTGTGTCCCCGGAGGGGGCGCTAGTGGGTCAGTGGAGGTAGGATGGAAGAAGTGAGGATACTGGATTGGATTCCTGCGCATGTGCGCAATGTTGTTTATTAAGCAGAAAGATAAAACAATATGGCAGCAGGAATACTTGGAGAAATAAACAATAATAAATGCAATGGGTATGATGCAGCGTGGAAGCTGAGAGTCTATGGCAAAACAGTGAGAGTCTATGGCAATGCAGTGAGAGTCTATGGCAATACAGTGAGAGTCTATGGCAATACAGTGAGAGTCTATGGCAATATGCTGGTATGGGAACCAGAGATGATAAACACGTGGAGCCAGCAGAGGTGATGATAATGGTAGCAAACCTGGTAGCAGATGCAGAAGACTTGATGCAGGGTTCACAGTGCTATTGGAAAGCACAGGCAGCTTGCAAGCTGATTCACAGGTGAGGTGATGAGCTGCACCTGGAGATGGAGTCTCTACAGCTGAGGCTGAAGCACACTGTGTTGGAGATTGGTGTGAAGCCTGTAAATGAATGCAGGAATTGCTGATGCTTGTAGTTCCACGGAGATGCAGGAGGATAACCAGGAACACAGGGGATCTGGAGACTGGAACACAGGGAACCACTGGATGCAGCAGGAGAGCTGGAGTGGTTGCTGGAACTTGTAGTTCCACAGAGATGCAGGAGGATAACCAGGAACACAGGGGATCTGGAGACTGGAACACAGGGAACCACTGGATGCAGTAGGAGAGCTGGAGTGGTTGCTGGAACTTGTAGTTCCACAGGAACACAGGAACTTGCACACTGAATGTCGCAGGAGAGCTGGAGGGGTTGCTGGAACTTGTAGTTCCACAGGAACACAGGAACAACTGGGAACTGGAACAGCTGGGACCTGTTGTTCCACAGGTCTAATACACAAGGAAATCTCTGTAGACAGAGGATTGCAAACAGGAGCGGTCTGTTCACGGGATGTGACGTGTTGTCCAAGGCGATGTGAGAGAGCCACAAACTGGAAGTTATACCACCTGCCCAGCAGTGATTGGACACAAACTGCAGGCGGAGATACTAGCTGGATTGGGTGTGCAGATCAGCTGTGAGTTAGTTGAAGCACTATGTACTCCAGGCTGCAGAGGACTGAAAACGAGAACTGGAACAGAACTGAACTGCTGGAACCTGTAGTTCCACAGCAGTGATGTGATGGAAAATGCAGATTCCTGACAGTACCCCCCCTTTTATGGGTGGGCACCGAACACCCACGCTGGAACTTGGAGGAACCTTGAAAAAGAACTTAGAAATACACAAAAGCAGAGGTCCTCAAAAGTCTTCCCAACTTTCATCTTCAGAAGACAGAATTTCCCCGTCAGAACAAGTAGACCATTCATGGTCATTTGAGACAGAATTTACTTCCTGGGAAAAGGCATAGCTAGGAAGGATAGAACCTCCCATAATGTAACTTGAGTCTTTATCAACAAACTCACTTTCAGAGTCAAAGTCCAGGTCTAGTGTGGTCATGGGAGCCTTTTGTTTAGGAATAACATTATCTGAGACAACCTGTGGACCAGTGAATTTGAAGCTATATGAGACACCAGGACTAGGGGTAACGGCAGCATAGCCAACACTTACATCAACAGATGGTAGACTTTGAGCTGGTTTTTGAGCTCTCCAATTCTTGTAATTCTTGAAATCTCTGATACTTTGATGCAACAGAACCTGTTCATGTTTGGAAGGAGTTGAGTCGAAAAACTGAGAACTGGAAGACTTATCAGATGTTGAATCCGGGGAGTCAATACTTTCAGAAGTGTTGCTGTAGGATGGAGACACGGGAGTATATGCAACTTTCAAATCTGTAGTCTGAGAACCTTGTCTTGACTTTACAGCTTGGAAATCTTTAATAGCTTGGTCTAATGTATCCTGATCTTGCACAGACAGAGATGTTGGAGAGGATTTAGCAGTAGACAAACTGTTGACAAATTGGCCGGAATGCCCAGATGACTTTGACTGCATAAACTTTGGAGCAAACTCCTGTTTTACGGCTTCGCAGAAAGCGGGAAGATCACTCAGTAGCGGATCTTTAGATTCAATGAGAGGATTCGCCCAGTCCAGTGCTCTACCTTTGAAGAACAGGAGGAAGTATCTGATTGCATTGGCTGGAGAAATAGTCACTGAAGGTTCCGACTCAGTAAAAGCGAGGTATTGGCTCGCCACTGCACGAAACTGAGCATAGTCACCATCAAAGTAGACTGGAGCTTTTGTATCTGGTGGACACTTGGAAGGCTGAATGTCAGTTGAAGTCTCGGAAGACCATGTCGGACACTTGAGAGTAGAGGACTGGAATAAGCATTCAGAAGCAGGAGTAGAATCAACTTGAAATGCTCGAGGGTGGAGAGAGGACGTCATCTCCTGGATTGACTGACGGGAATTCTTTGCTGAGGTTGACAGAATGCTAGAAGCTTCATCTTGGGGTGAGATGCGTAGAGCCTCCATCTGGGTTGAGGCAACTGCAATATCTGCAAGAACTGTAGACTCTGGACATAGCGACAGGAGTTGCTTACTTGAAACACTGGAGAGAACCACACCGGGTTCAGAGGAACTGGAATCGGCAGGAACTGACGACAACTTTGGACAAACGGATGGAACAGGGATTTGTCCAGGACTACTTGAATTGACTTGAGCTGTAAGAGGCTGATCTGGACAGACGGATGGGACCGGATTGGGTCCAGATAAGCTTGAACCGGCTGGAACCGCAGGAGTCTTCGGACTGACGGATAGGACCGGATTTGATACAAAGAGACTGGAATCGGCTGGAACCGAAGGAGTCCTCGGACTGACGGATAGGACCGGATTTGATCCGAGGATGCTGGAATCGGCTGGAACCAAAGGAGGTAGCTCAGCATTGGAAACAGAGCTACTCGGGCTGGCTGGAACCAGAGGAGGCTGATCCGGACAGACGGATGGGACCGGATTGGGTCCGGAAGAGCTTGAATCGGCAGGAACCGGTGGAGTCCTCGGACTGACGGATAGGACCGGATTTGATCCGAGGATTCTGGAATCGGCTGGAACCGAAGGAGGTAGCCCATCATTGGAGCCACTCAGGCTGGCTGGAACCAGTGGAGACTTTGGACCGACGGCTGGAACCGGGCTAGGTCCATTGACACTTGACTCTGTATAGACAGAATCCGGATGTTCTGATGATCCCTTTTGGAGTGGTACTGAGCTGGTAGCACTCTCTGAAGTTGGCAAACAAAAGTTCATGTCTGTATCTGTGACTTTAAGAATTCCTCCTGGGATCTTGGCCCTGGATTCCTCACTTGAGGCTGAAACTCTAAAGACCCCTCCTGGGTCCACACTTCTTTGAGTTGCATGCCCGGATGCCACTTCTGGAACCTGAACATCAGATACCCCTACTGGGGTCACAACATCAGATGCCCCACCTGGGGCTGTAGACACGGATGCCCCTTCTCGGGCTGTAGACACGGACGCCCCTTCTCGGGCTGTAGGCACGGACGCCCCTTCTCGGGCTGTAGGCACGGACGCCCCTTCTCGGGCTGTAGGCACGGACGCCCCTTCTCGGGCTGTAGGCACGGACGCCCCTTCTCGGGCTGTAGGCACGGACGCCCCTTCTCGGGCTGTAGGCACAGACGCCCCTTCTCGGGCTGTAGGCACAGACGCCCCTTCTCGGGCTGTAGGCACAGATGCCCCTTCTCGGGCTGTAGGCACAGAAACTACTTTAGTTATGGGTAACATAGATAGTCTCTGTTGATTTCTGAACTTGGGATTGGGTCTATTTGTCACAGGACCCCAATCGTATACTTTTTGGACTCTCCTGTCCGAGGTAAAGGAACTTGAAACTGCAGAGGATACATTGGAAGGTTTGCAGGTGAAAACACTGTGATGCTGGGACCTGTCACCAACTTTTGAGTTGCGGAAGGAACAGTCCTTAAAAAGATGACTAGAACTCCCACAGTAAAAGCAGAGGTGAAGCTGCCTGCGATGGCGGCGTTCAGCTTCCGTGAGTTTGGAGCGCGGGTAGCTCTGGAATCTGCCCTCTCTCTGCATAGGAGGAGAGACTTGAGTTTGTAGGAAGCTTGACACGGAGGTCGCACTAGTCTCAATACATTGAGCAGGACTCTTCACTGTATTTAAAGCACCACCTAGGATTTCTGGTATGATTGGAATGATTCTTGATAGCAGACTTTGAAGTTGTTCCAATAAATAACAAAGAGTGTTTATAAGTTCAGGTTTTACAGCAGAAGACAGAGGAGTCCTGAAATTTGCAAAGGAGGAAGTCGCCCTCTCAGTAGAATCAGTTGTGAAGGGTGTACCATAGGGCTGACTTGAGCGAGGTCCACCTACAGGAACGAATTGTGCAGAGGAAGTTGGAATAACTGGAACAGGAGTGACTTGAACTGGAACAGGAAGATCAGCAGAACTTGGAAGGGATTGCTGCAAGGTATCCAAACGGGTAGACATTCCCTGCAGAAACAGGATCACTTGTTGTTGTGCTGCCTCATAGCCATCCAAACGGGAGACCAGATTTTGTAAGGCCCCTGACCCCACATTCTGACCACCATCCGAGTCCATGGGCCTTGGACAAACTGTCAGGTTCGGTCTGGTTTGTGTCCCCGGAGGGGGCGCTAGTGGGTCAGTGGAGGTAGGATGGAAGAAGTGAGGATACTGGATTGGATTCCTGCGCATGTGCGCAATGTTGTTTATTAAGCAGAAAGATAAAACAATATGGCAGCAGGAATACTTGGAGAAATAAACAATAATAAATGCAATGGGTATGATGCAGCGTGGAAGCTGAGAGTCTATGGCAAAACAGTGAGAGTCTATGGCAATGCAGTGAGAGTCTATGGCAATACAGTGAGAGTCTATGGCAATACAGTGAGAGTCTATGGCAATATGCTGGTATGGGAACCAGAGATGATAAACACGTGGAGCCAGCAGAGGTGATGATAATGGTAGCAAACCTGGTAGCAGATGCAGAAGACTTGATGCAGGGTTCACAGTGCTATTGGAAAGCACAGGCAGCTTGCAAGCTGATTCACAGGTGAGGTGATGAGCTGCACCTGGAGATGGAGTCTCTACAGCTGAGGCTGAAGCACACTGTGTTGGAGATTGGTGTGAAGCCTGTAAATGAATGCAGGAATTGCTGATGCTTGTAGTTCCACGGAGATGCAGGAGGATAACCAGGAACACAGGGGATCTGGAGACTGGAACACAGGGAACCACTGGATGCAGCAGGAGAGCTGGAGTGGTTGCTGGAACTTGTAGTTCCACAGAGATGCAGGAGGATAACCAGGAACACAGGGGATCTGGAGACTGGAACACAGGGAACCACTGGATGCAGTAGGAGAGCTGGAGTGGTTGCTGGAACTTGTAGTTCCACAGGAACACAGGAACTTGCACACTGAATGTCGCAGGAGAGCTGGAGGGGTTGCTGGAACTTGTAGTTCCACAGGAACACAGGAACAACTGGGAACTGGAACAGCTGGGACCTGTTGTTCCACAGGTCTAATACACAAGGAAATCTCTGTAGACAGAGGATTGCAAACAGGAGCGGTCTGTTCACGGGATGTGACGTGTTGTCCAAGGCGATGTGAGAGAGCCACAAACTGGAAGTTATACCACCTGCCCAGCAGTGATTGGACACAAACTGCAGGCGGAGATACTAGCTGGATTGGGTGTGCAGATCAGCTGTGAGTTAGTTGAAGCACTATGTACTCCAGGCTGCAGAGGACTGAAAACGAGAACTGGAACAGAACTGAACTGCTGGAACCTGTAGTTCCACAGCAGTGATGTGATGGAAAATGCAGATTCCTGACATGTACCAGCTGGTGTTCCAGGAAGAGCTGGGTTGCTGAAGGTAAAACAGCTGCTGTGGATACTGGCTGGAACCAGACTGTTGTTAGCACGGAGTGGATACTGGCTGGAACCAGTTAAATAATAAATGAACTTTGGGAGCGATGAAATGTGAACTGAAATGTAGAACTTGAGAGCGGAGAAATAATAATTCCGGTGGAGAGTGGTAAAGTGTAGAAAGGACACCGGCCCTTTAAGGGAAGCTGTACTCTGCTGGAAGCTGAGGCTGGAAGCAGGTAGTGTTGTAGCTGGAAACAGATGAATCCACAATGGATTGGAGAGTCAGGCTACACCGCAGGTGGAATGCTGGTGCGGGTCTCTATGGTGGAAGTCTTGAGACAGGAGCTGGAACCTGGAAGACAATCATAGAAGAGAGACAAACAGGAACTAGGTTTGACAACCAAAGCACTGACGTCTTCCTTGCTCAGGTACAGCTTACTTATACCTGCAGCAAGGAAGGGGTTGGCTAGGCAATTATGCAAATCAACAACACAGACAGCAGATTGGTGGAAATGATCAGATGACAGAATCCAAGATGGCTGCGCCCATGCAGACACTTGGAGGGAAGTTTGGTTTGTAATCCATGTGGTCTGGGAAACAGTAATGGCGGCGCCGGCCACCGGAGACAGGAGACGCCAGGCTGATAGATGCACATTTAACCACGCGGGCACAGCGGAGGCCGCGGCTGATGAAAAGACCACTCTGCATGTGGAAACTCAGGAACAGCAGAATCCGGTCCTGGAACGCTGAGCCCGCCTTAGGAGGCATCTGAAGGGTAAGTAATGGCGACCAGATACCCGGATCGTGACAGGTTACCTTCAAAACATGCATTGTGTGGGGTCCTGAGGGCATAAAGCGAGGGTATGTTTGTATGTCTCAAGGAGACAGACATATCCTGAGTAATGGTTTTTACAATAAAAGTGGGCCAACATCTATTTATGATTATACAACAAATGAAATAATCAAACCAAACTTACCTTAGAAATAGCGAGTGATGAGCTCTTGCCTAACTTGCCTCCCTACATCTGTACTCCAAGTATCACCAGATGTCTCTAATTCCTCTGCTTGCTGGCTGCTTTCTTCATCCTCCTCCTCCTCAACATGTGGCAGATGTTGTTGCAAACACATGTAATGAAGAAAGCAGCAGCAGAACACAATTTGAGTCACCTTCGAGGGACTATACAACAAAAGGCCACCAGACTTATCCAGACACCGAAACCTAGATTTCAGCACACCAAAACATCTTTCTATCACATTCCGCGTGGACTTATGTGCATGATTGTAATTGTGTTCAGCAGGGCTATCAGGTCAGGACAATGGAGTTAGAAGCCAAGAGAAACAGCCATATCCTCCATCACCTAAAAGACAGATATAGTAACGTGATTCATGTTAAGATACAGCAACACATAAGTAACACACTGTGGGGCAGATGTATTAACCTGTAGAAGGCATAAGGAAGTGATAAACCAGTGATATGTGCAAGGTAATAAAGGCAGCGGACAATCTGTTCCTAACTGTTAATTTACATATTGGAGCTGATTGGCTGGTGCCTTTATCACCTTGCACATATCACTGGTTTCTCACTTCCTTATGCCTTCTACAGGTTAATACATCTGCCCTGTATTTGGACAAAGTATACGCAGGCCTACACATATCAAATTACATACCGAGCAGCCATCCATCTGCATTTGTCAGTCCTCAAACTTATCAAAGAGGGATGACTGACTGAGGATGAAGGAGTCATGGCAGCCCCCAGGGTAACCAGCAACAACACTCATTATTTTGAGATTTGCATCACAAACCACCTGCACATTTGTGGAGTGTTCTTGATGGCGATTAGTATATATGTGCTGCCTGCCCCTAGGTGGTCTCAGCAGAATGTTTGTGCAATCTATGGCTCCAAGCACATTGGGCATGCCAGCCAGCTCATAGAAATCTACCCTGATGGCATGCCACTGAGACTCCTGGGTAAGGAAGCAGATTGAGGCATCGATGTGGGCCTGCAAAACAGCCAACACCTGTGTGTATATTTGAAAGAACAATAAACATGAGATTTTAGGACAGAACTGTCTACCGAGAAATTAAAAAAAAAAAAAAAAGAAGAGGTAGTTAGGTATACATCACCTGTGTTAATATTCTCGAAAATGAGGGCTGTGAGATTCCTATGACATCCCCAGACACAGCCTGAAAGCTACCAGTAGCCATAAAGTGCAACACAGCCAGGAGTTTGTGCAGGCCTGAGACAGAGCGAGAGCGTGCCGTCTCAGGGTCTAGGCCCAGTTTGACAAGGTCATACAGACGGAAAATGTTGTTACGATTTAGACGGAACATCTGTATGACCATATCATCGGACAATGCATTCAAGTTTAAACGCCCTCTAAAAAAACGAGGCCTGCGCAGCCTCCGCGGAACCTGTACAACCTGCTGACCATGTTCAGTTTGTTGGCCCTGGTTACTTACAGGTTGATGTCTGAGTCTGAGGAATCCCACAGCTCACAAAATATCACTGGTCCACAGTCCTCCTGCCATTTCTGAGTGTAGGTGGATTGAATTGGGCCTAACATCCTTTTATAGGCATCCGTATTCAGGTGTGATTGATTTTTGAGTTGCAACACATGTAAACACGTCTGAAAAAAGCAGGTCTATTTTTTTTGCCGCTTTTTTTAACGATTCGCAAAAAAATACGACCGCATTTGAGCACTCAGAGACTAACACCCAAATACGAATGAATAGTGATCGTATTGTATGAAATAACAGCCGCGTTTGACCGATGGTCTATTCATTCGTATTTCTGAACTTTGCAAATCAAACCATTACGAATAGTCCAAACACTGCCGAGATTGGTGCTTAGTGAATTTCCGGATTGGGACTTAGAAAAAAAAACACAAATCGGCCAAACTCGGATTTTTAGTAAATATAGGCCCATGTGTCAAACAAACATTAAGCGCTAGGCTCAGTATATACTCATTGAGAAGCAGTTAATAGCCACTGGTATACATTATATATACAGCCACAAGATCCGGCACTCATTACATCCTAAGTCACAACTTGCCAGGTGCCCTCCATATTAACTGTTTAGGCTAACAGTAGTAGATATATTTGACACAAATCAGTGGCACTCCAGACTGAGAAAGAAGACTAAGGGGGTAATTCCAAGTTGATCGCAACATCAAATTTGTTAGCAGTTGGGCAAAACCATTTGCACTGCAGGTGTGGCAGATATAACATTTGCAGAGAGAGTTATATTTGGGTGGGGTGTGTTCAAACTGAAATCTAAATTGCAGTGTAAAAATAAAGCAGCCAGTATTTACCCTGCACAGAAACAAAATAACCCACCCAAATCTAACTCTCTCTGCAAATGAAATATCTGCCCCCCCTGCAGTGCACATGGTTTTACCCAACTGCTAACAAATTTGATGCTGCGATCAACTTGGAATTACCCCCTAAGAAATCATCTTTGTTAAATCAACGTTTCAGTGCCTGGCAGCACTTTTATAAAGATTTTCAGATCACATGTGATCTGAAAATCTTGATAAAAGTGCTGGCAGGCACTGAAACATTGATTTAACAAAGATGATTTCTTATGGTTTGTACACACGATGAGATTTTTTCTTTAGATTTTGACTATATAGTCAAAATTGCAAGAAAATTGCAAGGTGTTATGCCACTTGTGATCCCGATTCGATCCCGAAGCGCGGTCCCACCAGGTCGGTATCGCAAGAAAAGTCAATCCTTGCTAGATCGGTGTACTATCTAGTTCATCTCACATGTCATTTACATCTCACATAAGCCAAAATCTCACATAAGCCAAAATCGTAAGCACACATAGTCCATATCTCAAGAAAAGTTAGTCAAAATCTGTGCTATCTGGGCTCCAGGGAGTTCAAGGGAAATCGCAAGTGAAAATTGGGCATAGCAAGGATCTCACCGTGTGTACACACCATAAGTCTTCCTTCTCAGTCCGGAGTGCCGTTGATTTGTGTCGATATTATATATATATATATACATACATACATACACACACACACACACACACACACACACACATGGAGACACTGGTGCAGTCATTCTCCTCGGATTGTAGAGAAGTGACTTTTAAGTTTTACTAGTTAAAGACTTTCATTTGGATATCTTTCTATTTTACTGAGCGCACCTGATTAATTTAAATTAGTACCAGCTGAATTCCTAACTAATCAGGTAGCAGCACAGGCTTGTGGCTACTTACAAAAGTGTGATATTGTGTTTTATTTTTTGCTGAATACGCTAAGAGGCTATTGGTATTTGTCATTATCTTTTGTGTTAATCACTTCTCCAGCTTAGTAATGTTTAGAAGCACGGAATATAGGTCTAAACGCACACAAGAATGTGCAAGAATTTTTGAGGATTCTACAAAAGAAGTAAGAGAAATTTCCAATGAGATCTGTGTTGAGAATGATGAGGTGTATTATACACTAGAAAAATTACTAATAAAAGAAACAAAAACCTGGTGGGATGTAATGGGCTTAAAGAATTATATTAAACATGGTAGAATACCGAGGGGTCTTAGACTTACCAAAAATCCTACTATGGGTCAGGAAAATCCTCAATTTTTAAAAGAATGGTATAGGATCTTAGATGAGTGCTCAATGGAATTTATGAGATTATTAGTCTTTGAGAAGGAAAAAATTCTCAAAGAGGTAGATAAAGAATTAGAACAGCTGGATGTAAAACTTCAAAGTATTAAGGATACAGAGGTCTTTATTAAAAATAAAAAAATATATAGACGCTAAAGTAACAACTATTGAAGAGAAAGTTATAGATACTAAAGTAAAAAAATTCCAGAGGGATAAGGAGGATTATCTTAAAAACCAGGTACGAACTTGGCACCAAGTGAGGAATAATAATAGGATTAAAAGGGATAATGACTCACAAAAAGAATGGTTCCCCCAAAGGGCCAGATATCAATCGTGGAGGAAACAACCAAGATGTTGGCAAAATAGTCACCCTAGACAGTGGGGAGAAAGAAACCTGCCGAATAATGGAGTAAGGGATAGACAGTGGCAGGAACGACGATACTCCAATCGTGGGAATCAATGGGAATATCCCAAACGCAGTGTAAAATATGCTGCCGTTGAGAAACCAAGAGGGTTTATACACGAGAATAGGTTTGAGAGATTAAACTCATTTGGAAATAATGATAGAGAGGTTTTTTTAGAACAAAGAAACCATTGGAGAGAAAGAGTAGGACACCAGATGTCAAGGGAAATGCCTGGATCCCCGGGGGGAATAAAAAGAAGATGGGCAGAAAAAGAGGTAGAAGAGCTACCAAAAAGGGAGGCAAAGGTGAGAAACCTATAGAAAATCTAGATGAGGGCATTTTTAATATCTCTAGCACTGGTTTAACATCAGTTGAGAAAGTGGTATTAAAGAAGAGTCTACAGTATGCTCCATCTTGCGGACCTAACAAATTCAACTTGTACATAGATCTTGATTTGTATATGAGAAATCTGACGTTAAAACGCCATTTTCTGAGGAAATTGGATGCACCAATTAAAAATTGGGAAAATAAAAATTCAAGTGCCAACTCATTGTCAGGTTTGAAACCTAAATCCACTTACTATCCTGTGGCATCAAAGGGTCCTTACATAGAGTTGTTTTCCAAAATAGTGAAGAATGACATAGATCAGATTCCTTCTTCTATGAAAGATAAAAACAAAAACCTGACAAAAAAGGAGTTTTCAGCTTTGAAAGGCCTAGCCGATAATAAAAATATAGTCATCAAAAATGCTGACAAGGGGGGAGGGGTAGTGGTTATGGATAGGGAATACTATGAAAGGGAAGCCTTTAACCTTTTACTAGATGAAGTATCCTATTCCAAATTGAAGAAGGACCCTACCAATGCTTTCCTGGTTGAGCTTGAAATATTGCTGACTGAAGGCCTAAAAAATGGAAGTATCACTATAGAGGAATATAATTATCTGTTTAACAAAAATCCCAGAGTAGCAACGTTTTACCATATCCCAAAGATTCATAAGAATCTGTCTCATCCTCCTGGCCGTCCAATTATTAGTGGAATTGGTTCACTGACGTCCAGACTTTCTGAATACATAGAAATATTCCTGAAAAAATATGTGGTAAAATTAGAGTCCTATGTTCAGGACTCTACTGAAGTTTTACAATTAGTTAAAGATATACAATGGCAGAAAAAATGTATATGGTGTTCAATTGATGTACAATCACTGTACACAGCCATTCCCCATAAAAAGGGAGTGGAAGCGGTGAGACAAACCCTCAGTAATGATCCAGATATGGCAGAACACATGGTTAATTTTTTATGTAAATGTTTGGAATTTGTGTTGAAACATAACTACTTTACCTTCCTAGATGAGTGGTATATACAGGTCTGCGGGACCGCTATGGGGAGTATATGTGCCCCAAGCTTGGCAAACCTGTATATGGGCCAATGGGAATGTGAAACACTGGCTGGTGATATGAGAGAACATTTGGTCATCTTTAAGAGATATATCGATGATATCTTGATTATATGGGACAGTGATGAAGTAGAGTTTGAAAATTTCATGGCTAGAGCCAATATAAATGAATTTAATCTTAAATTCACACATACTATAGGTGGGGATCGAATAGAATTTCTTGACCTAGTGCTTGACTCAACACAATCATTGAACACTGGCATAATAGAAACCTTTACTCACTTCAAAAAAGTAGATAGCAAAGGCTATTTACAGTTTGACAGCTGTCACTTGAGTAGATGGAAAGAAAATATACCACTATCTCAGTTTACGCGACTGAGAAGAAACTGCTCTAAGGTAGAAAAGTATGAAGAACAATCCAACATTTATATTGAGAGATTTAATGAACGGGGATATCCAGCTAATTTAGTAGAAAGGGCAAAATGCAAAGCTAAAAGTAAGAATAGGGATCAATTGCTTGAATATAAAGAGAAAAGGAAATGGGGAGGAGATGATTCAAAAGTGCTATGTCCATTTAGTACTCAATATAATGATGCAAATAAAGTAGTAGAAAAGATCCTACGGAAAAACTGGCATATATTACAGATGGATCCAATATTAGGGAAATGTCTTCCATAATAAACCTACTATTATTTATAGAAGAGCTAAAACAATAAAGAGTATGGTTTCTAAAAGCTGTTTGCGAAAATTATCAGATAATAGTGTACCAAATAAGTGAAATATGTTTGGGAACATTCAAGGGTTTTATCCCTGTGGGTCATGTAAAATATGCCCACAAGGATTAAAAGGGGCAAAACATTTTGAAGGAAATGTATCAAGCGAACAGTATCGAATTAATTATTTTATTAATTGTAATTCATGCTATATTATCTATATGCTCATGTGCCCTTGTGGGCTAAAATATATAGGTAAAACTAAAAGGCCCTTAAAAGTTAAAATTCTTGAGCACCTACGAAATATCAAGAATGGTGTAATGAATCATAGTGTGCATTTCCAAAAGCATCATAATAGTGACCCTAAGGGACTAAAATTTAAAGGAATTGAACAAGTTCTGCTAGATCCAAGAGGAGGAAATCGTGATAAGAAGCTGATTAAAAGGGAAACATATTGGATAATAACGTTAAGCACCCTGATACCAAAAGGGTTAAATGAGAATTATGAACTGACTCCGTTCATTGAGGAACGCTGATGCAAGTTTAAAATGAGTATAATGAAATGCTCCCTTTTGATCCTCCTCTCTGAGGAACTGCGATGTCCCCTGATGCAGTACCTATTCATTTCTGTGTCTTTGTGGTCAATATATGTTGACGTAAACTACTAGGTATTAGTAAATCAGTTTAATTATCAAAATAGTTTAGAAGTCTATATTTCCTATACCTCTGGGATATTATAATAGTTGGTGTATTTATATTTATATTCTTATATTTATTTTTATTTTTGCCTAAAAAAACGGTAAATGCAGTATGCACTATCCAGCAGTATATGATTGTTCTAAGCGCTTGAGAATCTGCTGCAGTTCTTAGGACTCTATAACATGAGCAGGATTAATAAGTGATACAGTGTAATGAAAATATTAGATACTGTTTCTGTTTTCCTGTACAAATGATGTAAAGTGTATCCACACTAGACTGACTAATGTCGGGTGAAGTTTAAACATTGCTGTGAATATTAGAAAGAAACTCTGTGTACATTAGTGAATTGAGTTGGGAGAACCTGAGTTCACGGAGATCGGGACTACTGCAGCATAACTGGCTGTATAATAGCTGTCGCACAGAGTGTCTTAATCTAATTGAATTCAACTTAATTTAACGTGCGTCTAAATATATTGGCTAAATAATAGGTAATTGGCATAGGAGAAATGTATGTGTTTAAATCTGGACAGTTTACTGTGGACGCGCTGTTCGTTTTATGTAATATCTAATTGATGGAAGTAGCTGATTGGCGGGAGTCGTTTTTAAAAGGTAGTGTGACACGTACAGCAAGCCAGCCCTCTGACGAAGTCTGTGACGAAATGCGTAGGGGCGTGGCTTGCTGACGTGTGTGGTTGTGCCCCCTCCTGCCTCGGTCGCTATCGACAAGTGACGGTGTCCCGACGTGCGGTGGCTGTGTCCAGCGGTCCAGCGGTACGGGGTTGTGGTCCTGTCCTAGAAGATTGCCTGAGGTTTGGAGAATTGCCGGGGGCATATGTTTTTAAATCATGTGGTATTAAGCCCACAGCGGATTGTGTTCTGGTACGGGCATATAACGTTGTGTTTTAACCAGAGTATTTGTGTGCTTTTAAAATTAAATTGATCTTGCACTATGGAGCGCCCCCCCTGTTTCTTCTTCTAGATACCTGTCTCCCGTGGAATTCCGGGCTATTTATAACGGCGGGGGAGCAGCGGTTCTATTAAAAGAAGGACACTGGTGCAGTCATTCTCCTCGGATTGTAGAGAAGTGACTTTTAAGTTTTACTAGTTAAAGACTTTCGTTTGGATATCTTTCTATTTTACTGAGCGCACCTGATTCATTTAAATTGTGTGTATATATACATATATATATATATATATATATATAAAATAAGAATTTATTCACCGGTAATTCTATTTCTCGTAGTCCGTAGTGGATGCTGGGGACTCCGTAAGGACCATGGGGAATAGACGGGCTCCGCAGGAGACTGGGCACTCTAAAATAAAGATTAGGTACTATCTGGTGTGCACTGGCTCCTCCCTCTATGCCCCTCCTCCAGACCTCAGTTAGGGAAACTGTGCCCAGAAGAGCTGACACTACAAGGAAAGGATTTGGAATCCAGGGTAAGACTCATACCAGCCACACCAATCACACCGTATAACTTGTGATAACCATACCCAGTTAACAGTATGAACAACAACTGAGCCTCAATCAACGGATGGCTCAAAACAATAACCCTTTAGTAAGCAATAACTATATACACGTATTGCAGAAGAAGTCCGCACTTGGGACGGGCGCCCAGCATCCACTACGGACTACGAGAAACAGAATTACCGGTGAGTAAATTCTTATTTTCTCTGACGTCCTAGTGGATGCTGGGGACTCCGTAAGGACCATGGGGATTATACCAAAGCTCCCAAACGGGCGGGAGAGTGCGGATGACTCTGCAGCGCCGAATGAGCAAACTCAAGGTCCTCCTCAGCCAGGGTATCAAACTTGTAGAACTTAGCAAATGTGTTTGAACCCGACCAAGTAGCAGCTCGGCAAAGCTGTAAAGCCGAGACCCCTCGGGCAGCCGCCCAAGAAGAGCCCACCTTCCTTGTGGAATGGGCTTTTACTGATTTTGGATGCGGTAATCCAGCCGCAGAGTGAGCCAGCTGAATCGTGCTACAGATCCAGCGAGCAATAGTCTGCTTCGAAGCAGGAGCGCCAACCTTGTTGGCTGCATACAGAATAAACAGCGAGTCAGACTTTCTGACTCCCGCCGTTCTGGAAACATAAATTTTCAAAACCCGGACTACGTCCAGCAACTTGGAATCCTCCAAGTCCCTAGTAGCCGCAGGCACCACAATAGGTTGGTTCAAATGAAACGATGATACCACCTTAGGGAGAAATTGGGGACGAGTCCTCAATTCTGCCCTGTCCATATGGAAGATCAGATAGGGGCTTTTACATGACAAAGCCGCCAATTCTGACACACGCCTAGCCGAAGCTAAGGCCAATAGCATGACCACTTTCCACGTGAGATATTTTAGTTCCACGGTCTTAAGTGGCTCAAACTAGTGGGATTTTAGGAAATCCAACACAACGTTAAGATCCCAAGGTGCCACTGGTGGCACAAAAGGAGGCTGAATATGCAGCACTCCCTTTACAAACGTCTGAACCTCAGGCAGTGAAGCCAGTTCTTTTTGAAAGAAAATGGATAGGGCCGAGATCTGAACCTTTATGGATCCTAATTTGAGGCCCATAGTCACACCTGACTGTAGGAAATGCAGAAAACGACCCAACTGGAAGTCCTCTGTAGGGGCCTTCCTGGCCTCACACCAAGCAACATATTTCCACCATATGCGGTGATAATGCTTTGCTGTCACATCCTTTCTAGCTCTTATCAGCGTAGGAATTACTTCATCCGGTATACCCTTTTCCGCTAGGATCCGGCGTTCAACCGCCATGCCGTCAAACGCAGCCGCGGTAAGTCTTGGAACAGACAGGGCCCCTGCTGCAACAGGTCCTGTCTGAGAGGCAGAGGCCATGGGTCCTCTGTGACCATCTCTTGAAGTTCTGGGTACCAAGTCCTTCTTGGTCAATCCGGAACAATGAGTATCGTTCTCACTCCTCTTTTTCTTACTATTCTCAGTACCTTGTGTATGAGAGGAAGAGGAGGAAACACATATACCGACTGGAACACCCACGGAGTTACCAGTGCATCCACAGCTATCGCCTGAGGGTCCCTTGACCTGGCGCAATATTTTTTTAGCTTTTTGTTTAGGCGGGACGCCATCATGTCCACCTGTGGCCGTTCCCACCGATTTGCAATCTGCTCGATGACTTCTTGATGAAGTCCCCACTCTCCCGGGTGGAGGTCGTGCCTGCTGAGGAAGTCTGCTTCCCAGTTGTCCACTCCCGGAATGAACACTGCTGACAGTGCTTGTACGTGATTCTCCGCCCAACGAAGAATCCTTGTGGCTTCCGCCATCGCCACCCTGCTTCTTGTGCCTCCCTGTCGGTTTACATGGGCGACTGCCGTGATGTTGTCTGACTGAATCAGCACTGGTTGGTCTCGAAGCAGCGGCTCCGCTTGACTCAGGGCGTTGTATATGGCCCTTAATTCCAGTATGTTTATGTGCAGACGAGTCTCCTGACTTGACCACAGCCCCTGGAAGTTTCTTCCCTGAGTGACTGCCCCCCATCCACGGAGGCTTGCATCCGTGGTCACCAGGACCCAGTCCTGTATGCCGAACCTGCGGCCCTCGAGACGATGAGCACTCTGCAGCCACCACAGAAGAGACACCCTGGCCCTCGGGGACAGGGCGATCAGCCGATGCATCTGAAGATGCGATCCGGACCACTTGTCCAACAGATCCCACTGAAAGATCCTGGCATGGAACCTGCCGAAAGGAATGGCTTCGTATGACGCTACCATCTTTCCCAGGACTCGCGTGCAGTGATGCACCGACACCTGCTTTGGTTTCAGGAGATCCCTGACCATGGTCACTAACTCCTGAGCCTTCTCCTCCGGGAGAAATACCTTCTTCTGTTCTGTGTCCAGAATCATGCCCAGGAAGGACAGACGCGTCGTAGGAATCAGCTGCGACTTTGGAATATTCAGAATCCAGCCGTGCCGTAGCAACACTTCCTGAGAGTGCGCTACGCTGACCAACAACTGCTCTCTGGACCTCGCCTTTATGAGGAGATCGTCCAAGTACGGGATAACTGTAACGCCTTGCTTCCGGAGAAGTACCATCATCTCCGCCATTACCTTGGTAAAGACTCTCGGTGCTGTGGACAGGCCAAACGGCAACGTCTGGAATTGGTAATGACAGTCCTGTACCACAAACCTGAGGTACTCCTGGTGAGGCGGATAAATGGGGACATGCAAGTACGCATCCTTGATGTCCAGAGATACCATAAAATCCCCCTCTTCCAGGCTGGCAATGACCGCTCTGAGCGATTCCATTTTGAACTTGAACTTTTTCATGTAAATGTTCAAGGATTTTAAATTTAGAATGGGTCTTACTGAACCGTCCGGTTTCGGTACCACAAACAGTGTGGAATAGTAACCCTTTCCCTGCTGAAGGGGGAGTACCATTATTATCACTTGCTGGAGGTACAGCTTGTGAATAGCCGTCAGGACTATCTCCCACCCCATGGGAGAAGCAGGCAAGGCGTATTTTAGGTAACGGTGAGGGGGCGTCACTTCGAATTCCAGCTTGTATCCCTGAGATACAATTTGTATAGCCCAAGGATCCACTTGTGAGCGAACCCACTGGTTGCAGAAATTTCGGAGACGCGCCCCCACCGCTCCTGGCTCCGCCTGTGGAGCCCCAGCGTCATGCGGTGGGCTTAGTGGAAGCAGGGGAGGACTTTTGTTCCTGAGAACTGGCTGCATGGTGCAGCTTCTTTCCTCTACCCCTGCCTCTGGCAAGAAAGGATGCACCTCTGACTCTCTTGCTTTTTTGAGAACGAAAGGACTGCATTTGGTAATACGGTGCTTTCTTAGGCTGTGAGGAAACCTGTGGCAAGAAAGTCGACTTTCCAGCTGTCGCTGTGGATACGAGGTCCGAGAGACCGTCCCCAAACAATTCCTCACCCTTAAAAGGCAAAACCTCCATGTGTTTTTTAGAGTCGGCATCCCCTGTCCATTGCCGAGTCCATAAGACCCTCCTGGCAGAAATGGACATTGCATTTATTCGAGAGCCCAGCAGGCAAATGTCCCTCTGGGCATCCCGCATATATAAGACGACGTCTTTAATATGGCTAAGTGTTAGCAATACGGTATCCCTGTCCAGGGTATCCAACCCCTCTGACAGAGTATCTGTCCATGCTGCAACAGCACTGCACATCCAAGCTGAAGCAATAGCCGGTCTCAGTAGAGTACCAGAGTGTGTATACACAGACTTCAAGATACCTTCCTGCTTCCTATCCGCAGGTTCCTTTAGGGCGGCCGTATCCTGAGACGGCAGGGCCACTCTTTTAGATAAGCGCGTTAGGGCCTTGTCAACCCTAGGGGAGGATTCCCAGCTTAACCTATCCATTGGTGGGAAAGGGTACGCCATTAGTATTCTCTTGGGAATCACCACTTTCTTATCAGGGGAAGACCACGCTTCTTCACATAACTCATTTAATTCATGTGACGGGGAAAAAGTCACTGGCTGCTTTTTCTCCCCAAACATATTTACCCTCTTGTCAGGGACAGCGTCAGCTTCTGAAATGTGTAATACATTTTTCATTGCAATAATCATGTATCGGATGGCCTTAGTCATTTTGGGCTGTAATAGTGTCTCATCCTCGTCGACGCTGGAGTCGGACTCCGTGTCGACATCTGTGTCAACCAACTGAGATAGTGGGCGTTTTTGAGACGCTGACGGCCTCTGAGGCGCCTGGGCAGGCCCGGGTTGAGAGCCCGGCTGTCCCCCGGCAGCAACATAATCAAATCTCTTATGTAATGAGTTTACATTGTCATTTAAGACCTTCCACATATCCATCCAATCAGGTGTCGGCACCGACGGGGGCGACACCACATTTATCTGCACTTGCTCCGCCTCCACGTAACCCTCCTCATCAAACATGTCGACACAGCCGTACCGACACACAGCACACACACAGGGAATGCTCTGACTGAGGACAGGACCCCACAAGGTCTATGGGGAGACAGAGAAAGAGTATGCCAGCATACACCACAGCGCTATATACACACGGATACACACTACCAGAAGTGAATTTTTCCCAATAGCTGCTGTATCAATACACCTTTTGCCTAAATTTATGTGCCCCCCCTCTCTTTTTACCCTCTTAGTGCCAGGAGACTGCAGGGGAGAGCCTGGGGAGCGTCCTTCCAGCGGAGCTGTGAAGAGAAATGGCGCTGGTGTGCTGAGGAAGAAGGCCCCGCCCCCTCATCGGCGGGCTTCTGTCCCGCTGTTTCTGACTAAAAAATGGCAGGGATTTTACACATATACAGTCACAGACTGTATTATGTGTCTTTTTTATGCCAAAGGTATTCTTATTGCTGCCCAGGGCGCCCCCCCCCCCCCCCCCCAGCGCCCTGCACCCTACAGTGACCGGAGTGTGTGGTGTGCAGTGGGAGCAATGGCGCACAGCTGCGGTGCTGTGCGCTACCTTAATGAAGACAGGAGTCTTCAGCCGCCGATTTCATCACCAACTTCTGATCTTCTGGCTCTGCGAGGGGGACGGCGGCGCGGCTCCGGTAACGGATGACCGAGGACCTCTGCCTGTGTTCGAACCCTCTGGAGCTAATGGTGTCCAGTAGCCTAAGAAGCGCAACCTAGCTGTGAACAGGTAGGTTTGCTTCTCTCCCCTCGGTCCCACGTAGCAGTGAGTCTGTTGCCAGCAGATCTCACTGAAAATAAAAAACCTAACAATTACTTTCTTTACTAGCAGGCTCAGGAGAGCCCACTAGGTGCATCCAGCTCTGGCCGGGCACAGATTCTAACTGAGGTCTGGAGGAGGGGCATAGAGGGAGGAGCCAGTGCACACCAGATAGTACCTAATCTTTCTTTTAGAGTGCCCAGTCTCCTGCGGAGCCAGTCTATTCCCCATGGTCCTTACGGAGTCCCCAGCATCCACTAGGACGTCAGAGAAATATATATATATATACATACATACACACACACACACACACACACACACACAGACACATGGAGACACAGCCTCATAGACATACGTATACAGTATAACACACACACATTATATATATTATGAAAGCAGCCATCCCATACCGATAGTCTCCAGGACAGCTGGCAAAGAGTGCAGACTGCTGAGTACTTCCCGGCAAACATGAGCCACTCGGTGGGGGAGTAGGTGAGAGCTGCCTGGAGACGGGCAGTAGGACTGTCAGGAGGTGGGTACATTGTCTGACACTGCCGGAAAACCCCATCTCCTGCCCACACTGAGATTCTGGAGTGATGCTGCTACACTGCAGCGCTGCTCTAGACGGGATGTGGTTAGCACATTACAAGTGGCTGCTGCACAGAGGGTAGATTCAGAGCTAATCAGAGGCAATGGAGGCGGTCAGGCCGGGTGCCTGCTTCAGAGCTGGAGCCCGGCATTGACTGACTCCATTGCCTCTGGAACTTCTGCCACTGGATGGCATTATATCTTAATGGGGTGCAGGCCAGGATTAAAGAAAAGATACTTGAAGCTATGTTTATCCATTGTTAAGCGCACAAATTAAATCTGGTGCTCTCGCATTCAGCAAAATATATGCCTCAGTGTAACACTTTTTAAAAAAACACTTGAGCGACTTTTGGATCTTTCAATAAGTTGACCAAGCACACTCATCTACTGTACATGAAGCAACGTTTACCAAGAGCAGCGCCCACCAGATGGAGCTAAATTCTAGATTACTGCAGATGATCAGCATGTACCAATCTGATATACATGCTATGTTTCAGATAATGAGCGAAAATCCTCAAGACTGGGACACTGACACCCTGTACATAGCCAATGGATATGATCTCTGGATTCAAAAGCATCAACATGTTTCTTCATAATAGCATATGAGGGCATCACGTGATGAGATATGAAAGGCAAATAATGTTTTATAACATTCTGGACAATGTCAGTGTTCAAATGAAAGCTAGGTTTGACCATTTCGCTGAACTAAGTTTCCTTGGCCTGGTCAATTGCACAAAATTTTATGATAGGTCACAACATTTTGATGACAACAAACTGCACAGTCTATCAAAATATGCTAAATACTTTGACTTTGTGAGACTAAACACTGATGTTATTGGATTGTATAGGTCAGAAATGGTGATGACCTAATGCAAATCACCCACACAGCTCCTCAGCTTTTTACCAAGAATAATCTTGTGCAAACACTTCCCGAAGAGACAAAGTTACGCCAGCTGGTGCTCACTATGGGGGTCATTCCGATTTGATCATAGTTGTGCTAAATTTAGTACAGCTAAGATCATGTTCCCAGACATGCGGGGGGGACGCCCAGCACAGGGCAAGTCCGCCCTGCATGTCTGTCCGACCGACCCCCCCGCACAAGTACAAAAGCATCGCACAGCAGCGATGCTTTTGTACTTGCTGAGTAACTCCCGGCCAGCGCAGCTTCTGCGGCTGGCCGGGAGTTACTCGTCGCTGCCCCTGGTTGCAGCGGCTGCGTGTGAAATCACGCAGCCGCTGCTGCCCGCCCCCTGCACGGTCTGGCCATGCCTGCGTTGGCTGGACCGCGCCCCTATAACGACGGCCAAACGCTGCTGTTTCGCCTCCTTCTGCCCAGCGACCACCTCTGCCTGTCAATCAGGCAGAGGCGATCGCAAGGGAACAATGGCCTTCAGCCGTCCAGCATGCGCCGGCGCACTGCGGCGCCGGCGCATGAGTAGATCCGACCCAATCGCTGCACTGCGATAAACTGCAGCGAGCGATTGGGTCGGAATGACCAGCAACAACAGCATCCATTGAAAGGCATTCTCTGCTTTGAAATGTCTCAAAACGTACACCAGTAATAACACTGATTAAGGACGACTTTCATCCCTGGCAATCATCTTTATTGAGACGAAGAGTATTTTAAAACTAAAAAAACAGAGAAGACTTCAACAATAGAGTCACTGATAGCTTTATCCAGAAGGACAAGTTAATGGACTTCATTTACAAGTAAAGGTCAGTACATGAAATATATATTTTCATTTGAATGACTATGAATAGTGGAACTACATTCAAAAAACAGTATGCTCATTTAAATATATTTTAGTTCTTCACTGGAATAAATGAGATTCTTTACAGGATTATAACCACCTATTGCAAAATCAATAAATTGTAAATTGTTCAGATACAGGTGAATGTATTTCTAGCTATTATGCTGTTGGCTGTTAGTATTCCTGTGCTGTAAATTCTGTTGAGATAAAGTGAAATCAAATGGTGGAGTTAGGGTACCTCTTTTGGGTACTGATTTTGGCTCTGATACTAGCCAATGACTCACGAGACACTGACCTCACCGCATGCCACAGTCGACATAGTGTGTACCCAGCCAAACACATGTTCCACACCCATGAGGAAACCAGTCTGCACAACCTATACTTACTAGCAAAGAATTGTTACATCTGTGGAGTCAAGAGCCAGTGTTGTAGAGGGGGGCGTGATCAGCGTGATTGCCTCTACCCCTCAACACAAGTGCAGTTAGTAAATGCAATTGATTACCTGTATATTTTTTTTTATAAGTTCTTCCCCATTGCCTTGAAAAAAAAACTAAATACAAATTGAAACTCAGATAATTGAGGATGGACGGACAATTATCAGATTGTGGCATGCTTGCTGTTACAGGTTCAGTCTGGACTCCATCTTAAAAGACCGGTTGAATGTGATCTATATTTATGATGGGGTAGATTTACTAAAGTTTCTAAAAATTAAAAGTGGTGATTCTACTAGGTATCATCTCTCTCTTGCAGTCTATAAAATGATAAACAGTATCTGATTGGTTGCTCTTGACAACACCGCCACTTGTCTGTTTTAGAAGTATTAGTAAATCCACCCCCATACGTTATGTATTACAAGTTGAACATCATTAATCTGAAATGCTCCAAAATCCAAAAACTGCAGCTGAGATTGTGACATCTTTGTTTCAAAGCACAAATTTATTAAACTATTGAAGAAATTCTCTTCAAGCGTTTCTGATAAGGAATACTCAACCTGTAAAAGACATTTGTCTTATTTTAAAAAATATATTCTCTATATTTGTTTATTATATAATATCGTTGTAGGATCTTTATAGAAACAGATTGCTGAAAAATGTAAGATACTTCTTCAGGATGCCTAGTTGCAGTGACGTGCGGTGGGGTGAGGTAGGTGAGGCAGAACCTTTCCTGTACGTTTGTGGCAGAGTTTTGGCTGTTTAAAGTATATGAAAAATACTAACAATATGTTATAAATATCTTCTTTGCGTTATTCAAATCATTTTTATAGCCAAAACTCTGGAGTAAAAAGTCTATGGTAGGTGAGGCAGTGCCTCACCTGGCTATCTTTTCCGCACAAAACTCCCCAAATTTCCTGGAATTTATACTGCTACAACTGTGTATAATACCCAGATGTACGCTTTGGTTCATATATTGTTTGTAAATCTGGCTCTGGGGAAAGCCAGTGCCTCCTGAGCCATTTAGTTCACTGCATGTCCCTGCTTGATAACTAAGCTGAGGATTCTTAGGTTCTAACCTATTCCAATGCTTTCCCAATTCACTCAAAATTTCAGTTTCCTTTAATGTTTTATGTACCAGAGAATAACATACTTAATTTCTACAGGACCTAAACTGACCTAATCTGGGTGTGCGCACACCGGAATGGGGGCATGGCCACTGCAAAAGGGTGTGTGGCTTCACAGGAATGCTGCTGTGTCAAGCCAAGTCTTCTGTCTTTGTCATTGTGGGGGCATGTCCAGCACTATGTAGGCTGCTGGCCATGCCCCCAGCCCCATATGCATTTCTATTATGGGTGAAAGGTGTGCAGTGCACTCCCATATATTATACTTACCACCTCCACAGTCCCATGGTTGCCCTGCACTGCAGACACAAATCACTTGGCCACTGCGGCCATTTCTGAGTGATTTGTGCATGCACACTGGAGATGTCCCCTTGAACAAGGTGCGGGTACCATGTTCCCGGAGACCTGTACATGTATAGTAGACTCTAATACCAGAGTCTACTTGCTACCAGAGAGGAGCAGGCCCACGCGGGCCCTCTCTTCTCTTAAAATGCCCTTGCCCAGTCCCTCTGTCTCTCGTGAATAGACACTGTGCGCATGCGCACATTGCCTGTTCTCCCCCCAAAAATGGGACAGTCCTACGAAAATCAGGACAGTTGGGAGGTATAGTAGCAGGACACATCTGTAATAAAGGCAGTGTTTCAAACATATGTTGCGTGGTTTTGTTTTATTTTCAAACAACGTATAAATTCCTAAACTAAGGATTTTTTAAACCTATAAAATCCTAAAACATGGATTAAAAATACCTAATTTTAGTTTTTTAGATCCTAAAAATCCTGGGCCTATTGATAACATATAGAATCACTGGCTCAGGTGTGTCTGCATGCTGTTTCTCTGCGGTATATGATGCACCCCGCCATTTTCTTCTATAAAACGAGTGTACCCACAATGAAGAGTTGCATTTAGCAATTATATATTCAAAGACAGGAACAGATTTTTCTTTATAGTATTGGACTTCCCTATTGAAAAACACTACTGTATCGTTTAATACTATTGTTTTATTATATATTGAGCACAAAAACCTTCTCTATCAGTTACATTAACAAGATTGCCACTAGTCACAAACTCTATGTAATCTTCATTACATATGCCAATTTCATATTTAACATCATCTGTAAAATTGTCATGTAAAGTAACAGTAAGTGAAAAAAAAAGTCGTTAATAATATTCAAAGATTACACACAGGCATCCAAAGAGGTTAACACTATAAATTTAATTATTATGGTCCTTTCTAAAGACATAACAAAACCATTATAGGCTTAGGGGTCAATTTATTGAGCTGATTTCTCATAAAATTATACTGGGGAAGAAGCAGCTAATCCGCTGCTCAGTGTTTCCTTATGTACTGCAGTGCGTGCGGCGCCCACCTGCCCACGCGCGCTGACAGTTCTCCCGCGGTGCCCCTGACTGCCTGTCCAGGCATGCCTCTCATCCAGGTGCTTGCACCAACCTTCTATGGATGCCAACTCATAAGTGAGTCAAAAAATTAGGTCCTCTAAACACCGGACTTGTGAGCCCCTAGAAACCCAGCAGTAGCACAACTGACCTGGCAACAGCACCAGCACAGGGCATACCGTCAGGGTGTCACATATGTGAGTGTTCTATGAGTATGTGTGTGTGTGTGTGTGTGTGTATGTAAATGTGTCTGTGTTCTATGTTTGTATGTATGTGTATATTTTGGTGTTTATGAGGTCTGTGGGGGTAATTCAGACCTGATCGCTAGCAAGCGATTTTTGCACTACTGCAATCAGATAGTCGCCGCCTACACGGGCAGTGTATTTTAGCTGTGCAAGTGTGCGAACGCATGTGTAGCAGAGCTGCACAAACTGATTTTGTGCAGTCTCTGCGCAGCCCAGGATTTACTCAGCCACTGCAATCACTTCAGCCTGTCCGGGACCAGAATTGATGTCAGGATCCCTCCCTGCAAACACATGGACATGACTGCATTTTTCCAACCCCTCCCTGAAAACGTTGCCACCCAGAAACGCCTTCTTCCTGTCAATCTCCTTGCGATCGCCCGTGTGAACGGATCCACCGCACAAACCCATCGCTGAGCGGCGATCCGCTTTGTACTCGTGCAGCGCACTTGCGCATTGTGGTGCATACGCATGCGCAGTTCAGACCAGATTGCAGGCTGTGAGAAAACGCAGCCTTGCAATCAGGTCTGAATTACCCCGTGTTTGTACATGTAGGTGTGTACGTGTTCTATATGTCTGTATATGTACATGTGTTATATATTTATGTGTGTGTACATGATGTAGGTATTTCGGTGTTATATGTGTAATATATACAGTGCATCCGGAAAGTATTCACAGCGCTTCACTTTATCCACATTTTGTTATGTTACAGCTTTAGTCCAAAATGGGATAAATTTATTTTTTCCCTCAAAATTCTACACACAAGGGCCCTCATTCCGAGTTGTTCGCTCGCAAGCTGCTTTTAGCAGCTTTGCACACGCTAAGCCGCCGCCTACTGGGAGTGAATCTTAGCTTCTTAAAATTGCGAACAAAAGATTTGCAATATTGCGAAAAGACATCTCTGTGCAGTTTCTAAGTAGCTCGAGACTTACTCTGCCAGTGCGATCAGTTCAGTGCTTGTCGTTCCTGGTTTGACGTCACAAACACACCCAGCGTTCGCCCAGACACTCCTCCGTTTCTCCAGCCACTCCCGCGTTTTTCCCAGAAACGGTAGCGTTTTTTCCCACACGCCCATAAAACGGCCTGTTTCCGCCCAGAAACACCCACTTCCTGTCAATCACATTACGATCACCAGAACAAAGAAAAAACCGTGAGTAAAATACCTAACTGCATTGCAAATTTACTTGGCGCAGTCGCAGTGCGGACATTGCGCATGCGCACTAAGCGGAAAATCGCTGCGATGCAAAAAAATTTACCGAGCGAACAACTCGGAATGACCACCAATACCCCTTAATGACAAAATGAAAAAAGTTGGGTTTTTTTTGGAGATTTTCGCTAATTTATTAAAATAAAAAACTAAGAAATCACATGTATAAGTATTCACAGACTTTGTTCAATACCTTGAGCACCTATGGCAGCAATTACAGCCTCAAGTCTTTTTAAATATGATGCCACAAGCTTGGCACACCTATCTTTGGGCAGTTTCGCCCATTACTCTTTGCAGCACCTCTCAAGCTCCATCAGGTTGGATGGGAAGCGTGGCACAGCCCTTTTCAGATTTCTCCAGAGATGTTCAATCGGATTCAAGTCTGGACTCTGGCTGGGCCAGTCAAGGACATTCACAAAGTTGTCCTGAAGCCACTCCTTTGATATCTTGGCTGTGTGCTTAGGGTCGTCCTGCTGAAAGATGAACCGTCACCCCAGTCTGAGGAGCAGGTTTTCATCCATGAAGTCTCAGTACATTGCTGCATTTATCTTTCCCACTATCCTGACTAGTCTCCCAGTTTTTGCTGCCGAAAAACATCCCCATAGCATGATGCTGCCACAACCATGCTTCATTCTAGGGATGGTATTGGCTTGGTGATGATCGGTGACTGGTTTCCTCCAAACATGACACCTGGCATTCACACCAGAGAGTTCAATCTTTGTCTCATCACACCAGAGAATGTTTTTTCTCATGATCTGAGAGTCATTCAGGTGCATTTTGGCAAACTCCAGGAGGGCTGTCATGTGCTTTTTACTAAGGAATGGCTTCCGTCTTGCAACTCTACCATACAGGCCTGATTGGTGGATTGCTACAGAGATGGTTGTACTTCTGGAAGGTTCTCCTCTCTCCACAGAGGAATGCTGAACCTCTGACAGAGTGACCATTGGGTTCTTGGTCACCTCCATGACTAGGGACCTTCTTTCCAGATCGCTCAGTTTAGACGGCCGGCCAGCTCTAGGAAGAGTGCTGGTAGTTCCGAACGTCTTCCATGTATGGATGATGGACGCCACTGTGCTCATTGGGACCTTCAAAGCAGCAGATATTTTTCTGTACCCTTCCCAAGATTTGTGTCTTGAGAGAATCCTGTCTCGGAGATCTACAGACAATTCCTTTGACGTCATCCTTGGTTTGTGCTCAGACATGCACTGTCAAGTGTGGGACCTTATATAGACAGGTGTGTGCCTTTCCAAATCATGTCCAATCATCTGAATTTACCACAGGTGGACTCAAAATAAGCTGTAGAAACATCTCAAGGATGATCAGTGGAAATAGGATGCACCTGAGCGCAATTCTGAGCTTCATGGCAAAGGCTGTGAAAACTTATGTACATGTGATTTCTTAGTTTTTTATTTTTAATAGATTTGCAAAAATCAAAAAAATAAAAACTTTTTTCACATTGTCATGGGTATTGTGTGTAGAATTTTGAGGGGAAAATTCATTTATTCCATTTTGGAATATGGCTGTAACATAACAAAATGTGGGAAAAGTGAAGTGCCGTGAATACTTTCCGGATGCAGTGTGTGTGTGTGTGTGTGTGTGTATATATATATATATTACACACACACACTGCTCAAAAAAATAAAGGGTACACATAAGCAACACAATGGGGGTAATTCTGAGTTGATCGCAGCAGCAAGTTTTTTAGCAATTGGGCAAAACCATGTGCACTGCAGGGGGGGGGGCAGGTATAACATTTGCAGAGAGATTTAGATTTGGGTGGGTTATATTGTTTCTGTGCAGGGTAAATACTGACTGCCTTATTTTTACACTGCAATTTAGATTTCAGTTTGAACACACCCCACCCAAATCTAACTCTCTCTGCACATGTTACATCTGCCCACCCTGCAGTGCACATGGTTTTGCCCAACTGCTAACTAACTTGCTGCTGCGATCAACTAAGAATTACCCCCAATGTAACTCCAAGTCAATCACACTTCTGTGAAATCAAACTGTCCACTTAGGAAGCAACACTGATTGACAATCAATTTCACATGCTGTTGTGCAAATGGAATAGATAACAGGTGGGAATTATAGGCAATTAGCAAGACAGCCCCAAAAAAAGGAGTTGTTCTGCAGGTGGTGACCACAGACCACTTCTCAGCTCCTATGCTTTCTGGCTGATGTTTTGGTCACTTTTGAAAGCTGGCAGTGCTTTCACTCTAGTGGTAGCATGAGACGGAGTCTACAACCCACACAAGTGGCTCAGGTAGTGTAGCTCATCCAGGATGGCACTTCAATGCGAGCTGTGGCAAGGTTTGCTGTGTCTGTCAGCGTAGCGTCCAGAGCATGGAGGCGCTACCAGGAGACAGGCCAGTACATCAGGAGACGTGGAGGAGGCCGTAGGAGGGCAACAACCCAGCAGCAGGACCGCTACCTCCACCTTTGTGCAAGGAGGAACAGGAGGAGTACTGCCAGAGCCTTGCAAAATGACCTCCAGCAAGCCACAAATGTGCATGTGTCTACTGAAATGATCAGAAACAGACTCCATGAGGGTGGTATGAGGGCCCGACGTCCACAGGTGGGTGTTGTGCTTACAGCCCAACACCGTGCAGGACGTTTGGCATTTGCCAGAGAACACCAAGATTGGCAAATTCGCCACTGGCGCCCTGTGCTCTACACAGATGAAAGCAGGTTCTCACTGAGCACATGTGATAGACGTGACAGAGTCTGGAGACGCCAAGGAGAACGTTCTGCTGCCTGCAACATCCTCAAGCATGACCGGTTTGGCAGTGGGTCAGTAATGGTGTGGGGTGGCATTTCTTTGGGGGGCCGCACAGCCCTCCATGAGCTCGCCAGAGTTAGCCTGACTGCCATTAGGTACCGAGATGAGATCCTCAGTCCCCTTGTGAGACCATATGCTGGTGCGGTTGGCCCTGGGTTCCTCCTAATGCAAGACAATGCTAGACCTCTTGTGGCTGGAGTGTATCAGCAATTCCTGCAAGATGAAGGCTTTGATGCTATGGACTGGCCCGCCCGTTCCCCAGACCTGAATCCAACTGAGCACATCTGGGACATCATGTCTCGCTCCATCCACCAATGCCACGTTGCACCACAGACTGTCCAGGAGTTGGCAGATGCTTTAGTCCAGGTCTGGGAGGAGATCCCTCAGGAGACCATCCGCCACCTCATCAGGAACATGTCCAGGCATTGTAGGGAGTTTATACAGGTACGTGGAGGCCACACACACTACCGAGCCTCATTTTGACTTGTTTTAAGGACATTACATCAAAGTTGGATCAGCCTGTATAGTGTTTTTCCACTTTAATGTTGAGTGTGACTCCAAATCCAGACCTCCATGGGTTAATAAATTTGATATCCATTGATAATTTTTGTGTGATTTCGTTGTCAGCACATTCAACTATGTAAAGAACAAAGTATTTAACAAGAATATTTCATTCATTCAGATCTAGGATGTGTTATTTTAGTGGTCCCTTTATTTTTTTGAGCAGTATATATATATATATATACATATACATATACACACACACACACACACACACACACACACACACACACACACTAGTACCCTTATCTTGCAGCAAACTCAAAGCAGCACAACGGGGGAGATCCAAACAAAATTCGCAAGTGCGCTATATAGGAACGTCTTTACAGTAATTCTTCCAATGTTGTTTCCATAGGTGTAAGTTGGATATTGGAGAAAGTTTGTGACCAGGAACCTGTAACGGACACCCCTCCCCAAATGGTCACCCAAACAAGAGGCCCAAGGCCAATTAATTAAAGATTATTTTAATAACATTCATTTGAACAAATGCAATTTTTACATGGTTCATCATGTAATGAATATACTCAGTAAAAATAAATGTCAGTAAAAAAGACAACCACTGCGTTTGTTGAATAATTTGAACTGTAGATACTCCCTCACCTTTTTAAGGTGTGAGCTCACAAGGGAGTATCTTCACAAACCAAGTGGGAAACTTCTGATTGACAAAGCCAACGCGTTTCGTCTTATCGACTTCATCAGGGGTAACAAATATAGATGACAGGTTTACTTGTCATAAGTGAGTTTAAATGTAGAAAATCACAACCTTAAATATAAGGATATCATTATAGATGGAAATTTTCACAGGCTGCCTTAAAAATAATTAAAAGAACTCTATTTAGGGAGTTCCTTATAAAAACTATTGATTGAAGTTCTTTTTAAAGATACTGGCAGTTATACATCCAAATTTTGGTGGACTATGGAGAATATCCAGATCTTATAATCAGAATTATTTCAGATTCGGGAGTTTACCCATAAAAATATAATTCCTGGAGAGTTTTGGCTGTGCATGGAAGTGGCAGAATATATATATATATATATATATATATAAAACGAGGTGTGATTAGCGACTGCCCCCTCTATAATCCAGCCCTGGAGTCTGTCATTTTGACGGGCTTTTAACTGGTTGATAATAATGGGGACTGTGGTCTACAGAGGTGATTGGCCTTATATATATATATATATATATATATATATATATATATATATAGCTGTCCATATGGTGTCCGGCACTCAAGGCCAAAAGATATAATGTGCTGCGGTGCCCTCCTCGTGGGAAATAGAACCCAATGTGCAATACGTGAAGTGATTCAGGCGGCACTCAACAGTCTGATGTCCGTTAGTAATTTATTAGCAGCAAATTACCGGTAATTTGGCCCTGAGGATGGAGGAAGCACCGAAACATGTTGGCTTGTTGCTGCTAATAAATTACTAACGGACATCTGTCACAACTGAGGGCCTGAGCTGACGGGAGGCAGCCTCAGTTGTAGGGGCTGAGATGTACCGGAACCTGGGAGGTTGTATCAGACCCCTGGACATGTAAGTAACATGAATAATAACTGCCCGAAGGCGTGACCACGACAACTTGGATAAAAGTCAATGATGTTTATTATGACAACTCCGCAACACAGCAGCAGTAAAAGAAAACGTAAAAGTCAGCAAAGAATAAATACAGTTCCTGGGTACTACAGGATGGCAGGAGCCACAGGGCACTGGTAGTGTGAGATAGTTCTTATGATCTTCTAGATGGAAAGTCCTTACCAGGCCCGACTGTAGCAATGGAGATAACCCAGGATTGTGCCAGCTGGTGTTCCAGGAAAAGCTGGGTTGCTGAAGATAAAACAGCTGCTGTGGATACTGGCTGGAACCAGACTGTTGTTAGCACGGAGTGGATACTGGCTGGAACCAGTTAAATAATAAATGAACTTGGGAGCGATGAAATATGAACTGAAATGTAGAACTTGAGAGCGGAGAAATAATAATACCGGTGGAGAGTGGTAAAGTGTAGAAAGGACACCGGCCCTTTAAGGGAAGCTGTACTCTGCTGGAAGCTGAGCTGGAAGCAGGTAATGTTGTAGCTGGAAACAGATGAATCCACAATGGATTGGAGAGTCAGGCTACACCGCAGGTGGAATGCTGGTGCGGGTCTCTATGGAGGAAGTCTTGAGACAGGAGCTGGAACCTGGAAGACAATCACAGGAGAGAGACAAACAGGAACTAGGTTTGACAACCAAAGCACTGACGCCTTCCTTGCTCAGGCACAGTGTATTTATACCTGCAGCAAGGAAGGGATTGGCTAGGCAATTATGCAGATTATCAATACTGAGAACAGATTGGTGGAAATGATCAGCTGACAGAATCCAAGATGGCTGCGCCCATGCAGACACTTGGAGGGAAGTTTGGTTTGTAATCCATGTGGTAATGAAAACAGTAATGGCGGCGCCGGCCACCGGAGACAGGAGGCGCCAGGCTGACAGATGCACATCCAACCACGCGGACACAGCGGAGGCCGCGGCTGACGTAATCGCCACTCAGACACTCTGCATGCAGAAGTTCAGGGACGGCGGCGGAGGCCGCGGGAGACGCCATGCCAGGTGTAATATGGCGTTTACTGTGACAGCGTCCCAGAGTGACAGGAGAGGATACAGGAATGTACACATCAGGATAACAGATGGGATCCGGTCCTGGAGCGCTGAGCCAGCCTTAGGAGGCATCTGATGGGTAAGAAATGGCGTCCAGATACCCGGATCGTGACAGCACCCCCCCCTTTAGGAGTGGCCCCAGGACACTTCTTTGGCTTTTGAGGAAACTTGGAATGGAATCTCCGGACCAAGGCAGGAGCATGGACATCAGAAGCATTGGTCCATGAACGTTCCTCAGGACCATAACCCTTCCAGTCAATAAGATATTGTAGTTGACCGTAACGGTGACGTGAGTCCAGGATCTTGGCCACTTCATACTCAACGCCTCGTTGAGTTTGGACTTTCGGAGTTGGAGGAAGTGAGGAATGAAACCGATTCAAGATCAGCGGTTTCAACAGGGAAACATGGAATGTCCTGGGTATTTTTAAGAAGGGAGGCAACTGGAGTCTGTAAGCAACAGGATTGATGACTTGTTCAATCTTGAAAGGACCGATATAGCGAGGTGCAAACTTCATACTGGGAACTCTTAACCTCAAATTCTTCGTGGATAACCATACCCGATCACCCACCTTGAGAGCAGGAACTGCTCGACGCTTCTTATCCGCAAACTTCTTGTACCTGAACGATGCCTTGAGCAGAGCTGATCGTACGCTCTTCCAGATATTGGCAAACTGATGCAAGGTGATATCCACTGCGGGAACAGAAGTTGCTGGAAGCGGTTGGAACTCAGGGACTTTAGGGTGGAATCCAAAGTTAGTGAAGAATGGTGTTGAAGCAGATGAAGAATGATACTGGTTGTTATGACAGAACTCGGCCCAGGGAAGTAATTGAACCCAGTCATCTTGAGAGGAGGACACATAGATGCGGAGGAAGGCCTCCAAGTCCTGATTCACTCTCTCGGTTTGACCATTGGTCTGAGGATGGTAAGCCGTGGAAAACTTTAGCTTGACTTGGAGGACTTGACATAAACTTCGCCAGAATTTGGCTGTGAATTGAACTCCTCGATCTGAGATAATTTCTTCTGGAAGACCGTGGAGTCGGAAGATCTCTTGTATGAATACTTGAGCCAACTTGGAAGCTGACGGAAGACCGGTGAGAGGAATGAAGTGTGCCATCTTGGTGAACCGGTCAACTACCACCCAGATGGTACTGAACTTGTTGCACATGGGTAAGTCTGTAATGAAATCCATCGACAAGTGGGTCCATGGTCGACGGGGAACGGATAGTGGAACCAGTTGCCCCGCAGGCGACTGGCGGGATACTTTATGTTGGGCACACTTTGGGCAAGATGCAATAAACTCCAAGACGTCCTTTTTCAGAGTTGGCCACCAATAGGACCTAGAGATAAACTCCAGGGTTTTTTGGATACCTGTATGTCCGGCAAAACGGGAAGCATGGGCCCAATGCATGAGCTTCTTCCTTAGCATCGGCTTCACAAAACTTTTCCCTGATGGGGGCGTAGAGTCCATCCCTACCGTGGAGAATGCCAACGGATTTATAATAGGATGCTTGTCTGAAGACTCTGACTCATTTTCTTGCTCCCATGAGCGGGAAAGGGCATCGGCCTTGCGATTCTGAGAGCCCGGACAGAACTGGAGTTTAAAGTCGAACCTGGAAAAGAAAAGTGCCCATCTGGCCTGACGAGGGTTGAGACATTGTGCGCCCTTCAGGTATAAAAGGTTCTTGTGGTCTGTAAGTATGGTGATTGAATGAGAAGCTCCCTCCAACAGATACCTCCACTCTTCTAGAGCGAGCTTGATGGCTAGCAACTCCTGGTCGCCAATGGCATAGTTGCGCTCAGCTGGGGAGAACTTCCGGGAGAAGAAACTGCAAGGGTGTAAATGGCCATCTTTAGCCCTCTGAGATAACACCGCTCCTACTCCAACGGAGGAGGCATCCACCTCTAAGATGAAAGGAGAGTCGATGTCAGGCTGTTTCAGAACAGGCGCAGAGATGAACCTTTGTTTTAAAAGATGAAATGCTTGCATGGCTTCTTCAGACCACTTGGACGGGTTAGCACCCTTCTTAGTGAAAGCAGTAATAGGCGCCACAATGGTGGAAAAGTCTCGTATAAACTTTCGGTAATAGTTGGCGAACCCTAAGAACCTCTGGACCCCTTTGAGGGTTAAGGGTACCGGCCAATTTTGGATTGCTTGTAGTTTCTCAGGATCCATCTCTAGTCCGGAACCGGACACAATGTACCCTAGAAACGGAATGGACTTGACTTCAAAGACGCATTTTTCTAATTTGCAATAGAGATGATTGACACGGAGACGGGACAGAACCTCTTTAACCCAAAAACGATGTTCCTCTAAATCGTTGGCAAAAATGAGGATATCGTCTAGATAGACCACGACATGACGGTATAGAATGTCTCTGAAGATCTCATTGACAAAATGCTGGAAGACAGCTGGAGCATTGCTCAATCCGAAGGGCATGACGAGGTACTCATAATGTCCGTCACGGGTGTTAAAGGCGGTCTTCCACTCGTCACCCTCACGGATCCGGATGAGATTGTATGCACCTCGCAAGTCCAGCTTTGTAAAGATGGTAGCTCCGCTAACTCTGTCAAAGAGCTCAGTAATCAGGGGTAAAGGATAACGGTTCTTGATGGTAATGTCGTTCAAACCTCTGTAGTCGATGCACGGCCGCAGACCACCATCTTTCTTTTTTACAAAAAAGAAGCCTGCGCCGGCTGGAGAAGAAGAAGGTCGAATGAACCCCTTTGCTAGGTTCTCTTTAATATATTCCTCCATAGAATGCGTCTCAGGCAGAGACAACGGATAAGTTCGGCCTCGAGGTGGAACCTTCCCTGGAACGAGATCAATCGGACAGTCCCATTCTCTATGAGGAGGAAGGATATCAGCAGAAGCTTTACTGAACACATCCGTGAAATCTTGATATGGAGGAGGTGGAACATCAGACGACCTGGGGGAGGAAGAACAGACAGGCAATACTTTAAACAAACATGTCTCAGCACAGGAGGAACCCCATGCCAGGATTTGCGTAGTCGTCCAATCAATTGTAGGATTGTGAAGACGGAGCCATGGAAGGCCCAGGACCACAGGATGTGTGGCTCTTGGAATCACTAAAAAAGAAATAAGTTCGGAATGAAGAACTCCCACTCTCAGACGAACTGGTAGAGTCCTTAAAGAAATAACTGCATCAAAAATTTTGCTGCCATCCACGGCAGTTAAAGAAATGGACGAAGGAAGTCTCTCGGTGGGTAGGGACCACCGTTTAACATAGGCTTCGGTAATAAAGTTCCCAGCTGCTCCGGAATCAAGGAGGGCACTGACGTTCCGATAACGTTGAGCAACTTGAAGCGAGACTGGGAGATTACAATCTTGAGGAGATGGAGAGGAGATCATTACTCCTAGCCGGCCCTCTCCTTGGCGAGCTAGGATTTGGAGTTTCCCGGACGTTTGGGACAGGCATTAATGGTGTGAGACGGAGCTGCACAATAGAGACAGAGAAACTCGGAGAGACGTCTTCGGCGCTCAGCAGGAGTTAAACGGGAACGGCCAAGTTGCATGGGCTCATCTTTAGATGGTGACAGTTGACGAGGAGGAGGAGCAGAAGATTTTGGAGCAGATGATCTTCCACGCTCAGTTGCTCTCTCTCTGAAACGTAAATCAACTTTCGTGCAGAGTGAGATTAGCTCATCTAACCTAGAAGGTAAGTCTCTGGTAGCTAACTCATCTTTAATACGCTCAGATAAGCCATGCCAGAATGCAGCATACAGGGCCTCGTCGTTCCATGCCAGTTCGGATGCCAGGATCTGGAACTGTATCAGATATTGTCCTACAGTACGTGACCCCTGGCGTAAACGGAGAATCTCGGATGAAGCTGAGGTTACCCGGCCTGGCTCATCGAAGATGCGCCTGAATGTTGACACGAAGGCAGTGTAGGAAGATAGCAGGGTGTCGGACCTCTCCCATAACGGTGATGCCCAATCAAGGGCTGAGCCACTGAGAAGAGAAATAATGTAGGCAATTTTTGTACGGTCACTGGGAAAATTGCCAGGTTGTAGCTCAAACTGAATCTCACACTGGTTGAGAAATCCCCTGCAGAATCTTGGAGATCCGTCAAATTTTGCTGGCGTTGGAAGATGAAGACGTGGAGCAGAAATGGGTAAGGTGGGTGGGGTTATAGCTGGAGTCACTGTGGTTGACGCACCAGACGCGCCTGATCCACGGAGAGTTGTCTGAATCCCATCCAGCCGAGTAGAGAGATCCTGGAGACAGCGGATGATGTGGCCCTGTGCAGCCTCCTGATGTTCTAGTCGGGCTGCCAGTTCTTGCATCGGCCTGGCCGCTTGATCCTGGTCTCCGGCTGGATTCATTAGGTCAGTGCTTACTGTCACAACTGAGGGCCTGAGCTGACGGGAGGCAGCCTCAGTTGTAGGGGCTGAGATGTACCGGAACCTGGGAGGTTGTATCAGACCCCTGGACATGTAAGTAACATGAATAATAACTGCCCGAAGGCGTGACCACGACAACTTGGATAAAAGTCAATGATGTTTATTATGACAACTCCGCAACACAGCAGCAGTAAAAGAAAACGTAAAAGTCAGCAAAGAATAAATACAGTTCCTGGGTACTACAGGATGGCAGGAGCCACAGGGCACTGGTAGTGTGAGATAGTTCTTATGATCTTCTAGATGGAAAGTCCTTACCAGGCCCGACTGTAGCAATGGAGATAACCCAGGATTGTGCCAGCTGGTGTTCCAGGAAAAGCTGGGTTGCTGAAGATAAAACAGCTGCTGTGGATACTGGCTGGAACCAGACTGTTGTTAGCACGGAGTGGATACTGGCTGGAACCAGTTAAATAATAAATGAACTTGGGAGCGATGAAATATGAACTGAAATGTAGAACTTGAGAGCGGAGAAATAATAATACCGGTGGAGAGTGGTAAAGTGTAGAAAGGACACCGGCCCTTTAAGGGAAGCTGTACTCTGCTGGAAGCTGAGCTGGAAGCAGGTAATGTTGTAGCTGGAAACAGATGAATCCACAATGGATTGGAGAGTCAGGCTACACCGCAGGTGGAATGCTGGTGCGGGTCTCTATGGAGGAAGTCTTGAGACAGGAGCTGGAACCTGGAAGACAATCACAGGAGAGAGACAAACAGGAACTAGGTTTGACAACCAAAGCACTGGCGCCTTCCTTGCTCAGGCACAGTGTATTTATACCTGCAGCAAGGAAGGGATTGGCTAGGCAATTATGCAGATTATCAATACTGAGAACAGATTGGTGGAAATGATCAGCTGACAGAATCCAAGATGGCTGCGCCCATGCAGACACTTGGAGGGAAGTTTGGTTTGTAATCCATGTGGTAATGAAAACAGTAATGGCGGCGCCGGCCACCGGAGACAGGAGGCGCCAGGCTGACAGATGCACATCCAACCACGCGGACACAGCGGAGGCCGCGGCTGACGTAATCGCCACTCAGACACTCTGCATGCAGAAGTTCAGGGACGGCGGCGGAGGCCGCGGGAGACGCCATGCCAGGTGTAATATGGCGTTTACTGTGACAGCGTCCCAGAGTGACAGGAGAGGATACAGGAATGTACACATCAGGATAACAGATGGGATCCGGTCCTGGAGCGCTGAGCCAGCATTAGGAGGCATCTGATGGGTAAGAAATGGCGTCCAGATACCCGGATCGTGACAATATCAGACTGTTGAGTGCCGCCTGAATCACTTCACGTAATATATATATATATATATATACACACACACACACACACACACACACACACACACACACACACACACACACATATACATATAGTTTCTGCATGATTATCCTGGATAATTAACATCAGCGTGATGCAGGAAATTTCACAGAAGGGTAGAGGACACCAGTGGCCACCAGCAGCTGGCCGGAGGGGTCTGGGCATGGCCTGTGCTGGGTGTGGGAGGGGTGAGCACAGGACCCCACACCTCCACCTGCATTTAGTACATATAAAGCAGCTGAGCTGGTTATCTGCCTCCGCCTCACCCGTATCATCTGCAACCCCAGCATCAAGCACTAATCCTCCCAGTTTCTGCACTGCTCACCCCACACAGGGTCTTGCCCTTCCTGCTGGACTGATTCACCTTCTCCCCCCGCCGATAAGTGGCCACATATGTCTCCTTTGCCTCCACTCTTAAGCACTGTGGGCATGGGGGGGGGGGGGGGTAACTAGAACTTTGTGGGCCCCATAGCAAAATCTTGAAAGGGCTCCCCTAAACTTGTATGCATCACCATAGCTGGTGACATATCACCAAATCCAGGCCCCAACCATCTGTCCCACTCACACTCAGCTGTCTCTAAACATAGAAATCAATCTAATCTCATAAATATCACGTGTCTCCGATCCCCCTCCAAGTCACTAAAATGTGCCTTATTGAATGCACGCTCAGTTTGTAACAAATTAACATCCATCCATGACCTCTTCATATCTCACTACTTTAATCTGCTGGTCATAACAGAAACATGGCTCACACAATCAGACACGGCCTCCCCTGCAGCACTGTCACACGGTGGTTTCCACTTCACACACACATCCAGGCCTAATAATAGTAAAGGTGGTGGGGTTGTAATCTTACTGTCCCAATTTTTCACATACACTGTTCTACCTCAGGTTCCATCACTCGCATTCACATCATTTCAAGTTCACTCTATCAGGATTTTCACCCCCTTTTCTCTGCGTGTTGCAGCTATCTATTGCCCTCCTGGGCAACCCAAACAAAAATTTCTAGAAGATTTTTCTGCCTGGCTCCCACACTTCTTATTCTCTGATATCTCCACCATCATTATGGGTGATTTCAATATAGCTCATGACAGTCCACAATCTGTTCATGCCTCCAAACTCCTCTAACCTCCTCTCTTGGCCTCACCCAATGGTCCGACTCCTCTACTCACAAGGAGGGCCACTGCCTTGATCTTGTGTTCACCAGGCTCTGCTCAGTTTTCGAATTCATTAACACTCATTTCCCTCTCTCTGATCACAACCTGATCACCTTCACAATCTCTTCTATTACTCTAAATTCTATGACACTAAAACCAAGCAAGCCTCCTCTAACCCGCAGAAATACTAACAATATAAATTTTCAACAACTTTCCACTTCTCTGCAATAACTCCTCTCACCAATCTCTACATTTACCACACCTGACACTGCAGTATCCCACCTGCACCAGACCCTAGAGAGTGCTTTTGATGAAGTGGCTCCAGCTACCCATCACACTCCACGTAGGCTTAGATGCCAACCATGGCACTCTAAATCAACAAGACACTTACAAAAACTGTCACTTAAAGTAGAACGTCAGTGGTGTAAATCTCAGAATCCAAGTGACTTTCTCACATATAAGACCACCTTCCACTCCTATCGTCAGACCCTGGACACTGGCAACCAAACATATTTCAAATCTCTCATCTCTTATCATGCCACCAACCCCAAGCGACTTTTTAATACATTTAAATCACTTCTTTACCCTCCCTCACTAGCTACTATCAGAGCACAAGAACTTACTTCCTACTTCAAGGATAAGATTGATAAAATCTGAGATTAAATGGTATGCTCTAACTCAGCCAGTGACCTGCTCAATTCCCTACCTGTACCCTCTGGCACTTACTCTTCATTTGATCCCACAAGTGAAGATGAAGTAGCAACACTCTTTTCATCCTCCTACTCCACTACATCTTCTCTTGATCCTATACCCTCACAAGTCAGTAAAACTTTGTCTCCTGTGCTTATCCCAACCTTAACTAAAATCTGTCATCTCTCTCTCTCTCTACTGGTATCTTTCCTTATCTGTTTATACATGCAGTGATTACTCCCATTCTAAAAAACACACAACTCTTACCCAAACACACTCTGTAACTACCGTCCCATTTCTCAGCTACCATGTCCCTCCAAGCTATTTGAGAGACTTGCCTACACTTGCCTTACACACTTTCTTAACTCCCACAACCTATTGGACCCACTTCAGTCAGGCTTTTGTGTCCCAACACTCCACAGAGACAGCACTGACCAAAGTAGTGAATGATCTAGTCACTGCACACTTCTTATTCGTCTAGATCTCTCTGCTGCTTTTGACCACTCTCTTCTCATACAAACACTACAATCCCTAGGTCTTCAGGACACAGCCCTTACTTGGTTCTCATCCTATCTAATCGCTCTTTCAGTGTCCACTTCTCTGATTCTAGCTCTTCTTCTCTACCTCTGCTGTTTTTAGTCTATACCTCATCTCTTGGTAAACTAATCAGTGTCACGATCCGGGTATCTGGACGCCATTTCTTACCTATCAGATGCCTCCTAAGGCTGGCTCAGCGCTCCAGGACCGGATCCCATCTGTTATCCTGATGTGCACATTCCCGCATCCTCTCCTGTCTCTCTGGACGCAGTCACAGTAACGCCTTATACATCTGGCATGGTGTCTCCCGCGGCCTCCGCCGCCGTCCCTGAGCTTCTGCATTCAGAGTGGCGATTACGTCAGCCGCGGCCTCCGCTGTGTCCGCGTGGTCGGATGTGCATCTGTCAGCCTGGCGTCTCCTGTCTCCGGTGGCCGGCGCCGCCATTACTGTTTTCCAGACCACATGGATTACAATCCAAACTTCCCTCCAAGTGTCTGCATGGGCGCAGCCATCTTGGATTCTGTCAGCTGATCATTCCTACCAATCCGTCGTCAGTGCTTTGGTTGTCAAACCTAGTTCCAGTTTGTCTCTCTTCTGTGAATGTCTTTCAGGTTCCAGCTCCTGTCTCCAGACTTCTGCTATAGAGACCCGCACCAGCATTCCATCTGCGGTGTAGCCTGACTCTCCGATCCATTCTGGACTCACCTGTTTCCAGCTACAACATCACCTGCTTCAAGCTCAGCTTCCAGCAGTGTACAGCTTCTCTTAAAGGGCCGGTGTCCTTTCTGCAGTTTACCACTCTCCACCGGTATTATTATTTCTCCGCTCTCAAATTCTACATTTCATCTACATTGCATCGCTCTCAAGCTTTATTTATTATTTAACTGGTTCCAGCCAGTATCCACTCCGTGCCAACACCTGTCTGGTTCTAACCAGTACCCACAGCAGCATTTTATCTACAGCAGTCCAGCTTTCCCTGGAACACCAGCTGGTACGACCCTGGGCTTTCCTCATTGCTACAGTTGAGCCTGGTAAGGACTTTCCAACTTGCAGATAATAAGAACTGTCTCATACCACCAGAGCTCTGTGGCCCCTGCCACCCTGTAGTACCCAGGAACTGTATTATTATTTCTCTGCTGATTTTTATGTTACTTTTTACTGCTACTGTGATGCATGGAGTTTGTCATAAATAAATATCATTGACTTTTACTCAAGTTGTCGTGGTCACGCCTTCGGGCGGTTTCTCTTCATGTTACTTACATGTCCAGGGGTCTGATACAACCTCCCAGGTTCCGGTACATCTCAGCCCCTACAACTGAGGCTGCCTTCCGTCAGCTCAGGCCCTCAGTTGTGACAGTAAGCACTGACCAAATGAATCCAGCCGGAGACCAGGATCAAGCGGCCAGGCCGATGCAAGAACTGGCAGCCCGACTTGAACATCAGGAGGCTGCACAGGGCCACATCATCCGCTGTCTCCAGGATCTCTCTACTCGGCTGGATGGGATTCAGACAACTCTCCGTGGATCAGGCGCATCTGGGGCGTCAACCACAGTGACTCCAACTATAACCCCACCCACCTTACCCGTTTCTGCTCCACGTCTTCATCTTCCAACGCCAGCAAAATTTGACGGATCTCCAAGATTCTGCAGGGGATTTCTCAACCAGTGTGAGATTCAGTTTGAGCTACAACCTGGCAATTTTCCCAGTGACCGTACAAAAATTGCCTACATCATCTCTCTTCTCAGTGGCTCAGCCCTTGACTGGGCATCACCGTTATGGGAGAGGTCCGACACCCTGCTATCTTCTTACACTGCATTCGTGTCAACATTCAGGCGCATCTTCGACGAGCCAGGCCGGGTAACTTCAGCTTCGTCTGAGATTCTCCGTTTACGCCAGGGATCACATACTGTAGGACAATATCTTATACAGTTCCAGATCCTGGCATCTGAACTGGCATGGAACGACGAGGCCCTGTATGCTGCATTCTGGCATGGTTTATCCGAGCGTATTAAAGATGAGTTAGCTACCAGAGACTTACCCTCCAAGTTAGATGAGCTAATCTCACTTTGTACAAAAGTTGACTTACGTTTCAGAGAGAGAGCAACTGAGCGTGGAAGATCATCTGCTCCAAAATCTTCTGCTCCTCCTCCTCGCCAACTGTCACCAACCAAAGATGAACCCATGCAAATTGGCCGTTCCCGTTTAACTCCTGCTGAGCGCCGAAGACGTCTCTCTGAGTCTCTCTGTCTGTATTGTGCAGCCCCGTCTCACACTATTCATGCCTGTCCCAAACGTCCGGGAAACTTCAAATCCTAGCTCGCCAAGGAGAGGGCCGGCTAGGAGTAATGATCTCCTCTCCATCTCCTCAAGATTGTAATCTCCCAGTCTCGCTTCAAGTTGCTCAACGTTATCAGAACGTCATTGCCCTCCTGGATTCCGGAGCAGCTGGGAACTTTATTACCGAAGCCTATGTTAAACGGTGGTCCCTACCCACCGAGAGACTTCCTTCCTCCTTTTCCTTAACTGCCGTGGATGGCAGTAAAATTTTTGATACAGTTATTGCTCTAAGGACTCTACCAGTTCGTCTGAGAGTGGGAGTTCTTCATTCCGAACTTATTTCACTTTTAGTGATTCCAAGAGCCACACATCCTGTGGTCCTGGGCCTTCCATGGCTCCGTCTTCACAATCCTACAATTGATTGGACGACTACGCAAATCCTGGCATGGGGTCCCTCCTGTGCTGAGACATGTTTGTTTAAAGTGTTGCCTGTCTGTTCTTCCTCCCCCAGGTCGTCTGATGTTCCACCTCCTCCATATCAAGATTTCACGGATGTGTTCAGTAAAGCTTCTGCTGATATCCTTCCTCCTCATAGAGAATGGGACTGCCTGATTGATCTCGTTCCAGGGAAGGTTCCACCTCGAGGCCGAACTTATCCGTTGTCTCTGCCCGAGACGCATTCTATGGAGGAATACATTAAAGAGAACCTAGCAAAGGGGTTCATTCGACCTTCTTCTTCTCCAGCCGGCGCAGGCTTCTTTTTTGTAAAAAAGAAAGATGGTGGTCTGCGGCCGTGCATCGACTACAGAGGTTTGAACGACATTACCATCAAGAACCGCTATCCTTTACCCCTGATTACTGAGCTCTTTGACAGAGTTAGCGGAGCTACCATCTTTACAAAGCTGGACTTGAGAGGTGCATACAATCTCATCCGGATCCGTGAGGGTGACGAGTGGAAGACCGCATTTAACACCAGTGACGGACATTATGAGTACCTCGTCATGCCCTTCGGATTGAGCAATGCTCCAGCTGTCTTCCAGCATTTCGTCAATGAGATCTTCAGAGACATTCTATACCGTCATGTCGTGGTCTATCTAGATGATATCCTCATTTTTGCCAACAATTTAGAGGAACATCGTTTTTGGGTAAAGGAGGTTCTGTCCCGTCTCCGTGTCAATCATCTCTATTGCAAATTAGAGAAATGCGTCTTTGAAGTCAAGTCCATTCCGTTTCTAGGGTACATTGTGTCCGGTTCCGGACTAGAGATGGATCCTGAGAAACTACAAGCAATCCAGAATTGGCCGGTACCCTTAACCCTCAAAGGGGTCCAGAGGTTCTTAGGGTTCGCCAATTATTACCGAAAGTTTATACGAGACTTTTCCACCATTGTGGCGCCTATTACTGCTTTCACCAAGAAGGGTGCTAACCCGTCCAAGTGGTCTGAAGAAGCCATGCAAGCTTTTCATCTTTTAAAACAGAGGTTCATCTCTGCGCCTGTCCTGAAACAGCCTGACATCGACTCTCCTTTCATCCTAGAGGTGGATGCCTCCTCCGTTGGAGTAGGAGCGGTGTTATCTCAGAGGGCTAAAGATGGCCATTTACATCCTTGCAGTTTCTTCTCACGGAAGTTCTCCCCAGCGGAGCGCAACTATGCCATTGGCGACCAGGAGTTGCTAGCCATCAAGCTCGCTCTAGAGGAGTGGAGATATCTGTTGGAGGGAGCTTCTCATTCAATCACCATCCTTACAGACCACAAGAACCTTCTATATCTGAAAGGCGCACAATGTCTCAACCCTCGTCAGGCCAGATGGGCACTTTTCTTTTTCAGGTTCGACTTTAAACTCCAGTTCTGTCCGGGCTCTCAGAATCGCAAGGCCGATGCCCTTTCCCGCTCATGGGAGCAAGAAAATGAGTCAGAGTCTTCAGACAAGCATCCTATTATAAGTCCGTTGGCATTCTCCACGGTAGGGATGGACTCTATGCCCCCATCAGGGAAAAGTTTTGTGAAGCCGACACTAAGGAAGAAGCTCATGCATTGGGCCCATGCTTCCCGCTTTGCCGGACATACAGGTATCCAAAAAACCCTGGAGTTTATCTCTAGGTCCTATTGGTGGCCAACTCTGAAAAAGGACGTTTTGGAGTTTATTGCATCTTGCCCAAAGTGTGCTCAACATAAAGTATCCCGCCAGTCGCCTGCGGGGCAACTGGTTCCACTATCTGTTCCCCGTCGACCATGGACCCATTTGTCGATGGATTTTATTACAGATTTGCCCATGTGCAACAAGTTTAATACCATCTGGGTGGTAGTTGACCGGTTCACCAAGATGGCACACTTCATTCCTCTCACCGGTCTTCCGTCAGCTTCCAAGTTGGCTCAAGTATTCATACAAGAGATCTTTCGACTCCACGGTCTTCCAGAAGAAATTATCTCAGATCGAGGAGTTCAATTCACAGCCAAATTCTGGCGAAGTTTATGTCAAGCCCTCCAAGTCAAGCTAAAGTTTTCCACGGCTTACCATCCTCAGACCAATGGTCAAACTGAGAGGGTGAATCAGGACTTGGAGTCCTTCCTCCGCATCTATGTGTCCTCCTCTCAAGATGACTGGGTTCAATTACTTCCCTGGGCCGAGTTCTGTCATAACAACCAGTATCATTCTTCATCTTCTTCAACACCATTCTTCACCAACTTTGGATTCCACCCTAAAGTCCCTGAGTTCCAACCGCTTCCAGCAACTTCTGTTCGCGCAGTGGATATCACCTTGCATCAGTTTGCCAATATCTGGAAGAGCGTACGATCAGCTCTGCTCAAGGCATCGTTCAGGTACAAGAAGTTTGCGGATAAGAAGCGTCGAGCAGTTCCTGCTCTCAAGGTGGGTGATCGGGTATGGTTATCCACGAAGAATTTGAGGTTAAGAGTTCCCAGTATGAAGTTTGCACCTCGCTACATCGGTCCTTTTAAAATTGATCAAGTCATCAATCCTGTTGCTTACAGACTACAGTTGCCTCCCTTCTTAAAGATACCCAGGACATTCCATGTTTCCCTGTTGAAACCGCTAATCTTGAATCGGTTTCATTCCTCACTTCCTCCAACTCCGAAAGTCCAAACTCAACGAGGCGTTGATTATGAAGTAGCCAAGATCCTGGACTCACGTCACCGTTACGGTCAACTTCAGTATCTTATTGACTGGAAGGGTTATGGCCCTGAGGAACGTTCATGGACCAATGCTTCTGATGTCCATGCTCCTGCCTTGGTCCGGAGATTCCATTCCAAGTTTCCTCAAAAGCCAAAGAAGTGTCCTGGGGCCACTCCTAAAGGGGGGGGTGCTGTCACGATCCGGGTATCTGGACGCCATTTCTTACCTATCAGATGCCTCCTAAGGCTGGCTCAGCGCTCCAGGACCGGATCCCATCTGTTATCCTGATGTGCACATTCCCGCATCCTCTCCTGTCTCTCTGGACGCAGTCACAGTAACGCCTTATACATCTGGCATGGCGTCTCCCGCGGCCTCCGCCGCCGTCCCTGAGCTTCTGCATTCAGAGTGGCGATTACGTCAGCCGCGGCCTCCGCTGTGTCCGCGTGGTCGGATGTGCATCTGTCAGCCTGGCGTCTCCTGTCTCCGGTGGCCGGCGCCGCCATTACTGTTTTCCAGACCACATGGATTACTATCCAAACTTCCCTCCAAGTGTCTGCATGGGCGCAGCCATCTTGGATTCTGTCAGCTGATCATTCCTACCAATCCGTCGTCAGTGCTTTGGTTGTCAAACCTAGTTCCAGTTTGTCTCTCTTCTGTGAATGTCTTTCAGGTTCCAGCTCCTGTCTCCAGACTTCTGCTATAGAGACCCGCACCAGCATTCCATCTGCGGTGTAGCCTGACTCTCCGATCCATTCTGGACTCACCTGTTTCCAGCTACAACATCACCTGCTTCCAGCTCAGCTTCCAGCAGTGTACAGCTTCTCTTAAAGGGCCGGTGTCCTTTCTGCAGTTTACCACTCTCCACCGGTATTATTATTTCTCCGCTCTCAAATTCTACATTTCATCTACATTGCATCGCTCTCAAGCTTTATTTATTATTTAACTGGTTCCAGCCAGTATCCACTCCGTGCCAACACCTGTCTGGTTCTAACCAGTACCCACAGCAGCATTTTATCTACAGCAGTCCAGCTTTCCCTGGAACACCAGCTGGTACGACCCTGGGCTTTCCTCATTGCTACAGTTGAGCCTGGTAAGGACTTTCCAACTTGCAGATAATAAGAACTGTCTCATACCACCAGAGCTCTGTGGCCCCTGCCACCCTGTAGTACCCAGGAACTGTATTATTATTTCTCTGCTGATTTTATGTTACTTTTTACTGCTACTGTGATGCATGGAGTTTGTCATAAATAAATATCATTGACTTTTACTCAAGTTGTCGTGGTCACGCCTTCGGGCGGTTTCTCTTCATGTTACTTACATGTCCAGGGGTCTGATACAACCTCCCAGGTTCCGGTACATCTCAGCCCCTACAACTGAGGCTGCCTTCCGTCAGCTCAGGCCCTCAGTTGTGACAATCAGCCTTCGGATTTCAGTTTCGTTTGTACACTGATGATACTCAAATCTACCTATCCTCCCCAGATTTATCACCATCTGTATTGGCTCGTGTCACTGAATAACTGTCTGCCATTTCATCTTGGATGTCATCTTGCCACCTCAAACTCAACATTTCCAAAACAGAATTATTTTCCCACCAGCCAGGAGTAGTTACTAACCTGATATCTCCATAACTGTTGACAATGCAACAATCCATCCTACCCCACAATCTCGCTGCCTAGGTGTCACCCTTGACTCTGAACTGTCCTTTGTTCCACACATTCAATCTGTCTCTAAATCATGTTACATGCACCTAAAAAACATATCCAAAATATGCCCTTATCTTACACAAGACACTGCAAAAACTCTAATCCATGCACTCATCATCTCCCGTATTGATTATTGTAATAGTCTCCTTACTGGTCTTCCCAAACATAGGTTCTCACCACTACAATACATTTTAAATGCAGCTGTGACGCTAATCTTCCTCGCTAGACATTCTTCGTCTGCTGATCCGCTCTGTCAGTCCCTCCATTGGTTACCGGTGTTCTACTGTGTTAAATATAAAATATTTTTACTTACATACAAGGCTAATAACCAAACTGTACCATCATACATCTCCTCACTCATCTCAAAATATCTCCCTACCAGACCTCTCCGCTCTGCACAAGATCTGCATCTCTCATCCACTCGTATTACTTGTTCCCACTCAAAATTACAGGACTTTATCCGGGCTTCACCGACTCTGCGGAATGCCTTCCCACACACAATAAGACTCTCCTCTAGTCTCCAAACCTTTAAGCCGTCCCTGAAAACTCATCTCTTCAGAGAAGCCTACCAAATTCCAGACCCAATCACATAACCTTCAATGCCTCCCTATCCAATTACATCCTCTCTGTACAGTCCACATAACATCACATATTTTGTCTTCCAACATTGCTGGGTGATCATATCATACAACCCATTAAGAACCTAGCAATCTGGTGGACCATTATGCAACAGGTAGCATCTATCCTTGTTTATCAATGCCTATATCCCTATAGATTGTAAGCTTGCAAGCAGGGCATTCCTACCTCTGTCTGTCTTTGCCAGGGTTTGTTCTGTAACTGTTGTTCTAAGTGTAATATAGCACAGAATATGCTGTGCTATATAAGAAACTGTTAATAAATACATAATCAATCAATCAATCAATCAATCAATCAACAAATAGGGTTAGATTGCCGGGGGGGGGCGTTAGGGTTAGGTTGCAAGGGGTGAGTGGTTAGGGTTAGACTGCAGGGAGGGTATGGTTTGGGTTAGGCTGCGGGAGCTAGAACAGTTAGGGTTAGGATGCAGGGAGGGTACAATTAGGATTAGGCTGTGGGAGAGGGTATGGTTAGGGTTGGGATGCAGGGAGGTGACAGTTAGGATTAGGCTCTGGGTTGAGTAGGGGAGAGTTGGGTTAAGTTGCAAGGAGGGTTAGGGATAGGCTGTGAGGTTGGAGGGTTAGGTATAGGCTGCAGGAAGGGGGGGTTAGGTAGTGGGGGGACTGCTAGGGTTAGGCTGTGGGGAGAGGTTGGGTAGGCTGCAGGAGGGGACGGTTAGGGTTAGGCAGCAGAGAGGGTACAATTAGGATTGGGCTGCAGGGAAGGTGGGGTTCGGCTGCAGGGAGTGAATATTAGGCTGTGGGGAGGGGACAGTTAGGGCTAAGCTGCTGGAGGGACGGTAAAAGGGAATGGCATGGTCCTTTAGCCCACTTGAATTTAGAGTCCATACTTATTTTCCTAGTGAAAGGAGTAGTACTTCTTGTTCGGCCAACAGATTAGAAACTGCTACATATAAATGTGCAGCAAACCATATCACACACCAACTCCTTCTTTTGTAGCCTCTCTGCTCATAGTCATCAGTCTGCTTGTTCTTAGGAGTTTCCTGTGCAACCATCCCTCCCTTTCCTGGTGCTCGTGGCAAGCGGTGATCCCATACTCCTGGGTACCACTCACTGGGCATGAGTTCTGTACACTATAGTGTCAATTCAGCCTCTAGTGTTCAGTCCTGGTGCTTGTGTTGTGTGTGTTGTTAGCTGGAGGCCCAGTCCATGGAGTGTCCCTTCCCTTGAACCTGGCAGCTAAATCTATGCAGCTCAGGTCCCATAGCAGCTGCATCCCTGCACCTATGGTAGTTACACTACTGGCCTGGGGGACTGTTTGGTGGTTCCTGCATCCATTTCCTGGGTACTACTGTTACTTGTTGCCAAGTCTCAGGATGGCAAGTAACCTGGGGTTGCAGTCTAGTATGTGGAGGGGGTGCAGAGTATGCGGTATATGGCAAGAGCAGAATATGGAGGAGGGGGGAGTGCCATGTATACAGGAGGGGGTTGAGGCTGATATCCCGGCGGTCGGGATCCTGGAGGTCAGTATACCGACCCCCGGCCGTGGAATGGCGGAGGGTGGGGGGGCAGTGCAACAGAGGCCCTTGACCCACAGGTTTTATTTCCACTCTATGGGTGTTGTGGACACCCACGAGTGGGAATAGTTCCTGTTAGTCGGCATGCTGACTGTCGGGCAATTGTTCGGTTTGGATGTCAGCGTCAGCATGGTGACCGATGGGATCTTGTGCGCTGGTCACATGACAGGATCTCTACAGGGGGCACTATATGGAGGAGTATAGGGGTGCAGTGTATATATAGGGGCAGTATATGGTGGGAGGTGCAGAACATGGAAGAGGATAGGGTTGCAGTGTATATACAGTGTTGCTTAAAAGTTTGTGAACCATTCAGCATTTTCTATGTTCCTGTGGAATTTGTCCAAAAACTACCTCAGATTTTCACACAAGTCCTAAAAGTAGATAAAGAGAACCAAATCAAACACGAGACAAAAAAAAAAATTAGATGGTCTAATTTTTTTATTGAGGAAAAATGATCCAATATCACATATCTGTGAGTGGCAAAAATATGTAAACCTTAAAGATCAGCAGATCTTTTGATGATGAAATTAGAGTCAGGTATTTTTAATCCATGGGATGACAATCATGTATGGGTGGATAACCTGTCTTTTTAAAAGAACAGAAATCTATCAAAGTCTGATGTGCGCAACACGTTTGTTTGAAGTGTATCATGCCAAGAAGATTTCCGAGTACCTCAAAAGGAAGATATGTTAATACACATCAGTCTAGAAAAGGTTACAAAGCCATCTCTACAGAGTTTGGACTCCAACAATCAACAGTCATACACAGGGGCGGATTGGGATAAAAAAACCAGGGCGGAAAATTTATGGAAGCAGCCCTAATGGGGGAGGGGGGGTCTGTTGAGGGGGTGAAGTCTGTCAAGTGCGCAGGATTACTGCTTAGAAGGCCTAATTACATGCAGAAATAGAAAGTGCGCGCCATAGGTGCACTGCAAAATTTTAGGGGTGTGACTTTGTGTGGAAGGGGCGTGGCCACATAATAGTGCCAATTCACATTACACCACACAGTGGTGCCGCTTATACACATTGCACCAGGTAGAACCTCCTATACACACTGCGCCAAGTAGAGCATGTTATACATATTCCGCCAGATAGAGCACGTTCTACACTTTGCGTCAAGTAGGGCACGGTATACACTTTGCACCAGGCAGAGCACATTATACACATTGCACCAGGTAAAGCACATTTTACATATTGCACCAGGCAGAGCACGTTATACACATTGCACCAGGCAGAGCAAGGTATACACATTGCACCAGGTAGAGCTCCTTATATACCTGTACATCACACCAGGAAGAGGCCCCTTTTAAACATTACTCCAGGTAAAGCCTTTGTAACGCATTATTCCAGGCAGAGCCCCCTTTTACACATTACTCCAGGTCTCTCGGAGTGACTGCGTGTGACGTCACAGCCACATCGAAAACGGTCTCGGCGGCGTCTGTAGCAGGAGTGGCGTGTGGGGGGTGCTGGACATTAGGGGTTGCCTGTGTGCACCAGGCATACCCCACACCCCACCCCCCGTGCGCACGTATATGTCTATATACCAGTAAGGACAAGGTACTATTAATGTACTGCAGCAGGAGGTAACCAAGGAACGTAATTACTTCTTGTTTACCATCATCTTATTCAAATGAAGATACAGGATAAATTATTGTAATATATTAACACAATATATTACTATAATTTATTCATCCTGATGGAAAAAACAAAAATACTCTGTTGTTCATCTCCTGCTACATTAAGAGTACCCATTGGTATTATAATAAACTCACTGTTATAATGCCCCCCCCCGCCTCCCAAAGCACTCACCCAGCAGATTGTTACCACCACCCCCCACACACACACACACCTCCCCAAACACCCAGCGGCTCTCTCCCCCCTCCCCAGTAAACTCACCAGCAAAACTCCTCACTCGAAGCTCGGCAGTGGCACTCAGCAGCAGCACGGACAAGCTTAGTGCGGCCAGCGCACAAAGGACCCTACCGCGGCTTCGGCTTTAGTGAGCTTCTGTTCACCTACAGAAGCTCAGATTGCAGCGGCCATGCGTGGGGGGGGGGGGGGGGAGAACGGCCAATGCGGGGAGCAGGGGACCCAGCTCCCTGGGATCTGATCCGGGGTTCCAGCGTCCCAATCGCCGCTGGTCATACAGATTGTGTACAAATGGAGGCAATTCCAGATCAACAAAGATCACGCCAAGAGCAAGGCATCTAATAGTTCACAAGGTCACAAAGGAATCCAAGGTAACCTCTAAGCAACTTGAGGCCTTTCTGACATTAGCTGTTAATGTTCATGAGTCCACCATCAGGAGGACACTGAACAATGGTTTGCAAGGAGCTCAAGGCTGGCTCGCAAGAAAATTACTTGAACCTTATAACCTCCTGTTTGGGACTGACATAGCATTAGAGAATATTTAGAGAGATGAATCACAAAATATAGATTTAGAGCTCAGGGCTGGCTCACAGAAAAATTGCTTAAACCTTAGGAACTGACATAACATATAAGAATATCTTACAATCAAAAGCTACTGTTGGTAGAGAACATGCAGTAGAGAGATAAATTATAGTAAATAGCAAGTCGATAATTGATGTCCATAGGGGCATGAGCGGGGAGATGGTAGAATCAATAAGTACTTTGTACAGTAGTCCTGTAGCTGTATAGTGCCGCTGCAGGAGTAAATTATTTGTGGGGGAGAAAATATATAGTCTGGTAGTTGGTAATCCAAAAGTATACTACAGCGACCACGCTTTGTGCGGCCAGTGTTAACCAGGCATCCCCCAGGCGTGCACCCGCTGACAGTGAGAGACGCGGCCGCCCGCTTCCGGACTGGGCGTTGCCGCGGTGACGTAACAAAGGACGCCGCTCGACGTACGTTTCACCTAGGTAGGCTTCGTAGGCTGTGAGCCAGCCCTGAGCTCTAAATCTATATTTTGTGATTCATCTCTCTAAATATTCTCTAATGCTATGTCAGTCCCTAACAGGAGGTTATAAGGTTCAAGTAATTTTCTTGCGAGCCAGCCTTGAGCTCTAAACCTATACCTTTTGACTCATCATTTCTGCTCCTATATTCATGGAGCAAACAGCAGTGCACACTCTTTAATGTTTCCTTTGTTTTGTTCCTTTATTTATGGTGCAAATAACAATGCACATTCTCCAGTGCTTTCATTGATTGTTTGCTTTACAATTCTGTGTGAGCCAGCCCTGAGCTCTTAATATACCTGTGTGTACTGAATTTGCTATATATACAACATAATTTTTTGAGAGCACATTTTCTACACTATCACTTAGTAATCATTTGAGCGGTGTGTAGAGTCTTCTATGATCATTTATCTTCCCAATTTTTGAGACATACATATTTAACACCTCTCCATTATATGATTTCCCTTTCTCTTTCCATTCCACTTATTCACCACACACTCTTCTCTGGAAATATCTCTCGGACTATTTTTGGTCTTGATCTATGCAAAGTACAATAAGCAGAGTGTGACCTATCTTTCTCCTTCACTAACGGCCCATGGCCATACTACCCTGAATACGCCCGATCTTGTCCAATCTCGGAAGCTAAGCAGATATGGCCTGGTCAGTATTAGGAAGGGAAACCTCCTGGGAATACCAGGTGCAGTGGGCCATTTTTAAGGAAAAGAGCTGCCTATAACTCAGAATAAATTCCACACACTCTCTTATTTGGAAAAACTATTTCAGACTAATATGGCACCGACCTATTAGAGTACAGAACTAGTGGTGGTCTCCTCCTTTCCTTTTCCTTTCTCTCTTTTCCTCCATCTTTGGCCCACTGCCATACTACCCTGAATACGCCCGATCTTGTCCGATCTCGGAAGCTAAACAGGCATGGCCTGGTCAGTATCAGGACGGGTAACTTCCTGAGAATACCAGGTGCAGTGGGCCCCCACTCTCCGTCCAATACCCCAAAACCCCTCCCATCCAAACCCCCACTCCCTTTCTCTCCCTCCTCCCCCCCCCCCACCAAGGGAAGTCTAACTACTCTTCCCACTCCATTCCTACTACATTCATCTTGAGTTCCTTTTATAAACCTTAGAAGTTCTGCTTATATCTACCAAAGATATCCATAATTTAGGCATGCACAGTGATTTCCTGGATACCCGGGACCTTAAGAAACCATTCGGTATCCTCTACCACCTCTTTGATATTTTCACCTATCCATTTATCTTATACCCCATTTGTTAAAAAGGTTAAATAAGATTTTTTATACACAGATAACATCAGACACGAGTCTCAATTTTTTGACAAAAAAGTTTTTTTATTCAAGGATTGATTAAAGGTTAAGTTTTAATATTTCTCGCTACACATACTACTTCAAACATAACAAAAGAGTGCTCCCAACAAAAGGGTTTTTTGTATTTCTCTCCTTCCTTTCCAAATTGTGTTTGAAAAATGACAGGAGCTGGTTGGCTCGTCATTTATCACTCATTATCGGTCTACACTTTATTACTTGTTAAGGCTTAGGACCTTATTCAGTAAGGATTACAATTTCTGCTAAAAAGCAGTTGCTGGAACTTCCGGTGGGTGGACCTGACAGATGACCGCATTTTAGATCACCTTTAGCGCTGGGAGCAGTGCCCCGTTTCCATCTGGGCACCTGCAGGAGATAACGGTGGGCAAGTGGTTGCTGGTCCTGGCTCCCCACCGCTCGTTATACCCCGGACCCGAGGCGTTTGTTAGACGCTGGTGCTACCTGCCGCCATCGCGGATCCTCTCATCCTCAGCGTCTGTGTGCACCAGCCAGGAACACAGAGCCGCGATCAGCTGCCTCACCGCTGTCAGTGGCAGTAACATTGCCGGCAGGACTTCCAGCTCCGGGACCTCTGTGATCCTCATCTGCAGCTCCCGTCTGCTTCCTTCACCCGCGGCAGCCATCTTGAACCTCCTGAATGCTGTGGACACCTGGGCAGGATCTGACACAAGAGGCCCTGCTCGCTGCTGCAGATTGCCGGCCTGGTTCACTCCCACTAAACTACAGTATCCTCCACCGTTGATCCTGACCGTGCCAGGGGCTCCAGCTGCGGGTGCACAAGTCCGGGAAGCAGGTACCACGCTGGTCACTGCCTGCTTTCTGCGGACACTGCACCCAAGGATAGGGGTCAATTTTCCCTCTCTTCCAGGCCCTCATAAGCTCTCCCCTGTTGGGGATCATCACCCCCATGCTGCTCCTCATTTGCCAACTACCTCTGTGTCCCAGCGGCTGCATTGGGGAACAGAGGGCCCCCTTCTTCTCTCCCTCTACTTGGGCATCCTGATAAGTGTTTAAGACAGGCCCTTTACACTGTGCCCTGTCTTTCCCACACAGTCAACGTTTTTGCTGCTGCTGCATATACCCTTGAGTGAAGCCAAGTGTTACATGAGGCAGCATAATTGTCGCTGCTGCTGCTGCAAATGTGAGCACCTAAGTCAGGCTTGTCCAACCCGCGGCCCGCGGGCCGCATGCGGCCCAGGTCGGCTAGTAATGCGGCCCAGTGCAATTTTTTATTTTTTAAGAAATTCTATTCTAAAGTTTTCTAAAGTTTCAAGTTTGGGGAGCCAGCAGCACTAGACGCGGCTCTCTGTGCTTCCGGGATGCGGGCGCAGGCACATCGCGCGTGTGACGTCATGACGTCGCACGCGCATGTGACGTCACACGCGTGCACCCGGCTAGAGAGAGCACGGAGCTGGAGGCGGGAGTCTCTGGCGCCGGCGGCCGCGGCTAAACTAGCAAATCCTGGCTAAAAAAAGTAGGTGCGTGTTGCGGGCGGCTACCGGTACATGGTGTCCTTGCCAAACCCCCTTCCTTTCACTCCATACAAGACTGGGCAACACTTCAGGTTCTACGAGAGGACTTCCCCCTTCTGAAATAAAAGCATTCAGGCCATCAGCTGCAAGGCACAATTCTCTGTAAAGGAGTCCGGGCAGGAGGGGCAGACCGGGGCTTACATTTCAAATGTAGTTTTTTTCCCTTTACAATAAGCACAAATCAGGACAAATCTTTATTGAATGTTTAAGAGTTTTTCTTATGTTAATGAACAAAAGACTCAGCTGGTTTCATTTCTATTAAGTAAACTTGTTACATTCATTGAGAAAATAGCAGTGGTCTCCCCTAGTGAAACAGTATACGTTGAAGGGAGAGAGGAAAAAACAAAAAACAAAATAGCAGTCCCGACTGGAATATAAATGTGTGTCCTCTTTTGCCCTTTCCAATCCCCTACTGCAGCCTTTCCTGTTGTTTCTCTGTGGTTTGTCCTATAAATAATGTGATTTTATTTGTTTTCAGCCTTTAACTGCGCATCTTCCTGCACAACCTGTCCCGTAAGGCCTGCCACCTACAGAATTGTATTTTAAAAGCCTCAAACATCACTGTATATTAAGTAGTGATGTGCACCGGAAATTTTTCGGGTTTTGTGTTTTGGTTTTGGATTCGGTTCCGGTGGCTGAGAAACAATGTCAAACATCTCACTAACTTCATTTCCAAGTAAGTTTAATATGTTAACTATGTTTTATATGTTTTTTTTTTGGATGATCAGGTATCGTTACTGTTATTTTATTTTATGTGCGGCCCAAACCAAATTTTCATCTTCTAATGTGGCCCAGGGAAGGTGAAAGGTTGGACACCCCTGACCTAAGTGATCTCTGTGTCATCGTGTCTACTATTGCGTTCTGCATGTGCACCTGTGAAATACCAAGTGATATTTGACACCGTGACTGCTGCTGCCTGTACCCCTGTAGGACACCCAGTAATATGACACCATATCTGCTGCTGCTGCTACTTGTGCACCTGTAAGACACCCAGTGATATATGACACCATGGGGGTAATTCCAAGTTGATCGCAGCAGGAAATTTTTTAGCAGTTGGGCAAAACCATGTGCACTGCAGGGGGGGCAGATATAACATGTGCAGAGAGAGATAGATTTGGGTGTGGTGAGTTCAATCTGCAATCTAAATTGCAGTGTAAAAATAAAGCAGCCAGTATTTACCCTGCACAGAAACAAAATAACCCACCCAAATCTAACTCTCTCTGCACATGTTATATCTGCCTCCCCTGCAGTGCACATGGTTTTGCCCAACTGCTAAAAAAATATCCTGCTGCGATCAACTTGGAATTACCCCCCATATCTGCATCTGTTGTTACTGCTTGTGCCTCTGTGAGATCAGTGAGATCTAAGACACCGTGACCCTCATTCCGAGTTGATCGCAACTTATTGCTGCCCGTGCAATCAACTTGACGCCACCTATGGGGGAGTGTATTTTAGCGTAGCAGGGCTGCGATCATTTGTGCAGCCCTGCTATGCTAAAAAAGTTTACTGCAAAACAAGACCAGGGTCAGACTTACTTACCCAGTGTGACGGATCCAGCGACGAAGGTCCCGGGATCGACGTCAGACATCCGCCCTCCAAACGCCTGGACATGCCTGCGTTCGGATCTCCACGCCTGGAAAACGGTGAGTAGACGCCCCGGAAAAACCTCCCCGCTGTCAATCTTCTTGCGATCGCGCTAGCGATCACTTTCTTCTTTATTCTGGTCGCTGCCTGCTGATGCGCGTCCGTATTGCAGCCACCGCGCATGCACAGTTCCGACCTGTTCACACCGCAGTGAAGAACCTCTGCGTGCGAATGGGTCGGAATGACCCCTAGTGTTTGCGGTCGCTGCTGCTGCATACGCACCTGTGAGACGTCCACTAACATTTAGGATTCCACATCATTTTTGTGACACTTCTTCTCTGCTCTATACCGGGTCATACTGGTTCACCAACCCTGATCATGGAAAGATAATATGTCACCAAAACACCACGGGTGACCAAAGGCTCTCAAAATAAAAATAAAACAACGTCCAAAGGCAAGGATAAAGATGCCTATTCGGATCACTCTCTTTCCCCCACATCTCCCGACCAGGGAGATTCCACGGATGGGCTGGCTGTGACTGCCAAATTCAGTCCTTCCTCTGTTCAACGGGCCAAAGAAATCTCTGACATTATTTTGCCTTTTCTAGATGCTAAATTGGCTCCATTGATATTAACTCGGCAGCTGCTCAAATAACACGACACACCAAACATCTTGTGGAGGCAGAAGACCGCATTTCCACTTTAGAGGATGGTCTTCACGAGGCAGTATCACAATTGCAAATACATGACGCCACCCTTGCGGCTTTAACCGAAAAAAATCAAAGATCTGGAAAATTGCAATTGGCGATACAACTTACGCCTTATTGGCCTTCCGGAATCGGTCCGCCCCAAAGATCTTATGGATCTGGTCTCTCACTGGCTCCCTGAGACTCTGGGTCTTCCTTCTTCTCCTACATCATACTTAGTGGAAAGGGCGCACCGTCTCGGTCCTGACAAACAGTCATTTCAACAATACCCTAGATCGGTGATCTTCAAGCTTTTGAATTAGCTGGACAAGGTGAAAATCATTGAGGCTTACCGCAAATCCAACAATCTTTGCTATGAGGACTCCAAACTGCTCCTTTTTCAGGACTTTTCAAGTTTCTCTCCGGTACGCAAAGAACTTTTTTCAAAAGACATTCGATTTGCCCTCCTTTACCCTGCTAAGCTGAGGATCTTTCATGCCGGCAAACCACACTATTTCGAAACCCCTGATACTGCTCGCAATTTCCTACGCTCTTTATCCTCCTCTGATTTCCGCATGGCCGATGCTGTTTGACTGAACATGACTTGATAAGTATTGCCCAGTCTAATCTCCTTTTTCTTTTTCAATGGATGACACAATGTTATGTTTATTTTTCTGTTTTTACTGTTAATGTTGCGGGATATTTCCCCCGCTATAATGTGGATGCCTGAGCGGAGACAACTCCCCTCTCTGTTTCTCCTACCCATTCCCCACTATCCTTCTCTTACTAGTCTTGATAATAATAAGAATTTACTTACCGATAATTCTATTTCTCATAGTCCGTAGTGGATGCTGGGGACTCCGTAAGGACCATGGGGAATAGCGGCTCCGCAGGAGACTGGGCACATCTAAAGAAAGCTTTAGGACTATCTGGTGTGCACTGGCTCCTCCCCCTATGACCCTCCTCCAAGCCTCAGTTAGGATACTGTGCCCGGACGAGCGTACACAATAAGGAAGGATTTTGAATCCCGGGTAAGACTCATACCAGCCACACCAATCACACCGTATAACCTGTGATCTGAACCCAGTTAACAGCATGATAACAGAGGAGCCTCTGAAAGATGGCTCACAACAATAATAACCCGATTTTTGTAACAATAACTATGTACAAGTATTGCAGACAATCCGCACTTGGGATGGGCGCCCAGCATCCACTACGGACTATGAGAAATAGAATTATCGGTAAGTAAATTCTTATTTTCTCTAACGTCCTAAGTGGATGCTGGGGACTCCGTAAGGACCATGGGGATTATACCAAAGCTCCCAAACGGGCGGGAGAGTGCGGATGACTCTGCAGCACCAAATGAGAGAACTCCAGGTCCTCCTCAGCCAGGATATCAATTTTGTAGAATTTTACAAACGTATTTGCTCCTGACCAAGTAGCTGCTCGGCAAAGTTGTAAAGCCGAGACCCCTCGGGCAGCCGCCCAAGATGAGCCCACCTTCCTTGTGGAGTGGGCATTTACAGATTTTTGGCTGTGGCAGGCCTGCCACAGAATGTGCAAGCTGAATTGTACTACAAATCCAACGAGCAATAGTCTGCTTAGAAGCAGGAGCACCCAGCTTGTTGGGTGCACACAGGATAAACAGCGAGTCAGATTTCCTGACTCCAGCCGTCCTGGAAACATATATTTTCAGGGCACTGACAACGTCTAGCAACTTGGAGGCCTCCAAGTCCCTAGTAGCCGCAGGCACCACCAATAGGTTGGTTCAGGTGAGACGCTGAAACCACCTTGGGGAGAAACTGAGGACGAGTCCTCAATTCCGCCCTGTCCGAATGGAAAATCAGATAAGGGCTTTTTAAGGATAAAGCCGCCAATTCTGACACGCGCCTGGCCCAGGCCAGGGCCAACAGCATGACCACTTTCCATGTGAGATATTTTAACTCCACAGATTTAAGTGGTTCAAACCAATGTGACTTTTGGAACCCAAAACTACATTGAGATCCCAAAGTGCCACTGGAGGCACAAAAGGAGGCTGTATATGCAGTACCCCTTTTACAAACGTCTGAACTTCAGGGACTGAAGCTAGTTCTTTTTGGAAGAAAATTGACAGGGCCGAAATTTGAACCTTAATGGACCCCAATTTCAGGCCCATAGACACTCCTGTTTGCAGGAAATGTAGGAATCGACCCAGTTGAATTTCCTCCGTCGGGCCTTACTGGCCTCGCACCACGCAACATATTTTCGCCAATTGCGGTGATAATGTTTTTGCGGTTACATCCTTCCTGGCTTTGATCAGGATAGGGATGACTTCATCCGGAATGCCTTTTTTCCTTCAGGATCCGGCGTTCAACCGCCATGCCGTCAAACGCAGCCGCGGTAAGTCTTGGAACAGACAGGGTCCTTGCTGGAGCAGGTCCCTTCTTAGAGGTAGAGGCCACGGATCCTCCGTGAGCATCTCTTGAAGTTCCGGTTACCAAGTCCTTCTTGGCCAATCCGGAACCACGAATATAGTGCTTACTCCTCTCCATCTTATCAATCTCAGTACCTTGGGTATGAGAGGCAGAGGAGGGAAAACATACCCTGACTGGTACACCCACGGTGTTACCAGAGCGTCTACAGCTTATTGCCTGAGGGTCCCTGGACCTGGCGCAATACCTGTCGAGTTTTTAATCATGTGGAAGACTTCTGGGTGAAGTCCCCACTCTCCCGGGTGGAGGTCGTGCTGAGGAAGTCTGCTTCCCAGTTGTCCACTCCCGGAATGAATACTGCTGACAGTGCTATCACATGATTTTCCGCCCAGCGAAGAATCCTTGCAGCTTCTGCCATTGCCCTCCTGCTTCTTGTGCCACCCTGTCTGTTTACGTGGGTGACTGCCGTGATGTTGTCCGACTGGATCAACACCGGCTGACCTTGAAGCAGAGGTCTTGCTAAGCTTAGAGCATTGTAAATGTCCCTTAGCTTCAGGATATTTATGTGAAGTGATGTCTCCAGGCTTGACCATAAGCCCTGGATATTCCTTCCCTGTGTGACTGCTCCCCAGCCTCGCAGGCTGGCATCCGTGGTCACCAGGACCCAGTCCTGAATGCCTAATCTGCGGCCCTCTAGAAGATGAGCACTCTGCAACCACCACAGGAGGGACACCCTTGTCCTTGGTGACAGGGTTATCCGCTGATGCATCTGAAGATGCGATCCGGAACATTTGTCCAGCAGGTCCCACTGGAAAGTTCTTGCGTGGAATCTGCCGAATGGGATTGCTTCGTAGGAAGCCACCATTTTACCCAGAACCCTTGTGCATTGATGCACTGAGACTTGGCTCGGTTTTAGGAGGTTCCTGACTAGCTCGGATAACTCCCTGGCTTTCTCCTCCGGGAGAAACACCTTTTTCTGGACTGTGTCCAGGATCATCCCTAGGAACAGAAGACACGTCGTCGGAACCAGGTGCGATTTTGGAATATTGAGAATCCAATTGTGCTGCCGCAACACTACCTGAGATAGTGCTACACCGACCTCCAACTGTTCCCTGGATCTTACCCTTATCAGGGAATTGTCCAAGGAAGGGATAACTAAAATTCACTTCCTTCGAAGGAATATCATCATTTCGGCCATTACCTTGGTAAAGACCCGGGGTACCGTGTACCATCCATACGGCAGCGTCTGAACTGATAGTGACAGTTCTGTACCATAAACCTGAGGTACCCTTGGTGAGAAGGGTAAATTTTGACATGAAGGTAAGCATCCTTGATGTCCCGAGACATCATGTAGTCCCCTTCTTCCAGGTTCGCAATCACTGCTCTGAGTGACTCAATCTTGAATTTGAACCTCTGTACGTAAGTGTTCAAAGATTTTAGATTTAGAATCGGTCTCACCGAGCCGTCCGGCTTCGGTACCACAACAGTGTGGAATAATACCCCGTTCCCTGTTGCAGGAGGGGTATCTTGATTATCACCTGCTGGGAATACAGCTTGTGAATGGCTTCCAAAACTGTCTCCCTGTCAGAAGGAGACATCGGTAAAGCCGACTTTAGGAAACGGCGAGGGGGAGACGTCTCGAATTCTAATTTGTACCCCTGAGATATCACCTGAAGGATCCAGGGGTCTACTTGCGAGTGAGCCCACTGCGCGCTGAAATTCATTGAGACGGGCCCCCCACCGTGCCTGATTCTGCTTGTAAAGCCCCAGCGTATACTGAGGGCTTGGCAGAGGCGGGAGAGGGTTTCTGTTCCTGGGAACTAGCTGATTTTTGCAGCCTTTTTCCTCTCCCTCTGTCACGGGGCAGAAATGAGGAACCTTTTGCCCGCTTGTCCACGAAAAGACTGCGCCTGATAATACGGCGTCTTCTCATGTTGAGAGGCGACCTGGGGTACAAACGTGGAATTCCCAGCTGTTGCCGTGGCCACCAGGTCTGAAAGACCGACCCCAAATAACTCCTCCCTTAATAAAGCAATACTTCCAAATGCCGTTTGGAATACGCATCACCTGACCACTGACGTGTCCATAACCCTCTACTGGTAGAAATGGACAACGCGCTTAGACTTGATGCCAGTCGGCAAATATTCCGCTGTGCATCACGCATATATAAAAATGCATATTTTAAATGCTCTATAGGCAAAAATATACTGTCCCTATCTAGGGTATCAATATTTTCAGTCAGGGAATCCGACCACGCCAACCCAGCACTGCACATCCAGGCTGAGGCGATTGCTGGTCGCAGTATAACACCAGTATGTGTGTAAATACCTTTTAGGATACCCTCCTGCTTTCTATCAGCAGGATCCTTAAGGGCGGCCATCTCAGGCGAAGGTAGAGCCCTTACAAGCGTGTGAGCGCTTTATCCCCCCTAGGGGGTGTTTCCCAACGCACCCTAACCTCTGGCGGGAAAGGATATAATGCCAATAACATTTTAGAAATTATCCGTTGTTATCGGGGGAAACCCACGCATCATCACACACCTCATTTAATTTCTCAGATTCAGGAAAACTACAGGTAGTTTTTCCTCACCGAACATAATACCCCTTTTTTTTTTTTTGGTGGTACTCGTATTATCAGAAATGTGTAAAACATTTTTCATTGCCTCAATCATGTAACGTGTGGCCCTACTGGAAGTCACATTCGTCTCTTCACCGTCGACACTGGAGTCAGTATCCGTGTCGGCGTCTATATCTGCCATCTGAGGTAACGGGCGCTTTAGAGCCCCTGACGGCCTATGAGACGTCTGGACAGGCACAAGCTGAGTAGCCGGCTGTCTCATGTCAACCACTGTCTTTTATACAGAGCTGACACTGTCACGTAATTCCTTCCAACAGTTCATCCACTCAGGTGTCGACCCCCTAGGGGGTGACATCACTATTACAGGCAATCTGCTCCGTCTCCACATCATTTTTCTCCTCATACATGTCGACACAAAAGTACCGACATACAGCACACACACAGGGAATGCTCTGATAGAGGACAGGACCCCACTAGCCCTTTGGGGAGACAGAGGGAGAGTTTGCCAGCACACACCAGAGCGCTATATATATACAGGGATAACCTTATATAAGTGTTTTTCCCCTTATAGCTGCTGTATAGTTAATACTGCGCCTAATTAGTGCCCCCCTCTCTTTTTTTAACCCTTTCTGTAGTGTAGTGACTGCAGGGGAGAGACAGGGAGCTTCCCTCCAACGGAGCTGTGAGGGAAAATGGCGCCAGTGTGCTGAGGAGATAGGCTCCGCCCCTTTTTCGCGGACTTTTCTCCTGCTTTTTTATGGATTCTGGCAGGGGTTAAATGCATCCATATAGCCCAGGAGCTATATGTGATGCATTTTTTTGCCATCCAATGTGTTTTTATTGCGTCTCAGGGCGCCCCCCCCCCAGCGCCCTGCACCCTCAGTGACCGAAGTGTGAAGTGTGCTGAGAGCAATGGCGCACAGCTGCAGTGCTGTGCGCTACCTTGTTGAAGACAGGACGTCTTCTGCCGCCGATTTTCCGGACCTCTTCTGCCTTCTGGCTCTGTAAGGGGGCCGGCGGCGCGGCTCTGGGACCCATCCAAGCTGGGCCTGTGATCGTCCCTCTGGAGCTAATGTCCAGTAGCCTAAGAAGCCCAATCCACTCTGCACGCAGGTGAGTTCGCTTCTTCTCCCCTTAGTCCCTCGATGCAGTGAGCCTGTTGCCAGCAGGTCTCACTGAAAATAAAAAAACTAATCTAAAACTTTCACTAAGAAGCTCAGGAGAGCCCCTAGTGTGCACCCTTCTCGTTCGGGCACAGAGATCTAACTGAGGCTTGGAGGAGGGTCATAGGGGGAGGAGCCAGTGCACACCAGATAGTCCTAAAGCTTTCTTTAGATGTGCCCAGTCTCCTGCGGAGCCGCTATTCCCCATGGTCCTTACGGAGTCCCCAGCATCCACTTAGGACGTTAGAGAAAATTTAATTGTTTTGTGATGGTTCTTAGAACTGTCAATTTGCGTTTAAAATTTTTAAAACTATTTGGACAGGTAGTACTTGTTACATGTTGTTGTTGCACTTACACGTATTGTATTATGTCTTGTTTTTCTGGTTTACTTTTTGTATTTCTTTTTGCAAGTTATCTTTGGTCCCTCCCTTGCTCACTCGGACAGGTGGATGGACGCTTCCTTATGGCTTCCCCTTCCATGTTTCACCAGACTGGGTGTTGGATGATGTTGAAGTCTTCTGATACTGCTGTCCTCACGGACAAATTGAAGACTTCTCTTAAGCTGGTCTCTTGGAATGTGGAAGGGTTGAACACCCCAATAAAGCGGAAGAAAATTGTAAGTCCTCGCAAAAAAAATTCTCTACGATGTGGTGTTTTTACAAGAGACGCATAGGCGGCTCACAGACCCGAATGTAGTGTGAGATAATTGGATTGGTGATTATAAATGTGCCTCTTACACTACGAAAACTAGGGGAGTGATGCTCTTATTTAATAAATCTTTGCATTATGATATTAAGGATGAATGGATTGATCCTGATGGGAGATTTTTATTTTTGGATATTGAACGGGAATGGTTTACCTTAGCATGTATTTACGCCCCAACAGGACAAATATGGATTTTTTCCTACCCTCTTTGTTAACCTACACGGTTGGATGGAAGTTTCTTTAATTTTGGGGAGTGATGTAAATGTAGTATTTAACCCTTCCCTCTGTGTGTCAGGATGGCCCAGGCAGACTGGCTCCAGTAGATCTGCCCCATGCACCTTATAATTATTGCTAGACGCCATTACAAGTTATGGACCCCTGGAGGTTCTTACATCCTGACTCTAGGGAATACACCTTTTTCTCTCATCCACATAATGTATTCTATCGTTTAGCTTATTGGTTGCTCTCTGGTTCATTGATTCATAGAGTCAGACTCGACCATAGCTAACATACTCTTATCTGATCATGCCCCCATTACCTTTACACTTACCCTATCAACGCCTCGTCCATATTCTCATAATTGGTGCTTCCCAGACTACCTAGCCTCCTCTGATGATTTTAAACTTTACTTAACCCAATCCTTTCTTAACTATGCCCAAGATAATAGTGTCCATACGGATGATATAAATCTTTTTGGCAGGCTTCAAAACCAGTCCTTCAGGGGCCACATATTATCCTATGTCGCTACTAAGAAAAAACATTTCCAGGCCAGATTGTCCCATGCAACCCTCGCAGTTACCTCCGCATACTCGCGACTGCTAGCTAATCCTTCTGAATCTAATCGACTATTATACAAGGATGCCAGGTTGATCCATGACACCCTTTGCGCTGAGCAGGCTAAACTATTCTTATCATTCCAATCTAATAAGTATTTCCAATGGGGTAATCACCCCAGGAAATTGTTGGCTAACTTAGTGAAAGCCTCCTCGACCCCTAAACACATCCTGTCCATTCAAACTGGTCAGAGTTCCATAGCACTGACTCCGGAGACAATTAGTGATGTTTTCCTTGATTTTTTTGAAACCCTCTACACTGCAACCCCTGATCAGCCCATCAAGGGCCTGGACTTCTTAACTCAGGTAGGCCTCCCTACCCTATCTGACGATGATAGAGAACTTCTTAGTTCTCCTATCACAGACGCAGAGTTGAAGATGGTGATTAAATCTTTACCTAATGGGAAGGCCCCCGGTTCAGATGGCCTATCTGCCGCATACTACAAACTCCTCTCCCCACACGTTCAGGAACATCTTTCTAGACTCTATATTTCAAGCCTTACAGGTCATTCGGCCACTCTTGATTTTAATACCGCCAGGGTAATCGTTATACCCAAACCGAATAAAGAACCTACCTTAGTTTCTTCTTATAGACCTATTTCCCTCTTGAATCAAGATTTCAAGATTTTTACTAAAATTCTTGCTTCCTGCCTCCAGTTGGTTTTGCCTAAATTATTACATCCTGCACAGATGGGTTTTTTTTGTAATAGACATTCAGTTCGTAATGTCCGGTCATTGTTGGCGGCTATGATTAAGACACATAACTCTCGGGAGACGGGATACATAGACCTCAGTTGTGACATCGATAATGCCTTTGACAGGGTCTCCTGGGTGCACTTAAGTAGAATTCTTCAACATCAGGAATTTGGCCCGGACTTTGTACATGTGTTTCACACCCTATACCACCAACCACTAGCTTATTTGACAATTAATGCCCATAACACCCGTTATTTTACATTGCATCGTGGCACCAGGCAAGGCTGTCCCCTCTCCCCACTTTTATTCAACTTGGCATTAGACCCCATTTTTCTGCATTTTATAAAGGAAGATAGATGGCATGGAATTACATTGGACCATCTGGAACTTAAATTCTCGCCATTTGCAGATGACATCTTGCTTTATTTTAGTAACCCCTGTGTGGCACTTCCCCAATTTGCTCTCCATTTTGAATTCCTTTGAATTAGTGTCTGGGTTTAAAATTAACTATTCAAAAACTGAAGCTTTGGCCTTTTTTCTCTCTCCCAAAACTGGCTGGGGTACTTCGTTCCCCTTCCACTGGGCGTCAGATGATAATATCACACATCTTGGTATAAAAATCCCTAATCATCCCTCAAAACGATACACCTTAAATTTTTCATCCCTTCTTTCCAGGACTTATACGGATTTCTCTACATGGGCTCACCTCCCTTTGACATACACTGGCCACTGCCATTTATATAAAATGATAACCTTACCATGGTTTTTAAATACATTGCAGATGCTCCCATTGATCCCGCCTAAAGATACGTTCACCCAACCAAACAAAGCATTGACCAAATTTATTTGGGCAGGTAAACGGCCAAGGATCTTGCTATTTAAATTACAACAACCACAGACCCTGAGTGGTCTAAACTTACCGTATTTGCGCACTTATGCAATGGCGGCAAACTATAGAGTTGCTTTGGACTGGTTTAATGGACGCATTATATATGCAAACCAACAGCTAGAACAAACCTTCTTACCGAATTGGGACCTGGTCTCCTTACTCCATGCCTGAGTTTGTAAAATATAATGTCCCCAAATAGAGCCTGAACTGTGTAGGGTAGGTTCTCCACACTTCGCCTGGATTCCGCATCTGCAGATCATTGGCGTAGCCAGAGTCCCCTGCGAGCTAATACAGACATGGAGGATTTCCACGCAGTTAGCGTACCCAGGTCTTTCATGGATTCCACCATGAACCCCGCAGAATCCTGTGTTACGTAAAAACAATTCAATGTCACTACTATCCATTGCATCCAAATCCTCTAGTAATGTTTACCATTTTACTATGGCTTTAGAAATCCATGCACAGGCAATAGTGGGGCCTTAACGCCACTCCTGAAGCAGTGTGTATGGATTTGAGCGTAATGTCAATCTTACGATCAGCCGGTTCTTTCAACACGGTAAAACCAGGGACAGGTAAAACCACCTTTTTGAGACAGATGCGTCAACAATTGGTGGGTTTTCCCATTTTCTCCTCTCTTCCTCAGGAAAAAGCAACCAACTCTTTTTGGGATCTGGAATTTTTTCTACGTGTTTCCCCAGGATTTTTCAAATATAGCATTTATTTCTTTAGATGCGGGAAAGGTTAGCGGGGCTCTCTTATTATCAGTGAAGTAAGCCTCCTCAACCTGCTCAGGTGTAGTGTCATTAATGTTTAACACATCCCTAATGGCCCCCTCAGCTCGTCCCCATTACCATCTGAAGTATAAGAATCGGTATCAGTGTCATCTTGCATAATTTGGGCAAGTGCACGTTTCTGTGGGAACATGCTAGGGGATTTTGCAGGAATAGGGACAGAGCCTGACAAAACTGCTCTAGACTTCTTCAACACCTGAGTTTCAGTCTCAGTATTAGCTTCAACAAAAGGAATCGGAGACAAAGCATTACAATCCTGAGTACATGGAATGGATCCCTCCTGAGAGGAAACCTCTTCTGCAGCATATGACACAGAGGGGTAAATTTACTAAGATTCGTAATTTCCGAAAAAAGGTCAAAGTTCAATCACGAATGACATCGACAGTGTAAAACTGCAACTTTTTGAATTGATTACGATGGATTTACTAAGCTGTCGTATTCGGGTTTTTCTTTTCTTCCGATGTCGATGTCATTCGTGGTTTTTTACCTATTTTTACGGCAGTGATTAGCAAAACACTGCCGACTTTTTTTACAATCAATCTCGGCCGGATCTGTGTGATCCGTGCTGGGGTTTATTTTTTTTATTTTTTTTAATTAAACACTGTAAAATAATAAAAAAAAATGCGTGGGGTCCCCCCTCCTAAGCATAACCAGCCTCGGGCTCTTTGAGCCGATCCTGGTTGCAAAAATATGGGGAAAAAAATGACAGGGGTTCCCCCATATTTAAGCAACCAGCATCGGGCTCTGCGCCTGGTCCTGGTCCCAAAAATACGGGGGACAAAAAGAGTAGGGGTCCCCCGTATTTTTAAAACCAGCACCGGGCTCCACTAGCTGGACAGATAATGCCACAGCCGGGGGTCACTTTGATATAGTGCCCTGCGGCCGTGGCATCAAAAATCCAACTAGTCACCCCTGGCCGGGGTACCCTGGGGGAGTGGGGACCCCTTCAATCAAGGGGTCCCCCCCCCCCCAGCCACCCAAGGGCCAGGGGTGAAGCCCGAGGCTGTCCCCCCCCATCCAATGGGCTGCGGATGGGGAGGCTGATAGCCTTTGTTGTAAAAGAAAATATATTGTTTTTAGTAGCAGTACTACAAGGCCCAGCAAGCCTCCCCCGCATGCTGGTACTTGGAGAACCACAAGTACCAGCATGCGACGGAAAAACGGGCCCGCTGGTACCTGTAGTACTACTACTAAAAAAATACCCAAAAAAAGACAAGACACACACACCGTGAAAGTATAATTTTATTACATACATACACACATACATACTTACCTTAAGTTCCCACGCAGGTCGGTCCTCTTCTCCAGTAGAATCCAAGGGGTACCTGTTGAAGAAATTATACTCACGAGATCCAGGGGTCCAGGCTCCTCGGGAAATCCAGGGGTAATCCACGTACTTGACAAAAAAAACAAAACGGTGTCCCGACCACGAACTGAAAGGGGACCCATGTTTGCACATGGGTCACCTTTCCACGAATGCCAGAAAGCCACTCTGACTTCTGTCTAAGTGGGTTTCATCAGCCAATCAGGGAGCGCCACGTTGTAGCACTCTCCTGATCAGCTGTGTGGTCCTGTCCTCACTGACAGGCAGCACACGGCAGTGTTACAATGTAGCGCCTATGCGCTACATTGTAACCAATGATGGGAACTTTCTGCCCTGCGGTTGACCTAAAGTGACGTCACCGCTGAGCTGAAAGTTCCCATCATTGGTTACAATGTAGCGCATAGGCGCTACATTGTAACACTGCCGTGTGCTGCCTGTCAGTGAAGACAGGAGCACACAGCTGATCAGGAGAGTGCTACAACGTGGCGCACCCTGATTGGCTGAAGAAACCCACTTAGCCAGAAGGCAAAGTGGGTTTCTTGCATTCGGGGAAAGGTGACCCATGTGCAAACATGGGTCCCCTTTCAGTTCGTGGTCGGGACACCGTTTTTTTATTTTTGGCAAGTACGTGGATTAACCCTGGATTTGCCGAGGAGCCTGGACCCCTGGATCTCGTGAGTATAATTTATTCAACAGGTACCCTTGGATTCTACTGGACAAGAGGACCGACCTGCGTGGGGCCATAGGTAAGTATGTATGTATGTGTGTATGTAAGTAATACAATTATACTTTCACGGTGTGTGTGTCTTGTCTTTTTTTGGGTATTTTTTTAGTGGTAGTACTACAGGTACCAGCGGGCCCGTTTTTCCGCCGCATGCTGGTACTTGTGGTTCTCCAAGTACCAGCATGCGGGGGAGGCTTGCTGGGACTTGTAGTACTGCTACTAAAAACAATATCTATAATTTTACAACAAAGGCTATCAGCCCTCCCATCCGCAGCCCATTGGATGGGGGGGGGACAGCCTCGGGCTTCACCCCTGGCCCTTGGGTGGCTGGGGGGGGGACCCCTTGATTGAAGGGGTCCCCACTCCCCCAGGGTACCCCGGACAGGGGTGACTAGTTGGATTTTTGATGCCACGGCCGCAGGGCGCTGTATAAAAGTGACCCCCGGCTGTGGCATTATCTGTCCAGCTAGTGGAGCCCGGTGCTGGTTTTAAAAATACGGGGGACCCCTACTCTTTTTGTCCCCCGTATTTTTGGGACCAGGACCAGGCGCAGAGCCCGATGCTGGTTGCTTAAATATGGGGGAACCCCTGTCATTTTTTTCCCCATATTTCTGCAACCAGGATCGGCTCAAAGAGCCCGAGGCTGGTTATGCTTAGGAGGGGGGACCCCACACAATTTTTTTAGCAAAAATAAGCACTTTCACACCCCTTCCCACTGATATACATGCACGGATCTCATGGATCCCTGCATGCATCTCAAATCACGGATAAAAAAAGCAGGTCTGTTTTTTTTTAGGACTTTTTTACGAGTTGTAATTTTTCACGACAGTGTTTTGTGTTTTTTTGCTTTGCACTTCTTAGTAAATGACCGAGATTCATACTTAAACAGCCGCGTTTTGACCGATGGTGTATTCATTCGTAATTTTTTACCTGAACTAGCAAAAAATTACGAATGCCCTCATCACTGCCGTGATTAGTGTTTAGTAAATGACCGAGATTTACCGAGATGACACTTTGATGAAAAAACGGCATCTCGGTCAAAATCGGGAGCTTAGTAAATATACCCCAGAGTCCCTAGACATGGCTATGTTAGATAGTAAACACTCACACACAGGGAAATGTCAGACACAGTTTCCCCCCAAGTATGCCACAGAGAGAGACAGATATTGGAGCCAACCCACACACAGCGCTTTTTAAGGTAGAACTAATGACACTACCAGCGCTATCTGTGTACTTTAATAGACTACACAGACTTTGCACAGCCTTCCCCTCCCTTCTACAACCCACTGGTACCGTACAAGATAGCTGGAGTTGACTTGGAGGGACAGCTCTCCATCAGCGCTTCTGCAGGCAGGAAGATGGCGCTGAACGCTGCTGGGTCCACTCTGAGGAGACGCTCCGCCCCCTTTCATGGCGCTGCTTCCTGCTCTCTGTAGTTTATACTGGCCTGAGGAATTGTGCTGGCAGCGATCCTGTGACCCTGACAGGCTTGTTGTGTAGGGTGTAGGCGCTGGCTCAGGGCGCCCCTCAGCGCCGCACCATGTACCGCTGAGCCCTGGAGTGCAGTTAGTACTGCGCTCCCTACCCTGTTTCAGCAGAAATATAGAAAATTCTGAAGGGTTCACAAACTTTCAACGTACCACTGTAGGGGCAGTGTATTGTGAGGGAGTGTAGTGTGTGTATCCGGGCACCTTCCAGTGGCTGCTGGAGGCACCACAGAGATGAGGAGCAGCGCTAGCTATAATATATATATATATATATATATATATTTATTTAATAATATAATTAAAAAATCTGCATCTCTCTCCACTGTCCCTATCTACCCCTACCACTCCACTCTCTCACCAGTCCTTATCTACCCCAACCCCTCTCATCTGTTCCTCCCCAGTTCCTATCTGCCACTAGCCCCCACTCTCTCCCCAGTATCTATCTGCCCCTACTCTCACTCTCTCCCCAGCCCCCTCTTTCTGTATGAAACAAGAGTGAAACAATCAGATCAGTATTATTAATATTAGCAGCAGCAGGTTAGGAGACTAACATCTCCCTGCAGTATCACTTTCATCTGTGACAGCTTGCAGCACACAAAGGAGTCATTTGGTCCATTGGGCGCCCTCTAGAGCCCACTAGCGCACATAGAGGTGAGGAGCAGCATAAGCCTTTTATTATATAGGATGGGGACTACAGTCTGAACTCTATGTACCAAACTCTGACAAGCAAAACCAGATTTTATGATCCTTCTCCTGCAGTCTCTGGCAATGGACGCTGTGTCAATTTCCAAGGAAGAGTTCTTACAAATGTGAAATACTCTTCAGATATCCCCAGGAGATTAGTATCCATGCTGTGATTTTAAATACTTGAGAAATTGCGGGCACTTTCAAGATTTTTAGCACATATGCCCCTTAGTGTTACAATTTAAACTATGTACTGTAATCTTAATAGTGTGCTTAACTAAAATAATTCACAAATATAATTTACAGTCAATATAATGCTGCAAACCAATTACAAAATGCAATTAGATTTATTGCTAAACGTTAACATTTTTATTTATTTGTTAAACAGGAACATCATATCATTCTTCATATCTAAGCTTACCATACTACAGTATCCCTTTAAGTCGTAACACTAATGTATTATACAAGTTCTGTGGCTGACTGACTTCAAGCCTGCATTTCACCTGGTTTTAACCAGCCACAGACCCTGTGTAATATATGAGCATCCCAGTCATATCACAAGATTTTTATTCTCACTGCTGGTGTTGGTATACATGTTAAGTTTCGGGGCCTGATTTGGAGCTCATAATGTTGATGTTTCACAGAGTTGAGCGATTTTTTGCCACTGTAGTTTTGCCATTGTCTTGGTTGCTAAAAAGTCACATGCGTGCTATGGTGTGCCATAGTTAGGCACAGTTGCATATGAGACACACTGTATGAGAACTATATTGGAAATGTGCTAGGCATTCCTGGGTGGTGGCCATTCAGACACAGAGATGGTCCGTCTTATAGGCGTAACAGTGAAGTGGTTACAAATTCAGATATTATTACAATCGCTCACATTTGAGGCCATATTCTAAAAGGAAATCTGCACCTAACATGGGTCTCAGTCCTCGCACATGCAGGTGCAAGGATGTACAGTACACCAGGCAAGGGCAAATAACATTAGCAATACCAGCAAAAGACACATACACGAATACTGCAGTGTGCAACTCAGAATCAGGCCCTTAGACTGACTTGCTACACTTATCCCATTGCAAACTGTGGTCTTAGGAATTTTAGGATGGTCAACAACACATTGTAGATCATTCTGTCAGAAGTGTTCCAAATTATAGCTTCACAAGGGGTGTAGTCATGTGACCGGCGGTCTCCACAATTCCGAGCACTACATCCCGCCCGCTCAAAATCCCGCCGGTCGGCATGCCGACCAACAGGGACTATTCCCGCTGGGGGGTGTGCACGACACCCATAGAGTTGGAATAGAACTTGTGGCGAGCGTAGCGAGAAACCGAAGCCGCTGCGCAGTGACTGCAGTGAGCCCACAAGGGGCTTCGTTGCGGTCACCCCAGCCGGCCATCTCACAGTCAAACATACCCAACCTCTTCATAATTCTTGTTACTTAATTTACTCTAATGTTAAACATTTTGCCAGTAAATGCTGAAAATGCAGAGAAATCTGGGCTCATACTAAGGCCAGGAACACACTACGACGATACTGGGATGATTTGCGGTATTGGAATGACAAATCGTCTACATTGTCTACTGCACAGGTTCTCAAACTCGGTCCTCAGGACCCCACACGGAGCATGTTTTGCAGGTCTTCTCACAGAATCACAAGTGACATAATTAGCTCCACCTGTGGACCTTTTAAAATGTGTCAGTGAGTAATTAATACACCTGTGCACCTGCTGGGTTATCTGCAAAACATGCACTGTGTGGGGTCCTGAGGACCGAGTTTGAGAACCACTGGTCTACTGTGTACCCTCAATTGCGTGCTACCGCGGGTCACATATGATATCTTCTGGTTGTCCGTGCTGCATGGCTAATCAGACTACATATGCTGCGCAGTGTAATGAAGGAAGGAACACGGTATCATTCCATCGTTCATTGTGTAATGTTTATCGACACACTAGCAAGGTCTGGGGTGGTGTGGGGTGGAGAGAAATTGTCCCAACTATCTACAAGATTGCTGGTCATTCTAATGTGTACCTGGGCAAAGGGATCATGATATCTCATGTAGAAATATTAGCAATTTATGGAATAAATCCATGTATAATAATAAAAAAAAATGTACGTTAATGTTATTCGGTTACAGTAGTTGCTGCAGACTTAAAACTACAGATATTTTCTCACAAAATTGGGAAAACATGAGTTTTGTGAAAGGCATGCATAGAATATATTAACTGAAAATAAAAGATTAGAACAAGTTAACATCAGAAATGCTAATGCACGTATCACTGTGCATCACAGACATGCTTATAAAATAATTAATGCAATACTTTATTCCACCCCCCCCCCCCCCCCCCCACAAGACCAATTCTAATATAAAGGGCTACAATATGATGATATAGCAATAATATTAATTGCAAGGCACAGCATGGGTTGCACTTAATATTACTGCCGTTTAAATTTCTAAAGAGAAACAATAACTTGCAAAAGAAGACACTTTGTGAAATTAGCCAGAACACTATCCGATAAGAGACTTCCCTTCACATTCTGTGGTACACTGGATTAAATCAATAACTAATGTGGCATTCCAAATAATAAAAGTATGTATTGTGTGTATTCTGTTTATGATGGGCATGATGTATCTTATTTTGGATCCACATTTAACAGAAAATACAGGGCACTTTCACGCTTTCTCCAACACAGGTGTGCTCCTTTTTACTTTCTAAAAGTACATACTGTCAATAAGATAACCGTATTTGAATTGCAGATCTACAATGGATAGTGTAAGACAAAGTGACTGGTTTGCTCTTTTACACGTATTGTAGACATACAGCTAATGGGGTACAAGGTGGAACATGCATCAAATCATAATTACTCCGCCACTTTAATTTAATTAGAATCACTAAAATAAACTGAGTTCAGATGAACATGCTTACACACAAAACACAAATATAACTACAGCTGTATAAGGGGTAACCTACCTACAATGCACAAATATGGAGGGGGGATTTTAATTGTTTTTGTCAATGGGTGTAAGTGCCATGGGCACCAATTACTTATTGCGCATGTTGCACTCAAATGCACTGGGTTAAGCTAAACCTGTGCTATCTACTTTGCATGCCAAGTTTGGGTGCTCAAAAGCCCGACTTTAGGCAGATTTCTGGTCGCCATCTCAGGAGGATGCAAGAAGAAATAATGGGTACCACTGGCATCTGATCCCACTGGCACTAGCAACTGAATTGCCCCCAATAGAGTCTACTGTGGCATTTTCAAATTCTTTAAAAGAATCAATGTACTAATATATTTCCCCAATCTAAAACATCAATTATAATTTATCTCCTTTGTGAACTTTCCGGTGACTAGAAAGATGTGAATTTTGGGCAAACAGTTTCCCACAATCGGAGCAAGAATATGGTTTTTCACCAGAGTGAATTCTTTGATGTCTAATAAGATTGGAGTTATGCCCAAAGCATTTCCCACATTCCACACAAAAACAGGTTTTCTCTCCAGAGTGTATTTTCTTGTGTGTAGCAAGAACGGACTTACTGATAAAACTTTTTCCACATTCAGAACAGCAATATGGTTTTACCCCGGTGTGATTTCTCTGCTGATGTATAACCAGATCGGAGTTACTGATAAAGCATTTGTTACAGTCAGAACAACAATATGGTTTCTCTCCAGTGTGAATTCTCTGATGTCTGGTAAGATTTGAGTTGTGCCTAAAACATTCTCCACACTCAGAACAGGAATAAGGTTTCTCTCCTGTATGGATTCTCTGATGTATAGCTAGAACAGAGTTACTGTTAAAACATTTCCCACATTCTAAACAAAGAAATGGTTTCTCGCCGGTATGAATTCTCTCATGTGCAACAAGAACAGAATTACTTACAAAATATTTCCCACATACAGCACAGAAATATGGTTTATCTCCTTTATGAATTCTCTGATGTCTAACAAGATGCGAGTTACTAATAAAACACTTCTTACATTCTGAACATGAATACGGTTTTTCTCCTGTATGAATCCTCTGATGCACAACAAGATCTGAGGTACTAATGAAACATTTTTTGCAGTACAAACATGAATAAGGTTTCTCTCCTGTGTGACTCCTTTGATGTATAACAAGCTCGGAGTTACTGATAAAACATTTCCCACATTCAGAGCAAGAAAATGGTTTCTCTCCAGTGTGAATTTTCTGATGTCTGGACAGATGTGCCTTAAGTCTAAAACGTTTTCCACATTCAGCGCAAATACATGGCATATCGCCAGTGTGAATCCTCTGATGTTTAACCAAATAGGATTTGCGGGAAAAACTTTTCCCACATTCAGAGCAAGAATATGGTTTCTCTCCAGTGTGAATTCTTTGATGCATAACAAGTTCCGAGTTACTGATAAAACCTTTCCCACATTCAGCACATAAAAATGGCTTCTCTCCTGTGTGAATTCTCCTGTGGAGAATTAAATTTGAATTATGCTTAAAATGCTTTCCACACAAAGAACATGAAAAGCGATTTGCATCAGGCCGAGGTCTGCGGACATTGTTGTTGCGCTTCTCTCCACAAGCCGATGTGTGTTGGGTCTGTTCTATAGAAGTACAAAAATCAGTATTTGTGAAACTTTCATTTTCATCTGAACTGGCTTCCTCCTTAATGTGAACTAAAGTGTATTCTATCTTTGAGTCATCTGTGGTAAAAACATCAGTACCTGTGAGATTTTCTTCATCACATGAAACAGATTCCTCCTTAACAGGTATAGATGTACAGTATAACTGTGTACAGTTTGCAGGTGCATAGAGATCTGTGACATGCCCTTCATCACCTGAGGCAGATTCCTCCTTAATATTAAGTAGCATATATTCTATCTTTGTATCATCTGTTGCAATATCATTATCTGTGAAGTTGCCATCATCACTTGAGACTTCATCCATAAAATGAGGAGATGCATACTGGCCATGAACGGTGGGGAAATAAGCATCAATAGCTCCGAGGTTTTCTTCTCTGCTTGTCACAAGATCATTCTTAAGAGAAGATGAAGATTGTGTATGGTGTGTAGGCATATAAAGGTAAGGGTCTGTCATAGCTTCTCCTTGACATGACAGTGTTTACTGTACTCCTTAAAATCTACAGATAAATACAGAGGCTATGTATATTCTGTGGCCATATCTCATTACATAGCATTCAAAATCAGCCATTTGCTCTGATGCATCCAAGTTCAGTGAAAAAAATAGACATTATTTTATCCCCCAGAAGATTTGGAGATTAATTTAAACATCCTGTAGAAAAGAAAAAAAAAAATATATATATAGTGGTTAGACACACAGGCATATGTAAGCTGACCACATACGATTGCTTATTTCTCCTCATATAGCAAAGACAAGCTATCCAAAATTGAAACTGCTGGGCCCCATAGCAGCTGCACTCCCTGCACCTATTGTAGCCACGCCATTGTTTGTGTACTTATCGCCTACATTGATTATTGCAATATTTTCATTACTGGTCTTTCACTAAACAGATTTTCACCGCTGCAGTATGTTTTGAATGCAGCTGCTAGACTAATCTTCCTCACAAAATGATAACAATAATAATCTCCTAAATAATAGCCCAGATCTGTGACTGTGTGTATAACGCTAGGCGTGGCTAGGAGCGCTCATTTGGTAAGCGGCAAGTCTATCCCACCAAGTCCACAGCTGATTGGGCGAGAAACGCCCTCTAACACAGGTTACATCCAATGGGAGGCTCTGCCCTTTGGCTGCAGGATTAACAATGGGGCTGATGGAGCTGCAGCTCCAGGTCCACACCCCAAAATAGGCCCACCGCATCTGCAGCAACATACCCTCCAACAATTTACACATAAAAATCAGAACAAATTTGAAAATGGGGCGTGGCCACGAGTAAAGTGGCATGGCTACGCTCCTTTTCCAATACTTTCAATGGATTGGAAAGCCAAAAATTGGTACAGACCATAAAAAAAAAAAAAAAAAAAAAAAAAAAAAAGGTACTGTATCTGCCAAAAAGGTACAGCTGGAGGGTATTCCACTGCATCTGCAGCAAGTCTCTGCGCTGTAGATGGGGGGGGGGGGGGGGGGGGGAATCTTTTTACTGCAGCGTCCTATGGGGGTAATTCCAGGAAATTTTTTAGCAGTTGGGCAAAACCATGTGCACTGCAGGGGGGGGCAGATATAACATTTGCAGAGGGAGTTAGATTTGGGTGGGTTATTTTGTTTCTGTGCAGGGTAAATACTGGCTGCTTTATGTTTACACTGCAATTTAGATTGCAGATTGAACTCACCACACCCAAATCTATCTCTCTCTGCACATGTTATATCTGTCTCCCCTGCAGTGCACATGGGCCCTCAATCCGAGTTGTTCGCTCGGTAATTTTCTTCGCATCGCAGCGATTTTCTGCTAATTGCGCATGCGCAATGTTCGCACTGCGACTGCGCCAAGTAAATTTGCTAAGAAGTTTGGTATTTTACTCACGGCATTACAAGGTTTTTTCTTCGTTCTGGTGATCGTAATGTGATTGACAGGAAGTGGGTGTTTCTGGGCGGAACCTGGCCGTTTTATGGGAGTGTGTGAAAAAACGCTGCCGTTTCTGGGAAAAATGCGGGAGTGGCTGGAGAAACGGGGGAGTGTCTGGGCGAACGCTGGGTGTGTTTGTGACGTCAAATCAGGAACGAAACTGACTGAACTGATCGCAGTGGCAGAGTAAGTGTCGAGCTACTCAGAAACTGCTAAGAAATTTCTATTCGCAATTTAGAGAATCTTTCGTTCGCAATTTTGCTAAGCTAAGATTCACTCCCAGTAGGCGGCGGCTTAGCGTGTGCAATGCTGCTAAAAGCAGCTTGCGAGCGAACAACTCGGAATGAGGGCCATGGTTTTGCCCAACTGCTAACAAAATTCCTGCTGCGATCACCTTGGAATTACCCCCTATGTCCTGCTGTCAGTCCGCCTGCCCCCTCCAGCATCAACAATCCCCACTCCCTAGCCACGGCGCAGGTGGAACAAAAGCTGCTGCGGCCACCGGCATAGATGTGTAGGATAGCGGCACAGCAGAAGGCTTTCATAGCCCTTCCCTGCGCCGCATGCTCTCTGAGCCCCGAAGCCTCTTCTAAGCATGATGTCACAGAAGTGCCTCCCCGTCACAGCTGCGCCCAGATCCACAGAGGCCCTGACTCCGCAACACAGCACCTGGGTTGCCGACCTGGAAGCCCCGAGAAGGCCAATGTAACGGATAGAGTGGGTGATATCGCGGAGGGTAATGTCTAGACGCTGAATCAATGTAAAAGGTGACAGTGCTGTGCAGTGCAGTGGGTGTGCAGTGTCACTGACACTGAACAGCACTCTCACCTTTTACATTGATTCAGCGAGTCAGTCAGTTCTTCCAGCCAGTCACTATTGTTAGTGCCGATGTCCCAACGAGCTGCATTACAGGGAAGTAGACGCACTAAATAAACTACACCTCCCAGCAGCCCATAGCGCCGAAGCATGCCAGCGCTAAGGACTGCTGGGAGCTGTAATTTAATGAGTGCATCTACTTCCCTGTAATGCGGCGCGTTGGGACACCGGCGCTAACAATAGTGACTGGCTGCTTGGCTGCTGTGCGAGTCTCTGCTGCTGTGCGAGTCACCCAAATCTGCTGAAAATTGACCAGTTGGCAGGAGACACAGCCTGCTATGCACAGGATCAACCACCATGGGCCGGATGTAATGCCGCCTGAGTTGGCCGGAGGTGCGGATTGCCAGCCAAACTCTGAATTTTTTTTTTAAGCTGCAATCATTTACAAGGCATGGTTTTGCCTTGTAAATGATTGCCAATTTAAAAAAGCATCTGAGTTTGGCCGGCAACCTGCACCTCCAGCCAAGTCAATTGGAGTGATACCATAACATCATATACTTTGTGAGTGTCTAATTCCCAAGATTAGGACATGTGTGTAAAACCACATTGTGCTAATGCCCTTTGACTGCTGCAGAGTCACCAATTCTTCAACTAGCCATGCTGGCACATTAGACTCTGACTGAAGTTAGTGAAGGTGTAGTGTTCATTCTAGCACCCTGCACCAATCACAACCCGTGCAGTTCCTCTTTCCTGCCTGGGGTGTCACTCTCTGCTCTGGTGCTTATAGCACACTCTGGCCTTTATTGCAGTGTTGACACACAGGGGATCATTCAGAGTTGATCGCACATAGCAACTTTTTGCTGCCCGTGTGATCAACTAGACGCCACCTATGGGGGAGTGTATTTCTGCATAGCAGGGCTGCGAACACTTGTGCAGCCCTGCTATCCAAAAAAATAAGATTTTAAACCTACCGGTAAATCTTTTTCTCCTAGTCCGTAGAGGATGCTGGGGACTCCGTAAGGACCATGGGGACAGACGGGCTTCGCAGGAGACATGGGCACTAAAAAGAACTTTAGATATGGGTGTGCACTGGCTCCTCCCTCTATGCCCCTCTTCCAAACCTCAGTTAGAGAAACTGTGGCAAGGGCAAGATTCATACCAGCCCACACCATCCACACCGTATAACATGGAATATCCGAACCAGTTAACAGCATGAAACTAAACAGCATCAGACCGAGACTGATCAAAACTGTAACATAACCCTTAAGTAAGCAAAAACTAAATACAAGTCTTGCAGATGTAGTCCGCACTGGGACGGGCGCCCAGCATCCTCTACGGACTAGGAGAAAAAGATTTACCGGTAGGTTTACAATCTTATTTTCTCTTACGTCCTAGAGGATGCTGGGGACTCCGTAAGGACCATGGGGATTATACCAAAGCTCCAAAACGGGCGGGAGAGTGCGGATGACTCTGCAGCACCGATTGAGCAAACATGAGGTCCTCATCAGCCAGGGTATCAAACTTGTAGAACTTCGCAAAGGTGTTTGAACCCGACCAAGTAGCAGCTCGGCACAGCTGTAAAGCCGAGACACCTCGGGCAGCCGCTCAAGAAAAGCCCACCTTCCTAGTTGAATGGGCCTTTACAGAATTTGGTAACGGCAATCCAGCCGTAGAATGAGCCTGCTGAATCGTGCTACAGATCCAGCGAGCAATAGTCTGCTTCGAAGCAGGAGCGCCAACCTTGTCGGCTGCGTACAGGACAAACAGTGTCTCTGTTTTCCTAACCCGGGCCGTTCTGGCCACATAAATTTTCAATGCCCTGACCACATCAAGGGACTCTGAATCCTCCAAGTCCCGTGTAGTCACAGGTACCACAATAGGTTGGTTCATATGAAAAGAAGAAACCACCTTGGGTAAAAATTGAGGACGAGTCCGCAACTCTGCTCTATCCACATGGAAAATCAGATAGGGGATTTTGTGAGATAAAGTCGCCAACTCCGACACTCGCCTTGCCGATGCCAAGGCCAACAACATGACCACTTTCCAAGTGAGATATTTTAATTCCACCATTTTAAGTGGTTCAAACCAGTGAGACTTAAGGAACCGCAACACCACGTTAAGGTCCCAGGGTGCCACTGGAGGTACAAAAGGAGGCTGGATATACAGCACTCCCTTCACAAAAGTCTGGACTTCTGGGAGAGAAGCCAGTTCCTTCTGAAAGAAAATGGATAGGGCCGAAATCTGAACCTTAACAGAGCCTAATTTTAGGCCCAAATTCACTCCCGTTTGTAGGAAGTGAAGGAAACGGCCCAAATGGAATTCTTCCGGAGGAGCATTCCTGGACTCACACCAAGATGCATACTTTCTCCATATACGGTGATAATGTTTCGCTGTCACGTCTTTCCTAGCCTTTATCAGAGTAGGAATGACCTCATCCGGAAAGCCCTTTTCCGCAAGGATCCGGCGTTCAACCGCCATGCCGTCAAACGTAGCCGCGGTAAGTCTTGGAACAGACAGGGCCCCTGTTGTAACAGGTCCTCTCGGAGAGGAAGGGGCCACGGATCTTCTGTGAGCATTTCCTGCAGATCCGGATACCAGGCCCTTCGCGCCAATCTGGAACAATGAGAATTGTCTGTACTCCTCTTCGTCTTATGATTCTCAATATCTTTGAGATGAGCGGAAGAGGAGGGAACACATAGACTGACTGAAACACCCATGGAGTCACCAGGGCGTCCACCGCCACTGCCTGAGGTCCCTCGACCTGGCGCAACATTTCAGTAGTTTCTTGTTGAGGCGTGACGCCATTTGTCTATCTGAGGCAGTCCCCACCGACTTGCAATCTCTGCAAAGACTTACTGATGAAGTCCCCACTCTCCTGGATGTAGATCATGTCTGCTGAGGAAGTCTGCTTCCCAGTTGTCTACTCCCAGAATGAAGACTGCTGTCAGGGCGCTTACATGATTTTCCGCCCAGCGAAGAATCCTGGTGGCTTCCGCCATTGCCACTCTGCTCTTTGTTCCGCCTTGGCGGTTTACATGGGCCACTGCGGTGATGTAGTCTGACTGGATCAGAACCGGTAGGTCGCGAAGCAAAATTTTCCGCTTGTCGAAGGGCGTTGTATATGGCCCTCAACTCCAATACGTTGACGTGAAGACAAGCCTCCTGGCTTGACCAGAGACCCTGGAAGTTTCTTCCCTGTGTGACTGCACCCCAACCTCGGAGGCTCGCGTCCGTGGTTACCAGAACCCAGTCCTGAATGCCGAACTTGCGACCCTCCAGAAGGTGAGCACTCTGCAGCCACCACAGGAGAGATACCCTGGCCCTGGGGGACAGGGTGATCATCTGATGAATCTGTAGATGTGACCCGGACCACTTGTCCAGAAGGTCCCATTGAAACGTTCTCGCATGGAACCTGCCGAATGGAATGGCCTCGTAAGTCGCCACCATCTTTCCCAGAACTTGAGTGCAGTGATGCACCGACACCCTCGTTGGCTTCAATAGGTCCCTGACCAAAGACATGAGTTCTTGGGCCTTTTCCATCAGAAGATAAACCCTTTTCTGGTCTGTATCCAGAATCATGCCTAAGAAGGGCAAACGAGTCGTTGGAATCAACTGCGACTTCGGGATATTGAGAATCCAGCCGTGCTGTTGCAACACCCTCAGGGAGAGTGATACGCTGTTCAGCAACTGTTCTCTCGATCTCGCTTTTATTAGGAGATCGTCCAAGTATAGGATAATTGTGACACCCTGCTTGCGCAGGAGCACCATCATTTCCGCCATTACCTTGGTGAAAATCCTCGGGGCCGTGGAAAGCCCAAACGGCAACGTCTGAAATTGGTAATCACAATCCTGTACAGCAAACCTCAGGAACGCCTGATGAGGCAGATATATGGGGACATGAAGGTATGCATCCTTTATGTCCAGGGACACCATATAATCACCCCCCTTCCAGGCTGGCTATGACCGCTCTGAGCGACTCCATCTTGAACTTGAACCTTTTTAAGTATAGGTTTAAGGATTTTAAAGTCAAAATGGGCCTGACCGAACCGTCCGGTTTCGGGACTACAAACAGGGTTGAGTAATACCCCATCCCCTGCTGCAGCAGGGGGACTTTGACCACCACTTGTTGAAGACACAATTTTCTGAAGTCTTCTTTCTTCTTATACTCACTTGGCTTCTATCTTCCGGCTCTGTGAGGAAGACGGCGGCGCGGCTCCGGGACGAACAGCTAGGAGAGACCTGCGTTCCGACTCCCTCTGTAGCTAATGGTGTCCAGTAGCCTAAGAAGCAGAGCCTAGCAGTTCTCTCTCTCCTCAGTCCCTCGATGTAGGGAGCCTGTTGCCAGCAGGCTCCCTGAAAAAAAAAAAACCTAACAAAAATTATTTATTTTCAGGAAACTCAGGAGAGCTCCCTGTAATGCACCCAGTCGCCTCTGGGCACAGTATCAAACTGAGGTCTGGAGGAGGGGCATAGAGGGAGGAGCCCGTCTATCCCCATGGTCCTTACGGAGTCCCCAGCATCCTCTAGGACGTAAGAGAAAATGTTTCCTGTAAAACAAAACCAGGGTAAGAGTTACTTACCCTGTGCGATCGATCCAGCGATGCAGGTCCCGGAATTGATGTCAGACATCCGCCCTCCAAACACCTGGACACGCCTGCGTTGGAATCACCACTCCCCAAAAACGGTGAATTGCCACCCGGATCCGCCTTCCTCCTGTCAATCTTCTTGCGCTCGCAGCTGCGACCGCTTTCTTCGCTAGCGGTGTCACTGTATGGCAACGGCCGTCGCCGGGCAACAACGTGCCTGCGCAATGCGGCCGCCGCGCATGCGCAATTCCGACCCGATCGCACGGCTGTGAAGAAGCGCAGCGTGCGATCAGGATGTAATGACCCCCACAGTCCATAGTGTGTCAGAAGCACAAAAGCAGAAAGCGACACCCCAGGCAAGAAAGAGGAACTGAACGGATTGTGACAGGTGCAGGGTGCTAGAATGAACACTATGGGGATCATTCTGACCTGATCGCATACTAAGTTTTTTCGCTGTGCTGCGATCAGGTCAGAACTGCGCATGCAGGCGCGTTGCGCTGGTAGAAAGCGGATCGTTCCTGTGCTTTGGGATTTACGAAGAATCCATTTGCAAAAAGACTGACAGGAAGAAAGCGTTTATGGGTGTCAACTGACCGTTTTCTGGGAGTGTTTAGAAAAACGCAGGCATGTCCAAGCGTTTGTAGGGCCGGTGTCCGACGTCAATTCCGGCCCCGGACAGGCTGAAGTGATCGCAGTGGCTGAGTAAGTTCAGAGCTACTCAGTAACTGCACAAAATGTTTTTGCACAGCTTGGCTGCACATGCCATCGCACGCTTGCAAGGCTAAAATACACTCCCCCGTGGGCGGCAACTATGCGTTCGCACGGCTGCTAAAAACAGCTACAGAGCAATCAACTCAGAATGACCCCCTAAGGTGGGCATGTATAGTAATGAGGAGTACCTCATCACGTTAACCATTTAGAGTTATTTGTGATGTTACAATAAAGGGGGTCATTCTGACCCGTTCACACGCAGCGGTTTTTCGCTGCTGTGCGAGCGAGTGCGGAATGCGCGGCGGGCGCAGGGTTTGTGCGCAACGTTGCCCGGCGACAGGGGTCGCCAGGTTACGTCGCGGCTTCCGTCGGGAGCGGACGCAGCGGCAACCGATAAGAAGATTGACAGCAAGGAGGCTTGGATCCGGACCGTTGGAGCGCGTTTTCGGGGAGTGGCGAGTATAACGCAGGTGTGTCCAGGAGAACGGAGGGCGGAGGAGTGACGGCGGAGGAGTGACGTCAAAGCCGTGCCCATCATCACTGGATCCATCGCACAGGGTAAGTATGTCCAGAGGTACTCTTCTTCTGCTTTAAATTTTTTTAGCTTAGCAGGGCTGCACAAGTGATCGCAGCCCTGCTAAGCTAAAATACACTCCCCCATAGGCGTGGACTATTGATCGCAGCAGCAGCAAAAAGTTGCTGGCTGCGATCAACTCGGAATGACCACCAAAATTCATTGCTATAATTGTACCATAGGTGTATTTCACACATTTTTCATATATATTAATAAAAGTTAGTTTTAAACAGAGGGTATTCTACTATACTGTTGCCAATGGTAGATGGAGTAAGCCACAGTTAGAATAACTGGTCCCGAGTGCAAAATAAACTTTCGCCTTCTTGTTCTAATCATAATGTTCATGAGGTTAGAGTTTGTAGCCCATTAATGTGCAGATTATTGAGGATATTTCCTATAAGAAATCAATCAGGGCCATATAACCAGTCTGAACTTTGCTATACATGGACATATTTTGTATGTTTTGAAAATTATTGGATAATTCAGTGCATGACAACTCCAACGGGTGTGCATTGAACTATGCATCAGATCTTTTAAGTATATTATGTTTTTAATAGTTGCGTTATCAATTAGAAAAGAGAATAAGATTTATTGTATTATAGCTTACACTGTTAAAATACAAAATTAAATCTTAAATATGTTTTGGTGCAGATTCGTTATAACTAATTTGTGAGTTAGCCAGGAGTTTCTGGGCAGCTCTGCTAACGTCCGGCATCTTTTTTGTTGTTGTTGCTGAAAACGCTTGTTCGTCTTATAAGAATAAACGCATAAGCACTTTGCTGATTAAAATTATATGCAGCATATCAATATTCTCTGTACATTTGCAGCTGTATCTGCATAAAAAATGCTACAGTACAATACAGTGTGTCTGTTTTCCAGAAAAACACTGTAACATAGCATTTCATATGTAGATAGACCTGCAGTCACACACAGAATGGATACGGTTCAAGAAGGTCTTCAATGAATAGGTCGATACCAATGGTGCAAAGGTTGACATGGAAAATGGTCGACACAGAAAAAGATTGACAATATTTTTTTAGTTTAATTTTCACTGACACAGCACAGGCAACCCCAATTAGTGTACCACATGCCATCGCATAGCTTCGAACAAGGGGGGGTCATTCAGACGTGATCGCTCGCTAGGGTTTTTTGCAGCGCTGCGATCAGGTCTAAACTGGGCATGCATATTCACCACAATGCGCAGGTTTGTTGCAGAGGTACAAAGCGGATCGCCTCTGTGCAATGGGTTTTACGAAGAATCCATTCGCACAACCAATCGCAAGGAGATAAGACAGGAAGAAGGCGTTTGTGGGTGTCAACTGGCCATGTTCAGGGAGTGGTTGGCAAAACGCAGGCGTGTCCAAGCGTTTGCAGGGAGGGTCCTGACGTCAATTCCGGCGCTAGACAGACTGAAGTGATTGCAGCGGCTGAGTATGTTCTGGGCAACAACTCAGAAACTGCACAAAATCTTTTTGTACCGCTCGGCTGCACATGCGATCGCACACCTGCACAGCTAAAATACATTCCCTGGTGGGCGGCGACTATGTGAACGCAGGACTGCAAAAAACAGCTAGCGAGTGATCAGGTCTGAATTAGCCCCATGGTGCCTTGATCTGCTACCGCTGCACTTGGCACAGGTTACTATTTCTAATTGTAGTCCACGTGTATGATAAAGTTAGAAGAAAATAGGATTTTAATTACCTACCGGTAAATCTTTTCTCGTAGTCCATAGAGGATGCTGGGGTCCATATTAGTACCATGGGGTATAGACGGGTCCACCAGGAGCCATGGCCACTTTAAGAGTTTGATAGTGTGGGCTGGCTCCTGACTCTATGCTCCTCCTACCAGATTCAGGCTACAAACTGTGCCCGAGGAGACGGACAACTTCGAGAGAAGGAATTAACACAGATAGTGGTGAGATTCACACCGAATTGAAAAAACCATGCAGACCAGCATGCCACATGGAGAAACTATGCTAACCAGCATGCACCATGAAGAAATCATGCAAAACCTCATGAAACCATGTCAACCAGCAGGCAACATGAAGAAATCATGCCAACCAGGATGAAAAATGAAGAAATCACGCCAACCATCATGCAACATGAAAAAACCATGTTATCAAGCATGAAACATGAAGCAAACATGCCAATTAGCATGTAACCTGAAGAAACCAAACTAACCATGCATGAAAGAGGGGGTGGTCTTCAGTATGCCGAATGTCGGGATCCCGGCGCACAGTATACCGGCGCCGGGATCCCGACACCCGGCATACCGACAGCTATTCTCCCTCGTGGGGGTCCACAACCCCATTGGAGGGAGAATAAATAGTGTGGAGCGCGCCACCATGCCCGCAGCGTGGCGAGCTCGCAAGGAGCTCCTTTGCGCTTGCCACACTGTCGGTATGCCGGTGGTCGGGCTCCCGGCGCCGGTATGCTGGTCGCCGGGAGCCCGGCCGCCGGCATACCATACTACACCCTGAAAGAGGAACAGCAACGGCTGAACCAATACTTAACCAAGTAGTAATGCAGGAAAAAGCACTGGGCGGGCGCCCAGCATCCTCTACGGACTACGAGAAAAGGATTTACCAGTAGGTAATTAAAATCCTATTTTCTCTTACGTCCTTGAGGATGCTGGGGTCCATATTAGTACCATGGGGATGTACCAAAGCTCCCAGAATGGGAGGGAGAGTGCGGAGTTTGGTCAAAGTATTGAACTTGTAGAACTTAGCAAACGTGTTCAACCCTGACCAAGTAGCCGCTCGGCAAAATTGTAAAGCCGAGACACCCCGGGCAGCTGCTCAGGAAGAACCCACCTCACGAGTAGAGTGGGCCTTAACAGATTTCAGACACGGCAATCCCGCCGTAGAATACGCATGCTGGATAGTGAACCTGATCCAGCGAGAAATCTTCTGCTAAGAAGCAGGACACCCAATTTTCTTGGGATCTTACAGGACAAACAAAGTCCTGTGAGAATGAGAAGCCGTGGATGAACGGGGAGGTGCGTTCATTACTGAATGCTAGGAATCAAGCCTTTAAGGCTAACGATCAGGCAGTTTATAGAGTATCTAGATAAACACTTAAAAAAGGAATTAGAGCAAAAAGGGATTATGCAGCAAGAATTGAGTCTAAGTTTGAGAATGATTTGGACTCTAGAAGCATGTGGAATGGAATCCGGAGTCTGACGAACTGGAAGGTGAAATCCTCATCTGATGGGCGCACTGATGTTTTTTTGAGGAATTGAATTATTTTTATGCCCGTTTTGATAGAGCTAATCAAACTGCTGCTACTAATTTGCCAACGTGCTATTCTGATAAGGCATTAGCTTTTTCTGAGGATGAAGTCAGAAATTGTCTGTTAGGTGTTAGTGTCCAGAAAGCACCTGGTCCGGATGGTATACCAGGGAAAGTATTGAAAGGGTGTGTTGATGGAATTAGTTACATTTTTACCTATATTTTTAAACTCTCTTTCACAGTGTTTAGTCCCTGCTTGTTTTAAAAACACAGTAGTAATTCCGGTTCCAAAAACATCTAAGGTTACAGACTTAAATGATTATAGACCAATTGCTTTGACCCCGTTAATCATGAAATGTTTTGAGAGATTAGTTTTATCACGTATGAAGAGTTTTATCCCCCCTGATTTTGATAGATATCAATTCGCATATAGACAAAAGAGGTCAACGGAAGATGCATTAAACTCTGTTGTCCACTCCTCTCTTTGTCATCTGGAAAGGCCTAACTCGTATGTTAGAATACTTTTTATTGACTATAGTTCAGCATTTAATACTACTGAGCTCAGCTCTATCCTCATAGAAGATTAAGTAGGGGTTCGTACACGACAAATCCCCCAATGCCGACACACGTCTAGCAGAAGCTAAGGCCAACAATGTGCCCACCTGGAGACTGCTCTCCCATCTCTGAGGCTCGCACCTATGCCTTGGAAGATCCCATATGGAATCCTGAACCTGCGGCCTTCGAGCAGGTGAGAAGTCTGCAGGCACCAGAGGAAGAAATTCCAGTTTACTGCTACAGGCGCATTCGCTGGAGTGCTGAAGATGTGATCCGGACCACTTTTTCAAGAGATCCAGCTGGAAGAATCTTACATGGGATTTTCCGAGCTTCAAAGCCTCGCAGGAGGCTACCAACTCCTTCTAGCAGGCAATGCACTGACAAACCGATATCCGGGCTGGCTTTAGGACATGCTGGACCCAGGATTGTGTCACCCACTCTTTCTCTACTGGTAGAAACCTCGAATAGCATCCTCCGAAAGGGCAAACTCCTTTTGGCTCCAAAAGAGATTTAGGAAGATGCAGGATCCCTATGATCCTTGAGTAGTTGAGATGAGATAGGAATACTGTGCGACAGTCTAACCCTGGAAGATGTTGGGGAACCACCAGATATGATGTCTACTCCTTGCTTGCGGAGGAGGAGTATAAACTCTACCGTAGCTTTAGTGAATGCCCTCAGTGTTGTGGCGACGCCATTGGCAGTGCCTGTAACCGATAGTGACAGTCCCTTTTTAATAGGCCTGGTGAAGAGGCCAGAGCGGAGTGTGTAGGTACTGAGCCCTGACATCCAGAGGTACTAGAAATTTCCCCTTCCCCTGATCTGAGATCACCGCTCTCAGAGAAACCATCTTGAACTCAAACACCCTCAAGAAGGGTTCAATATTGGTCTTAGTGAACCGTCGGGTTGTGGTACCCCAAACAGGTCAGAGTAGTAACCTGTCTTGTGAGGAGGAACTGGAACAATGATATGTGTTTGTACCAAGTTCTGCATAGCTTCCTGAAGGATTGTACCTTCTGTCTAAGAAGCCAATAAGCCTTATTTGAAGAATCTATGGAGGTGAGAGTTCTTGACAACTCCAGTCTGTACCCCTGGGCCCTATATCGTTTACCCAGGGGTCTAGGCAATATATTTCTCTGTCGTGACTGAAGAATCATATATCCACCCCCACCTGCCTGATCCCTAGGCAGTGTTGACTCTGCAGCCCGAAGGAACTGCAGTGTAGGTGTAGGATATAATTTTCTAGCCGGTGTAGGTGCGGAAAAAAGACATGTCGACTTACCCGCAGTTGTGTTGGATCTCCACATATGCAGTGCCCCCCTAAACAGGGCCTTACCTGTGAAGGGCAGACTTCCCACAGCTTCCTTGGATTCTATATCTGCAGTCCACTGGCGTAGTCACAGCCCCCTGTGCGCCGAAACTGTCATAGTTGAGGTCCTTGCAGTTAAGTGGGCCAATTTTCTACATGGTCACCACCATGAAGTCTGCAGAATCCTGTATGTGACATAAAAACAAGACAATGTCACTCCTTTACATGGAATCTAAATCATCAAGTAAGGTGCCCATACCACTCCGTGTACAAGGAATAGTCAGTCTCTGTCATGCATGTAATACTGTACAGTGATTTGAGAGTAGTCTCAGTATGCGATCAGCTAATCCTTTAGGGAGGCTGTGCTAGGGACAGGGGACCACCTTCTTTGACAATGTAGATACCTTTTAGGGATTTACTGCCTAGGGAGTTTAACTCCTTAGATGCCGGGAAGGTATCAAGGATTTTAACATTACAATAAGATCCTTTATCCTGAATAGGAGCCTTCTCAGATATTTGTAAAATATCCCTAATAGCCTCAATCATATGTTGAACCCCTCTGCAAGGGCTGCATCACCCTTTCTCAATATATACCGTTAGATGGGGGTCATTCCGAGTTGATCGCTGGATATCAGCTTTTAGCAGCCGTGCAAAAACTAAACCTCCGCCCTCTGGGAGTGTATTTTAGCTTAGCAGAAGTGCGAACGAAAGGATCGCAGAGCGGCTACAAAAATAATTTGGGCAGTTTCAGAGTAGCTCCAGACCTACCCCTAGCTTGCGATCACTTCAGACTGTTCAGTTCCAGATTTGACGTCACAAACACGCCCTGCGTTCGGCCAGCCACGCCTACGTTTTTTCGAACACTCTCTGAAAACGGTCAGTTGACACCAAGAAATGCCCCTTTCCTGTCAATCACTCTGCGGCTGACATTGCGACTGAAATGCGTCGCTACACCTTGTGTAAAAGTACATCGGCCGTTGTGAAAGTACATCGCGCATGCGCACTGCGACGCATGCGCAGAAGTGCCGCTTTCTCACTTAATCGCTGCGAACATTTTTCACTAGCGATCAACTCGGAATGACCCCCCATGTCAGAGGTGATATCTGAGACAACCTGCATTATCTGGGCAAGTGCATTTTAAGGAACGAGGTGGGGTGCGAGGCACGGTTGTGGGGCTTGAATACTTATACTTCAAAACCACCCTGACTTTCACAGAAAATTCTGTTATTCTCAGCAGAGGATACTTCATTATATTATCCCCAATTAAGGTTACCCACAGAGGTTAGGCCCCAGAAACTGAGCATTTGTACATCTTGAGTTGATCGTAGCTGTGCTAAATTTAGCACAGCTACGATCATTCACACTGACATGCGGGGGGACTCCCAGAACAGGGCTAGTCCGCCCAGCATGTCAGTGCCAGCCCCCATCGCCAGTGCCAGCCCGCAGCGGCTGCGTGTGACGTCACGCAGCCGCAACAGACTGTCCCCACAATGGTCCAGCCACACCTGCGTTGGCCGGACCGCACCCCGTCTCAGAGGCGGTCGTTAGGCAACGACGGCTGCCTTGGGCCGGCGCATTGAGGCGCCGGCGCATGCACAGTTCCGACCCGAACGCTGCGCTGCGAGAAACTGCAGCGAGCGATCGGGTCGGAATGACCCCCATGGTAAATTGCTAATTTACACATACAAAGAGAAAATTGGCATACAGTTTTCCCAGATTATTCAGAGAGTCACCGAGTACAAGGAAAAACAACCACACTGAGCCTCCTTAGGCTGTTAGTACACTAAAAGCCTGACAGTAATCACTCTCCCCCCCCCCCCCCATAACACCCTGTAGTGGAGTTATGTGCTTGTCAGCGTTGTACCAAGACCTGCAGGGAGGGAGAAATGGCGCTAGTGAATGCTGTAACCCTTGTGAGGAGAAGCCTCGCCCCCTATAATGGCGCAGCTCTCCCGCGTTTTTTTCTTGTTTATACTGGCCTGAGGTATTGGGTCTAACAGTGGGGATTAACCCCTGTTAGTTATCTGACCAGTTTTAGGGTGATCTTATGCCGGCTCAGAGCGCCCCTCACACGCCTGCACCCTGTGCGACTGAGCCCTGCCGGAGCACAGCGTGTTTCAGCTGCGCTCCCACCCTTGTGCCTCCATATGCACTGGCTACCCGCTTATCAGGTCACTGGTGTAGTACTCACCACTCTTCTTTCTTCTGGGTCTGTTAGGGGGTGGCGGCCGTGCTGCGGGAGTGAGCGGTCGCCTCAGAAGCTCAGTGTCCTGCCAGCGGAGATAGTGGCCATTAACCTCCCCCCCCAAGTCCCACGAAGCAGGGAGGCTGTTGCCAGCAGCCTCCCTGTAAAATAATAAACTCTTAGAACACTTTTACTAGAGAAACTCTGTAGAGCTCCCCTAGCTGTGACCGGCTCCTCCGGGCACATTTTCTAAACTGAGTCTGGTAGGAGGGGCACAGAGGGAGGAGCCAGCCCACACTATCAAGCTCTTAAAGTACCCATGGCTCCTGGTGGACCCGTCTATACCCCATGGTACTAATATGAACCCAAGCATCCTCTAGGACGTAAGAAAAAAAAATGGCGACCTAGTGTGTCTACTATTTGTACCTGTCGACCTTTTGACCATGTCAACATAACGCATGTTAACTATTTGGCTTCGACCTACTGACTGTCTACCTAGTCACCGTAGCTCTATAAACTGCATACCACACAGGCATGCCGCATATCATTTTAACCAGCAAAGTCTGCATGTGCATCTTTGGGACCATACACACTGGGTGATTTTGAGCTACTTTGAGCTCAAACTCGGCCAGTGTGTATGGGCGGGCGATTAGTGGTGAGCGCTGATGCGCGCTCCCGCATCATCGCTGGCTGCCGCTGTCCATCTACTTGTTTTGCGAGCCGAGTTAACTACTTTCCACAGTCTCCTACTGTGGAAAGTGGTTCACCCCCATGAACATCGCTGGGCCGGGGTGAAAAATCGCTCAGTGTGTATGCACTGAGCGATTTTCCACCCAGCGATGTTCACATTATCGCTGTGCATACACACTGGGCAAAAACGCCAGGGATGTATGCACCTTTAGTCACATAACAATGCGAATAAGATGCATTTTCTGGGAAATAATTCTCAAAAAGATGCCCGGCATTAGTAAACTCACTCAGGACTAGGCGTGACTAGATGGTCTGTTTAACGTGACTGCAGCAACAATGACAGGGGACACATCTGTATAGATATAAAGGGCGGGATGTACTAAACTCCGCCGTCGCGAAAACTGCAATTTTCTCTGTGCTCTCACTCCCCGCTGTGCTGCCCGCCGCTCCCCCTTAGCTTGCCCGTCTGCATTCTCATCCCCTTCATCACCGCCGCGGCCACTGTGTTCTCTCATCGCTGCGCTTCCCCTGGCCATTTGGTGCATACGAATACACTCTCTGCTTTTCCGGGCATGCGCACACAATAAGTCAGTCAGCGCATGGCCGGAAAAGCAGAGAGAGGATGCGAAACACCAAACGGCCAGGGGGAGTGCAACGATGAGAGAACACAGTGGCCGCGGCGGTGACGAAGAGGGAGAAGAGGATGAGAAAGCAGACGGGCAAGCTAAGGTGGAGCGGCGGGCAGCAGAGCAGGGAGTGAAAGCGCAGAGAAAATTGCAGTTATCGCGACGGCAGAGTTTAGTACATCCCGCCCTTATACTGTTATCCTATATTTATTAGCATTTTTTTTTTTTTTTAAGGTACAAGCTGGTACTTTTAAGGTACAACCATTTGCCCCATAATTAACACAGCTATTAAAAGCCATTACCAGCCAAGTTTTTTTTTTTCTTCAAGTTGATGGAATGCGAATCAGGAGCATGCATTGTTGGGTGCAATAGGCGCATTCATTTCAGCAAGAAAAATATTGAGGACAACCTCCCGAGTTCTGATCGCCTCCAGGACACTGTGGTTGGGAGGTATGGGCTCCCCCACTGCTGTAAATGAGTCTCGAGTTGGATGACTCGGGTTACCCATTTACACTGCCCCTCAACACAGGTCCTACCCGTGTTCAGCCCTGGGTGATTCCTAGGTCAAAGGACTCGGGTTAAACAGCTTTCACATCACAAATACCGGGTTGCACATGGAAATTGGAAATGGGTCCTTCCCGGGGGGCAGGACAGTGGCGGCGCTGGGAGATGAGATCATCTCTGCGCCGTCTCTCCCTTTGCAGTGAACGGGTCCCGGGTCGCATCGACCCGGCAACCCGTTCACACTGCACCTGACCCGGTATTTAACCTGGGAATAACACTGCTTTATTCTGGGGTTGAATTACCGGGTCAGGCGACCTGGGAATTCGTCATGGCCCCTTTCACACCGCACACCGACCCGGTAATATACCGGATCAGTCAGGAATCGGCGCTCTGCTACGTCTCACTTACCAGCGCGCTGGTGTGCGGGCCTCCGGAGGTCATGGCCCCAGTTGCGGCTGCATGGGTGTAGTAACCGCGAGCGTTCTCTTCCGCACTGCTGAGTACTCCTGAAGTCTGGTCCTGTGTGGGTTTTGCTGCGTGCTGATGTCCAGCCTGTGTGGACGTTACCATGGCACCTGCACGCAGCTGATTCTGGTGTTCAATCCAGCACTGTATCTCCGCCTGCAGTTTGTGTCCAATCACTGCTGAGCAGGAGGTATAACTTCCAGCTTGTGGCTCACTCACATTGCCTCGGACAACAAGTCACATACCGTGTGCTTTAGTTCTCCTGGTTCCTGTATTCCTGTTTCCAGCGATCCCCGTGGTTGCTTCCATTTGTTCCAGTCTTCATTCTCACAGCTCTCCTGTTAACTCCGGACTCCAATTCCATTCAGCCACAATCACCAGCAGCAGAGACTCTCCTCAGGTGTTCGTATTACCATCTTACTTGTGCACTGGCTATCAGTATTCCATCTGTGCCTCTCAGCAGTATTACTACCAATGGCTTAGAGACTGTTTCCTGCTTGAGTCTAGTAAAGCTATCTGGACTTGTGTGCTTTATAGAGACTGAGTGTTTCTTATACATATTGGAGTTCTGCCTTTCAAGTTACTTTATCTTATGTTATACCGAGACTGTGTGCTATCAAGTACTACTGGACTTTAGTTATATCATCTGCCTTCAGTGTTGTTTTCATATTTCCTTTGCAAGAGACCTCAGCTATTTAAATTCAGTTATCAACCATTGTCATTCCATTACCGGTTTTCTGTTCACTCTGTGTTATTCCATCTGCTCAGTAATAATAAAACATCAGCGCCTATGCGCAGGACTTTTTATATTGCCTCCACGTTTAATCCATCATACCAACACTGACCCACTAGCGCCCCCGCAGGGGACAGACAAACCCAGAGACCTGACAGTTTGTCCGAGGCCCATGGACCCGGACGGTGGTCAGAGTGTGGGGTCAGGGACACTCCAGGACCTAGTGTCACGACTGGATGGTCAAGAAGCTGCGCAGCAGCAGATTATGCAATTCCTGCAAGGAATGTCTTTACGTTTAGATACTCTGCAACAATCACTTCCAATTCCAGTTTCCCCAGTGTCCTCTTCAGTTACAGTTCCTGTTCCTGGTTCCTCAGTTTCCAGCCCTCCAGTTGCTTCTGTTCCAATGTCTCGCATCCATCTTCCTACTCCGAGTAAATTTGATGGTAATTCTAAGATGTGTCGTGGATTTCTAAATCAATGCGAAGTTCAGCTTGAATTGCAGCCACAGAACTTTCCAACACCTAGAACAAAGGTTGCTTATATTGTTTCTCTTCTAGCTGGCTCTGCTCTGAACTGGGTCTCTCCGCTGTGGGAGCGAGCAGATGCAATATTGAACAACTATACTGAATTTGTTGCCGCATTCCGACGCATCTTTGACGAACCTGGGCGTACAACCTCTGCTTCTTCTGACCTCCTTCAGATCCGCCAGGGAACACGTACTGTGGGTCAGTACGTTATCCAGTTCCAGACATTGGCATCAGAGGTGAAGTGGAACAACCAGGCATTGGTTGCCGCCTTCTGGCATGGTCTGTCTGACCGCATAAAGGATGAGTTGACTACTCGAGATTTACCAGAGCAACTGGAAGCTCTAATTTCCCTATGTGTCAAGTTGGATCTACGTCTACGCGAGCGAGCCTGTGAACGCTCTCGAGGTGATCTTCGCAAGCACCGAGCTATGCCTCCTGGACAGTCTTTACCTATTATTGCTGATGAACCCATGCAGGTAAACAAATCTCGTTTAACACCTGAGGAGCGGTCCAGAAGATTAAGGGAAAGACTGTGTCTCTATTGTGTTGCTGCTGGTAATCTGATTGGTTCCTGCCCTGCTCGGTCGGGAGACGCCAGAGGAGGAGTCAAGTTAGAGACCTTGAATAAAGCTCCTTCATTTCAAGATCTTATATTACCTGTCACCTTGGAAAGGTCAGAGGGACTCAAGTCTTTGTCTGCTTTAGTGGATTGTGGTGCTGCTGGGAATTTTATCACGCAAGCTGCAGTGGATAGACTTCATCTCTGTTAGGGTCTCCTGCCCTGTGCTGCCACGTCGTCATGGCAACCGGGAGACAAGTGCTAGTGGAGTAACCTGAGCGCAGCTGATACTCCGGTTCGGGTCTTTTGCTGTGCAGTGGTTATAGGCTCTGTGCACGGCAGGGGATCCGGTGCTGGTTTTTGTGCTGTCAGTCTGTGAGGTCTGAGTGGGGCGTGGACAGCACCTGCTTTATAAGGCCTCTTTTCAGGGTAAGCAGATGCTGCTGAATCTTTGTTGGTTAGTTAGTTCATGAACGTTAGCCAGTACTGTGTAGCTTTGTATTTGTTTGTTGCTTACTGCAAATAGGCCTGGGAATTTGGTATTACACTCTGCCAATCCAGACCTAGCAGTAAGACTGGAGTCAGTCGTTTAGCTTGCTGGGGTTCTGTTACTACTCTGTGAACTTAGCAAGTTGGCGGCTGTATTCTAAGACTTGCCTGTCTAATCCTGTCTCACTGTGCTAGGTGTCAGGGGTCAGTTTAGTGCCAGTAAGCTAAAACCTGTGCACTGCAAGTGAGAATTAGGATTGTGGAGATTCTCCTTGTGTCTATCATTCCATCTCTGACCAAGGAGTTTACTGCCACACCCGTTGGTAACCCTTTAGGGTTTTGCTGTTGCCCTTAGCAACAGCATTTCGGGTACTCTACGTATTAAAACACAACATCTTGCTTTTTCCATCTTAGCAGTTCTAATACAAGGGAGATACCCAGTTCCTTAGCCTCTGGGCTTCTCTGTTCACTTTGTGTGTATTTTGTTACCCTATCACCTTCTGTGTACGTTATGTCATATCCCCCAGTTTGTCTGTGAGTCCATCTGTTTTGCATAACAGTTCAAACACCAGTACATTCCTGCAGACACTGGAGTGCATAACAGTTCTGACACCAGTACTTTCCTGCTGGCACTGGTGTGCATAACATATTCAGCAGCCTAATACTCCTGTTGAAATTTTGTGGGAATATGGAGCATACCCCTCAAAATATGTTGCAACAGGTGGTCGATCAGGTGCAGGTCCTGACTCGACAATTTAATGATTTGTCCATTAAAATGCACACCTCCCAGGCTGCTGGCGGAGCTCCCGCAGCAGCAGCACCTGCAGGGGTTAAGGAGCCGAAAGTAAATCTCCCGGATCGTTTTTCTGGAGATCGCTCGCAGTTCTTTTGTTTCAAGGAGAGCTGCAAGCTATACTTCCGGCTTAGGCCTCAGTCTTCTGGGTCGGAGATTCAGCGGGTGGGCATAGTGATTTCCTTGCTACAAGGAGACCCACAGGTCTGGGCATATGGGTTGCAGCCTGACTGTCCGTCGCTTAAAAGTGTTGATGCTTTTTTTACGGCACTGGGCATGTTGTATGATGACCCCGACAAGACGGCCTCAGCCGAGGCTCAGATTTCGATCCTTAAGCAAGGGCGAAGGCCAGTTGAGGTTTACTGTACGGAGTTTCGGAGGTTGGCCCATGATACCCAGTGGAATGACCCAGCCCTGAGACACCAGTACCGAAGAGGTCTTTCTAACCAGATAAAGGACCAACTGGTACAATATCCCTTGCCTGATAGCTTGGATCAGCTCATGCAGTTATCCATCCGGGTGGATAGACGGCTGAGAGAGCGTAGGCTTGAAAGGGAGACTGAGATTTCCTTCCTTCCCAAGGGAACCTCAGACTCTGAGGAATTTTCTGAGGAGCCTATGCAGATTGGGGCTACCCGCCTCTCCTCGCGTGAGAAGACGCGGAGGAGACAGCAGGGGTTGTGTTTGTACTGTGGGAATAAAGGTCATGTGGTAGTATCATGCCCAGAAAAGCCGGAAAACTTCAGGGCCTGAGGGTGATGAGAAATATCCTGTCAGGCCAGAAGTCAGAATTTCCCAAGAAGACTTTTATCATTCCGGTGACATTGAAGATCCTCGGTCAAACTGTCAAGACTGAGGCCTTTGTGGACTGTGGGGCCGACGGGGTTTTTATGGACCGCCAATTCGCCCTGAAACACTCTGTTCCCTTAGTACCCTTGGCATCGGAAATTGAGATTTGTGGGTTAAACGGGGAACCATTATCCCAAGGTAAAATTACCTCTTGCACTAGCCAGATTTCTTTGTTTATTGGAGCCACACACTCTGAAAAATTGTCCTTTTATGTGACTGTCTGTACTTTTGCCCCATTGGTGTTGGGGTTACCCTGGTTAAGGGCCCACAATCCTCAATTTGACTGGGTCTCTGGGGAGATTCTTAGTTGGGGTACTGATTGTTTCAGGAGTTGCTTGAGCCTTCCAGTCAGGCTCTCGCAGCTAAGTTTGCCAGGATTGCCAGGGTGTTATGCAGATTTTGCGGACGTGTTCTCCAAAAAAGTTGCAGAGGTACTACCTCCCCATCGCCCCTATGACTGTGCCATTGATTTGTTGCCAAATGCTAAGCTTCCCAAGAGCAGGTTGTACTCCCTGTCACGTCCTGAGACTCAGGCTATGGCAGAGTACATTCAGGAGAACTTGGCTAAGGGATTTATCAGACCTTCACAGTCTCCAGTTGGGTCGGGGTTCTTCTTCGTGGGTAAAAAGGACGGTTCGTTGCGACCCTGCATCGACTTCAGGGAATTGAACCGTATCACGATTAAAAACTCATACCCACTGCCTCTCATTTCGGTCTTGTTTGACCAGCTTCGTACTGCCACCATTTTTTCTAAGATTGTACGCACCGCGTAGGTCAATCTAATCCGAATAAGAGAGGGGGATGAATGGAAGACTGCCTTTAATACCCACTCAGGGCATTATGAATATTTGGTGATGCCTTTTGGGCTCTGTAATGCCCCGGCAGTCTTCCAGGATTTCATGAATGATGTGCTCAGGGAATATTTGGATAGATTCTTAGTTGTATACTTAGATGACATCCTAATCTTCTCCCATTCCCTGGAGGAACATCGGAAGCATGTACGCTTAGTCCTCCAGAAACTCAGAGACCACCGGCTTGGGGCGAAGCTGGAGAAGTGCGAATTTGAAGTTCAGCAAATCGCATTTCTAGGATATATTATCTCCCCAGAAGGTTTCCAAATGGAGGGTTCCAAGGTACAGGCAGTCCTGGATTGGGTGCAGCCCACTAGTTTGAAGGCGCTTCAGCGTTTCCTGGGCTTTGCGAATTTTTATAGACGATTTATCGCTGGATTTTCGTCTATAGTGGCGCCCTTGGTGGCACTCACTAAGAAAGGGGCGGATGTTGCTCACTGGTCTTGTGAGGCTAAAGCGGCTTTTGCCCGTCTCAAAAGGGCATTTGTTTCGGCCAAGGTGCTGCGACACCCAGATCCAGAGCGTCCTTTTGTGGTGGAGGTGGATGCCTCTGAGATGGGTATTGGGGCAGTGATTTCTCAGATGGGAGTGCCTGATAATCGCCTTCATCCCTGTGCTTACTTTTCAAGTAAATTTTCGCCTGCCGAGATGAATTATGACGTGGGTAACCGGGAATTGTTGGCTATTAAGGATGCACTCGAGGAGTGGAGACACTGGCTTGAGGGGGCTAAGTTTGTGGTCTCAATTCTCACTGACCATAAGAATCTGGCATATTTAGAGTCAGCGAAGCGTCTCAATGCCAGGCAGGCACGATGGGCTTTGTTTTTTGCTCGCTTTAATTTTTTGATAACATATCGCCCTGGGTCAAAAAACATCAAGGCTGATGCGCTCTCGCGGAGTTTTGCTCCAATCCAGGAGACCACCGAGGAGCCGTTGCCCATTGTTTCCCCATCATGTATTAAAGTGGGCATTACCCAGGACCTCTTATCATTAGTCCTTAGAGCACAGGAGCAGGCTCCTCCAGACCTTCCGGTAGGTCTTTTGTTTGTGCCTCCTAGGTTAAGACAGCGAGTGTTCCTGGAATTCCATGCCAAGAAGTCGTCAGGTCACCCGGGTATTGCCAGAACTCGGGAGTTGCTATCTAGGGCGGTGTGGTGGCCCTCGGTGGCTAAGGATGTGGATCAGTGGGTTCGGGCATGTGACATCTGTGCCCGAAATAAGACTCCTAGAGGGGTTCCTGTTGGCCCATTACATCCACTCTCTATCCCATCTAAGCCATGGACCCACATTTCAATGGATTTTGTGGTGGACTTGCCCAAATCCTCGGGGATGACAGCCATCTGGGTTGTCGTTGACAGGTTTTCGAAGATGGCGCACTTCGTTCCACTGGTTGGGCTGCCATCAGCCAGACGCCTGTCTGAATTATTTATGCTGCATGTTGTGCGTCTCCACGGGTTGCCACTTGATGTGGTCTCTGACCGCGGATCCCAGTTTGTGGCCAAATTCTGGAGGGCATTTTGTTCCGATCTCCAGATTTCTGTCAGCTTGTCGTCAGGCTACCATCCGCAGTCTAATGGGCAGACTGAAAGGGTGAACCAGTCCTTGGAGCAGTTCCTCAGGTGTTATGTCTCCAAGTGTCAGACTGACTGGGTTGCTCATCTGTCCATGGCGGAGTTTGCCTATAACAACGCGGCTCACTCTGCTACAGGGATCTCTCCCTTCCTTTGTGTGTATGGGCATCATCCTAAGGCCAATTCTTTTGACCCCCTGGACTCCACGCCTGGTGGTTCCTCTGTGGTTTCGGTCCTTAGAGGTATTTGGCGGAAAGTGAAGAAAGCCCTTGTGTCTGTGTCATTAGTGACCAAAAGGGTTTTTGATAAGCGGAAAAGACCCTGCAGCTTCAAATTAGGAGACTTCGTCTGGTTGTCTACCAAGAATTTGAAGTTGAGACAGCCATCTCATAAGTTAGGGCCCCGGTTCATCGGCCCTTATAAGATCACCAGGGTTATCAATCCGGTGGCATTTCAGTTAGATCTGCCCCGTTCTTTGGGTATCAATAAAACATTTCATTGTTCCCTTTTAAAACGGGCGATTAGTAATCCTTCTACCAGTGGAAGACCTTCCCCTCTTCTGATACGTGGCCAGAGGGAGTTTGTTGTTGAAAGGATTCTTGACTCCAAGGTGGTTCGGGGTCGGCTGTCATTTTTGGTGCACTGGAAGGGGTATGGCCCGGAGGAGCGGTCGTGGGTGCGCAGTTGTGATCTTCATGCCCCCAGACTGATACGCTCTTTCTTCTCGCAGTTCCCCGATAAACCCGGTGGTAGGGGTTCTTTGACCCCTCGTCAGAGGGGGGGTACTGTTAGGGTCTCCTGCCCTGTGCTGCCACGTCGTCATGGCAACCGGGAGACAAGTGCTAGTGGAGTAACCTGAGCGCAGCTGATACTCCGGTTCGGGTCTTTTGCTGTGCAGTGGTTATAGGCTCTGTGCACGGCAGGGGATCCGGTGCTGGTTTTTGTGCTCAGTCTGTGAGGTCTGAGTGGGGCGTGGACAGCACCTGCTTTATAAGGCCTCTTTTCAGGGTAAGCAGATGCTGCTGAATCTTTGTTGGTTAGTTAGTTCATGAACGTTAGCCAGTACTGTGTAGCTTTGTATTTGTTTGTTGCTTACTGCAAATAGGCCTGGGAATTTGGTATTACACTCTGCCAATCCAGACCTAGCAGTAAGACTGGAGTCAGTCGTTTAGCTTGCTGGGGTTCTGTTACTACTCTGTGAACTTAGCAAGTTGGCGGCTGTATTCTAAGACTTGCCTGTCTAATCCTGTCTCACTGTGCTAGGTGTCAGGGGTCAGTTTAGTGCCAGTAAGCTAAAACCTGTGCACTGCAAGTGAGAATTAGGATTGTGGAGATTCTCCTTGTGTCTATCATTCCATCTCTGACCAAGGAGTTTACTGCCACACCCGTTGGTAACCCTTTAGGGTTTTGCTGTTGCCCTTAGCAACAGCATTTCGGGTACTCTACGTATTAAAACACAACATCTTGCTTTTTCCATCTTAGCAGTTCTAATACAAGGGAGATACCCAGTTCCTTAGCCTCTGGGCTTCTCTGTTCACTTTGTGTGTATTTTGTTACCCTATCACCTTCTGTGTACGTTATGTCATATCCCCCAGTTTGTCTGTGAGTCCATCTGTTTTGCATAACAGTTCAAACACCAGTACATTCCTGCAGACACTGGAGTGCATAACAGTTCTGACACCAGTACTTTCCTGCTGGCACTGGTGTGCATAACAATCTCCCAGTGTCTAAGCTGTGTCGTCCAGTTTATCTCACGGCCGTGGACGGAAGCCGTATTCCTGAAGGTTCCATCTTTCAGCAAACCAAGCCGGTAGTCCTGGGAGTAGGCTTCCTGCATTCTGAGCTCATTGAGTTCCTGGTTATACCTAAAGCGGGCTACGAGATTGTACTGGGTATGCCTTGGCTCCAACTGCACAATCCGCAATTTGACTGGTCTACATTACAGTTAACAGCATGGAGTTCCTCCTGTCATCAGTCTTGTCTAGCTCAAGTGTTTCCAATAAAGTCTTCAAGTGTAAAGTCTCAGTCTGGACTTCCGGAGGCCTATCAGGAATTCACTGACGTCTTCAGTGAGAAAGCAGCGGATGTCTTGCCTCCCCATCGAGAGTGGGATTGTCCCATCGATCTGGTTCCAGGGAGCAAGCTGCCTAGAGGGCGTACATACCCTCTTTCAGTCCCAGAGACTCAAGCAATGAGTGAATACATAAAGGAAAATTTACAGAAAGGATTCATCCGTCCATCCTCTTCCCCAGCTGGTGCTGGATTCTTCTTCGTCAAGAAGAAAGATGGAGGACTTCGCCCCTGTATCGATTATCGGGGTTTAAATGACATCACGATCAAAAATAGCTACCCGTTACCTCTTATCACAGAGTTGTTCGACAGAGTTAGAGGGGCTTCCATCTTCACGAAACTGGATCTTCGCGGGGCTTACAATCTTATCAGGATTCGAAGTGGTGATGAGTGTAAAACCGCCTTCAATACTCGTGACGGCCACTATGAACATCTAGTGATGCCCTTCGGTTTAAGTAAAGCCCCGGCCGTGTTTCAAAACTTTGTCAACTAAGTGTTTAGAGATCTCCTGTATAAATGTGTGGTAGTTTACCTCGATGACATCTTGATATTCTCCCGTGATTTAGTCTCTCATCGCCAACAGGTGAAGGAGGTTCTGCATAGTCTTCGACGGAATCATCTGTATGGCAAGCTGTCCAAATGCACATTTGAAGCTTCTTCAATATCTTTCTTAGGATACATCATTTCCGGAAACAGACCTTCAAATGGATCCAGCTAAACTGGAAGCTACAGAAAGCTGGTCTCTTCCAACAACACTCAAGTCAGTTCAACGCTTCATTGGCTTCGCTAACTACTACAGAAAGTTTATTAAAGGCTTTTCCACGCTAATAGCTCCAATTACCTGCCTTACCCGGAAAGGGGGAAATCCTTCCCAATGGTCTGACGACGCACTGTCCGCCTTTCATAAAATAAAACAAGCTTTTATTTCAGCTCCTGTGTTACAACAGCCGGATGTCAGTAAAGCCTTCATCTTGGAAGTGGACGCTTCAACGGTTGGCGTGGGCGCAGTCCTGTCCCAGGTTGGCAGTGATGGTAAGACTCACCCCTGTGGGTTTTTTTCTCGTAGGTTCTCGACCGCAAAAATGAACTATACCATCGGCGACCAGGAGTTGTTAGCAATCAAGTTGGCTCTTGAAGAATGGAGGTATCTGCTGGAGGGTACGAGATTTCCCATTACCATCTACACGGATCACAAGAACCTTCTCTACTTGAAAGCCGCGCAGTGTCTGAATCCTCGGCAAGCAAGGTGGGCTCTATTCTTTTCTCGCTTTGATTTTAAGTTGATGTTTAGACCGGGTTCACAAAATGTCAAAGCGGATGCTTTGTCTCGCTCCATGAGCTCAAACGAGGAGTCCGCAGAACAGGCTGCTCGACCAGTATTAAATCCTGTGGTTTTTGCAGCTACAGGGATGTCGCAAGTCCCGCCTCCAGGCAAGATGTTGGTCTCTCCAGAGCTTCGTCCAAACCTTCTGTCTTGGGCTCATACGTCCAAGTTTACTGGTCACCCTGGGGTTCTAAAGACTATTAAGTTTCTGTCTCAAACGTATTGGTGGCCTCGTATGAAGGTAGATATTCAAGAGTTCATAGCTTCATGTCCCAAATGTGCTCAGCATAAAATTTCTCGTCAGGCTCCCGCAGGCCAATTGATACCCAATTCCATTCCTAGGCGCCCCTGGTCCCATTTGTCGATGGATTTTATTTCTGATCTCCCTCCATCCAAAGGGTATGACACCATCTGGGTAGTAGTCGATAGGTTTTCAAAAATGGCACACTTCATTCCACTCATGAGATTACCCTCTGCTCCAAAGTTGGCACAGTTGTTTCTTCGTGAAATATTCAGGTTACATGGACTTCCAACAGAAATCATATCTGACCGAGGAGTACAATTTGTGGCCAAGTTTTGGAGGGCTCTGTGTTCAGCGCTACAGGTAAAACTGAAGTTCTCTACGGCCTATCATCCTCAAACAAATGGGCAGACAGAGAGGGTAAATCAAGAATTTGAGACTGTATATCTCTTCTTCACAGGATGACTGGGTAGAGTTGTTGCCCTGGGCAGAGTTTGCTCATAATTTCCGTTATCATACTTCAACTGATACAACTCCTTTTTTCGCAGTTTATGGTCAGCATCCTAGAGTACCGGATTTCCAAGAATTACCTGCCATAGATGTGCCTGCGGCTGCGGCTGCTTCTGCTCTTCAGCGGTTCGCTCAAATTTGGAAAGAGATCCATTCATCTCTTAAAAAAGTTTCTCAACGGTATAAAATGTTCGCTGATCGGAAGAGGCGAGCAGTTCCTAGTTTGAAACCGGGCGATAAAGTCTGGTTATCTACCCGTAATCTCCGGCTCAGAGTTCCCTCAATGAAGTTTGCTCCACGGTTTATTGGACCTTTTCCAATAGAAAGTGTTATTAATCCGGTGGCTTATAAGTTGAAACTGCCTGCTTTTTTGAAAGTACCCAACTCATTCCATATTTCTCTCCTCAGACCACTAATTCTCAATCGTTTCCAGAGAACGCTTCCAGCAGCTCCAAAGGTACAAACTCATCGGGGCGTGGAATACGAGGTGGAAAAGATCTTAGACTCTCGACATCGTTATGGTCATCTGCAATATCTCATTGACTGGTCTGGATATGGTCCTGAAGAGAGAAGTTGGGTCAACGCCACGGATGTACATGCTCCACGTCTGATTCAAGCCTTCCACAGACTCTTCCCTGCCAAGCCTCGTGGGTGTTCGGTGCCCACCCATAAAGGAGGGGGTACTGTCAGGAATCGGCGCTCTGCTACGTCTCACTTACCAGCGTGCTGGTGTGCGGGCCTCCGGAGGTCATGGCCCCAGTTGCGGCTGCATGGGTGTAGTAACCGCGAGCGTTCTCTTCCGCATTGCTGAGTACTCCTGAAGTCTGGTCCTTTGTGGGTTTTGCTGCGTGCTGATTTCCAGCCTGTGTGGACGTTACCATGGCACCTGCACGCAGCTGATTCTGGTGTTCAATCCAGCACTGTATCTCCGCCTGCAGTTTGTGTCCAATCACTGCTGAGCAGGAGGTATAACTTCTAGCTTGTGGCTCACTCACATTGCCTTGGACAACAAGTCACATACCGTGTGCTTTAGTTCTCCTGGTTCCTGTATTCCTGTTTCCAGCAATCCCTGTGGTTACTTCCATTTGTTCCAGTCTTCATTCTCACAGCTCTCCTGTTAACTCCGGACTCCAATTCCATTCAGCCACAATCACCAGCAGCAGAGACTCTCCTCAGGTGTTCGTATTACCATCTTACTTGTGCACTGGCTATCAGTATTCCATCTGTGCCTCTCAGCAGTATTACTACCAATGGCTTAGAGACTGTTTCCTGCTTGAGTCTAGTAAAGCTATCTGGACTTGTGTGCTTTATAGAGACTGAGAGTTTCTTATACATATTGGAGTTCTGCCTTTCATGTTACTTTATCTTATGTTATACCGAGACTGTGTGCTATCAAGTACTACTGGACTTTAGTTATATCATCTGCCTTCAGTATTGTTGTTTTCATATTTCCTTTGCAAGAGACTTCAGCTATTTAAATTCAGTTATCAACCATTGTCATTCCATTACCGGTTTTCTGTTCACTCTGTGTTATTCCATCTGCTCAGTAATAATAAAACATCAGCGCCTATGCGCAGGACTTTTTATATTGCCTCTATGTTTAATCCATCATACCAACACTGACCCACTAGCGCCCCCGCCGGGGACAGACAAACCCAGAGACCTGACAGGATCATTTGTGCAGTGTGAAAGGGGTATCATTTTGTTTGGAGCTTTTTACACTGACTTGGGTCGACCCTGCAATAATCCTGGATTTTGAGTTGGAGCAAAAGGGATATTAGTTCTATACTGATTTATAAAAAGGTAAAAAAAAAATAAGAATTTACTTACCGATAATTCTATTTCTCGGAGTCCGTAGTGGATGCTGGGGTTCCTGAAAGGACCATGGGGAATAGCGGCTCCGCAGGAGACAGGGCACAAAAGTAAAGCTTTTACAGGTCAGGTGGTGTGTACTGGCTCCTCCCCCTATGACCCTCCTCCAGACTCCAGTTAGGTACTGTGCCCGGACGAGCGTACACAATAAGGGAGGATTTTGAATCCCGGGTAAGACTCATACCAGCCACACCAATCACACCGTACAACTTGTGATCTAAACCCAGTTAACAGTATGATAACAGAGGAGCCTCTGAAAGATGGCTTCCTAAACAATAACCCGAATTAGTTAACAATAACTATGTACAAGTATTGCAGATAATCCGCACTTGGGATGGGCGCCCAGCATCCACTACGGACTCCGAGAAATAGAATTATCGGTAAGTAAATTCTTATTTTCTCTATCGTCCTAAGTGGATGCTGGGGTTCCTGAAAGGACCATGGGGATTATACCAAAGCTCCCAAACGGGCGGGAGAGTGCGGATGACTCTGCAGCACCGAATGAGAGAACTCCAGGTCCTCCTTTGCCAGGGTATCAAATTTGTAAAAATTTACAAACGTGTTCTCCCCTGACCACGTAGCTGCTCGGCAGAGTTGTAATGCCGAGACCCCTCGGGCAGCCGCCCAAGATGAGCCCACCTTCCTTGCGGAATGGGCCTTAACAGATTTAGGCTGTGGCAGGCCTGCCACAGAATGTACAAGTTGAATTTTGTTACAAATCCAACGAGCAATCGACTGCTTAGAAGCAGGTGCACCCAACTTGTTGGGTGCATACAGTATAAACAGCGAGTCAGATTTTCTGACTCCAGCCGTCCCTTAAATGTATATTTTTAAGGCTCTGACAACGTCCAACAACTTGGAGTCCTTCAAGTCGTCTGTAGCCGCAGGCACTACAATAGGCTGGTTCAGGTGAAACGCTGATACCACCTTAGGGAGAAAATGCGGACGCGTCCGCAGCTCTGCCCTATGTCGAATGGAAAATTAAATAAGGGCTTTTATAAAACAAAGCCGCCAGTTCAGATACTCTCCCGGCCGAAGCCAGGGCCAGTAACATAGTCACTTTCCATGTGAGATATTTCAAATCCACATTCTTTAGTGGTTCAAACCAATTGGATTTGAGGAAATCTAAAACTACATTTAGATCCCACGGTGCCACCTTAGGCACCACAGGAGGCTGTATATGCAGTACTCCTTTGATAAAAATCTGGACCTCAGGGACTGAGGCCAATTCTTTTTGGAAGAATATTGATAGGGCCGAAATTTGAACCTTAATAGATCCCAATTTGAGACCCATAGACAATCCTGATTGCAGGAAATGTAGGAAAACGACCCAGTTGAAATTCCTCCATCGGAGCACTCCGCTGCTCGCACCACGCAACATATTTTCGCCAAATACGGCGATAATGCTTCGCGGTGACTTCCTTCCTTGCCTTTATCAAGGTAGGAATGACTTCTTCTGGAATGCCTTTTCCTTTTAGGATCTGGCATTCAAACGCCATGCCGTCAAACGCAGCCGCGGTAAGTCTTGAAAAAGACAAGGACCCTGCTGAAGCAGGTCCCTTCTCAGAAGTAGAGGCCACGGATCGTCCGTGACCATCTCTTGAAGTTCCGGGTACCAAGTCCTTCTTGGCCAATCCGGAGCCACTAGTCTTACTCCTCTTTGCCGTATAATCCTCAATACCTTTGGTATGAGAGGCAGAGGAGGAAACACATATACCGACTGGTACACCCAAGGTGTTACCAGCGCGTCCACAGCTATTGCCTGCGGATCTCTTGACCTGGCGCAATACCTGTCCAGTGTTTTGTTGAGGCGAGACGCCATCATGTCCACCATTGGTTTTACCCAACGGTTTAATAGCATGTGGAAAACTTCTGGATGAAGTCCCCACTCTCCCGGGTGAAGGTCGTGTCTGCTGAGGAAGTCTGCTTCCCAGTTGTCCACGCCCGGGATGAATACTGCTGACAGTGCTATCACGTGATTCTCCGCCCAGCGAAGGATCCTGGCAGCTTCTGCCATTGCCCTCCTGCTTCTTGTGCCGCCCTGTCTGTTTACATGGGCGACTGCCGTGATGTTGTCCGACTGGATCAACACCGGTCTTCCTTGAAGCAGAGGTTCCGCCTGGCTTAGAGCATTGTAGATTGCTCTTAGTTCCAGAATGCTTATGTGAAGAGACTTTTTCAGGCTCGACCACACTCCCTGGAAATTTCTTCCCTGTGTGACTGCTCCCCAGCCTCTCAGGCTGGCATCCGTGGTCACCAGGATCCAATCCTGCATGCCGAATCTGCGGCCCTCCAATAGATGAGCCTCCTGCAACCACCACAGAAGGGATACCCTTGTCCTCGGCGACAGGGTTATCCGCAGGTGCATCTGAAGATGCGACCCTGACCATTTGTCCAACAGATCCCTTTGCATGGAATCTGCCGAAAGGGATTGCTTCGTAAGAAGCTACCATTTTTTCCCAGGACTCTTGTGCATTGATGTACAGACACCTTTCCTGGTTTTAGGAGGTTCCTGACCAGGTCAGATAACTCCTTGCTTTTTCTTCGGGAAGAAAACCTTTTTCTGAACTGTGTCCAGAATCATCCCCAGGAACAGCAGACGAGTTGTCGGCATTAATTGGGATTTTGGAATATTCAGAATCCATCCGTGCTGCTTTAGCACCTCTTGAGATAGTGCTAAACCCATCTCTAGCTGTTCTCTGGACCTTGCCCTTATTAGGAGATCGTCCTAGTATGGGATAATTAATACGCCTTTTCTTCGAAGAAGAAATATTATCTCGGCCATTACCTTTGTAAAGACCCGAGGTGCCGTGGACAAACCAAACGGCAGCGTCTGAAACTGATAGTGACAGTTTTGTACAACGAACCTGAGGTACCCCTGGTGTGAGGGGTAATTGGAACGTGGAGATACGCATCCTTGATGTCCAAGGATACCATAAAGTCCCCTTCTTCCAGGTTCGCTATCACTGCTCTGAGTGACTCCATCTTGAACTTGAACTTCTTTATGTACAGGTTCAAGGACTTCAGATTTAGAATAGGCCTTACCGAGCCATCCGGCTTCGGTACCACAAAAAGAGTGGAATAATACCCCTTCCCTTGTTGTAGAAGAGGTACCTTGACTATCACCTGCTGAGAATACAGCTTGTGAATGGCTTCCAAAACCGTCTCCCTTTCTGAGGGGGACGTTGGTAAAGCAGACTTCAGGAAACGGCGAGGTGGCTCTGTCTCTAATTTCAACCTGTACCCCTGAGATATTATCTGCAGGATCCAGGGATTTACCTGCGAGTGAGCCCACTGCGCGCTGTAATTCTTGAGACGACCGCCTACCGCCCCCGAGTCCGCTTGCGAAGCCCCAGCGTCATGCTGAGGCTTTTGTAGAAGCCGGGGAGGGCTTCTGTTCCTGGGAAGGAGCTGCCTGTTGCTGTCTCTTCCCTCGTCCTCTGCCTCGTGGCAGATATGAATAGCCCTTTGCTCTCTTATTTTTAAAGGAACGAAAGGGCTGCGGTTGAAAGGTCGGTGCCTTTTTCTGTTGGGGAGTGACTTGAGGTAGAAAGGTGGATTTCCCGGCCGTAGCCGTGGCCACCAAATCCGATAGACCGACCCCAAATAACTCCTCTACGCATCGCCTGTCCACTGTCGTGTCCATAAAGCTCTTCTGGCCGAAATGGACATAGCACTTACCCGTGATGCCAGTGTGCAGATATCTCTCTGTGCATCACGCATATAAAGAAATGCATCCTTTATTTGTTCTAACGACAGTAAAATATTGTCCCTGTCCAGGGTATCAATATTTTCGATCAGGGACTCTGACCAAACTACCCCAGCACTGCACATCCAGGCAGTCGCAATAGCTGGTCGTAGTATAACACCTGCATGTGTGTATATACCTTTTTGGATATTTTCCATCCTCCTATCTGATGGATCTTTAAGTGCGGCCGTCTCAGGAGAGGGTAACGCCACTTGTTTTGATAAGCGTGTTAGCGCTTTGTCCACCCTAGGAGGTGTTTCCCAGCGCTCCCTAACCTCTGGCGGGAAAGGGTATAAAGCCAATAACTTCTTTGAAATTAGCAGTTTTTTATCGGGGCACCCCACGCTTCATCACACACGTCATTTAATTCTTCTGATTCAGTAAAAACTACTGGTAGTTTTTTCACACCCCACATAATACCCTGTTTAGTGGTACCTGTAGTATCAGCTAAATGTAACATCTCCTTTATTGCCAAAATCATATAACGTGTGGCCCTACTGGAAAATACGGTTGATTCGTCACCTTCACCACCGGAATCAGTGCCTGTGTCTGGGTCTGTGTCGACCGACTGAGGCAAGGGGCGTTTTACAGCCCCTGACGGTGTTTGAGGCGCCTGGACAGGCACTAATTGAGTGTCCGGCCGCCTCATGTCGGCAAACGACTGCTTAAGCGAGTTGACGCTATCCCGTAATTCCACAAATAAAGGCATCCATTCTGGTGTCGACCCCCTAGGAGGTGACATCCTCATATTTGGCAATTGCTCCGCCTCCACACCAATAACGTCCTCATACATGTCGACACACACGTACCGACACACAGCAGACACACAGGGAATGCTCTATACGAAGACAGGACCCACTAGCCCTTTGGGGAGACAGAGGGAGAGTCTGCCAGCACTCACCAAAAAGCGCTATATATGACAGGGATAGCCTTATGATTAAGTGCTCCCTTATAGCTGCTTTTATATTAATATATTGCCATTTATTTTGCCCCCCCTCTCTGTTATACCCTGTTTCTGTAGTGCAGTGCAGGGGAGAGACCTGGGAGCCTTCCTGACCAGCGGAGCTGTGACAGAAAATGGCGCCGTGTGCTGAGGAGATAGGCCCCGCCCCTTTTTCGGCGGGCTCGTCTCCCGCTATTTAGTACATTTAGGCAGGGGTAAATATCTCCATATAGCCTCTGGGGCTATATGTGAGGTATTTTTAGCCTTTTTAAAGGTTTTCATTTGCCTCCCAGGGCGCCCCCCCCCCAGCGCCCTGCACCCTCAGTGACTGCCGTGTGAAGTGTGCTGAGAGGAAAATGGCGCACAGCTGCAGTGCTGTGCGCTACCTTAAGAAGACTGCAGGAGTCTTCAGCCGCCGATTCTGGACCTCTTCTTGCTTCAGCATCTGTGAGGGGGCCGGCGGCGTGGCTCCGGTGACCATCCAGGCTGTACCTGTGATCGTCCCTCTGGAGCTTCATGTCCAGTAGCCAAGAAGCCAATCCATCCTGCACGCAGGTGAGTTCACTTCTTCTCCCCTCTGTCCCTCGTTGCAGTGATCCTGTTGCCAGCAGGAATCACTGTAAAATAAAAAACCTAAGCTAAACTCTCTAAGCAGCTCTTTATGAGAGCCACCTAGAATTGCACCCTTCTCGGCCGGGCACAAAAATCTAACTGGAGTCTGGAGGAGGGTCATAGGGGGAGGAGCCAGTACACACCACCTGACCTGTAAAAGCTTTACTTTTGTGCCCTGTCTCCTGCGGAGCCGCTATTCCCCATGGTCCTTTCAGGAACCCCAGCATCCACTTAGGACGATAGAGAAATATTTTTATATATTTTTGCTGTGTTTTAGATTTTAAACCTACCGTATATACTCGAGTATAAGCCGACTTTTTCAGCACAGTTTTCTATGCTGAAAAAGCCCCCCTCGGCTTATACTCGAGTCAACGGCTGCAGCAGACGCCGTGGGCTGTGTGGGCGTCCGCTGCAGCCGGCTCCAGGGACAGACACTAGAGGTCATTATTGACCTCTAGTGTCTGTGCGGCGTTGCTATGGGAGAGACGTCATGACGTCTCTCCCATAGAGATGATCGGGTGCCGGGAAGCGGGCGCCGGCGCGGGCGGCCAGACGGAGCGGCGACCAGACGGAGCGGGGATCCAGATGGAGCGGCGGCCAGACGGAGCGGGGATCCAGATGGAGCGGCGGCCAGACGGAGCGGATGAACAGATGGAGCGGCGGCCAGACGGAGCGGAGCAGCGCAGCAGCAGAAGAAGCGGTCGGGAAGCAGGAGCGGGGCAGTGGTAAGTATTGTTTTAGTGTGTGTTTATGTTTGTAAGCTGCAAAGGGGGCACAGTAACAGGGGGCAAACAAAGGGGGCACAACAACTACTGGGGGCAAAGAAAGGGGGCACAACAACTACTGGGGGCAAAGAAAGGGGGCACCACAACTACTGGGGCAAAGAAAGAGGGGTCATAACTACTGTGGGCAATGAAAGAGGGGGCACAATACTGGGGGCAAAGAAGGGGCATAACTACTGGGGGCAAAGCAACGGGGGCATGTTTTTATCTGTCACTGGGGGTATATGTGGCACTGGGGGCACAACCCTAGAAACAAACATTACCCCCTGGCAACAAGCATAACACCTACCGCATAAAATCCCTGGCAACGAGCATGACACCCTGAGCATGAAAACCCCTGGCACCGTGCATTTCCCACCCTAGGCTTATACTAGAGTCAGTAATTTTTCCCAGTTTTTTGTGGTAAAATTAGGTGCCTCGGCTTATATTCGGGTCGACTTATACTCGAGTATATACGGTATATCAATTTTATTTTTTATTGTGTCTTGACTTTTACAATACTGGATGATGATCAATTTTTCATTAGCACTGGTCCACATTATTCTTTGATATAGTTTCTTTAATTGACAATTCAACTGAACTCTTTCTGTTAAGAGCATAGGGTAAATGTAATAGGGTCTCAAGTTGCCAGAGATCCGGGATTTCATCTGAGAATGGCTGTATACTTAAAGCGGCAATTATTTACAATTGCCACTTTAAAACTACAACCATAATGCATAAAATAAAGGTGAGATAAGGTGTGTACACACGGTCCGATTTTTCTTACGATTTTGACAATATAGTGAAAATATTGCGCATATCGCACCGTGTGCATAGTCCTTGCAATGCCGATGCACAGTCCCACAGGCTCGGCAACGCAAGGAAAAACAGGCTGTAAAGGCAGCCCAACACTGACTATATCGACGGGGCCAGTCTCTGGCCCCATCGAATAGTCAATCTCGGGCATACGGTGCATCGTGCACCAGTAGGCCACCATCAAATAATAGCTGGGTTTCCACCATCAAAACTTCCGATACAATAGTTACCAACCATTGCATCAAAAACCATGACTAAGAAAAAATAAATTAAAAAAAGACATTGTGATGAATGAAGCATACGTCAAAAACCATGCTAACGCAACCCACAAACATTCTTGATGATTAATAGCTGTATTCAGAAATTTGACCTCCATCCTTAAAGGGGAGTTGCAGATGTGTCACAAGGTGAGAGACTGCCAGTGCTGAAAGAAGGGTGGTACGGAGTACCATTAAGAAATCTAGTGGTGGTCCGCAGTACCACCAGCCCCGAGATGGGGCATTTTTGTTTGTGGGACATAAAATGGTGTCAGTGGCATAACATGTAATAGGCATTACGGTGTGTGGTATAAGATGTAAGGCATTATAGTGTGTGGCATAATGTGGCCATGCCCCTATTATCATGTAGCCACTCCCCTAGTTTTGTGTGACCACGCCCATTTCTATTAGCAGTACCACTAAGAAAAAATGTCTACTTGCGCCACTAGAGACAGCTAGAGAGGAGCATATAGCATTTGGTTAGGACGAGAGCTGGAACACTGATAAAGAAGTGAGTAATGAATATGGTCGATAATTGAATAATAATAATTTGAGTTACGTTATTTCCCAACCTGATTTTCACAAGGAGAAACACTTCTGTTTTTCACTATTACACTTTACAAAGCAAAATAGAGTTGGTGTGAATTATAATAGTACTGGAGCATTTGTAGGAATAACACAAACGAGTGAACGTATGTGAAAAATGTGTCAGGGTGATGGCTATGGAAGTTGTAAAAAGACAGCAAGGACATACAGCATACCTCCCAACATGACCCTCTCCAGGAGGGACACAAAGCTCTGCTTCTGGACTTTTCTCTTAGTTTATGATTGCCGTCACCTGTTTTGAACAGGTTAATGGTAAGAGGTTTTTCATCACAGGTGATGGCAATCATAAATTAAGAGGGAAGTCCAGGAGCAGAGCATTCTGTCCCTCCTGGAGAGGGTCATGTTGGGAGGTATGCATACAGTACATTCCTATAGCATTATTGTATGTATGGGTTACCTGAGGTTATTCTCCACTCCAAATGTAGCAGTGTTTTTTTTGTTTTTCCTTCTAAGCCTGTCAACAGGAAATGGCCTCGTAGTATAAGATAGAGCAGTAGCAAAATAAAGTGCAGCGGCGCCCAGCCAGCGAGCAGCTGTGTAGGGGAAGGAGAAGTGGAAGGGGTCCTGCTGCCGGCTGATTACACCATGTGACCACCCAGTCTCTAAGGAAGTGGATGCCATTGGTTGGTGCCGCAGCAGCGAAGGCTGAAACGTGTACTGAGTTCAGACATCACGGTCATGTGATCTGCTGTTAATGAGGGCTCCTCTCAGTCTAGTTTCTCTTCGTGCTTATCATGGGCACATCACATCATGGATAGAGGCGGCCTTGTTAAAAGCAACAACAACAAAAAAAGAGTACTATTTGCTAGTATTGTGTGTTATATCAGTTCTTTTTGCATTGTCTGGCTCTCCAGTTTTTGTGAATGATGAGTCCCAGACAGTTTATGTTGCAGACTTCACAGTGGTAATGCATGATTGCACTTGTTATCTTGTGTGTGTCACCTGTACTAGTGTGTTGCAGTTGGGAAAACTTAAAATTCTGTATATGTAAAAAGAGCGCTCTAAAAAGTGTAATCAGTGTAGGGGCACGTACTGTAGCCATTGGAAATGTTACTTTTAAAAGGTTTAAAAGAAATGTCGCAACCGTTTTTACTAAAAAAAACATTCAACATTGTTCAACTATTGCTACTGTACATTTTTTTTTTTTAAACCTTTCAGAAGTAACATTTGAAATGGTTATGTGCCCACACTCAAGTTAATCACTTTATAGAGTGCTCGTTTTATTTATACATGATTGTACTGTATACTGTAGTTCAACAGCTGCTGTCTAATGCACTGTCTCACACAATGGGGCTAAATTCAGATATGGTGATTCAGACCTGATCAATGCTGTGCGTTTTCGCACAGCCGGCGATCAGGTCATAACTGCACATGCGTATGCACCGCGATGCACACGCACGTTGGAGAACAACAACAGGCATTGCCGGTCAGCGATGGGATGGTGCGAAAAATCAGATCGCAGGGGCGTTCGCAAGGTGATTGACAGGAGGAGGCCGTCTGGGTGGTAACTGACCGCTTACTGGGAGTGTCCAAAAAACGCAGACGTGCCCCAGCGTTTTCAGGGAGGGTGTCTGACGTCCACTGCGGCCCCGAACAGCCTCTTCTGATCGCACTGTAGGAGTGAGTCCTGGGCTGCGCAGATACTGCACATGGTGGATTTTTGCAGCTCAGCGTACACATGGGATCGCACACTTGAATGGTGAATTTACACTCCCCCTGGGGGCGACAACTATCTGAACGCAGGACAGCAAAGTTAGCAGCCCAGCGATCAGGTCTGAATCACCCCCACTGCTTCTTCCTTGGAAGCAGCAGTGATAGTTCTGTATTGTAATGCAGCAGCGGGAGGTGACTATTACAAGTAGACGCCTCCTGCTTCAGTAGTGATTGAACCTGTGTCCTAGGGCACTAATAGAGACACCCAAGCATCTCGTTGCAGAAGCCAGGAAATCTCTGTGCAATCACAGAGATCCCTGGCCTCTTCCCTCGCCCTAAACGGTGGCAACAAACCTCCATTTTGGGAAATGGAAACTGATGCTGCCCTCTCCACATTTGGCAGTAGACTGCAATTATTGACTGTCTACACCCTAGTCCTGCTTCACAGGATCCTTTCACTCACGTGCAGAATGGGTCCTGCGCATGCACAAAGTACCAATAATAGGTACTTTGCAGCGCAGGATGGCACTCCATCCACATCTGAATCATTCCAAATCTCTCTAATGTACTCTCTCATGCAGGCATTTACTCTCTCAGTCACACTCTCACATGCACTTTCTCACATAGGGGCAGATGTACTAAGGCTTGTAGAGTAATAAAGTACCAGCCATTCAGCTCCTGACATTTTTCATACACTTTATTGCTTTCCAAGACTTATATGCCCTACACACATGCCGATATTCTGAAAGATATGAACGATCTCGTTCATAAATGAACGAGAACTCGTTAATATCTTTCAGTGTGGAGACTCCAGCGATGAACGATGCGCGGCCCCGCGCTCGTTCATCGCTGATCTCCCGTCGGCTGTGCATGCAGGCCAATATGGACGAGATCGTCCATATTTGCCTGCAAGTCTACGGTGACGGGGGGAGTGAAGAAACTTCACTCCCCCCGTCACTGCCCCCCCGCCGCCGGGTCGCCCGTATCGGCCGTCGGGCACCGCGGCGGCACCTCGTTAAATGTGTAGGGCCCATTAGAACAACTCTCTCTCCCTCCCCCCCCCCCGCATCTCCTTTTCAACACTCACACACTGTGCTTCCTGAACTTGCAAGTATGCTTGTGCAAACTTTCTCATGCACTCTCACATGTACTATTGCAGTGCACGCTCTCTAACACATACAGTAGATAATCTGTCTTTAATCACTTAACTGGCATGGTCAAATCGCATGCAACTGGTTACTGCACCACCCAACTGTGTTCCCCAGTTTTTTATTTGGCGATCCATTCATGGCGAGGTGCATAATATAATATTTGGCGACTTCATAGCTTTTTGTGTAAAAAGAAAATAAGTAAATATTGTCTTTTGCTGTGGAACTACAAGTCCCAGCAAGCCTCCCCATATGCTGGTACTTGGAGAACCACAAGTACCAGCATGCGGACCATTAAAGGACCCACTAGTACCTGTAGCTCCATAACAAAAGAAATATTCAAATAAAGACAATACACACTGTGAAAGTAAAACTTTAATAAATCACTGTTACACACACACACAGACACATATCCCACACACAGACACATATCCCACACCGCAATTCACAACGTAAACCTCACACCCCCATCTGATGAAGCATCGGAAGCACTGTGTCTCTGTACTGAACACATACCTCAGGCATGTCCAAACTGCGGCCCTCCAGCTGTTGAGAAACTACACATCCCAGCATGCCATGACACAGCTTTAGCATTCTCTGACAGCAAAACTGTGTCAGGGCATGCTGGGATATGTAGTTTCACAACAGCTGGAGGGCCACAGTTTGGACATGCCTGACATACCTCAGGGCAGATGACAGGTGCTGTTAATTAGCCTAGCTTCTGGCTAACAACTGATTGAGGAAAACTTGGACTGGATCCTTCAGTCCTGCTGCTGCTCTAAACCTGGGAAATCCTGATGTTACCTCATTACCATTAACGCATGCCCCCCAACATGACCCTCTCCTGCTTCTAGACTTTTCTCTTAATTTGTGATTGCCCTCACCTGTGTTGAACAGGTTATTGGATAAGTAAGGTATTTCAGCACAGGTGATGGCAATCATAAATTAAGAGGGAAGTCCAGGAGCAGAGCATTGTGTGCCTCCTGGAGAGGGTCATGTTGGGAGGTATGTTAACTTCATGTGGAACTTTGCTGCACCTGCCACACTGAATAACCCCCCAATGTACACTGAGATATTTTGTTGCCACCTGTCCTCAAAGCACCCCAAATAATCTAATTTTGCATGCCATGGAGTATGTGACAAAGCCATGCGTCTTGCCATAGACTTTTTTACAAATTTATGAAACTTATTTGCATTGCTAAAGTGACAAAATTACAATGAAAGGGTATCTTGGACAATAGAGTACTGCATACTTGCCTGCTTTTGAAAACTAGTTTCAGGGAGATTGTAGGTGTAAGCAGAATGCTTTGTGTCATGCTCGACCCAAAGGGTGCGTCTAACTTCACCTATGGGTGTGTCTATTGCCACAATGGGGCGTGTCCTTCATTGTTAGGCGCTCACTCCAGTGACTATATGGCATATCTCCCAACTTTTGTCACTATGAAAGAGTGAAATATATGCGCGCGCGCCCATAAAAGGAGTGTGGCCTATTAAAAGGGGCGTGCCTTTGCGGGAGGGCCCGTGAATGTGATCCACACCCCATTTTCGTCACTGAGGGGGCATGCCCAGCGCTCTGTGAGCTACTGGCATGCCCCCTCTCCTATCTCCAGTGAATAGACGCTGTGCGACGGAGACGAGTGCCCAGCCAAAGGTGTGGCTGCCTTAACATATTACTGAACTAGTTACTCCTGCAGTCCCTATGTGGATATAAGTACTGGGAGGTGGTCTGTAAAGTCTTGGCTGGGTGCTCGTCTCCGTCGACCAGAGCCACCGGAGAATCTGTGCGACGGAGACGAGCACCCAGTCAAGGGCGCGGGCGCCAATTACATATTGCCGAATCAGCTACTCTTGTAGTCATCCCTAGTGCAGTGAAGCCGGGGAGTGCACAAAGTAGTGGACCGGCACGCCAGCCGATATCCTCCGATGGGGACGCCGTCCATACCATCAATTGGAACTGGACCTGCCTCTCCAAAGCAGGAGAGCTATTCATTCGGTAAGCGTATCCAAGTTTCAAGAATATTATACCAAAGATTGGGGCATATCAATATTGCTATCCTCTGGAATTGTTTGGAACTGTCATTTAAAATGTAACGCATGTTGTGGAGAATTGTATTGGTGTAGATACATTCAGTTTAAATAATTGCAACATAGTATGCTGATATTGCAAGTGTATCCACCCCGTACAGCTGAAATTGTTACATGAAGTGCTATTATTGTCTTGTATGATCTCTGAGAGTGTTAAGTAAAAGAAATAATGAGTATATGTGGTTTTAAATGTGATTTTATGGTTGATCTTAATTGTTTAATAAATACTCTTTGTTATTGGACAGCGCTTTCATAATTTATTCACTATCCCTATAACACTGACCCTATCCCTATAACGCTGACACTATACTATACTATAACGCTGACCCTATCCCTATAATGCTGACCCTATCCCAATAACGCTGACACTATACTATACTATACTATACTATACTATAACACTGACCCTATCCCTATAATGCTGACCCTATCCCTATAACGCTGACACTATACTATACTATAACACTGACCCTATCCCTGTAACGCTGACCCTATCCTTGTAACGCTGACCCTATCCCTATATCGCTGACACTATACTATACTATAATGCTGACCCTGGCCCTATAACGCTGTCCCTGTAACACTGTCCCTGTAACTCTGACCTTATAACGCTGACCCTGGCCCTATAACGCTGTCCCTATCCCTGTAACACTGACCCTGTCCCTGTAACTCTGACCTTATAACGCTGACCCTGGCCCTATAACGCTGTCCCTGACCCTATAACACTGACCCTATACTATAACTCTGACCCTATAACGCTGACTCTGGCCCTATAACGCTGACCCTATCCCTGTAATACTAACCCTATACTATAAATTGACCCAGTTCCTATAACGCTGACCCTGTACTATAACACTGACCGTCCCCCTGTAACTCTGACCCAGTCCCTATAACTCTGACCCTATAACGCTGACTCTATACTATAATTCTGACACTATCCCTATAATTCTGACACTAGCCCTGTAACACTGACACTATCCCTGTAACACTGTCCCTGTTCCTATAATACTGTCAGTGCTCCCCCTAGGATGAGTGATAGTCAGCTTGGGCAGCAATAACATGTAATCACTCAGCACCCATCACTCAGTACCCACTTTGTTAATTTTCTTCAGCCCTGTCCTGATCTCCCCACCCCAGCCACATGGACCCCATCCAAGACGCAGGCTGGCTTTTTTGGATACCTTACATTCTGTGCTGATGCCGCCACTGGTGATGAGGTCTCTGCAGCCGCCACTGATGGAGTCTCTGCTTCCACCGCTGCTGGGGTCTCCGCTGCCGCCGCTGCCGAGGTCTCCGCTGCCTTCACTGCTGGGGACTCAGCTGCTGCCGCCGCGCACACAGCCTCCCTGCCAGCTGCGCACGATAACCCTGCGGTGGCCAGCAATAAAGCAATGGTGGTCATTCCGAGTTGTTCGCTCGCAAGCTGCTTTTAGCAGCTTTGCACACGCTAAGCCGCCGCCTACTGGGAGTGAATCTTAGCATAGTAAAATTGCGAACGAAAGATTAGCAGAATTGCGAATAGACACTTCTTAGCAGTTTCTGAGTAGCTCCACACTTACTCGGCAACTGCGATCAGTTCAGTCAGTTTCGTTCCTGGTTTGACATCACAAACACTCCCAGCGTTCGCCCAGACACTCCCCCGTTTCTTCAGACACTCCCGCGTTTTTCCCAGAAACGGCAGCGTTTTTTCACACACACCCATAAAACGGCCAGTTTCCGCCCAGAAACACCCACTTCCTGTCAATCACATTACGATCACCAGAACGAAGAAAAAACCTCGTTATGCCGTGAGTAAAATACCTAACTGCATAGCAAATTTACTTGTCGCAGTGTGAACATTGCGCATGCGCAATTAGCGGAAAATTGCTGCGATGCAAAGAAAATTACCGAGCGAACAACTCGGAATGAGGGCCAATATCCAGGCCCGGCCCACGGTACTTCCCAACTGGCGCATACGCAGTCCGCATAGTCTCAATAAAATAGTTTAAAAACCGGATGAACTGGGCAGATTTGCGGGGCAGCGGGAGGTTGAGGTCAAAACCGGGAGCCTCCCGCTGAATGCGGGAGGGTAGGCAAGTCTGAGTAGCACTCTATGCTATACACAGCCCCTCCATCTTACACCCAGCAGCACATTACACTACATTTTACACAGCCCGCTCCCCCCCATATTACACCCAGTAGTACTATACAAAGCCCCCCATATTACACCCAGCAGCACATTACACTACATTTTACACAGCCCCCTCCCCCCCATATTACACCTAGTAGCACTATACACAGCCCCCTCCCCCCCATATTACACCTAGTAGCACTATACACAGCCCCCTCCCCCCATATTACACCTAGTAGTAGTGATGAGCGGATTCGGTTTTACTCGGTTTTACTTGGTTTTACTCGGTTCTCAAAACGGCATCTTATTGGCTCACGGATGTCACGTGTTTTGGATAGCCAATAAGATGCCGTTTTGAGAACCGAGTAAAACCGAGTAAAACCGAACCTCGCTCATCACTACCTAGTAGCACTATACACGATACACAGCTCCCCCATATTACACCCAGCAGCACATTACACTACATTTTACACAGCCCCCTCCCCCCATATTACATCCAGTAGCACTATACACAGCCCCCTCCCCCCATATTACACCCAGTAGCACTATACTCAGCCCCTCCATCTTACACCCAGCAGCACATTACACTACATTTTACACAGCCCCCTCCCCCCCATATTACACCCATTAGTACTATACAAAGCCCCCCCATATTACACCCAGCAGCACATTACACTACATTTTACACAGCCCCCTCCCCCCCATATTACACCTAGTAGCACTATACACAGCCCCCTCCCCCCATATTACACCTAGTAGCACTATACACAGCCCCCTCCCCCCCATATTACACCTAGTAGCACTATACACAGCCCCCTCCCCCCCATATTACACCTAGTAGCACTATACACAGCCCCCTCCCCCCCATATTACACCTAGTAGCACTATACACAGCCCCCTCCCCCCCATATTACACCTAGTAGCACTATACACGATACACAGCTCCCCCATATTACACCCAGCAGCACATTACACTACATTTTACACAGCCCCCTCACCCCATATTACACCCAGTAGCACTATACACAGCCTCCTCCCCCCATATTACACCCAGTAGCACTATACACAGCCCCTCCATCTTACACCCAGCAGCACATTACACTACATTTTACACAGCCCCCTCCCCCCCATATTACACCCATTAGTACTATACAAAGCCCCCCCATATTACACCCAGCAGCACATTACACTACATTTTACACAGCCCCTTCCCCCCATATTATACCCAGTAGCACTATACACGGCCCCCTCCCCCCCATATTACACCTAGTAGCACTATACACAGCCCCCTCCCCCCATATTACACCTAGTAGCACTATACACGATACACAGCTCCCCCATATTACACCCAGCGGCACATTACACTACATTTTACACAGCCCCCTCCCCCCATATTACACCCAGTAGCACTATACACAGCCCCTCCATCTTACACCCAGCAGCACATTACACTACATTTTACACAGCCCCCTCCCCCCCATATTACACCCATTAGTACTATACAAAGCTCCCCATATTACACCCAGCAGCACATTACACTACATTTTACACAGCCCCCTCCCTCCATATTACACCCAGTAGCACTATACACAGCCCCCTCCCCCATATTACACCCAGTAGCACTATACACAGCCCCCTCCCCCCATATTACACCCAGTAGCACTATACACAGCCCCCTCCCCCCATATTACACCCAGTAGAACTATACACAACCCCCTCCCCCCATATTACACCCAGTAGCACTATACACAGCCCCTCCATCTTACACCCAGCAGCACATTACACTACATTTTACACAGCCCCCTCCCCCCATATTACACCCAGTAGCACTATACACAGCCCCCTCCCCCCATATTACACCCAGTAGCACTATACACAGCCCCTCCATCTTACACCCAGCAGCACATTACACTACATTTTACACAGCCCCCTCCCCCCCATATTACACCCATTAGTACTATACAAAGCCCCCCCATATTACACCCAGCAGCACATTACACTACATTTTACACAGCCCCCTCCCCCCCATATTACACCCATTAGTACTATACAAAGCCCCCCCATATTACACCCAGCAGCACATTACACTACATTTTACACAGCCCCTTCCCCCCATATTACACCCAGTAGCACTATACACGGCCCCCTCCCACCCCATATTACACATAGTAGCACTATACACAGCCCCCTCCCCCCATATTACACCTAGTAGCACTATACACAGCCCCCTCCCCCCATATTACACCAAGTAGAACTATACGCAGCCCCCCCATATTACACCCAGCAGCACATTACACTACATTTTACACAGCCCCCTCCCCCCCATATTACACCCAGTAGCACTATACACAGCCCCCCATATTACACCCAGCAGCACATTACACTAAATTTTACACAGCCCCCTCCACCCCCATATTACACCCATTAGTACTATACAAAGCCCCCCCCATATTACACTACATTTTACACAGCCCCCTCCCCCCATATTACACCCAGTTGCACTATACACAGCCCCCTCCCCCATATTACACCCAGTAGCACTATACACAGCCCCCTCCCCCCATATTACACCCAGTAGCACTATACACAGCCCCCTCCCCCCCATATTACACCCAGTAGAACTATACACAGCCCCCCCATATTACACCCAGCAGCACATTACACTACATTTTACACAGCCCCCTCCCCCCATATTACACCCAGTAGCACTATACACAGCCCCCTCCCCCCATATTACACCCAGTAGCACTATACACAGCCCCCTCCCCCCCATATTACACCCAGTAGCACTATACACAGCCCCCTCCCCCCCATATTACACCCAGTAGAACTATACACAGCCCCCCATATTACACCCAGCAGCACATTACACTACATTTTACACATTACACCCAGTACAGACAGCACCCACCTGGCTTTTGTTGCTGCCTCCTGTGAAGAGCAGGGATCCGGCCCATGGACAGTGGGTTGAGTCTATATCGGAGTGGCAGAAGGGACCTTCTGACGTACCTAGGGAAGGAGACACGTCACCAGGGGGAGGAGCTACGGCCAAACAGGGGATCCGAAAAGTACCCTCGCGGGCTCGCTTCGCTCGCCACGCTTCGGGCTCGGTGTCTCGCTCCGCTTCGCTTGCCACCTGATTACTAAAGGTAATAGCTGGTGGCGTGGATAGTAGAGGAACTATCCCGCTGGCCTAGCTCCTCCCCCTTGTGTCGTGACTCCTCCCCCAGACGGAAAAGGTCCCTTAGCCCACTTGATTCTAGCATCTACCATGGACAGTGAGGTGGGGGGAGGCAGATCACGGCAGGCACATGGCAGGAACCAGGAAGAGGAAGGCTGGCCTGTTACATGCAGTGTGTGAGTGTGATGGGCGGGGCCAGCCACAGCGATGCAGAGCCCTGGCTGCCGGGCTACAGTATGTGCTTCGGTGAATAGGCAGCTGCTCTGCTCTCATTAGTCCCCCGACACTGCTCCTGACGCTCAGACTGTCCGGCTCCATACTGCACAAGACGGCCACTGCTACCCACAAACCCGCGGTGCGGTGGCCGGCCATGACCTTTCCCTTGCAGCCCACCCCGCATTGCCGGACTCGCGCATGCGCAGTCCGGATATTCAGGTAGGAGCTCTTAAAAACCGGGAGGGCTGGCAATGTGTGCGGGGCAGCGGGAGGCTCATTGAAATATCGGGAGCCTCCCGCTGAATGCGGGAGGGTAGGCAAGCCTGGAGTACTGTGCAATTTAGACAATAACTTATGTAAGGAGGCAAAAGATGGAGGTCTTTACAAGTGAGCCATACTGTGTGGCACATATCATTGTGCTTAATCTGTAACTTTACACCAATTCCTTTGCAAAACAAATTCTAATTTAGCATGCCTAGCATAGAAACATAGAAACATAGAATTTGACGGCAGATAAGAACCACTTGGCCCATCTAGTCTGCCCCCTTTTTTTTTTTTTTTTTTATCCTTTGGGTAATCTCAACCCTTTTTGAACCTTAATTCTTTGTAAGGATATTCATATAATATATGATATATATATATATTTTGGTGACATATGCTGAGCACATTGTATGTTACAAGAGATACATTGATGATCTCTTTATCATCTGGCGGGGATCCGCCGAATCCTTTCAGACCATGGTGGACACCCTTAATGCTCTTAATAGTCCAATTAGATTGACAGCTACAATAAGTGAGTTGACTATCAACTTTTTGGACATTACCATATACAAAGATCCATCATCACCATCAATGCTTGATTATACTCTATATCGTAAGCCCACTGACCGAAATACCCTTTTATGGGCATCTAGCCATCACCCGGATAAGTTAAAATCTAATTTACCTGTCTCTCAATTTCTTCGGATATTAAGAAACAACTCTAATGACATCAATGCTGACACACAACTGCTTGAGTGCAGACAACGCTTCATTGAACGAGGATATACAGCTCCAGTGGTGGATAAGTGTTTGATCAAAGCACGTAAAATACACAAGAAAAGCATCAGCAGCAGAGATAAGAACCGCGACCGCATAATATTCAAGACCAGTTGTAACACCAGTTTGCATACGGTGGAGAAAGCAATAAAGAAAAATTGGTCCATGATCAGTACTGACCCCAAATTCAAGAAGGTTGGCAGCAAACCACCTTTATTGAGTGTACAAAGAGGATCTAACCTGAAGGATATGCTGATGAGACCAACCATGCGACCAACAACGACGACTGTCAATACCTGGTTGAATGTAAATCCAGGATGCTTCAAATGCTTGAAATGCATGACCTGCAGAGCTATGATAACCGGGCGATTTTTCAACCACCCACTATATGGCATAAAAGTGCAGCTACGGCACCATCTGACATGTTTAATGGACCATGTAGTCTACTATCTCACCTGTCCATGTGGGAAGATGTACGTGGGAAAACTATCAGAACGTATCGTGAACGAATTAATCAACACAGGTCCTCAATGTCCTCAATACAATTGGCACTCACCAGCGGTAAAACAGATAAACCTGTGGCACTTCATTTTATGCAGATGAAACATCAGGTTGCCACATTACGTCATATGATCATTGACTGGATCCCGCCACCCCAACGGGGGGGAGACAGAGGTCTATTGCTCCTAAAAAGGGAAGCGTATTGGATCCACTATTTGGGAACTGTGTCACCAAGAGGGCTAAATGAACAGAACCATCTAAGTATTTTTCTTTAAGTATGTTTCTTGAAATATTTTGGACATTGGGTTCTAATTAAGTTCAAGTTTGAGATCTTTGACTATTCAACGATTGATTCTATAAAGGGGTTGTCCACCATGGTTGTCCAGCGATTCAGTCTAATTGTTTGATTTTAATAGTAATATGTTACTTAGTACCATATTATTTGTATGTTTATATGTATTGATATCGGATTTTCACTATGTTGGCTTGAACCAGTGTGGAACTACTGACACCAGCATGAGCGGCTAACTTAAAAAGATTAATAAGATTTGACCAAAGATATACTAGTGCAAACACAGACATAGCCACTCACATTTGACTTGATGTTGATATATTAATATGAAGACATATGAAGCATTATATAGCATATTTATGCTGCGCTCCGGTATTCACATGACTATCCGGAAATGACTATTTTTTGATATGAGACGCGGAAGCGCCTTGCGGGTCACCCGCGGCTTGCGTTCCACTAGTTATCTAGTGTTGAACGATGAAACCGGAAGGGGTAATAGTAATTAGAGATGGCGGAAGTACCATGCGGGTCACCGGCGGCGTGCGTTCCACCAGTCTATCGATTCCAAACAGGGAATGAGGTGAGCGCCACTACAATTTCTAATATGCTGTACATAGATAGGTTAAACTACATGTTTGAGAGGTGTAGCATGCTATTTGTGTTTGCCAATTATATAATCTAACGGATTGAACATTTTGATTGTAATTGGTTGATGGAGTCATGGGCGGGCTCTGTGGGGGTACTTGTAGTTCCACACTGAGGTTATTTGGTTTGTGATTCTGACGATTGTACACACTGGTCTGGAAAAAGGTCCGGTATGGGACCGAAACGTCGACCAACCACGATTAAGCTGCTGATGTGAGATTTGATAAACAATTTTTTTGCATTACAAGTCTGGTGAGTGCCTTCCTTATATTGAACTGAATGTATAACGGGACCTTGCGGATACAAGTTTCTCCCTGGAATTTTGGCACCCCAGCAGATAACTTTGGATATATAGTGAGTGCCACTTTATCTGTTCCAAAATATGTGATGATATCATTGTGATATATATGTAAGTGAGCACCCTGCATTGAACATTAGGACTAATAAGTTCTACCGTTGGATGGATCATTATAAGCTTTTTTGGAGATTGAGATGGTGAATACATTTTACAAGTTGTCAGGAATCCTTACTTTTATGACCTAGTTCATGGTATTTTAAATTATTTGTGTGTTGACTGAATCGCTGGATAAGATAAGATATTGTTCATAGTCTCGCCTGGTATAGAATGTCTCAAAGTAGTGGCATTCTAGATGAGAATTCATTAAGTGAAGCTGAAAATGCATTAGTTAGTTTCACTGATTACGACATTGAAAAAGTTCTATTCAATCAAACAGATTTTGAGCAGCTGCCAGCTCGAACACCATTAGATCTCTTTCACAAGCTTAACAAATTAAAGAAGAGGGAAATTGATTTAACCCTTCATGGGCAGTTTCTTTCCGAATATTACCGGAAAAAAAGAATCCCCAGGGGATTTAGAATCGCCAATATTCCCACAATTGGCAGAAAAAATCCATCGTTTTGTGTTAAGTGGTGTGGAATATTAAACAAATGTTCGTCTGACTTATTGGTGCTTGTGGTGGAGGAAGTATGGATAGAACTTAAAAAGGTGAAAAGTGACATTGAGACGTTTGAACGTGAATATACTTCCAGTTTGAAGGCTGACAAATCAGAAAACTGGCTAGAGAAAATCAAATTACAGATTGATAAATACAGAACTGATTTGCTAGCATTCAAAAGGAAGAAATGGGAAACTGTTGAATCTGACTATCAACAACACTCAGTATATAAGTGGCTATCTGGGGAGGATCAAACCACCAGATGGCGACATAACCGACAAGGTAGATATAATCAGAGACAACAAAGATTTAATTATTCACAAGGTTATTCCTCGTCTGACTCTGAGTTCACTGATACTATACCGCCATCTGGAGCTGGAGCTTCATCCTCTTTTTTAGGACCAGGCACCAGAGCTCGGAGGGCCAAAGTCGCTACAGGCGACCCCACCCGCGGAGGGGGAGGATCAAAAACACGGGGACGAGGAGGGAGAGGTTCCCGAACTTAATATTTAATCTGTCTACTCATGTGCTATCTGAGGCAGAAACTTCATTATTGAATAAAGGCCTCTCGTTTGTTCCAACTTGCCATTTTAAACCCTTTAAGTGGTCAATTGAGCGATATAAGATGGGACGCCAATTGCGTCTTAGGGAGTTCTTTGACAATAAATTTGTCAACAATCAGCCACAGCTTGATACTCAGACACGACCATTGGGGTTGTTTAAGAATTCAAGCAAATTTGATCCGGTATCTAATAATGCAAGTTTAAAAATCTTTTTACAGGTGATAGACAATGAGATTCAGAAAAGTAATAAGGACAATGAAGGCTATTCTAATTTATCCAATGCTGAATGGCAAGCATTTAGACAGTTAAAACAAAACACTAGCCTGGTAATTAGGAATGCTGATAAGGGAGGAGCAGTAGTCCTTCAGGACTTTGCGGATTATGATCTTGAAATTAAAACACAATTGTCTGATGTTAACACCTACATGCAAGTCCCCTATAATCCCATTCCTAGATTTAAAAAGGAGGTTGACAATCTGTTGACACAGGCATTACGATGTGCATGGATTAATGATGATGCCTTCGATTATCTATCGGTGACTCATCCTATATGTCCTATTATCTACACCCTCCCAAAGGTGCACAAATCCTTGGTAAAACCCCCAGGGAGACCGATAATATCTGCACAAGGGTCATTGCTGCAACCGTTGGCACGGTTTGTCGATCATTTTCTACAACCATGTGTGAAGATGATGGACAGCTATATCCGCGATACAGGTGATCTCCTGGGGGTTTTATCTCGGATTACTGATGATGTATCCTCCTGCCTCTTAGCAACTCTAGATGTTACATCATTATACACCATGATCCCTCATGAAGAAGGGATAGCTGCTGTAAGAGAAGCACTGATCAAGGGACCTTATGAGGGTCCACCCATTGAATTTGTTCTGAGTCTGATTAGGTTAGTACTTACATGTAACCATTTTCAATACCAGGACGAGTACTATGTACAGTTGGCGGGCACCGCTATGGGTTCTAATTTGGCCCCGGTGTTCGCCAATCTGTACATGGCAAAATATGAACAAGATAATATTTTGGTGACATATGCTGAGCACATTGTATGTTACAAGAGATACATTGATGATCTCTTTATCATCTGGCGGGGATCCGCCGAATCCTTTCAGACCATGGTGGACACCCTTAATGCTCTTAATAGTCCAATTAGATTGACAGCTACAATAAGTGAGTTGACTATCAACTTTTTGGACATTACCATATACAAAGATCCATCATCACCATCAATGCTTGATTATACTCTATATCGTAAGCCCACTGACCGAAATACCCTTTTATGGGCATCTAGCCATCACCCGGATAAGTTAAAATCTAATTTACCTGTCTCTCAATTTCTTCGGATATTAAGAAACAACTCTAATGACATCAATGCTGACACACAACTGCTTGAGTGCAGACAACGCTTCATTGAACGAGGATATACAGCTCCAGTGGTGGATAAGTGTTTGATCAAAGCACGTAAAATACACAAGAAAAGCATCAGCAGCAGAGATAAGAACCGCGACCGCATAATATTCAAGACCAGTTGTAACACCAGTTTGCATACGGTGGAGAAAGCAATAAAGAAAAATTGGTCCATGATCAGTACTGACCCCAAATTCAAGAAGGTTGGCAGCAAACCACCTTTATTGAGTGTACAAAGAGGATCTAACCTGAAGGATATGCTGATGAGACCAACCATGCGACCAACAACGACGACTGTCAATACCTGGTTGAATGTAAATCCAGGATGCTTCAAATGCTTGAAATGCATGACCTGCAGAGCTATGATAACCGGGCGATTTTTCAACCACCCACTATATGGCATAAAAGTGCAGCTACGGCACCATCTGACATGTTTAATGGACCATGTAGTCTACTATCTCACCTGTCCATGTGGGAAGATGTACGTGGGAAAACTATCAGAACGTATCGTGAACGAATTAATCAACACAGGTCCTCAATACAATTGGCACTCACCAGCGGTAAAACAGATAAACCTGTGGCACTTCATTTTATGCAGATGAAACATCAGGTTGCCACATTACGTCATATGATCATTGACTGGATCCCGCCACCCCAACGGGGGGGAGACAGAGGTCTATTGCTCCTAAAAAGGGAAGCGTATTGGATCCACTATTTGGGAACTGTGTCACCAAGAGGGCTAAATGAACAGAACCATCTAAGTATTTTTCTTTAAGTATGTTTCTTGAAATATTTTGGACATTGGGTTCTAATTAAGTTCAAGTTTGAGATCTTTGACTATTCAACGATTGATTCTATAAAGGGGTTGTCCACCATGGTTGTCCAGCGATTCAGTCTAATTGTTTGATTTTAATAGTAATATGTTACTTAGTACCATATTATTTGTATGTTTATATGTATTGATATCGGATTTTCACTATGTTGGCTTGAACCAGTGTGGAACTACTGACACCAGCATGAGCGGCTAACTTAAAAAGATTAATAAGATTTGACCAAAGATATACTAGTGCAAACACAGACATAGCCACTCACATTTGACTTGATGTTGATATATTAATATGAAGACATATGAAGCATTATATAGCATATTTATGCTGCGCTCCGGTATTCACATGACTATCCGGAAATGACTATTTTTTGATATGAGACGCGGAAGCGCCTTGCGGGTCACCCGCGGCTTGCGTTCCACTAGTTATCTAGTGTTGAACGATGAAACCGGAAGGGGTAATAGTAATTAGAGATGGCGGAAGTACCATGCGGGTCACCGGCGGCGTGCGTTCCACCAGTCTATCGATTCCAAACAGGGAATGAGGTGAGCGCCACTACAATTTCTAATATGCTGTACATAGATAGGTTAAACTACATGTTTGAGAGGTGTAGCATGCTATTTGTGTTTGCCAATTATATAATCTAACGGATTGAACATTTTGATTGTAATTGGTTGATGGAGTCATGGGCGGGCTCTGTGGGGGTACTTGTAGTTCCACACTGAGGTTATTTGGTTTGTGATTCTGACGATTGTACACACTGGTCTGGAAAAAGGTCCGGTATGGGACCGAAACGTCGACCAACCACGATTAAGCTGCTGATGTGAGATTTGATAAACAATTTTTTTGCATTACAAGTCTGGTGAGTGCCTTCCTTATATTGAACTGAATGTATAACGGGACCTTGCGGATACAAGTTTCTCCCTGGAATTTTGGCACCCCAGCAGATAACTTTGGATATATAGTGAGTGCCACTTTATCTGTTCCAAAATATGTGATGATATCATTGTGATATATATGTAAGTGAGCACCCTGCATTGAACATTAGGACTAATAAGTTCTACCGTTGGATGGATCATTATAAGCTTTTTTGGAGATTGAGATGGTGAATACATTTTACAAGTTGTCAGGAATCCTTACTTTTATGACCTAGTTCATGGTATTTTAAATTATTTGTGTGTTGACTGAATCGCTGGATAAGATAAGATATTGTTCATAGTCTCGCCTGGTATAGAATGTCTCAAAGTAGTGGCATTCTAGATGAGAATTCATTAAGTGAAGCTGAAAATGCATTAGTTAGTTTCACTGATTACGACATTGAAAAAGTTCTATTCAATCAAACAGATTTTGAGCAGCTGCCAGCTCGAACACCATTAGATCTCTTTCACAAGCTTAACAAATTAAAGAAGAGGGAAATTGATTTAACCCTTCATGGGCAGTTTCTTTCCGAATATTACCGGAAAAAAAGAATCCCCAGGGGATTTAGAATCGCCAATATTCCCACAATTGGCAGAAAAAATCCATCGTTTTGTGTTAAGTGGTGTGGAATATTAAACAAATGTTCGTCTGACTTATTGGTGCTTGTGGTGGAGGAAGTATGGATAGAACTTAAAAAGGTGAAAAGTGACATTGAGACGTTTGAACGTGAATATACTTCCAGTTTGAAGGCTGACAAATCAGAAAACTGGCTAGAGAAAATCAAATTACAGATTGATAAATACAGAACTGATTTGCTAGCATTCAAAAGGAAGAAATGGGAAACTGTTGAATCTGACTATCAACAACACTCAGTATATAAGTGGCTATCTGGGGAGGATCAAACCACCAGATGGCGACATAACCGACAAGGTAGATATAATCAGAGACAACAAAGATTTAATTATTCACAAGGTTATTCCTCGTCTGACTCTGAGTTCACTGATACTATACCGCCATCTGGAGCTGGAGCTTCATCCTCTTTTTTAGGACCAGGCACCAGAGCTCGGAGGGCCAAAGTCGCTACAGGCGACCCCACCCGCGGAGGGGGAGGATCAAAAACACGGGGACGAGGAGGGAGAGGTTCCCGAACTTAATATTTAATCTGTCTACTCATGTGCTATCTGAGGCAGAAACTTCATTATTGAATAAAGGCCTCTCGTTTGTTCCAACTTGCCATTTTAAACCCTTTAAGTGGTCAATTGAGCGATATAAGATGGGACGCCAATTGCGTCTTAGGGAGTTCTTTGACAATAAATTTGTCAACAATCAGCCACAGCTTGATACTCAGACACGACCATTGGGGTTGTTTAAGAATTCAAGCAAATTTGATCCGGTATCTAATAATGCAAGTTTAAAAATCTTTTTACAGGTGATAGACAATGAGATTCAGAAAAGTAATAAGGACAATGAAGGCTATTCTAATTTATCCAATGCTGAATGGCAAGCATTTAGACAGTTAAAACAAAACACTAGCCTGGTAATTAGGAATGCTGATAAGGGAGGAGCAGTAGTCCTTCAGGACTTTGCGGATTATGATCTTGAAATTAAAACACAATTGTCTGATGTTAACACCTACATGCAAGTCCCCTATAATCCCATTCCTAGATTTAAAAAGGAGGTTGACAATCTGTTGACACAGGCATTACGATGTGCATGGATTAATGATGATGCCTTCGATTATCTATCGGTGACTCATCCTATATGTCCTATTATCTACACCCTCCCAAAGGTGCACAAATCCTTGGTAAAACCCCCAGGGAGACCGATAATATCTGCACAAGGGTCATTGCTGCAACCGTTGGCACGGTTTGTCGATCATTTTCTACAACCATGTGTGAAGATGATGGACAGCTATATCCGCGATACAGGTGATCTCCTGGGGGTTTTATCTCGGATTACTGATGATGTATCCTCCTGCCTCTTAGCAACTCTAGATGTTACATCATTATACACCATGATCCCTCATGAAGAAGGGATAGCTGCTGTAAGAGAAGCACTGATCAAGGGACCTTATGAGGGTCCACCCATTGAATTTGTTCTGAGTCTGATTAGGTTAGTACTTACATGTAACCATTTTCAATACCAGGACGAGTACTATGTACAGTTGGCGGGCACCGCTATGGGTTCTAATTTGGCCCCGGTGTTCGCCAATCTGTACATGGCAAAATATGAACAAGATAATATTTTGGTGACATATGCTGAGCACATTGTATGTTACAAGAGATACATTGATGATCTCTTTATCATCTGGCGGGGATCCGCCGAATCCTTTCAGACCATGGTGGACACCCTTAATGCTCTTAATAGTCCAATTAGATTGACAGCTACAATAAGTGAGTTGACTATCAACTTTTTGGACATTACCATATACAAAGATCCATCATCACCATCAATGCTTGATTATACTCTATATCGTAAGCCCACTGACCGAAATACCCTTTTATGGGCATCTAGCCATCACCCGGATAAGTTAAAATCTAATTTACCTGTCTCTCAATTTCTTCGGATATTAAGAAACAACTCTAATGACATCAATGCTGACACACAACTGCTTGAGTGCAGACAACGCTTCATTGAACGAGGATATACAGCTCCAGTGGTGGATAAGTGTTTGATCAAAGCACGTAAAATACACAAGAAAAGCATCAGCAGCAGAGATAAGAACCGCGACCGCATAATATTCAAGACCAGTTGTAACACCAGTTTGCATACGGTGGAGAAAGCAATAAAGAAAAATTGGTCCATGATCAGTACTGACCCCAAATTCAAGAAGGTTGGCAGCAAACCACCTTTATTGAGTGTACAAAGAGGATCTAACCTGAAGGATATGCTGATGAGACCAACCATGCGACCAACAACGACGACTGTCAATACCTGGTTGAATGTAAATCCAGGATGCTTCAAATGCTTGAAATGCATGACCTGCAGAGCTATGATAACCGGGCGATTTTTCAACCACCCACTATATGGCATAAAAGTGCAGCTACGGCACCATCTGACATGTTTAATGGACCATGTAGTCTACTATCTCACCTGTCCATGTGGGAAGATGTACGTGGGAAAACTATCAGAACGTATCGTGAACGAATTAATCAACACAGGTCCTCAATACAATTGGCACTCACCAGCGGTAAAACAGATAAACCTGTGGCACTTCATTTTATGCAGATGAAACATCAGGTTGCCACATTACGTCATATGATCATTGACTGGATCCCGCCACCCCAACGGGGGGGAGACAGAGGTCTATTGCTCCTAAAAAGGGAAGCGTATTGGATCCACTATTTGGGAACTGTGTCACCAAGAGGGCTAAATGAACAGAACCATCTAAGTATTTTTCTTTAAGTATGTTTCTTGAAATATTTTGGACATTGGGTTCTAATTAAGTTCAAGTTTGAGATCTTTGACTATTCAACGATTGATTCTATAAAGGGGTTGTCCACCATGGTTGTCCAGCGATTCAGTCTAATTGTTTGATTTTAATAGTAATATGTTACTTAGTACCATATTATTTGTATGTTTATATGTATTGATATCGGATTTTCACTATGTTGGCTTGAACCAGTGTGGAACTACTGACACCAGCATGAGCGGCTAACTTAAAAAGATTAATAAGATTTGACCAAAGATATACTAGTGCAAACACAGACATAGCCACTCACATTTGACTTAATGTTGATATATTAATATGAAGACATATGAAGCATTATATAGCATATTTATGCTGCGCTCCGGTATTCACATGACTATCCGGAAATGACTATTTTTTTATATGAGACGCGGAAGCGCCTTGCGGGTCACCCGCGGCTTGCGTTCCACTAGTTATCTAGTGTTGAACGATGAAACCGGAAGGGGTAATAGTAATTAGAGATGGCGGAAGCACCATGCGGGTCACCGGCGGCGTGCGTTCCACCAGTCTATCGATTCCAAACAGGGAATGAGGCGAGCGCCACTACAATTTCTAATATGCTGTACATAGGTTAAACTACATGTTTGAGAGGTGTAGCATGCTATATGTGTTTGCCAATTATATAATCTAACGGATTGAACATTTTGATTGTAATTGGTTGATGGAGTCATGGGCGGGCTCTGTGGGGGTACTTGTAGTTCCACACTGAGGTTATTTGGTTTGTGATTCTGACGATTGTACACACTGGTCTGGAAAAAGGTCCGGTATGGGACCGAAACGTCGACCAACCACGATTAAGCTGCTGATGTGAGATTTGATAAACAATTTTTTTGCATTACAAGTCTGGTGAGTGCCTTCCTTATATTGAACTGAATATATCATATATATAATATATATATATATTCATATATATAGTATAGTTTAAGCATCAGCTATAATACAAGTATGATTCTAAACTTAGGAAAAAGTATGAAGGTCTTTGATTGGCTACTTGTAGTAGAGAGTCTTATGGGCCCTACACACTTGGTGACCTGCCTTCATACTCTGCGGGGGGAGGGGGTGACGGGGGGATTGAAGCTTCTTCACTCCCCCGTCACCCGGCTCCATAGTAGTGCAAGCTAATATGGACGAGATTGTCATGCATGCATAACAATGCGCATCGTTCATCGTTAGTGCCTACACACTGAAACATATGAACGAGTTCTCGTTCATTAATGAACAAGAACGTTCCTATCGTTCAGTTACATCTTTTAGTGTGCAGGGCCCTTAAGGCTTGGATGGAATGGGAGCTGATAATGACGGCTGGGAAATTATCACACCACATCGCATATTACAAATGTGCATCTATTTCCTGAAACTCGGCCAATGTAATGGCGTGCATCTATTCCTCAACTTCTGCACATCGGATCCGAGTTGTTGTAATATTTAGGTTATATTTTCAGATGAACTGGAATGCTTATTTTAGTATGGGAGGTCAGAGAAAGTCACCCATTGGCTCCCATGATTAAAGCAATACACATCCTAAATAAACCCTAGTCCTCCAGGACACATAATCAGCTCCTGCTGTTTAAAATGATATGCAGCATGCACTGCAGTGGTGCCGAAAGAAGGGGAGAGGGTACTAATTACCCAGGCCCAGGTCTGATGCAGGGGCCCAAGTCCACTTCCTTACCTAGCAGCAACAGCTGCAGCTTTTCTCCTCAGCCCAGCACACGAAGCTGTGCGGCTGCAGTGTGGTGAGGTAAGCGCTTAGAATAAAAACATTTCGGCATATTTTTTTTTAGTGTACATGGCCACGCCTCCTGTGATTAGGCCATGCCCACTAAAAGTACCTGGGCCCAGCCAGGCTCTCTGCTGCCCTGGCAGCATACCTATATTCTGTGTGTAACAGCAACTGTATCTGCATGCAAAATGTTATACTATAGTGCAGAGGTTCCCAAACTGTGTGCCGTGGCTCCCTGGGGTGCCTCGGGACCATACTTGCCTACCTGACCCTCTCCATGAGGGAGAAAATGCTCTGTTCCAGGACTTTCCTGGTAATGTATGATTGCCATCACCTGTGGTTAGCTAGTTAATTGATAAGAAAGGTGTTTCACCACAGGTGATGGCAATCATACATTACCAGGAAAGTCCAGGAACAGAGTATTTTCTCCCTCATGGAGAGGGTCAAGTAGGCAAGTATGCTCGGGACACTTGCAGGGGTGCCCTGGGTTGATGGTCCAGGACCAATTCAAATTATTGATGGTCAATATAACAGGCAAAACCAGTGCTGGTGACTGCCAGTCATAAAATATGTGGCCAAACAGAAGCAAATCTTGTCCCTCACCACACAACTGACCCTAAGGATGACATATAAATGCGATCTACTTAATGTAATATTTCTTTCTAAGTTTCTCAATAAGAAATTCTTGGCATAGGGGTGCCGTGAAAAAAATTCTGATATTCTAGGGCGCCATGATTCAAAAAAGTTTGGAAACCACTAGTGTATTCCTTCCAGCCACACACTGCAACATAGGGGTTATTCAGGTTGGATTGCAGATTCTGCTATAAAGCAGAATCTGCAATCCTTTCTATTGCATGCCGGGGGCCTCCAATCGCAGGGCTAGGCCACCCAGCATGCTTAACGTCCTGCCCAGTGGCTGTGAATGCAATTTAATTGTGGATGACCCCCTGTCTTTGAGCCTGGCTGCAAAGGTGGGCGCAACACCGCTGCACGTGACATCAAGCAACCGCCTTGAAAACTCACCCCCATTTTCCATGCGATGCCCCCACAATGTCTGTCGCCGCCCCGCAAACTCCTCTACCTGACAGTCAGGCAGAGACATTCGCAGCCAATGCGATGCGATCACATTGGCTGGGTCGTGCACAAGCAGGATGGGATCTGCGCCTGTATACAGGCACCGGACAGGGCAAATTGTGTGACATGAATTGCAATTACACACAGAATATAGCCATGCAGCATATCATTTAAATCAGCATAAGCTGCTTGTGCATACATATACATCCCTTTGTGTATCAGACACATTATTCTGTGCAAAAATGACATCTACACAAACTATTATGAGATCAAAGTTTTTTGTTTTGTGAAAAAATGTATTGAAAGTGATTATTGCACATGTACTTGAAAAGTGTACTTATAGTTGATTTCCAACATTTTCAGAACCAACTCTGCCAAAAAAACCCCCCTCTAAATTCTTTGACAGTTTTAGAGTTATTTTTTGTCCTACTTGCAATATCGGACTCCATTACACTGGGCAAGTCTACTTTAGAGCTGAAAACGACCCAAGAATCCGGTTTGCTTCCGCTAATATATTATCTGACTTTGCAAAATGCTCCATGTTAGCGGCTATAGCCGCAAATATCGGACATTTTGCCATTATCGTCTTCCATTAAATCCCGACCTAAGACCCTGATTCAGCTTCATATGATGAAGTGCAGAAATCGCTATTCTGCAGTTCTGCACATGCGTGCATGCGTGAGGACTTACTTTGCAATCACATGTGATAGCAGTCTAAGTGCCGGCGGAGGGGGGGTAAAGGTGATGGGGCGGTGTTTTATGGGTGTCAATGCGGCATTGTGGGGGGCGTGGTCCGTACAATAGAGGAGTGTCCAGATCATTTTTGTGACGGGCCCTGGCAGCTGCATGACATCACACGCAGCCACTGCAGCCCAAAACATGGTGGCCTGGTGACTGCCTTTGTAGCTAGGCTGAGAAGGCAAGGGGCTACCCTAAAATGCGAGCACTTCACTCACATATAAAGTGGGGGGAAGGACCTGGCATGCAGGGCTTCTTTGCCCTGTGCTGGGCGGCCCCCTGCATGCTAGTGGAAGGAGTTGTAGTTTTGCATATTTTTGCAAAACTACAACTCATGCTAAATTAGGCCCCTAAGGGCTTATGTCTTTAGGGTAGCACCCTGCTGCGAAAGCTATGTTTTGGGACGCAGTGGCTGCGTGTGATGTCAAGCAGCCGTTGGCCCATCCCGCTAACGGTCCGGACATGCCAACGACGCCTACAAAGCGATGTGACACCGCCACTTAGACTACAATCACAGTCGCGCATGTGCAGAAATGGACAAATAGCGATTTCCTGCACTTCAGTATATGAAGCCTAATTAGAGCCTATGGGTCTAATTCAGACCTGATCACAGCAGCAACATTGTTCTATAATGGGCAAAACCATGTGCAGTGCAGGTGGGGCAGATATAAAATTTGCAGAGAGAGTTAGATTTGGGTGGGGTGTGTTCAAACTGAAATCTAAATTACAGTGTAAAAATAAAGCAGACAGTATTTTGCCCTGCACAGAAACAAAATAACCCACCCAAATCTAACTCTCTTTGCACATATTGGGGGTAATTCCAAGTTGATCGCAGCAGGAAATGTTTTAGCAGTTGGGCAAAACCATGTGCACTGCAGGGGAGGCAGATATAACATTTGCAGAGAGAGTTAGATTTGGGTGTGGTGTGTTCAATCTACAATCTAATTTGCAGTATAATGCACATGTTATATCTGCCCCCCCCACCCCCTGCAGTGCACATGGTTTTGCCCAACTGCTAAAAAATTTCCTGCTGCAATCAACTAGGAATTACCCCCATTGTGTCTGCCTCACCTGCAGTGAACATGGTTTTGCCCATTAGGTCTGAATTAAGCCCTAAGTCGCTATATTTCTCTTACATCCTAGAGGATACTGGGGTCCACATTAGTGCCATGGGTTATAGACAGGTCCACTAGGAGCCATGGGCACTTTAAGAGTTTAGTAGTGTGGGCTGATTCCTCCCTCTATGCCAGGGGCGTAAGTTTATACCTGGCGTCCGGAGGCGATATTAACGGTGGTGCCCCCTCTCCACCAGCGGCTGATCGGCAGGCAAACATGGATAAAGGGGCAGTGGTAAACTGGGGTCAGGGGCATAGATAGGGAGGGAGAAGAGGCACAGATGAGGGGCAACAGAGGAACAGAAGTGATGGAGACAGAGGCACAGATATAAGGGGGGGCAGAATCAAGGATATGGGGAGGGGGCAAAGGAAAGATGAAAAAGGGCAAAAGCACATATACAGAGAGGGTATAGGCACAGATATGGCGAAGGGGCACACAAACAGGGAGTGGTTAGAGCAACATAAGTGAGGGCGGCAGAGGCACAGATATGAGGGGAGCAGAGTCATGGATATGGGGAGGGAGCAAAGATTAGATGGGAAAGGGCAAAAGCACACATAAAGAGAGGGCATAGGCACAGATTTGATGAACAGGCAGGGGCACACAGACAGGGAGTGGTCAGAGGAACAGAAGTGAGGGGGCAGAGGGACAGATATGGGGAGGGGGCAGTGCACATATATGGGGAAGGGACAGAGGCAGGAATGGTAAGGAGGACAGTGAAACATACTGTACAGCAGAGAAGGGATAGACCTCTGTGCCCTGCAGCGCTGTCCCACTTGCAACGGCATCTTCTGTGTGTGTACAGTGCACTGAGTGCAGAGCAGTACACTATGCCCTGGAAATGGGAGCAGGAGGAAGGAGTGGAGGAGAGCAGGGGGCGGCCAGGCAGCTGTAGAGGCAGAGCTGAGGTGGATCCGTTGTGATCCCAGTGAGTGGAGATCTGCATGTAAAAGTGAGTAGGGCAACAATCCTAACTTTATCTATAAAGTGCCAGGGATCCCTGTGGTGATCTGCAGAAGCAGATCACCATCCTATACAGTGAGTGTGTGCAGGTCGGGGGCGGGGACAGCTGTCATAGAGGCGGGGCTTTAGACGGGCATTGCTAGCTAGCCTGTCACCGTTTATACACAGTGAGTGAGCGTGCGGTGAGCCTCTGCTCACTGCAGATGCTGGCATCGGGCACAACTTGGTGTGTATATAGTATATGGCCAGCCCGGGAGCATAGTTGCTTGACTCCTAGCTCAACACTGCTCTATGCCCCTCCTACCAGACTCAGTTTAAAAAATGTGCCCGGATGAGTCAGTCACAGCTAGGGGAGCTCCTGAGGAGTTTTTCTCGTTTTACTATTTTGAGTTTGTTATTTTACAGGAGGCTGGTTGGCACCAGGCTGCCTGCTTCGTGTGTCTTAGGGGGGAGAACGCCCCAACTTCCTAATGAGTTAATGGTCCTGTTACTCAGCTGACAGAACACTGAGCTTCTGAGGGAGTCATTCGCAAGCCCCACCACGGCGAGCGTACCCTCCCGCAGCACGCCGCCACCCCTAACAGAGCCAGAAGAAATGAAGAGTGGTGAGTACAGCGCCGGAGTCCTGGTTAGCGAGTCGCCGGCGGTAATGGCGGCACAAGGGTAGGAGTGCAGCGCTGGGTGCAGGCTGCGCTCCAGGAGGCTCGGAAATCATGTGTGTGTGTGTGTTAGATGCTGCTGAGGGGCGCGCTGAGCCACCGCTGACACCCTACACTGGTTAATCGTCTGACAGGGGTTCTAACCCCGCTGTCAGACACTAAAATACCTCAGGCCAGTTTAAAGAAAATACAGGAAGCCGAACGCCATTATGGGGGTCGGGGCTTCACTTTGAGTGGACCCAGCAGCTCACCAGCACCATTTTCTCCCTGCAGATCTATACAGAGGATGCTGACAGGGAAGCACTGCCCCTCCACATCAACTCCAGACTACCTCTGGGGTACCAGAGGGTTATAGGGGGGGGGGGGGTGGAGCAAGTTTGTTAGTACTAAATACCTTATTAAGGGTAGTTAGTCTGCGCCTGGCTAGTTTTATTATTAGCAGAGAAAGGGGCGCTGTGTGGCTGGTGTCCTCATACTCTGTGGCTCTCTGAAGGAAATTGTGTCTGACATTTCTCTCGTGTGTGTGCGTGTGTGTGTGTGTGTGTGTGTGAATGTAACTCAAATTACCATGTCAAAAGACTGTGTGTCTTGTACAGCAGAGTGTTTCTCTTCTCCTGGAGAGTCTATACAATGTACTTAAAACAGTACACATTCTCAGGCTTCTGGGTCCGAACCCCTGTGGGTGGACTCCATAAGGGGGATGATTTCTAATATTTCTACAAAGCTATCCCAGAAGATGAAGTTTTTGAGACAATCTGTGGAGGATCTGATGAATAAAGACTCAGCCCTCACAACTGTGCCCATCACACCACCCACGTATCCACAAAAGCATACACTGGCCCAGATATTGCAGGCTGACACTGATGACGATGCCTCAGATACAGAGGACAGTGAGGTGGATCTGGGGGGCGAGGAGTGATGCAGCTCTCACCCAAGCGGTGCATGCTATGATTGAGGCTATTAGGGATGTATTGCAGATTTCAGAGAAGGTACCTGTTGAAGATGAGGAGTCTTATTTTAATGTAAAAAAGAAATCCCCTGTTACTTTCCTTGCATCAAAGGAGTTAAACTCCCTCTTTGAAGGAACTTGGGTAAACCCAGAGAAAAAGTTTCAGATCCCTAAAAGGTTACTCATCTCCTTTGCTTTCCCTCAGGGGGATAGGAAAAAGTGGGAAAACCCTCCTATTGTGGATGCCTCTGTGTCTAGATTATCACGAAAGGTTGTTTTACCTGTTCCTGGCGCAGCCTCCTTTAAAGGATACGGCTGACCGCAATATTGAGACTACACTCAAATCACTGTACACAGCTGCAGGCGTGGCCCAGAGACCCACTATTGCTTATGCGTGGATCTCTAGGGCCATTGTAAAATGGTCAGGTAACCTAGTTGATGATTTAGATTCAATGAATAGGAGTGAAATTTACTTACTATTACGTCACATTCAGGATTCTGCAAGCTTCATGGTGGAAGCCATGAAGGAAATTGGCCTGATTAACGCACGGATTACAGCTATGGCAGTTTCGGCATGCAGAGAACTGTGGCTACACCAATGGACTGTGGATGCAGTCTCCAAGAGAAGCGTGGAGAGCCTGCCCTTCACAGGTGAGGCCCTGTTCGGTGACGAACTGGATACGTGGATATCCAAGGCAACTGCGGATAAGTCGACATATCTTCCTTCCGCAGCTACACTGGCTAGGAAATCATATCCTGCACCTAAACTTCAGTCCTTTCGGACAGCAAAATTTGAAAACAAATCCAGGGGTTCCTCCACTGCGTTCAGAGGGGGTCAAGGAAAACCCAGAAAACCTGCAGCAACAGGTTCTCAGGAGCAGACCTCAGGTTCTGCTTCCTCCAAAGCTTTCAGCATGATGGTGGACCACACTGCCTGAAGAACAGGCAGGTGGGAGCATGGTTAAAAGATTTCAGTCACATCTGGGCGACTTCATGCCTAGATCCCTGGGTCAAAGAGATTGTTGCCCAGGGATACAACCTGTTCGTGGTACCAAAAAACTGGACTGTTCAGTAAGGCCGATCTTAAACTTAAATTCCCTGACCCCAATTTGTGGGTATTCAAATTCAAGATGCAGTCTCTGAGAGTGGTAATCTCAGGTCTGGAGGAAGGGGAATTCTTGGTATCCCTGGATATCAAGGATGCGTACCTTCATATTCCGATCTTGCCGCCTCACCAGTCCTATCTCAGGTTTGAACTACAGGACTGTCACTACCAGTTCCAGGCCCTGCCATTTGGCCTCTCCACAGCACCGAGGGTGTTCACCAAAGTCATGGCAGAGATGATGCTCCTCCTCTGCAAGCTGGGAGTGAACATTATTATATACCTGGAAGATCTACTGATAAAGGCATCTTACTGGAAGAAGTTGTTGCAGATTGTTGCTCTCTCAACTCAGCTATTCCAGGATCATGGATGGATTCTGAACCTTCCAAAATCACATTTGGAACCAACAAGGAGACTACCCTTCTTGGGGATGATACTCGACACGGAAGTACAGAGGGTATTTCTTCCATTGAAAAAAGCTTTGGTGATCCAGTCAATGGTCCGGGATGTCCTGAAGCCATCCCGGGTATCTGTTCATCAGTACATTCGCCTACTGGGGAAGATGGTAGCCGCCTACGAGGCACTGCAATACGGAAAGAGTCCATGCAAGATTCTTACAGCTGGATCTCCTGGACATCTTCAAATGCACCAGCGGATACGCCTGTCGCCGAACACCAGATTTCCGCTCCTCTGGTGGCTGCAGACTTCTCACCTGATCGAAGGCCGCAGGTTTGGGATTCAAAATTGGATTTTTCTAACCACAGATGCAATAAACATTCTGGAAAATAAACATTCTGGAAATAAGGGCCATATACAATGCCCTTCTACAAGCGACACATCTTCTTCAAGATCAAGCCATTCAGGTTCAGTCAGACAATGTAACGGCAGTGTCCTACATATACCGACAGGGCGGAACGAAGAGCAGAGCTGCAATGTCAGAGGTAACAAGAATTCTTCTCTGGGCAGAGAGACACGCAGTGGCGCTGTCGGCAATCTTCATTCTGGGAGTAGACAACTGGGAAGATTTCCTCAGCAGACACAATCTTCATCCAGGAGAGTGGGGCCTCGGAGGTGACAAGCTGGTGGGGAATACCTCAGATAGACATGATGGCCTCTCGTCTCAACAAGAAGCTCCAGCCCACAAGCAGTGACTGTGGACGCGCTGGTAACTCCGTAGGTATTCCAGACAGTGGGGGTCATTCTGAGTTGATCGCTCGCTAGCTAGTTTTAGCAGCCATGCAAACGCTATGCTGCCACCCACTGGGGAGTGTATTTTAGCTTAGCAGAAGTGTGAACACATGTGCAGCTGAGATCTGCAAAAACCGTTTGTGGAGTTTCTGAGTAGCTCTGAACCTACTCAGCACTTGCGATCACTTCAGTCTATTCGTGTCTGGATTTGAAGTCATACACCCACCCAGCGAATGCCTGCGTTTTTTCAGACACGCCTGCATTTTTTCAGACATGCCTGCGTTTTTGCAAACACTCCCTGAAAATGGTCAGTTGACACCCAGAAACGCCCCCTTGCTGTCAATCTTCTTGCGTCCGTCAGTGCTACTGAAAACTTCGCTAGAACCTGTGCAAAACAACAAATGCCTTTGCACCCGTACGTCGTGCGCGGGCATTGCGGTGCATACGCATGCACAGAAATTATGATTTTTTGCCTGATCGCTGCGCTGCGAACAACGGCAGCTAGCGATCAACTCGGAAAGACCCCCAGTGTACGTGTTTCCTCCACTTTCACTCATCCCAAGAATTCTCAAAAGAATCAAGAGAACAAGGGTTCAGGCGATCCTCATTGCTCCAGATTGGCCAAGAGGGGCTTGGTACGCGGATCTTCTGGAATTACTAATAGAGGATCCGAGGCCTCTTCCTCTTCGCGAGGACTTTCAACAGCAGGGACCGTTCATCTATCAAGACTTACCACGGCTACGTTTGACGGCATGGAAGTTGAGTGTCATATTTTAGCCCGGAAGGGGATTCCGAACAGGGTGATTCCTACTCTGATCCAAGCTTGGAAGGGAGTAACGTGTAAGCATTATCATCGTATTTGGAAAAAATGTGTCTTGGTGTGAATCCAAAAAGTTTCCTGCGGTGGGGTTTCAACTAGGGCGTTTCCACCTTTTTCTGCAAGCAGGTGTGGATGTGGGACTACACCTGGGCTCCATAAAGGTCCACATTTCGGCCTTGTCCATTTTCTTCCAGAAACAATTGGCTACCCTGCCTGAGGTTCAGACATTCTTGAAAGGGGTTCTGCACATCCAACCGCCCTTTGTGCCTCCTTAACGTGGTCTTGCAGATCTTAACGTGATTTCAGCCTTTACAGGAGGTAGATGTAAAGTTTCTTACATGGAAGGATGTCACACTGTTGGCCTTGGCTTCAGCAAGACGTGTGTCAGAGGTGGGGGCATTGTCTCACAGGAGCCCCTACTTAATTTTCCATGAGGATAGAGCTGAACTCAGAATGCGTCAGAAGTTTCTTCCTATGTTGTATCAGCATTTCATATCAACCAACCTATTGTGGTGCCAGTGGCTACTGACACCTCAACTACTTCAAAGTCCTTGGATATTGTGAGGGCTTTGAAGATATATGTGAAGCGGACAGCTCGTCATAGGAAATCGGAGGCGCTGTTTGTGCTTTATGATCCCAACAAGATTGGGTGTCCTGCTTCTAAGGAGACAATTGCTCGCTGGATCAGGCTAACTATCCAGCATGCTTATTCCACGGCAGGATTGCCGATTACAAGTGTGGCATACTGGAATGTTAGGAGACAACAGATTTTGGAAAGTTCCACAAGCCTTTTGATTCTTATCAGTGAGTGGGGGAGTTTATGGCCCCAAAACCAGTTCTGGCAGACCCTGTGACATGTAAGAGGTTAGGACAGGAAGTGTAGGGGGTTTTAGGACAAGGAACAAGACACAGGCTAGAATTGAGTGTGAGCTGAGGACTGAGGATGGAGGGCACAGGCTAGTGTCCAGGAGAAACGCAGTCTGGGGACTGTGGAACAAGCATGGTACATCACAGTCCCTGGCATTATAGAACAGCATGTAGGTGCTGTTAGGAAGAGCAAAAGATATCCAGATTTGCAGTGTGAGGGCCACAGTATGCAGAGTACAGTGGAAGGAAGCAGGAACAAAGGCATCTTCAGGGATACCCAAGAAGCAGAATGGGAGGTGTGAGTCTGCGGGAGAGGACGACCTGGGTGAGTGGTAGGAAACCACGTGTGGCGGAAGGCCCCCAGTAACGTGTCCATGAGAGATCCCGTTTAGATAGAGCCCCTAGCGAATGGGGGAGAGCACACTGAAATGAATCTCAGTTTGCGGAAGCTGCACTACTGATTCCCAGAGACTGCGCTGGTATGTACTGTAATGCTGTCACATCACTGTAAATGCTGTTATTGCCAGTGAAGCAAATGAAAGGAGATGTAACCTGATGTAACCCATATGAATATTGTGCTGGAGAGAAGAAAAAGAAGTTAAATGTTACTGTCATGATAACCCTGTCTGAACTGTGAATAAACTGCTTGCTTATGTGATGAAATGGCCTGGCGTGACAATGCTTGGTAAAATCACTGATGAACCTGCCGCTGCCCGGCTATCACAATTGATCTGTACAGGCCCACTCTACTTGTTCAGTGGGTTCTTCCTGGGCGGCTGCCCGGGGTGTCTCAGCTCTACAGCTTTGCCGAGCGGCTACTTGGTCTGGTTCGAACACATTTGCTAGATTCTACAAGTTCGATACTTTGGCCTCTGAAGACCTGTAGTTTGGTCAATTAGTTCTGCAGGAACCTCAGCACTCTCCCTCCTGTTCTGGGAGCTTTGGTACATCCCCATGGTACTAATGTGGACCCAGTATCCTCTAGGACGTAAGAGAAAATAGGATTTTAAATACCTACCAGTAAATCCTTTTCTCGTAGTCCGTAGAGGATACTGGCCACCCGCCCAGTGCTTTGTGTTTCCTGCTTCGTTACTTGGTTATGTATTTGGTTCAGCTGTTGCTGTTAATATTCAGGTTTGGTTAGCATGGCTTTCCTTTTGTTGTGTGTGTGCTGGTTCGAATCTCACCACTGTCTGTGTATATCCTTCTCTCGAAGTTTGTCCATCTCCTCGGGCACAGTTTCTAGACTGTGTCTGCTAGAAGGGGCATAGAGGGAGGAGCCAGCCCACACTATTAAACTCCTAAAGTGCCCATGGCTCCTAGTGGACCCGTCTATACCCCATGGTACTAATGTGGACCCCAGTATCCTCTACGGACTACGAGAAAAGGATTTACCGGTAGGTATTTAAAATCCTATTTATTTATCACCAAGGTATGTAATTATGAGATGTTCTTTAGTAGCATGTATTACTGTACCTAATACACACAACTTTTTTGTTTATCACTGTGGGCATTTATTTAAGTTTTTTTTCCTTTATTTGTTTGACCTGGAGATAAGGTTTATGTGTTGTTAAGAGTATCACTTTGAGCAGTTGTTGTTAGATGAATTTTAGGGTACAGTACCACATAAATGTGTATATTCAAAATAAATCTAAATTCTGTTCCTATTTTGCGCACTAGATGGCAGCATTGTCATGTAAAACTGGACCATGAATTAAATATACATATTAAATACAAGTTGCCTATTAAAACCTTTAAAAATGCTTTTTGAAAGGCACTGGGCTAATTGGTGAAATAAAATGAACCAAATTCTAATAATACAATACAAAAAAGTATATTTTATGATTTTGTGAACTACCAATAGCAGTGGAATTGTATGCAATTGTCAATAATGACGCAATGCACCAAAGTTTCCATTGTGTGAATGTGCACAGCGGCTAGCATGGCAGTACTGCGCATGTGTGGGCGAACATTAGCAAAAGCCATTGCAAGTGAAAACCACACAAAGGACATGTAACTTGGGCATTCCTGGGAGTAGCCAGGGAGTATTTGAAATGTTATCACAAAAAATAGAAACATGGGCATGTGATAGTCTGGATCAGGGGGATAATTCAGAGTTGATCGCAGCAGCAAATTTGTTAGCAGTTGGGCAAAACCATGGCCCTCATTCCGAGTTGATCGGTCGCAAGGCGAATTTAGCAGAGTTACACACGCTTAGTCTACGCCTACTGGGAGTGTATCTTAGCATCTTAAAAGTGCGAACGAAGTTTACGCAATATTGCGAACAAAAAAAACTTAGCAGTTTTAGAGTAGCTCCAGACTTACTCTGCCTGTGCGATCAGTTCAGTGCTTGTCGTTCCTGGTTTGACGTCACAAACACTCCCAGCGTTCGCCCAGACACTCCCCCGTTTCTCCGGCCACTCCTGCGTTTTTTCCGGAAACGGTAGCGTTTTCAGCCACACGCCCATAAAACGCCGTGTTTCCGCCCAGTAACACCCATTTCCTGTCAATCACACTACGTTCGCCGGTGCGAACAAAAAGCCGTGAGTAAAAATCCTTTCTTCATAGCAGAATTACTTAGCGCAGTCCCAGTGCGAACATTGCGCATGCGCTCTAAGCTGATTTTCACTGCGATGCGAAAAAAAAGAACGAGCGAACGACTCGGAATGAGGGCCCATGTGTACTGCAGGTGTGGCAGATATAACATGTGCAGAGAGAGTTAGATTTGGGTGGGTTATATTGTTTCTGTGCAGGGTAAATACTGGCTGCTTTATCTTTACACTGCAATTTAGATTTCAGTTTGAACACACCCCACCCAAAACTAACTCTCTCTGCACGTTATATCTGTCCCCCCTGCAGTGCACATGGTTTTGCCCAACTGCTAACATATTTGCTGCTGCGATCAACTCTGAATTAGGCCCCAGGTGTGCACATTTGCAATTGTGAACTTACACAGGCTAAGCAGGACAGAAATCTCTCAACAGTGATACTTTGCGTACTTACGATAGCGATGTATGGTTCTAAAGTTTTAAGGGGTTGGGGTCAGGGTGACCGGTGGTCGGGATCCCGGCAGTCAGCATACCGATGCCACTATGCTGGCAGGGGGGCGAGCACAACGAAGCCCCTTGCGTGCTCAGTGGCTCGCTGCGCTCACTCAATATTCTGTTCCTACTCTATGGGTGTAGTGGACACCCACGAGTGGGAATAGTCCCTGTTAGTCGGCATTCTGACTGTCGGCATTTGAAGTGGTCGGGATCCCAACGTCCGGGGTTACCGCTGGTAACATGACTATATCCCGTTTTAAGTTCTAGATTGCACACCCATGCAAATTGGTGAGCCTATTTTCTAAACAATTATGTTTCATTTCTATGTGTACATAAAAAGCACTTATATTTAAGTTTAACTGTAGCATTTGGAACAGTTTAAAATTGTAAAGTGTTAGTTATAAAGTGTAACAATACATCCTTCTGCATTGGAAGGAAGCAGAAGCAATAACTACTCCAACCAGGGCCCAGATGTAATAGGGTGAAAGTTGTAAAAATGTGCGAGTTTAGCACTAAGCTCACACTTTTTTAACAACTTACACATGTAATAGACTGCAAGAACATGCAAAATTGCATTTATCTTACCACTACTTGCATGTTCCAAACCCTCATCCAGATGTTTTTCCATTTTTAACATACAAATCGACTAATGTAAATTTACACAAAATTAGCTTGAAAAAACATGCAAAAAAAATAGACCAGCTTCTGATAGATGTGACACTTAACTGAAAAATGTTAAAACTCACAGAAGAATCCCATTTACAGTAATTAAACATATCTAAATACATATCTAAAGGGGGGTACACACGGAGAGATCCGTGCTTAAAATCTAAGCAATCTTGCTAGATTGCTTAGATTTTAAGCACGGATCTGCCGTGTGTATGCCCCCCAGCGATAGCGATGCGCGGCCTCGCGCATCGCTATCACCGGTGCTAGATTGAGCCTGCATGCAGGCTCAATCTAGCGGGTCGCTCACTTCACCGTTGTGTGAAGTGAGCGGCCCCCCGTCGGCTTTCCCCCTCGCTCAGCACACCGCGCTGTGCTGAGCGGGGAGAGAGATGTGTGCTGAGCGGTCTGTGTTAAGATCGCTCAGCACACATCTCTCCCGTGAGTACCCCCCTTTAGTTTATAAACACATATACATTAATTTAACCCATAAATAGTGTACCCACATTTAGTTAAAAAAGCATAACCAATAATGTACCCCCTAAACAGTGTGCCCGCATTTAAGTTAAAAAACCTGCTACCCAAAATATAACCCCTATTTCCACATATAATTTATCATAGATTAAAACTAAAGACAGACACAATTTTTCATACAGATTTTACTAAACAGAAAATGGGTAAAATTCAAAACAAACCCAAATATATATATTTAAAGCCAAACCCCTCTGCCCCTACCTTCTCCTTTAGGCACACCTCCATGCGGGCGCACACTGCACCTAGATGGAGTGACTGGTGAAGCTGTTTTGGGGATTTTGTCTTACTACTAACACTTGAGAGAGAGAGAGAGAGGGATCTTCGCTTGTGGCCCTTTGGGATTGTAACTCCCTTTTGGAGGCTTATTAGTGCCTCCATTTCCACCCTAATTGCCTGAGGAATCTCAAACATGTGCATATTTAGGTTATGTGCCATCCTGGTTTTGGTCCACTGGGACACTCTGTCACATGATTCAATTTGTGCAGTTGTTGGCTGATCACACTCATCTGCACATGGTTTGAGTCTGCATGAATGAGTCCTGTGCTTAGCGAAAGGAGTCCATGGACTGTGCCATTTCCTCCACAGTTGGGGTGTACTGAGGTCTGGACTGTGGTGGGGCCTGGTGCTGCTGTTGGGTCTGCTGGAATCACCTGATAGACCGGTGTCAGGATGATTTCCCCAAATACTCCACCAAGATGACCATTCTAGATGGGAGCACAGGAGAAGGACCTGGGATGACTGGTGGAAGTGGCAGTACACAATAAGCACCTGAAAGAAGATATTAACGGTAAGTGAACATTGGAGCACATGTATACAGTATTAGCGGTGTGCACCGGGCCATTTTTCGGGTTTTATGTTTTGGTTTTGTATCTGGATCTCCTTCATGTTTTGGATCTGGATTGGTTTTGTTTTAGTTTTAGATCTGTATTTAAAAAAAAAAAAATCAAAACGGCTTAAAATAACAGAATTTGGGGGTGTTTTTGTTCATACAGTGTTATTAACCTCAATAACATTCAATTCCGCTCATTTCCAGACTATTCTAAACACCTCACAGCTCACAATATTGTTTTTATCCAGTTTAGGCCAAAAGTTTGCACCAAGGTAACTGGACCGAGCAGCAGCATCCCTTGGACATATATACTGGGAGGACAAGATATAAAAAAAAATTTATTTAAAAAAAGACGCATTAGGCAAGGCTCAAGATTTGTGTTCACAAAAATATGATTAAGGCAAAGAAGAATAAAAAAAGAATATATTTTAGATTAAATTTATTACATTTATTTTAATTGCAATTTATTTTAATGTAATTAATTTAATTTATTTAGAAACAAATTCTTCATTTCCTCAAAGATATCTTTGATATGCAGAAAGTTCACTATATGAGTGTGGAGAGTTTATTTATATTCATTTAATTTAAATGTATCTAATTTATTATTATTATTATTATTATTATTAATTTGAATTAATTACAATGTGGTAATAAGAGTTATGAAAATAGGACAATGAGTTATAATCATAATTATGAGCTACAGACACCACACCCTAAAATGGACAAAGCATGTCTTGATGTATTCTTGGAGGATACAGCACAAAATATATTAAAAAAAGATGTCTTTTATTTTGGGTGGACTGACAGAACACCCCTAGATGGACAGAGCAGCTGCAGTCCCTGGATGTATACTGGAATTGCACAGCACAAAATATTTAAATCCAAAATATATATATTATTTTTATATCACACACTGCGGTTACAGTGCCGCACAAATGAGTCAAAAATATGTAAAAGTATTTTATATCTCACACACCGGCGGTTACAGTGTCGCACAAATGAATCAGAAATATATATAATAATTACACTCTGAGGTTGACTACACCAACAGTGTCGCACAATGTGTTTATGAGTAGGAAATAATATACTGCGGTCTGACTGGCAGTGTCACAGTACTTATCTAACTGGCAGTGTCACAGTACTTATGAAAATAAAATAAAAATTGTATAGTACACTAGGGTACAGCACAAACAAAAAAATAGATATATTTTTTTATAATTAAAATTTTAGACTTTTTGTTTTAAGCTTTTATTATTTTAATTTTACACTGGGGCAGAGTCCCTGGGTGGATGGAAAGATCACCTCTTTCTAAATACATAATAGAAATATATTTTTGGCTTTGAATCACACACAGATATATAGCAGTAGTGCACGGTAGTACTGGTAGTTGTCTCTATGTGACGCACCAATAGAAATATTTTTTTGCTCTGGATCACACACAGAAGATATATAGCAGTAGTGAATGGCAACCGCTGTACTAGTAGACTGGCACACCAATAGAAATATATTTTTTGCTTTGGATCACGCACAGCTATATAGAAGTAGTGTACGACAGTCGCAGTACTATTAGAGTGATGCACCAATAGAAATATATATTTTTGCTCTGGATCACACACAGAGGATATAAAGCAGTAGTATACAGCAGTACTGGTAGTCGTCACTGAGTGATGCACCAATAGAAATATATTTTTTGCTTTGGATTACACACAGAGGATATATAGCAGTAGTGTACGGCAGCCGCTGTACTAGTAGTCAGAGTGATACACCAATAGAAATATATTTTTTCTTTGGATCACACACAGATATATAGCAGTAGTGTACAGCAGTACTGGTAGTTGTCACTGAGTGATGCATCAATAGAAAAATATTTTTTGCTCTGGATAACACACAGAGGATATATAGCAGTAGTGTACGGCAGCCGCTGTACTGGTAGTCAGAGTGACGCACCAATAGAAATATTTTTTTTGCTTTGGATCACACACAGAGGATATATAGCAATAGTGTATGGCAGTACACAGCCCCTTATAGACACAGAACACCTGGTCCTATACATACACAGCCACAGTATGGCTGTGTTAGGGCTATGCAGAGCCCTAAAACAGTGACAGCACACCCAATTCAAATCTCCTGCAAAACAACCCATCTGCACTTTCTGTTCTCTCCTGCCCACCTTTGCTCTCCCTGCTTGTTCCTTCCATAACCGCACACAGCACAGAAGGAACACATCCTTACTGTGTACTCTCCAAGTCTGGAGTGAAAATGGCGCCGATCACCGGGACTATATTAGAGATGTGCACAGGACACTTTTCGGGTTTTGTGTTTTGGTTTTGAATCTGGATCTCCTTTTGTGTTTTGGATCTGGATTGGTTTTGCCAAAACCACCCTTTTGGGTTTTGGTTTTGTATCTGGATTAAAAAAAAAACAACAACACATAATAACAACTAAAATCACAGAATTTGTTTTTTATTCCTACAGTATTATTAACCTCAGTAACATTCATTTCCACTCATTTACAGTCTATTCTAAACACCTCACACCTCATAATATTGTTTTTAGGCCAAAAGATTGCATAGAGGTCGCTGGAAGATTAAGCTAAGCGACCCAAGTGGGCGGCATCTAGGAGTGGCACTGCACTGGCAGACAGGATGGCAGTTTTAAAAACTAGGCCCCAAATAGCACATAATGCAAAGTATAAAAAGAGGTGCAAGATGGAATTGTCCTTGGGCCCTCCCACCCACCCTTATGTTGTTTAAACAGGACATGCACAGTTTAATAAACCCATCATTTCAGCGACAGGTGGTCCCCCTGGAAAAAGCTCGCCAAGTTCTCTGAATCATAGCTAGCTACAAATATACCACCTCCATATTTGACTTTTCACATTATGAGAAGAGGCAAGAGGAAGAGGACAGTGTCAAGAAGGTGATTAAAAATTAGAGAGGCACACGCAATCAGGAACAACAAACAGGCTTTCACCTCCACTCCTATCTTGGTGTGGAACAGAAAGGACTTTAACCAAGCAAATATAAAATTACCACATTACTGGACAAACTGAAAAACTAGGGGCCAAAGCCTGCGACTTTGAAACCCCCTTCTCCATTTTCAGGGATTACGATAATCTCGTATTTAATGCTGGTATGCAAATAAACGGGTGGTATTCAGTATGCCGCCTGTTGGGATTCCGGCGCTCCGTATACTGGTGCCGGAATCCCGACACCTGGAATACCGACAACTATTCTCTTTCTTGGGGGTCCACGACCCCCCTGGAAGGAGAATAAATAGCGTGGTGTGCATAACGTGCCACCGTGCCCGCAAGGGGCTTATTTGCGCTCGCCCCGCTGCCGGCATGCTGGCTGTCAGGATCCCGGCGCCGGTATGCTGGGCGCCGGGATCCTGATCGCCGGCCACTCATACTACACCAATACACTGGTTTATACCACTGGTTAAAGATTGGATATTTTCCCCTCCATGGAGTTTAAAGACTTATTTTGTGAAAATCTCGTTGGTTTCTTTTTTTCCATTTTTTTATTCTATTTATATTTACATATTTTGTGGCAATGCCTTATTTAAAATTTTCACAGCTCCCAGTTACACGCATTTGAGCTTACCTGTGTGTCTTGTTTATTTTATTCATATTTTATTTTTAAATAAAGCAAGCCCTTAGATGTTTTATCAGCCCCCCCCCGCGAGCCCCTGAGCAGCCCCGGATTGGGCAAGTTGAGTTTTGGGTGGGTTTGGTACAGTACTAAGCAGGATAGTGCAGTGAATTTCTCTAACATCCATAAGGGATACTGGGGTTCACTTAATACGATGGGGTTTAGATGGGGTCCAGTGCACTTTAAATTTCTTCAACTGGGTGTGCTGGCTTCTCCCCTCTATGCCTCCTCCTACAGCCAGTTCAGAAAAATGTGCCCTCAGGAGAGGATGCACACTCTGGAGCTCCAGAGGTATTTTTCATCAGTTAAGTTTAAACTTTGTTATTTTCGGTATACTGTTTGGGCAACAGTACATCTGCACCATAGGAGTTACTGGGGCGGGCGGTTACTGGTCTCTTAAGGCATCAGAGTCACTTCCCTGCTGCAGAGGTATAGGAGGAGAGGGTAGGAATTAGAGCCTTCTATGGAGGATTCAACTTCTGCACAGGGTATTGAGCCCCTCATACTGGCTATCAGGGATGTGTTAAAAACCCCTTTAGAAGATGCTGCAGCACCGCAGTCGTGTTTCTTAGCACAGAAAAAACTCAGTGTCACTTTCCCTGATTCTCCGGAACTAGGGTGGTCATTCCGAGTTGATCGCTCGCTAGCAGTTTTTGTGCAGCCGTGCAAACGCTATGCCGTCTCCCACTGGGAGTGTATTTTAGCTTAGCAGAAGTGCGAACGAAAGGATCGCAGAGCGGCGGCAATTTTTTTTTTGCAGTTTTAGAGTAACTCAATACCTACTCAGCGCTTGCGATCACTTCAGACTGTTCAGTTCCTGTTTTGATGTCACGAACACACCCTGTGTTCGGCCAGCCACGCCTGCGTTTTTCCAAACACTCCCTGAAAATGGTCAGTTGACACCCATAAACACCCTCTTCCTGTCAATCACTCTGCTGACAGCAGTGCGACTGAAAAGCTTCGCTAGACCTTGTGTGAAACTACATCGTTCGTTGCAGTAGTACGACACGCGTGTGCATTGCGCCGCACACGAATGCGCAGAAGTGCCTTTTTTCTGCCTCATCGCTGCAGAGCGAATGAAAGCAGCTAGCGATCAACTCGGAATGACCCCCTAGATGACATGTTTAAGCAAGCCTGGAAAACTCCTGATAAAAAATATCAAGTAACAAAAAGGTGTTTGCACACTTTCCCATTTGCCCCAGAAGGTAGGAAAAATTGTGAAGAACCCCTAGCCGTGGACGTATCAGTCTCCCACCTGTGAAAAAAGGCAGTACTGCCAGCTCCAGGTTCCTTTAAATTAAAGGACCGTGGGGATAGAAAAATAGAGACTACACTAAAGTCCATTTACACAGCGGCTGGCTTATCACAAAAACCTGTGCTTGCGGGTTGCTGTATAACACATGCCATTCATACATGGGCGACTCAAATTCAAGAGGGTCTTGGGGGGGATATGCCCCTGGTTACTACGGTGACCCTCATAAGACACATCCAAGACACTGCACGCATCCTGTGTGATTCTCTCAAGGAAATAGGTGCTCTTAAAGCTAGGACTACTGCCATGGCAGTGTCAGCGCGCAGAGCACTGTGGCTGCGTCAGTGGATGCAGATTCCAAGCGCAGTGTGGAGTCTCTTCCCTTCTCAGGGGAGTGGCTATTCATGGTGGAGTTGGATACGTGGATTTCTAAGGCTACTGCAGGGAAATCCACGTTTCTTCCCTCTGGGGCCCCGCCGGCTAGACGTTCCTACCCGGGACCGTCTACCCAGTCCTTTCGGATTACCAGATTTAGAGCTAGGGCCAGAGGTGCCTCCAATGCAATGAGAGGCACCAGAGGTAAGACAAGAAAACCAGCAGCCGTAGGTTCTCAGGAAGAGAGCACCAGTTCAGCTTCCATTAAGGCCTCAGCATGACGGTGCCCATCCACCTCGAGGGAATCTCAAAGTGGGAGCTCGACTGCGTCACTTCAGCCACATCTGGGAAAGCTTCTGCCAGGATGCCTCTGTAAAGGACCTCATTTCTCAGGGCTACAAGCTGGAGTTCGACAGTGCTCCTCCCCAACGATTTTTTAAATCGAGCTTACCAGTTTTGGAGAATACACGAGTTACGCTGCAACAGGCCATCCTAAAGTTGGTCCAGTCCCAAGTCATTGTTCCAGTGCCAACCTCCACTTGGAAAGGGTTACTACTCCAACCTGCTCGTGGTAACGAAACCGGACGGTTCGGTAAGGCTCATTCTGAATCTAAAATCCTTGAACACTTACCTAAAGGTTTTCAAGTTCAAGATGGAAGGTTTCAAGTTCAGTGTTTGCGGGTCTGGAAGAACGGGAGTTCACGATCTCACTGGATATAAAGGACGCCTATATCCATATCCCGATTTGGCCACCTCACCAGGCTCACCTGCGGTTTTTCCTGCTGAACGATCACTACCAGTTCCAAGAGCTACCCTTTGGCCTTTCCACAGCTCTGAGGGTTTTCACGAAAGTGATGGCGGAGATGATGTTCCAGCTCCGGGTCCAGGGGGTCAATATTGTCCCTTATCTAGACGATCTCTTGATAAAAGCGAGATCCAGGGAGCTTTTATTGCTCCATATAGACCACACTGTTCAGCTTCTGTCACACCATGGGTGGATTCTCAATTTACAGAAGTCCCACCTAGAGCCTACTCAGTGGCTCCTGTTCCTGGGAATATTTCTGGATGTGGTGGCTCAGAAGGTGTACCTCCCAGAGGACAAAGCAAGAAGGCTCCAGGAGATGATCCGGATGGTTCTACGGCCTGCTCGGATATCCATCCATCTTTGCATAAGATTGTTGGGAAAATGGTAGTCTCATACAAGGTGATCCAGTATGGAAGGTTCCATGCTAGAACATTTTAATTGGATCTCCTGAGCAAGTGGTCCAGCTCACATCTTCAGATGCACCGGATAATACGGCTGTCACCTCAGGCCAGGATTTACCTCCTGTGGTGGCTATAGTCCTCAAACCTACAGGAGGGTCAAAGTTTCGGGATCCAGGATTGGATCCTCCTCACAACAGATGCGAGTCTGAGAGGATGGGGAGCTGTCACTCAAGGGGCTCAGTTCCAGGGGCAGGTGGTCAGCCCTCGAAGCCCTGCTTCCGATCAACATTCTGGAACTTCAGACGATCTAGAATGCTCTGCTTCAGGCCTCTTCTCTGCTCTGGGATCATGCGATCCAGGTTCAGTCGGACAATGCCACAGCGGTGGCTTACATAAATTGACAGGGAGGGACAAAAAGCAGAGCCTGCATGCGAGAAGTGTCAAAGATACTCCTCTGGGCAGAGAGAAATGCAAGAGCAATATCCACAATCTTCATTCCGGGAGTGGACAACTGGGAAGCGGACTTCCTCAGTCATCACGATCTCCATCTGGGAGAGTGGGGTCTCCACCAACAGTTGTTTCAGCAGATCATCAACCTGTTAGGCTGCCCACAAATAGACATGATGGCTTCTCGACTCAACAAGAAGCTTTGTTGGTATTGCTCATGAACCAGGGACCCTCAGGCGAGGGCAATAGATGCACTAACATCGCCTTGGCCTTACCGGCTGGTCCACCTGTTTCCCCCGATTCCATTGCTCCCATGGGTGCTAAAGCAAATCAGGAATCAAAGAGTCCAGGCAATTCTGACTGCTCCGGATTGGCCTTGGAGGGCGTGGTACGCGGATCTTCTGGACATGTCCGTCGAAAACCCTTGGCCTTTGCCAGTGAGAAGAGATCTTCTTCAACAAGGACCGTTCGTGTACCCGGACTTACGGCCACTTCGTTTGATGGCATGGAGGTTGAGCAGCACATCCTAGCTCAAAAAAGCCTTTCCAAAAAGGATATTCCTAACATGGTTCAGGCCAGGAAGCCTGTGACGTCAAAACACTATCATCATATCTGGAGACGATATGTCTCTTGGTGCGAGGAATGCACGTATCAACCTGCAGAGTTCCACTTGAGACGTTTCTTACGTTCCCTGCAGGCTGGTGTGGATACGGGCTTAAGTCTGGGTTCTATAAAATTCCAGATTTCAGCTCTATTTTCTTCTAGAAGAAATTGGCAGTGTTGCCTGAAGTTCAGACCTTCTTGCAAGGGGTACTTCACATACAACCTCCTTTTGTGCCACCCATGGCACCCTTGTTGGATTTTCTACAGTCCTCCTGGTTTGAACCTCTGATGATGGCAGAAGACAAGTACCTCATGTGGAAGACGGTGATGTTACTGGCTCTGGATTCTGCTAGACGTGTTTCAGAATTGGGGGCCCTATAGAATAAAAGGCCCTACTTGGTCTTTTACGAGGACAGAGCAGAGCTCAGGACTAAGCAGCAGTTCCTGCTGAAAGTTGTCTCTGCATTCCACTTGAATCAACCAATTGTTGTCCCGTCAAGTTCTGGCACTTCTGCTTCTTCGGAGTCGTTGGATGCTTTGTGGGCCTTGAAGATTTATATCAAACGGACGACTCGTATAAGAAAGACAGATTCCTTTTTTGTGCTTTATGATGCAAAGAAAAAGGGTTTTCCTGCTTCTAAGCAGTCCATTGCTCATTGGCTTAGGTTGACTATACAACAAGCATATGTGTCGGCAGCCTTACCTGTTCCACAGTCTCTGAAGGCCCACTCTACGAAATCAGTGGGGTCTTCCTGGGCAGCTACTCATGGTGTCTCGGCCTTGCATCTATGCTGAGCTGCTACCTGGTCGGGGAAGAACACCTTTGTGAAGTTCTACAAGTTTGATACCCTGGCCAAAGAGGATACCCAGTTTGGGCAGGCGGTGCTGCAGACATCTCCGCACTTTCCCGCCCGTTCTGGAAGATTTCGGACATCCCCATTGTATTAAGTGAACCCCAGTATCCCTTATGGATGTTAGAGAAAATAGGATTTTAATACCTACCGGTAAATCCTTTTCGCATAGTCCAGAAGGGATACTGGGCGCCTGCCTCAGTGCGTTGACATGTCTGCAGGTTTTTTTTCCAAAAGTTTACCTGTTCAGCTGTTGCTTTTTGTTACCAGCTGTTGCTGCTCATTTTATGTTATTGGTGTGCTGGTGTATGAATCTCACCACTCATTGGGGGTCATTCCGACCCGATTGCTCGCTGCAGTTTATCGCAGCATAGCGATCGAGTCGGAATTGCACATGCGCTGGCGGTCGCAGGGTGGGAGGGGCTGGACGGCGGCGTTAAGACCGATGGGGGGGCGGGCCGCGGTGGCTGCATGACGTCTCATGCAGCCGCTGCATCCAGTGGCAGCGACGATCATCTCCTGGCCAGCCGCTGGAGCCGCGCTGGCCGGGAGTTACTCCACAAATACAAAACGATCACCACTGTGCGATGCTTTTGTATTTGTAAAGGGGGGGCAGACTGACATGCGGGGCAGACTAGCCCTGTGCTGGGCATCCCCCCGCATGTCATGGAAGATTATCGTAGCTGTGCTAAATTTAGCACAGCTACGATCAACTCGGAATGACCCCCATAGTTCTGTGTCTTCTCTCAAGTATGTCCATTCTCTTTCGGGCACCGTTTTACCTATACTGGCTGTAGGAGGGGGCATAGTGGGGAGGAGCCAGCACACCCAATTGAAGAAATTTAAAGTGCACCAGCTACTTTGGACCCCATCTATACTCCATCGTATTAAGTGAACCCCAGTATCCCTTATGGACTACGAGAAAAGGATTTACCGGTAGGTATTAAAATCCTATTTTTTTGTTATAGAGTTCCTGCCCTAGTGGAGCTTACCACTCTACAGTTGAAACTCATTTCATACTACAAGTAGGACTGTGGGAGGAAGCAATACTAACCTCTGTGCCACCAGCATGCCCCAGCCTGGCAAGCCAGACATCTTCCTGGCTGTAAGTAACCATGAGAATCCATACTGGGCACTTATTCAGTAACTGTTTGTGACTCACAGGAGCGCCTGGCCCACCTAGTGCTGCAGTGCAATAGAAATCTGAGATTTAATTTTGCAATGCAAGATCACTGAAACTCTGTTCTTCTAACACCGTGAGGTATTGTGATAACCCTACACAGCCCTTACATTGTACAATTATTAAGGAGAAAACATTTAAAATAAAGGAAAAGATCCTGTACAACAAATGCGCATCTTGTAAAAGTAATCCCAAAATGTGGAACATTAATAAATCAAAATTAAGGTTGAATAATTGGAGTCATTCATTTGAGTCCCTAACATGAAATTATTAAGAAGAACCTCTCTCTAATGCTGGGCACACAGTGCACACTAGAAGATATGGAAAGGTAAATCAATCAAGAAAAAACAAAAAAAACGGGCGCTACCAGGGCTGGTTCTCCTTGCAGCTGTACAGGAGATAGTCACACTCCTAAACAAAACAATATCTACAAAGAAAACAGCGCTATGGATTCAAGTGATAGTAATAGTGTAACAAATTGTTGGATTAAAACTTTAAATTTAATACTGTAAATAAAATTCACATTAAGATTTCCTAACAGGAATTAATAACATTGATATACAAAAATATGAGCAATGTGCATCTTTGCTAAAACAAGTTTAAATGACAAAAATGGCTAACCCCTCTGTGCAGTCAGACATATGGGTTCACTCGCAAAGGTCCTGTGTAGGTAGAGTCCACTGGATTTGGACCTATATAATTTGTGGCTCAGCTGATATGTTTCAAACGTGGACCATAGCAGGGTCCTAAAGGATAAGTATAGTTACCGGTCCATCAGGTAATTTTCAAAGGTAAGTCCATTCAGCGCTAATCCTGCATGGAAAGGAGGCGCATTTTAGTAGGAGTCCTTTTAACCTTCTGTGCTTGGACCGTTCGCAAGAAAAAGTTCCACTGTTGAATTGCCGCAATAGAGTGTCCTTCTTGGTGACCCACTGTCCAGAGGGGGAGCACTAGAAGATATATCTACTAGAGATGAGTGGGTTCAGACAGAGCACCCCTGGAATTATATGGCAGACTTATTATAGACATAAGTGTGTTTGGAAAATCTAGTTTTCTCTGGCAGTTGCCAGAGAAAATGAAGTAGGAGATGTTGCCATGTCATGTTCTTCTGGATTATGATTCTGACTCTTCTGAGTTTGGCTGACTTTGGTCTCTCCCTACTTTATTGGAAATCACTTAGTCAAACTTGGAATTTCCATTTCCACCTTTGCGGCTATATGTTTTCACAAATCTGGTTGTGATGTTGAAGCTTGTTTCATATTCTGCTCTAGGCTTTAGTTTAAACCTAGGATCAAGTACAGCACCCTTGGAATCATACGGCAGCGCCTCTGGACTTATACAGCAGATAGGCAGCACCTCTGGATTTATACAGCATATAGGCAACACCCCATGACTTATACAGCATAGGCAGCACCCCTGGAGAATTAAACAGCACAGCGGACAGGCAGCAGCACCAATGGACTTAAACAGCAGTGGGGCAGCACCCCGGGACTGATAGGGCAGAGGAGTAGCACCACGTATTGAGCAGCACCCCTGCAATGATATGGCAGACAAAGAAAAGTTGTGCAAGATGGAATTGTCCTTGGGCCCTCACACCCACCCTTATGTTGTATAAACAGGACATGGACACTTTAACAAACCAATCATTTCAGCGAAAGGGTCTGCCACACAAAGGGTGCTGAAATGATTGGTCTGTTTGGGACCCCACCAAAAAAGAAGCAATTAATCTCTCCTTGCACAAACTGGCTCTACAGAGGCAAGATGTCGTCCTCATCCTCCGATTCCTCTCCCACTTCAGTGTTTACATCCTCACAGAGTATTGATTCGTCCCTGCTGGAATCCACCATCACAGGTCCCTGTGTACTTTATGGAGGCAACTGCTGGTAAAGGTGTTCCTGGAGGCTTTTAGAATTCATTTTGCTGAACATCTACCTCTCCACATTTTGTGGAAGTAACCTCCTACGCTGATCGCTGACAAGGTTACCGTCTGCACTAAACACTCTTTCGGAGTACAATTTTCTCACCAGCAGGTCTATGCACCTCTGCAGACCTGTGTCCACCAGAAAGAAAGATACATTGTAGGCTTTAAACCTAGGATTGAGCAAAATGGCCAAAATGTAGTGTTCTGATTTCAGCAGATTGACCACCTTTGAATCCTGGCAAAGCGAATGAAGGGCTCAATCCATAAGTCCCACATACTTAGTGGAATTGCTCCGTTTTAGATCCTCCTTCAATTTATCCAGTTGCTTCTGCAAAAGCCTGATGAGGGGAATGACCTAACTCAAGCTGGCAGTGTCTGAACTGACTTCACGTGTGATAAGTTTGACGGGTTGGAGAACCTTGCACAACACAGAAATTATTCTCCACTGCACCTGAGTCAGGTGCATTCCCCCTCCTTTGCCTATGTCATAGGTAGATGTATAGGCTTGAAGGGCCTTTTGCTGCTCCTCTATCCTCTGAAGCATATAGAGTGTTGAATTCCACCTCACTACTACCTCTTGCTTCAGGTGATGGCAGGGCAGGTTTAAGAGTGTTTGCTGGCACTCCAGTCTTCGGCACGCAGTTGCTGAATGTCAAAATTGACCTGCAATTTTTTGGGCCACCAACAGTATCTCCTGAATGCCCCTGTCATTTTTTAAAAAATTCTGCACCACCAAATTAATTGTGTGAGCAAAACATGGAATGTGCTAGAACGTGCTAGAACATGATACACAGCGTAGCCTGCCTAGGAATGAGTCGGCGTTTGTGAGATGCTGCGGCTGGTGCCGCTAATGTTGTTGCTGCGGAAGGCAATACATCTACCCAGTGGGCTGTCACAGTCATCTGGTCCTTAGTTTGCCTTGCTCCACTTGTCCACATGTCTGTGGTTAAGTGCACAGTTGGTACAACCGCATTTTTGAGGACACTTTTCTTAATGTCCCTGTACAATCTGAGAATTGCTTGCCTAGTAAAGTGGAATCTAGATGGGATTTGGTACTGGGGACACAGTACGTCCATCAACTGACTAAATCCCACAGCACTAATGGCGGGTACTGGATGCACGTCTAACACCAGCATAGTTGTTATGGCCTCAGTAATCTGCTTTGCAACAGGGTGACTGCTGTCATACTTCATCTTCCTTGTAAAGTACTGTTGGACAGTCAATTGCTTAGTTAAAGTACTACAAGTGGTCTTCCGCCATCCTCTCTGGGATGATGACTGACTCCAGGCAGCAACAACAGCAGCGGCAGCAGTAGGCGTAGCACTCAAGGATCCTCTGGAGGAATCCCGGTTAGGAGAGGACTCGTCAGTCATGCCAGTGACATGGCCTGCAGGACTTCTTACGTTCCTGACTGAGGAGGAAATTGCCGATGAGGGAGTTGGTGGTGTGGATTGCAGGTGCTTGGATACAACAGGAAAAAGGAATTTAGGTGTCAGTGGACTGCTTACGCTCTTACCAAAAGTTTCTGAACTTGACAATGGGGGTAATTCCAAGTTGATCGCAGAAGGAAATTTTTTAGCAGTTGGCCAAAACCATGTGCACTGCAGGAGAGGCAGATATAACATTTGCAGAGAGAGTTAGATTTGGGTGTGGTGAGTTCAATCTGCAATCTAAATTGCAGTGTAAAAATAAAGCAGCCAGTATTTACCCTGCACAGAAACAAAATAACCCACCCAAATCTAACTCTCTCTGCAAATGTTATATCTGCCTCCCCTGCAGTGCACATGGTTTTGCCCAACTGCTAAAAAATGTCCTGCTGCGATCAACTTGGAATTACCCCCCCCCCCCCCCATGACTTATGATGAATGCGGAGCAGGCGACGTATAAGGGAACATGTCCCTAGGTGGTTAACATCCTTACTCCTACTTATTATGGATTGACAAAAGCAACACATGGCTTGACACTTGTAGTCCGGTTTATGGAGAAATAATCCCACACCGAAGAGGTGGATTTTTGGGTATTTTGCCCAGGCATGACAATGGGCTTTTTCATCCCATAGCCAGCAACTGTCTCCACTGGTGCCTTATTCAAACACACAACATCACCATTAGAATCCTCATCATCAACTTCTTGTGCTGTAACAAGCATTATTTTTTAATTTTTTGAGAAGGAGGAGGGCTTCCATCTTCATGAGAAGCTGAACCATCAGCCAAGGCCTTAGCCTTTCCTTGACACTTTGTGTCGTGAATGGCATATTGCCAATTTTACGTTTCACATCAGATAATTTCTTTTTTTTTTTGGTTATTAATTTCTACTTCTTGGATTTTACATGCCCTCTATGATATTGGGCATCGGCCTTAGCAGACAACGTTGATGGAATTGCATCGTCATTGTCATGACTGGTGGCAGCAGCTTCAGCACTAGTACTAGGAAGTGGTTCCTGATCTCTCACTTTTTTTTCCTCCAAATCAGTGGCGTATCTATAATGGGTGCAGTGTGTGCGATGGACACGGGCCCCTGGGTCCAGAGGGGGCCCACACCGCACACACTGCACCCATTTGATCTATACTTACTTTTCTGCTGTCCATTGGCGTCTCCACGTGTGGGCCCCCTCCTCCTCTGTAGCCAGCAGCGCAGTTGGTGCTCTGAGCACTAGAGAGACTCTGGCACTGTGCCAGAGTCTAAAGCGCTTGTGCAGGTCTCCAGAAAAATGGCCACCGCACCATTTCCCGGATACCTGCACAAGCACTGTTGTCTCTGGCACTGTTCCAGAGTCTCTCTAGTGCTGAAAGTAGTGATGTGCACCGGAAATTTTTCGGGTTTTGTGTTTTGGTTTTGGGTTCGGTTCCGCAGCCGTGTTTTGGATTCGGACGCGTTTTGGCAAAACCTCACCGAAAATTTTTTGTCGGATTCGGGTGTTTTTTTCAAAAAACCCTAAAAAACAGCTTAAATCATAGAATTTGGGGGTCATTTTGATCCCATAGTATTATTAACCTCAATAACCATAATTTCCACTCATTTTCAGTCTATTCTGAACACCTCACACCTCACAATATTATTTTTAGTCCTAAAATTTGCACCGAGGTCGCTGGATGGCTAAGCTAAGCGACACAAGTGGCCGACACAAACACCTGGCCCATCTAGGAGTGGCACTGCAGTGTCAGACAGGATGGCCCTTCAAAAAAATACTCCCCAAACAGCACATGATGCAAAGAAAAAAAGAGGCGCACCAAGGTCGCTGTGTGACTAAGCTAAGCGACACAAGTGGCCGACACAAACACCTGGCCCATCTAGGAGTGGCACTGCAGTGTCAGACAAGATGGCCCTTCAAAAAAATTGTCCCCAAACAGCACATGATGCAAAGAAAAAAAGAGGCGCACCAAGGTCGCTGTGTGACTAAGCTAAGCGACACAAGTGGCCGACACAAACACCTGGCCCATCTAGGAGTGGCACTGCAGTGTCAGACAGGATGTCACTTCAAAAAAATACCCCCCAAACAGCACATGATGCAAAGAAAAAAAGAGGCGCAATGAGGTAGCTGTGTGACTAAGCTAAGCGACCCAAGTGGCCGACACAAACACCTGGCCCATCTAGGAGTGGCACTGCAGTGTCGGGCAGGATGGCCCTTCAAAAAAATTGTCCCCAAACAGCACATGATGCAAAGAAAAAAAGAGGCGCACCAAGGTCGCTGTGTGACTAAGCTAAGCGACACAAGTGGCCGACACAAACACCTGGCCCATCTAGGAGTGGCACTGCAGTGTCAAGCAGGATGGCCCTTCAAAAAAATTGTCCCCAAACAGCACATGATGCAAAGAAAAATGAAAGAAAAAAGAGGTGCAAGATGGAATTGTCCTTGGGCCCTCCCACCCACCCTTATGTTGTATAAACAGGCCATGCACACTTTAACGGACCCATCATTTCAGTGACAGGGTCTGCCACACGACTGTGACTGAAATGACTGGTTGGTTTGGGCCCCCACCAAAAAAGAAGCAATCAATCTCTCCTTGCACAAACTGGCTCTACAGAGGCAAGATGTCCACCTCATCATCATCATCCTCCGATTCCTCACCCCTTTCACTGTGTACATCCCCCTCCTCACATATTATTAATTCGTCCCCACTGGAATCCACCATCTCAGGTCCCCGTGTACTTTCTGGAGGCAATTGCTGCTGGTGAATGTCTCCACGGAGGAATTGATTATAATTCATTTTAATGAACATCATCTTCTCCACATTTTCTGGAAGTAACCTCGTACGCCGATTGCTGACAAGGTGAGCGGCTGCACTAAACACTCTTTCGGAGTACACACTGGAGGGAGGGCAACTTAGGTAGAATAAAGCCAGTTTCTGCAAGGGCCTCCAAATTGCCTCTTTTTCCTGCCAGTATACGTACGTACGGACTGTCTGACGTGCCTACTTGGATGCGGTCACTCATATAATCCTCCACCATTCTTTCAATGGTGAGAGAATCATATGCAGTGACAGTAGACGACATGTCAGTAATCGTTTCCAGGTCCTTCAGTCCGGACCAGATGTCAGCACTCGCTCCAGACTGCCCTGCATCACCGCCAGCGGGTGGGCTCGGAATTCTTAGCCTTTTCCTCGCACCCCCAGTTGCGGGAGAATATGAAGGAGGAGATGGTGACGGGTCACGTTCCGCTTGACTTGACAATTTTCTCACCAGCAGGTCTTTGAACCTCTGCAGACTTGTGTCTGACGGAAAGAGAGATACAACGTAGGTTTTAAATCTAGGATCGAGCACGGTGGCCAAAATGTAGTGCTCTGATTTCAACAGATTAACCACCCGTGAATCCTGGTTAAGCGAATTAAGGGCTCCATCCACAAGTCCCACATGCCTAGCGGAATCGCTCTGTTTTAGCTCCTCCTTCAATGTCTCCAGCTTCTTCTGCAAAAGCCTGATGAGGGGAATGACCTGACTCAGGCTGGCAGTGTCTGAACTGACTTCACGTGTGGCAAGTTAAAAGGGTTGCAGAACCTTGCACAACGTTGAGATCATTCGCCACTGCGCTTGAGTCAGGTGCATTCCACCTCCTTTGCCTATATCGTGGCCAGATGTATAGGCTTGAATGGCCTTTTGCTGCTCCTCCATCCTCTGAAGCATATAGAGGGTAGAATTCCACCTCGTTACCACCTCTTGCTTCAGATGATGGCAGGGCAGGTTCAGGAATGTTTGGTGGTGCTCCAGTCTTCTGTACGCGGTGCATGAATGCCGAAAGTGGCCCGCAATTCTTTGGGCCACCGACAGCATCTCTTGCACGCCCCTGTCGTTTTTTAAATAATTCTGCACCACCAAATTCAAGGTATGTGCGAAACATGGGACGTGATGGAATTTGCCCAGATGTAATGCACGCACAATATTGCTGGCGTTGTCCGATGTCACAAATCCCCAGGAGAGTCCAATTGGGGTAAGCCATTCTGCGATGATCTTCCTCAGTTGCCGTAAGAGGTTTTCAGCTGTGTGCCTATTCTGGAAAGCGGTGATACAAAGCGTAGCCTGCCTAGGAACGAGTTGGCGTTTGCGAGATGCTGCTACTGGTGCCGCCGCTGCTGTTCTTGCTGCGGGAGGCAATACATCTACCCAGTGGGCTGTCACAGTCATATAGTCCTGGGCCTGCCCTGCTCCACTTGTCCACATGTCCGTGGTTAAGTGGACATTGGGTACAACTGCATTTTTTAGGACACTGGTGAGTCTTTTTCTGAGGTCTGTGTACATTTTCGGTATCGCCTGCCTAGAGAAATGGAACCTAGATGGTATTTGGTACCGGGGACACAGTACCTCAATCAAGTCTATAGTTGGCTCTGAATTAACGATGGATACCGGATCCACGTTTCTCACCGCCCAGGCTGCCAAGGCCTCAGTTATCCGCTTTGCAGCAGGATGACTGCTGTGATATTTCATCTTCCTCGCAAAGGACTGTTGGACAGTCAATTGCTTACTGGAAGTAGTACAAGTGGTCTTCCGACTTCCCCTCTGGGATGACGATCGACTCCCAGCAGCAACAACAGCAGCGCCAGCAGCAGTAGGCGTTACACTCAAGGATGCATCGGAGGAATCCCAGGCAGGAGAGGACTTGACAGTGACATGGCCTGCAGGACTATTGGCTTTCCTGGGTAAGGAGGAAATTGACACTGAGGGAGTTGGTGGTGTGGTTTGCAGGAGCTTGGTTACAAGAGGAAGGGATTTAGTGGTCAGTGGACTGCTTCCGCTGTCACCCAAAGTTTTTGAACTTGTCACTGACTTATGATGAATGCGCTGCAGGTGACGTATAAGGGAGGATGTTCCGAGGTGGGTTACGTCCTTATCCCTACTTATTACAGCTTGACAAAGGCAACACACGGCTTGACACCTGTTGTCCGCATTTGTGTTGAAATAATTCCACACCGAAGGGCTGATTTTTTTTGTATTTTGACCAGGCATGTCAATGGCCATATTCCTCCCATGGACAACAGGTGTCTCCCCGGGTGCCTAACTTAAACAAACCACCTCACCATCAGAATCCTCCTTGTCAATTTCCTCCCCAGCGCCAGCAACACCCATATCCTCATCCTGGTGTACTTCAACAGTGACATCTTCAATTTGACTATCAGGAACTGGACTGCGGGTGCTCCTTCCAGCACTTGCAGGGGGCGTGCAAATGGTGGAAGGCGCAAGCTCTTCCCGTCCAGTGTTGGGAAGGTCAGGCATCGCATCCGACACAATTGGACTCTCCTTGGTGTCACGAACCGGTTTCTCACCTCTGCGGGTTCTGGGATTCATCCGTTGCCAGTGCGGTTGCTCGCGGTGCTGTGCGCCCGTGTGGGGACGCGGCGTGATCAGTGGCACAGGTAATGCAGAGTCTGGGAACTGGGAGTGCGGGGACCAAATGGCCTAAGGCACTGTGGTGTGTCTGCTGTATAGGAGATGGCCATGTTGGAGACCAAATAGGTAATACAGACTACTTGTGAAAACACCTGTGGGCAGGTGTAAGCCAATCCCGTGCTTGTGCTGCCTTTAAGTAGGCTGGGATCATGTTACTCTGGGCCAGTGCTTTGTTGTATCAACGCTGTGCTCTAGCTCTGAGCTCTCTCCGTGCATTCCTGTGTGATTCCCGTGGTCCAGATATCGCCTCCGTTCCCAGAGGTCCGTCTGCAGCCTTCACTGCTGAAAGATCCACCGGCTCTCTGCTGTGCTGTCAGTTAATTGCACACCTACTGGAAACAGTTGAATTCCCAGAGTCTTGCATGAGGTTATCTTGTCTGTCTACCATACAAAGTTTGGAGGATTCCATTTCCCTCAGCTGTTCGTTTGTTCAACTCTGCATTTAACCCATTCATCACCTTGTCATCTACTACAGTTTCACAGTGATCTCCGGAACCCGCAAGTAACCCAATTCAGTACTTTATATTTGCTATGTTGTTATAACAAGGATAATTCTTCACAGTCTCTCAGTTAACTCTCAAAACTCCATTGCAAATCCTTACAGTTATTTCTTCATGTCTGCATTATCCAGTTAATCACATTCTGCAGTTCAGCATCAAAGCTTGTTTATATTTGGACAATTCAACATTTATTCATCAGCTTGTTTTTGCATACAGTACCATGAACATTTCTTTTATTTGTCTTTGAGATTTATCCTGCATATTATTTCTGCCATTCCTGCAATACTTCAGTATGATATGATGATTAACAAACTTGTCATTTAACTCTTTACTGGAATTGTTAATTTCAATAAATATATAGAACGGAACTTTCTTCGTCCTCCCTGCTTTCTTCATACCCCAGCACCTACACCTGTGGTTGGTCCCGGGTTAACGGATTCACAAAAACACCCGGACCTGACAGTAAGCACTGGCCACATGGATCCGTCAAGTGACCAATTCGCAGGAGGCGGTGCTACGTCAGATATCCTTTCCTGTCTGGAAAACCAGGAGTCTATACAGACACAAATAGTGCAGTTTATGCAAACTTTGGCAGACCGTTTAGAGACTCTTCATACGGCTATTAAAACGTCTCAAGTCCAGATTCCAACTCCGGTTGTCCCAGTAACTACTACAGCTTCTCCTGTGACGCTGCCTACGTCCCGCTTGCAGTTACCCTCTCCGAGTAAGTTTGACGGAACTCCAAAACTTTGCAGAGGATTCCTGAATCAATGCGAGATCCAGTTCGAACTGTTATCCGCTAGTTTCCCATCAGCTCGTTCTAAGGTTGCATATATTATTGCCCTCCTCTCCGGTCAGGCTCTGGAGTGGGCATCACCATTATGGGAAAGAGGTGATCCTATCCTCTCTAATTACAAGGAGTTCGTATCATCCTTCCGGAGAATCTTTGACGAACCAGGCAGGACCACCTCAGCATCTTTGGAGATTCTCCGTCTACGTCAAAGTTTACGTCCTGTCAGTCAATATATTATTCAGTTTCGCACGTTGTCTTCAGAGTTAAACTGGAATGAGGAGGCCCTGATCGCCGCGTTTTGGAATGGACTTTCAGAGAGAATCAAGGATGATTTAACTATCCGGGATGTGCCAACTAAACTGGATGAATTGATTTCTCTCTGTAACAAACTTGACCTACGTTACAGGGAGCGAAGTTTAGAGAAATCCAGGGCAGAGCGATCCAGTCCACGTTATCATCCTTGGCCTCGACAAGATTCTTCATCACAGTCTCCGGTAACGACAGAAGAACCTATGCAGATTGGGCGCTCTCGCCTCACAGAGGAGGAACGACTTCGTCGTCGACAGGGTAACCTCTGCATGTACTGTGGGTCCTCCGAACATTTAGTTAAATTCTGCAAACTCCGACCGGGAAACTCTCGCCTCCTAGCTTATTCAAGAGAGGTTAAGCTAGGAGTTACTTTAGAATCACGTTCTGGGAAAGAGCCAACCTTGTCCATTAAATTAGAAGTTCCAAGTTCTACAGTGAAAGTTTCAGCTCTCCTAGATTCCGGGGCAGCCGAGAACTTCATCTCCTCAGCCTTTGTCATACGGTCTAAAGTTCAAACCATGCCTCTGGATGCAGCAGTTGCTGTTACAGCAGTGGATGGAAGTCGAATTCCAGATGGCATAATTACTCATCGAACCGTATGTCTCAAGATGAAAGTTGGTGTGCTCCATTCCGAATACCTCTCCTTCTACGTGATTCCCAAAGCCTCTCAAGATGTGATACTTGGTTTACCTTGGCTGCAGAAACATAATCCTCAACTTAATTGGCAAACCATGGAAGTCCTTTCGTGGGGTAAATCTTGTACCAAGGACTGTGTAGCTTCAATTGTACCTCTCCGGTCAATTAGCCTTCTCGATCTACCTCCGGTGTATCAATCCTTTGCGGATGTTTCCAGTAAACAAGCAGCAGACTCTCTACCTCCTCATCGCGAATGGGACTGCCCAGTCGTCCTGGTTCCGGGCAAAACCCCTGCTAGGGGACAAATTTATCCGCTATCCATCCCAGAGACGCAAGCTATCCGAGATTGGTCCACTCCTACAACTCTTAAGGGGATTCAGCGATTTCTTGGCTTTGCTAATTTCTATAGGAGATTCATTAAGAATTATTCTACGTTAGCTGCTCCCATCACAGCCCTAACTCGCAAGGGAGCAAATCCTACAAACTGGTCTTCTGAAGCAATCAAAGCCTTCTCTGATTTAAAGCAAGCCTTTGTGTCAGCCCCCATTCTTCGACAGCCTGATTTGAATCGTCCCTTTCTACTAGAGGTGGATGCATCTACAGAAGCAGTAGGAGCTGTGTTGTCACAAGTCTTTGAAGATAAAAAAGTCCATCCCTGCGGATATTTCTCCCGAAAGTTCCTCCCGGCCGAGCGTAATTATGCAATCGGCGAGCAAGAATTACTTGCCATCAAGTTGGCATTCGAGGAGTGGAGATACCTTCTAGAAGGAGCACAACATCGCATTACAGTATATACTGATCATAAGAATCTTCTATATCTGCAGTCAGCTCAGTGCTTAAATCCACGACAAGCTCGATGGGCGCTTTTCTTCACACGATTTAATTTCAAGCTCACCGATCGTCCAGGATCTCAGAACAAAAAGGCAGATGCCCTTTCTCGGTCCTTTGCTTCTTCTGAATCAAATGATGCTACCACGAATCAAGCCATTGTGAATTCTACGTCCTTTTTAATGACTCGAACCTCTCCAGTTCCTCCGCCTGGTAAGACCTTTGTCGCCACACATCTTCGAAAACGGCTGCTTACCTGGGCTCACTCCTCTTCCTTCATGGGTCATCCTGGGGTTCTAAAGACTCTCAAGTTTATTCAACAGTCTTATTGGTGGCCACGTCTCAAAGCCGATGTCCAAGAGTTTATTGCAGCATGTCCTAAATGTGCCCAACATAAGATTCCAAGAAGTTCTCCACCAGGTTTATTACATCCATTATCCATACCCAAGCAACCATGGACTCATATCTCAATGGATTTCGTGACCGATCTACCGCCATCAAAAGGGCGAAATACCATTTGGGTGATAGTGGATCGATTTTCAAAAATGGCACATTTCATTCCATTAACTGGATTACCATCAGCCCCTTTACTAGCCAAATTGTTCATCTCTGAAATCTTCAAGTTGCATGGCCTTTCTCGAGAGATCATCTCTGATCAGGGAACACAGTTTGTGGCCAAGTTTTGGAGGTCGCTTTGTTCATCTTTAAATGTCAAGTTGAACTTTTCTTCTGCATATCATCCTCAGACAGATGGACAAACTGAGAGAGTAAACCAAGACCTTGAAACATTTCTCCGGCTATATATATCGTCCTCACAGGATGACTGGGTTGACTACCTTCCGTTGGCAGAATTTGCTCATAATAATCTCTTCCATTTGTCTTCAGAATCTACGCCCTTTTATGTTAACTTCGGCTTTCATCCTCGTGTGCCGGAGTTCCATCCATTGCCAGCCCTAGAGGTTCCAGCAGCAGATCAAGAGCTTCAACGTCTATCCAGAATCTGGAGTTGTGTGCGTAAGTCGTTAGTCAAAACTTCCGCTCGTTATAAATCTTTTGCAGATAGAAAACGTAAAGCTGTACCGAATTACAAGGTGGGAGACCAAGTTTGGATTTCTACGCGCAATCTCAGGTTCAAAGTTCCTTCTAAGAAATTTGCTCCCAAGTTTATTGGTCCATTTCCCATTGTAAAAGTACTCAACCCTGTGCCATACAAAGTCAAGTTGCCACCGTCTTTGAGAATTCCTAACGCCTTTCATACATCTTTACTGAAGCCTTTGATTCTCAATAAGTTCCGTACTACCCAGTCCAAATCTCCTAAAGTTCACTCTTTGCAGAATGAGGAATTTGAAGTTAAAGAGATTGTGGACTCACGTTACCGATATGGACGTTTACAGTTTCTGGTCGACTGGAAGGGTTACGGTCCGGAGGAGAGATCCTGGGTTTTCTCTGAAGATGTTCATGCTCCAAGACTGGTACAGAAATACTTCTCCAAAAATCCTGATAAGGTTCAAAGGTGTTCGGAGACCACCCTTAGAAGAGGGGGTACTGTCACGAACCGGTTTCTCACTTCTGCGGGTTCTGGGATTCATCCGTTGCCAGTGCGGTTGCTCGCGGTGCTGTGCGCCCGTGTGGGGACGCGGCGTGATCAGTGGCACAGGTAATGCAGAGTCTGGGAACTGGGAGTGCGGGGACCAAATGGCCTAAGGCACTGTGGTGTGTCTGCTGTATAGGAGGTGGCCATGTTGGAGACCAAATAGGTAATACAGAGCACTTGTGAAAACACCTGTGGGCAGGTGTAAGCCAATCCCGTGCTTGTGCTGCCTTTAAGTAGGCTGGGATCATGTTACTCTGGGCCAGTGCTTTGTTGTATCAACGCTGTGCTCTAGCTCTGAGCTCTCTCCGTGCATTCCTGTGTGATTCCCGTGGTCCAGATATCGCCTCCGTTCCCAGAGGTCCGTCTGCAGCCTTCACTGCTGAAAGATCCACCGGCTCTCTGCTGTGCTGTCAGTTAATTGCACCCCTACTGGAAACAGTTGAATTCCCAGAGTCTTGCATGAGGTTATCTTGTCTGTCTACCATACAAAGTTTGGAGGATTCCATTTTCCTCAGCTGTTCGTTTGTTCAACTCTGCATTTAACCCATTCATCACCTTGTCATCTACTACAGTTTCACAGTGATCTCCGGAACCCGCAAGTAACCCAATTCAGTACTTTATATTTGCTATGTTGTTATAACAAGGATAATTCTTCAGTCTCTCAGTTAACTCTCAAAACTCCATTGCAAATCCTTACAGTTATTTCTTCATGTCTGCATTATCCAGTTAATCACATTCTGCAGTTCAGCATCAAAGCTTGTTTATATTTGGACAATTCAACATTTATTCATCAGCTTGTTTTTGCATACAGTACCATGAACATTTCTTTTATTTGTCTTTGAGATTTATCCTGCATATTATTTCTGCCATTCCTGCAATACTTCAGTATGATATGATGATTAACAAACTTGTCATTTAACTCTTTACTGGAATTGTTAATTTCAATAAATATATAGAACGGAACTTTCTTTGTCCTCCCTGCTTTCTTCATACCCCAGCACCTACACCTGTGGTTGGTCCCGGGTTAACGGATTCACAAAAACACCCGGACCTGACACTTGGGGATTTGTGATTTCGAAGAACGCACATTTCTTTGCTGTGCTTTTGCCAGCTTAAGTCTTTTCTTTTTTCTAGCGAGAGGATGAGTGCTTCCATCCTCATTTGAAGCTGAACCACTAGCCATGAACATAGGCCAGGGCCTCAGCCGTTCCTTGCCACTCCGTGTCGTAAATGGCATATTGGCAAGTTTACGCTTCTCCTCAGACGCTTTTAATTTTGATTTTTGGGTCATTTTACTGAACTTTTGTGTTTTGGATTTTACATGCTCTCTACTATGACATTGGGCATCGGCCTTGGCAGACGACGTTGATGGCATTTCATCGTCTCAGCCATGACTAGTGGCAGCAGCTTCAGCACGAGGTGGAAGTGGATCTTGATCTTTCCCTATTTTTTTAACCTCCACATTTTTGTTCTCCATATTTTAATGTGTGGAATTATATGCCAGTATCAATAGCAATGGCCTACTACTATATATACTGCGCACAACTAAAATGCACCACAGGTATACAATGTAGATGGATAGTATACTTAATGGATGACGAGTGACGACACAGAGGTAGGTACAGCAGTGGCCTACCGTACTGCTATATATAGTATACTGGTGGACACTGTCAGCAAACTGCTAAACTAGTCTAAAAAAATGCACCACAGGTATACAATGTAGATGGATAGTATACTTAATGGATGACGAGTGACGACACAGAGGTAGGTACAGCAGTGGCCTACCGTACTGCTATATATAGTATACTGGTGGACACTGTCAGCAAACTGCTAAACTAGTCTAAAAAAATGCACCACAGGTATACAATGTAGATGGATAGTATACTTTATGGATGACGAGTGACGACACAGAGGTAGGTACAGCAGTGGCCTACCGTACTGCTATATATAGTATACTGGTGGACACTGTCAGCAAACTGCTAAACTAGTCTAAAAAAATGCACCACAGGTATACAATGTAGATGGATAGTATACTTAATGGATGACGAGTGACGACACAGAGGTAGGTTCAGCAGTGCACTCTGCACTGTACTACTCCTATATAATATTAATTATACTGGTGGTCCCCAGTCCCCACAATAAAGCAGCACACTGTGAGCACAGATATGGAGTGTTTTTCAGGCAGACAACGTATACTGGTGGTCACTGTCAGCAAAACTCTGCACTGTACTCCTGCTATAGCTGCTCCCCACTCCCCACAATTAAGCAGTGTGAGCACTCAGCACAGATATATCATGCAGCACACTGAGCACAGATATGGTATGGAGCGTTTTTTTCAGGCAGAGAACGGATAAAAAAACTGGTGGTCACTTATCAGCAAAACTCTGCACTGTACTCCTAACAGCTGCTCCCCAATCCTCCCCACAATTAAGCAATAAAAAACAAACAAGAATCAACTGTCTTCTACAATAAACGGAGAGGACGCCAGCCACGTCCTCTCCCTATCATCTCCAATGCACGAGTGAAAATGGCGGCGACGCGCGGCTGCTTATATAGAATCCGAATCTCGCGAGAATCCGACAGCGGGATGATGACGTTCGGGCGCGCTCGGGTTAGCCGAGCAAGGCGGGAAGGTTCGAACCTGCCTCGGACCCATGTAAACAAGGTGAAGTTCGGAGGGGTTCGGTTTCTCGGAAACCGAACCCGCTCATCACTAGCTCAAAGCACTAACTGCGCTGCTGGCTACAGAGGAGGAGGGGGCCCACACACAGAAAGTGCACATGGGTCCCCTCCTCCGTAGATACGCCCCTGCTCCAAATTTTTTTTCTCCATTTCACAGGGCAATGCCCCTTTATTTTTACAGCACCCCTTTATTTTTACAGCACACAGAACAGTTCCCCTTTATTTTTACAGCACACAGGACAGGGCCACAGCCCCCATTTATTTTTTATAGCACACAGAACAGTGCCCCTCTATTTTTACAACAGCCTTTTATTTTTACAGCACAGAGAACAGTGCCCCTTTATTTTTACAGCACACAGGACAGGGCCACAACACCCCTTTTTTACAGCACACAGAACAGTGCACCTTTATTTTTACAGCAGCCCTTTATTTTTGCAGCACACAGAACAGTGCCATTTATTTTTACAGCATACAGGACAGGGTTCCCTTTATTTTTACAGCACACAGAACAGTTTCCCCTTATTTTTACAGCACCCCTTTATTTTTACAGCACACAGAACAGTGCCCCTTTATTTTTAAAGAACAGTGCCCCTTTATTTATGAAGCACACAGAACAGTGATCCTGTACACCACAGGACTGCAGCACCCCTGTACAGCATCCCTAACAGCACAGGACACCACCCCAGAACAGCGCCCCTGTAAAGCACAGGACAGCAGCCCCCTAACAGCACAGGACACCACAAGACAGCACCCCTGTACAGCACAGGACAGCAGCACCCCTAACAGCACAGAACACCACAGGACAGCACCCCTGTACAGCACAGGACAGCAGCACCCCTAGCAGCACAGGACAGCACCCCTGTACAGCACAGGACAGCAGCACCCCTAGCAGCACAGGACACCATCCCAGGATAGCACAGGACAGCAGCACCCTTATATGCCACCACACGCAGAGAGACAGAGGTCTGTCTCCTTCACTCTCCAAGTTCGGAGTGAAAATGGTGTCAACACGCGGCTCCTTATATGGAATCCAAAATGTGTGAGAATCTGACAGCGGGATGATGATGTTTTGCCTTGATCTGGGATCCGACTCTGGAGAGAAGTCCCAAGCCAGACTCAGATCCGGACTCGGATCCTGAAGTCCAAGGGGGTTCAGATCTCTGACATCCGAACCCGCTCATCCCTACTATATATAGAATCCAAAACCCATGAGATCCGACAGCGTGATGATGGCGTTTTGCCTTGTTTTCGGATCTGAGTTAGGTGCGAAAAACTGATCCTGACTCGGAACTGGGCTCGGATCTCAAAGTTTGGGGAGGTTCGGTTCTCAGAGAACCGAACCTGCTCATCCCTATTATGTATAAAGTATACATATGTACACCAATATACTGTATGTATGTATGTATGTATATATATATATATATATATATATATATATATATATATATATATATATACAATCACAAACTGGACCCGGCACTCCGGTCTGACGTAACTACTGCTCCGGTGCCTTCCCTTCAGGGCTTGCCACCTCTTTTAACATGTATTTCCTTGGAGAGGGTGGCACTCAAAGACTTGGCAAACGATGTAGGTGAAAAAACCCCCGCAGGGCAACCTTTAATGTGACGTTTCAGGGACTAACCCCTTCCGAAAGAACGGCTGTTTTAAATGTTTGGGGTGTACCACATGCTCTTTTCTATTAACAGGTGACACCATACCCCATCCCCACACAGGGAAGCGATTTAAAATCAACTGGCCACTAACGTGTACCAGTCGATTTGTGATCTATATACTGGTATGCCCATGCGGCCTCTATTATGTCGGGAAGACCGAGTGTCAGCTGAAAGTTAGGCTGACCCAGCATCGGTCGGCCATTAGAAATGCTTTACTGTCAGGGTCAAGCGAACAACCGGTAGCCCGACACTTTGTCCAGTTTAAACACAATCTGGCAAGTCTGAGATATAAAGCTGTCGACCACATACCCCCATCACGTCGTGGGGGAGATCGAGGGAGAAAACTACTACAACTGGAATCCCGTTGGATTTTCAGGTTGGATTGCTTATCCCCAAAAGGACTCAATGAATCTTTGGGCCTTTCACATTTTCTGTAAATTGACTTGATGGAATTTTCCCTTTGTTTAAACAATTATTCCATCTAAAGCAGCATTTGATGCAGTTTCCAGTTTTTACCACAAGAGGGCATCAGTATCCAGAAGTTTGTGCACTTACTTGCGCTAGGTTAGCAAAGTGAATCTAATTATAAGAGTTGTATAAGTCAAAAAATAAAAAAAAACAAAAAATGATGATGGCACTAGCACTTTATATTTTTCCTTTAGAAGGTACAATTAAAATGATTAATCGTTGGTGGAGTCTATGTGAATTGGGCGCACGAAGGTAGCACTGTCCAGCGAAGTATACATTTAAAATTATTATGCACTATGTGATGTACTGTATTTATATTTTGCACTGTTGAATAATGTTATGGGTTTTAGAATTGTTTAGTGTGTGGCAGAAGTGTACACACGGCTCATGTTGCTCTGCTTATTGTTTCAGTGTGTTTCCATGGCGACCGGGCCGGACGTGTGACGTCACTTCCGGCGCGACGGAGGTCCAGCAGCCGGAGGTGCCGCTGCAGGACGGCGGCCGTGGACGCCTGGGAACACGCTGGAGAGGAGGGTAAGATGTCTTAATTGTTTGGTCTATTTAAACACTGTTTGTTGTTAACACGAGTTGTCTGAGGAAGGGGTTAGTCCCCGAAACGTCACATTAAAGGTTGCCCTGCGGTTTTTTTTTCACCTACATCGTTTGCCAAGTCTTTGAGTGCCGCCCTCTCCAAGGAAATATATATATATATATATATATATATATATATATACATACACACTGCTCCAAAAAATATAGGGAACACTAAAATAACACATCCTAGATCTGAATGAATGAAATATTCTTATTAAATACTTTGTTCTTTACATAGTTGAATGTGCTGACAACAAAATCACACAAAAATTATCAATGGAAATCAAATTTATTAACCCATGGAGGTCTGGATTTGGAGTCACACTCAAAATTAAAGTGGAAAAACACACTACAGGCTGATCCAACTTTGATGTAATGTCCTTAAAACAAGTCAAAATGAGTCTCAGTAGTGTGTGTGGCCTCCACGTGCCTGTATGACCTCCCTACAATGCCTGGGCATGCTCCTGATGAGGTAGCGGATGGTCTCCTGAGGGATCTCCTCCCAGATCTGGACTAAAGCATCCGCCAACTCCTGGACAGTCTGTGGTGCAACGTGGCGTATGTGGATGGAGCGAGACATGATGTCCCAGATGTGCTCAATTGGATTCAGGTCTGGAGAACGGGCGGGCCAGTCCATAGCATCAATGCCTTTGTCTTGCAGGAACTGCTGACACACTCCAGCCACATGAAGTCTAGCATTGTCTTGCATTAGGAGGAACCCAGGGCCAACCGCACCAGCATATGGTCTCACAAGGGGTCTGAGGATCTCATCTCGGTACCTAATGGCAGTCAGGCTACATCTGGCAAGCACATGGAGGGCTGTGCGGCCCCCCAAAGAAATGCCACCCCACACCATTACTGACCCACTGCCAAACTGGTCATGCTGGAGGATGTTGCAGGCAGCAGAACATTCTCCTTGGCGTCTCCAGACTCTGTCACGTCTGTCACATGTGCTCAGTGAGAATCTGCTTTTTCATCTGTGAAGAGCACAAGGCACCAGTGGTGAATTTGCCAATCTTGGTGTTCTCTGGCAAATGCCAAACGTCCTGCACGATGTTGGGCTGTAAGCACAAACCCCATCTGTGGACATCAGGCCCTCGTACCACCCTCATGGAGTCTGTTTCTGAACGTCTGAGTAGACACATGCACATTTGTGGCTTGCTGGAGGTCATTTTGCAGGGCTCTGGCAGTGCTCCTCCTGTTCCTCCTTGCACAAAGGCGGAGGTAGCGGTCCTGCTGCTGGGTTGTTGCCGTCCTACGGCCTCCTCCACATCTCCTGATGTACTGGCCTGTCTCCTGGTAGCGCCTCCATTCTCTGGACACTACACTGACAGACACAGCAAACCTTCTTGCCACAGCTCGCATTGATGTGCCATCCTGGATGAGCTGCACTACCTGAGCCAGTTGTGTGGGTTGTAGACTCCGTCTCATGCTACCACTAGAGTGAAATCACTGCCAGCTTTCAAAAGTGACCAAAACATCAGCCAGAAAGCATAGGAACTGAGAAGTGGTCTGTGGTCACCACCTGCAGAACAATTCCTTTATGGGGGGTGTCTTGCTAATTGCCTATCATTTCCACCTGTTGTCTATTCCATTTGCACAACAGCATGTGAAATTGATTGTCAATCAGTGTTGCTTCCTAAGTGGACAGTTTGATTTCACAGAAGTGTGATTGACTTGGAGTTACATTGTGTTGTTTAAGTGTTCCCTTTATTTTTTTGAGCAGTGTATGTATATATATATATATATATATATATATACAGTGAAGAGCTGAGTGACTTCAAGCGTGGTACTGTGATAGGATGCCACCTTTGCAGTAGGGCGGTTCTTGATATTTCATCACTGCAGGATATTCCACGGTCAACTGTAAGTGGTATTATTAGAAAGTGGGAGCATTTAGGAACAGCAGCAACTCAGCCATGCAGGGGAAGACCGTGTAAAATCACACAGGGTCAGGGACTGCTAAGGTGCATGGTGTGTAAAAGTCACCAATGCTTTGCTGATTCTGTCATTAAACAGTTCTGAACTTCCACAGGCATTAATGTAAGCACAATAACTGTGCGTTGGGAGCTTAATGGAATGGGTTTCCATGGCTGAGCAGCTGCATGCTAGCCTCACATCACCAAGTCCATTACCAAGCATCGGATGGAGTGGTGTAAAGCACACTGACACTGGACTGTGGAGCAGTGGAAACGTGTTCTGTGGAGTGATGAATTATGCTTCTCTGGCAGTCAGATGAGCGAGTCTGGGTTTAACAGATGCCCCAAAAATGCCATCGACCTATCCCCATTTTCCTTGTGATGGTGCGTCGCCACCCCTACCCACCCAGCGAACGCCTCTACCTGTCAATGAGGTAAAGGCGTTCACAGCCAATACATTCGTCAGTCGCGCAGGACCTGCACGTGTACATTGGCACCAGTCACAGGGAAATTGCTGTTGCATCATGTTGCGACCTAAATAACCCTATTCATCATATTATTATTGTGGAACAACTTGTGGGTTTACTATACAGAAAATATCCTAATCATCGGATATTTCTAAGGGTGATTATCCTTTTGCTACTGGTACATTGGTGTTTGGAAGTGTACCTTGTGTTTTATTATCATGCTTCTGAAGTTAATGGCAATACAAGGAGAAAACTCATCAAGGAGGGTACCACAAGGAGCTACAATACAGAAAATGAAGCTGCTGAGTCCATTTCTAAGTTAACATCAGCTGCTAATAGAGTGGACATAACACTAGACAATGAAAATCCTTATATTGGGTCACATATTTATATTTTTATTTTTTTAATGGAAAGCTAAGGAACTTAACTGGAACTAAAGGTGCTGAAGGAATGTCTGGTAATAGCTGTCAGTCCCTGTTGGTGACAATATCATGCATTCTGTACATGGAGGGTAGGTACATAAAGGGTAATTTATCAAGAAAAAAGCATTTCTCATATAAAAATCATCTAAATCTATATAAATAAATAAATAAATAAATAAATAAAAAATACAACCAGTCACCCCAAATGATGTTGGAATATTAAGATATTTTGTTATGAAACCTGCTGGTATCTTTGAGAAATCTAAAGATGAAGAGGAATTTCACCTTCCAACATGATTTTGGTCCAAAACACATACAGTCAAGGAATGACATTAGAAAACAGAGATACAAGTTTTGGAATTGCCCAGTAAGAGCTCAGACCTTATTACAGGTTGAGTATCCCTTATCCAAAATGCTTGGGACCAGAAGTATTTTGGATATCAGATTTTTCCGTATTTTGGAATAATTGCATACCATAATGAGATATCATGGCGACGGGACCCAAGTTTAAGCACAGAATGCATTTATGTTTCATATACACCTTATACACACAGCCTGAAGGCAATTTTAGCCAATATTTTTAATAACTTTGTGCATTAAACAAAGTGTGTGTACATTCACACAAATCATTTATGTTTTATATACACCTTATACACACAGTCTGAAGGTCATTTAATACCATATTTTTAATAACTGTGTGTATTAAACTAAGTTTGTGTACACTGAGCCATCAGAAAACAAAGGTTTCACTATCTCAGTCTCACTCAAAAAATTCCATATTTTGGAATATTCTGTATTTCTGAATATTTGGATATGGGATACTCAACATGTACAAAGTTTTGTAGAATAATTTCACTGAGAGTGCAGAGAAATACTTGAAGCTTGCCTCCAACTGGAACACTAGCTAAGTTCCTGGGATCCCCAGTTCCAGATACAGCAATTCAGATGCAGAAACACTTGGGGATATTTACCATCAGTAGGGCTAAAATGAATGAATGGATATCTACTTACAGTACATCTGCTATCTCCTATAAATCATGGAGACTATGGGAAGAATTGTAAAACCACCATTTTCTGTTTTGTTTTTTTCCACCAGTTTTAAATCTACCAGGTAACACTGATAACATATTCTAAGTCAGTGGTGTACAAAACAGAATTATTATGTAGTTGTGACTAGCAAGACAGATGCTCGCAAGATAGGGTAAAGTTTACTCCCCAGCTACAAGATTCTCCTTTACCAAAGAACTTTTTTTTTTTTTTACAGTACATTGTATTTTACATTTTTATGGTAATAAAATATTGAAGTTTTCTTCCTTTTTATGTTATCAAGTGCACTGACTCTTGAGAAGCATAAAAGAAGATTTGAAACAGATTGCTGAAAGTAAATATTTTGTCCAGCATCAGAGGATGAAAAGAAGGACTTTCTTTATACCCAAACAAACAAGGTAATGATAGACAATATAGCATGGGTGATTTTACTACTTTGTGATTGATCTAGGTATCCATAATCTTTCTTGGGAACGATTTAATGTGGAAGTTGTAACAGAACCATCTTAACAACATTGTAGGACCTGGGCAAAGCCCTTATTCATGGGAATAAATAAATAAAAAAAATAATAATAATAAATAATAATAATAATAATAACATACCCCTCCATAGTCCAGTGTCATCTCCCCCTTTCTTCCATACAGAGAATTGCTGTTAGCACTCTCATTGATGGATAGCTCTAGACATCCACCAGTCAGCAAGCTGACAGCCATTCACTGGCTGCAAGCTGGGACACAAATAGAGAATGCTGCTTGGCCACTCCGATTGTGTAGATTTCAAATCAGAGCAGGTGGGCAGCATTTGCAACCAGCATCCCCTCCCCCCACCTGCTTCTGCATGAAGGAACCTAGTATTATGAGACCCGAGGCAGCTGTCCAATGTGGCCATATGTTAAGATTGCCTTGGGTAGCGAACCCTTGGGATAGTTCACCTCTAGCTGACTTTGGAGACTTGAATAAGGTTTAACTTGTTTTTAATATTAGTAGTTTTTATTGTGATTTTGTGATGACAGATTTTAAAGTATGCAATACCTGACTGGTCTATTTCTGTTTAAGGTCTCTTTCAAAGAGTGGAGCCATTTGAGGTTTTAATCAGCAGTAGAATCTGATAAACATATACTACTTTATTTTGAAGTATGCATAAATATGGTATGAACACTTTGGTGTCAGGATAGATAGATAGATAGATAGATAGATAGATAGATAGATAGATAGATAGATAGATAGATAGATAGATAGATAGAGGAAAACCAATAGGGATTGGCACTCACACTGATCGTCAATTCACCTGCACAGGTGCTCACCTCTAACACAGGTAGGAAAATCAGAGAAATAACAAGCAGCAGTCAGAGTATGAATATATTAATTTGTTATATCTCCCCGATACCATACTGTATATATTTTATTTATTTCACAAGTGTAAATTTTATTTTCAATGCATATAATTCGAATGCAACCACTGTTCCCCCCCAAAAAAAACATGTCATTGATGCCAATACAGTGTTATAATGAATCATACTGCTTCCTTTTTTTGTATTTATGTACAGTTTGCACGTACAGTAAGTCAGCTTATTTTCTGTATCCAAAAAAAAACATGAATATATCCTTAGAGTCATATACACATATGAGGAAAAAAAAAAATAGCAGACAAAATGAAAAGACCGGCCAGCCCAACAATTTTTCTGAGTGTCACCAAGAAGTTTGTAACCCAGGACACACTAATTCCAAGGAGATTCGTTGGCAAATTTTGATTAGTCATAACTCCAATTACTCCAAATGAAATACAGTAGATGGGCCACAAGGTTCCCATAAACTCTGTAAATGTCTTAATTGCTCCTGTAAAATTTCCATTTCATAAAGATTCTGGCTTTATTTATTAAATCTAGTAACCTAATTACATCCATCCATCCTTTTTAATCTTTTTAATTGCCATAATAAACTATTCATGAAAGTAACAGTACTAGCTTAGTAGCTGAGGAAGAGTAAGGTAAGATCAGCAGGTAAGATATGAGGCAAAATGCAATACGCTGACTATCAGAGATAATAATGTTCTATATGGCTTTTGAGAAAAAGTTATCATGCTATTATAAAGATATATGCCTAATTCATATATACTATAAAAATGTACTAATAAAATAATGAATTCCCTGTAGTAGTGGTATTATTATTATTATTATCATCATCATCATCATCATCATCATCATCATCATCATCATCTTCTTCACTATACAAACATTCTGCTACAAATAACTGTTTCTGACTCAGTTTATTACTCCACACATCACTTCTATCCGACTCCTCCTGTGTCACCTACACAGTAAATAAGTCTTTTTATTGTATGAATTAGACATGTTCTGCCCACTCACATTTCATTTTCAGAACATAAGTTATGTTTAATAATTGGTCCAAATATAAAAATGCATATCAAAATTATATTTTTCTTGAAGAATCTCTTTGCTACATTTTCAATGAATAACAACCTCACTTGGTCTCTTAAAATACAGCAGTTTTGTATTTGGAATTTATCCAATTAGAGAGTTCATCTACTTTTAAATGTAAACACTGATGAAATGTTGATATGGCTGATAAAACAGTTTGTCCCGATGCACTTACTGTATATGGTAGCTGCTTTGATGGCATTTTCTGGATCCAGAATCGTGATAATGAGTTCTGCGAACTTCGTATCGCAGTTTTAGTGGTCGTTAACTGTACCCCTTCCCCTAATGCCTAACCCTTGTCACGATCCGGGTAACTGGACGCCGTTTCCTGCCTGTTAGGTGTCTCCTGAGGTTGGCTCAGCGAGCCAGGGCCGGGCTATAGCTATGTCTTGGCTTACATTTCATAGGTGTTGCCTGCAGCGCTGGTTCAGCGGCTTCTTTAGTGTGTACACTTACGGTGGTGCTGCGCTCTCAGCCCCGTCGCGGCTGTCACTGCCGCGCCTTTGGTCTTCCACTGGATATGCGTCCTCTGTGTGCCACGGGCGCTGATGTCATCCCCGTGGCCGCTGTGCGTATCTGGGCGCGTGGAGTTTCTGCTGCTGCGGCCTCCGCCGCCATTACCGTTTGACACCGTCACTGGGCGCAGCCATTTTGGATTTAGTCACCTGATGCTCTTCTCACCTATCCGCAGGGCTGCCGGAGCCTGAGCTTAATTGTCAGCCAATCCCTGCTATCCAGCAGGTATAAATATCCTGTCTCAGCACCCAGATGGTTGTCAGTGCTTCCATTGTCTCTCCAGCATTCCAGTATGCAGCTTATCTAAGGACTCTTCTGTGAATACTCCCTGCTGTATAGCCTGACTCCCTGGTGGTTCCTCTTTGCGGTGCAGCTCCAGTTCTCCTGTGCTGATGCTCTGTGGTGCAACCTGACTCTTTAGTTCCCGCACTTAGCGCTAGCAGAGTGTACAAACTCCAGCTTCTAGCAGCCACTGTCTGGCAGTCCTCTGTTTCCATTACTCCGCACAGTAGTGGAGCATTTACCTGCGATCCCCAGCATCACTCCAGCTTTACCTGCGATCCCTAGCATCACTCCTGCTTTACCTGCGACCCCCAGCATCACTCAAAGTTTCATCTGTGATTCCCAATATCACTCAAGCTTCACCTACGATCCCCAGCTTCACTCAGTGTTTCACCTATGTTCTCACGTGTCATAAGGCACTTCCATTTAAACTCCGGATTACTGGTTTTTACCAGTTGTGATTCAGAGACTCACTTGTGACATTTATTGTTTGGTTGCACATTCTTGACTTTTATGATTTAATAAAAACCCTCAAAGATACCTCCTGTTTTCGTGGTCACACCTTCTGGCAATTGGTACTACATCTCAGCACATGTCTAGGAGTCCTCTCCTTGCTCCTAAGTTCACATACCCGTCAGCACCTACAACTGAGGCCTCCAGCTACCGACACCAGCCCTCAGTTGTGACAACCCTCACATTCCATAGTCTAATTCTCTGCTCCTTGCAGAATGTAGACATTTCACTTGTTGACATGTTCTATGTCGACATTACAACAATGTCCACCTTGTGGGGTTAACCTTTTGCATGTCGACACTTTTACATGTTGAGCTGAAAAAGTAATTGTGGCCGGACCACCCTAGTGGCCACATGGTTAATAGCGGCCGTGGCACTGAAGGGGTTAACACCTAGTGCCTGGCGCCATTATGGGGACAGTGGGCGCTTGGCGCCATTTTTAAATGTTGTCGGCGCTAGGCGCCGTGTGTTTAAAATGTTTTTATATTGCATTTTTAATATGTGTCGCGGTCCCGGACCTCTCCGGCGACCGTGGCAGTGAGGGCAGCCCCCGGCGCACTGAGCTGTGTGTGTGCGCCGGGGTAGAGGGGAGCCGCTGCAGCCGGGAGATCAGCTCCCGCTGCAGCGATCTGTATGAGTCGCTGACCACCGGAGTCCGGGAGCTCCGCTCCCGGCAACGGCAGCGGTGAGTACAGCCCACGGCGCACTGAGCTCTGTGTGCCGGGGGAGAAGGGTGAGCCGCTGCGGCTGGGAGCTCAGCTCCCACTGCAGTGCGCTCTGTGCATGCCTCTGCAGGGCTCCCGGCGCCTCAGCACGCTGGAGGTGGCCAGCCGCGGAAGCCGGGATGAACTTCCCGGGCTGCTGGGCGGCAGGAGGGGGCAGTGGTGCGCCGCAGCCCGGCTCCCCGCTGGACGCTGCGGCAAGGACACAGAACTTGGTGCAGCACACAGGGGACCGGGCTAGCCAGCTCCCTGCACGGCGAGGGCACCAGAGTGCACCGCTCAGGGGGGACCAGGATAGCCGGCTCCCTAGCGGCATCTCAGCGCTCCATACAAAGACAGAGCCCAGGCTGCCAGGCTGCATAAGGGGGGTGCACCGCACTGTGCGGCAAGGCCAGTGACTGAGTGCCGCACTGGGAGGACAGGGAGAGCCAGCTCCCTGGACCCCAGTGGCAGGCATTACAGGGAGGATGGGGGAAGCCAGCCCCAGACCTCCAGAACTGAGAGATCCCTAGCAGCCAGGCTGCAGGGCTAGGGGAGCCCAGCACTCAGTATGTAAAACAAAACATTGTTTTAAATGTAAATATAAACATATATTGTGGTATGAGGCACTGCAGTGCCTGGGTATGTGGAGCCTGTGCAGGGCACAGGCTCAGTGTATATTTAGAGGGGAATGTACAGTGTATTTTAAATGTATTTAAAGGTAAATAACACTTACTTGGTTGTGTGTCCCAGGAGGGGGGAATCCATGGCTGTGCAGGCTGATGGATTTGACCAGACCTTTTCCCCCAAAACAGATTACTTTCCCTTCCAGCCTCAGACTTGAAAGTGTCATTGGAAGAGAGAGGAGAAGCTCAGCTTTGAAACAAGCTGAGTGGTTTTCCGGAGCTCCATGGAGATCACCCGTAATTGCCAGGAAAACCTGTAGGCTGCCCAGCTCTGGAGCCCGAATCCAGGCTGCAGACAGTGGGCTAGGTCCCGGGCAGGTTTCTGGAAGTCAGTTTAGGTGGGAAAACTTCCCCCAACCTAGACTGAATGGCACCGGGGCGTATCCTGATCCTCCAGAATGGGACAGTCAAAGGAGAGTGACCACTCCCCACTGTCCATAGAGGACAATGGTAGCTGTGCATGTGACCAAGGCATGCACAGCCCATGGGTGAACACTGATTGGTTGTAAACCACAGGGCGGACTTACCCTCTGTGGTATTGTGTATTGGAGTAGGATAAAAGGAGGGCAGATGCCCCATGAAAAGTGTATTATACCATTTTGATTCTGCTGTAACATCTTGCTGTATTGCTTAGCCTTTTTGAAGGCTGTATTTGGGCAAATAAAGATCTTCTGCCTAAAGACGACACTTCATCTTGTGACCTGCAGGCCTATGCAAATCATAGCCCCGTCAAGGGAGCACCCCAACGTCTCCAAGTTCCGCCTTCCGCCAGCTACCGGTAGAGGACTAGTGGGTATTCGTCAATACCACACAGGTGTGGTAAAGCAGCGTGTCGGCACATACAGAGCAGAACCGTGGTTCCAAACGCCACGACAGATTAGGAGTTTGATGGTGGCAGCAAAAACACGCCCACAGTGCAGTGGGTGGAGTCAGTAACAGGCAGTTACTGACGGTAAGCGGGAATCCCCTATGTGGTCAGGTCCCGTGTGACCTAATCTTCCAATCTGTATACTGGGGACAGGACGCGAAAGCGGTGAGGACTTTCGTACGTTAGATATATTTACGCTGGAAAAGAGGTGGCTGAGAGGGGGTATTATTAATATTTATAAATACATAAAGGGACAATCGAAGGATTTATCAGACAATGTGTTTACAGGACACCTGGACACCCCCTGAGGTTAGAAGAGAAAAAAAATCATACACAATGGAGGAAAGGGTTCTTTGTAGTGGGTGGTCGTCAGTATGCCGACTGTCGGGATCCCGGCGCACAGTATACCGGCGCCGGAATCCCGACAGTCGGCATACCGACACTTTTTCTCCCTCGTCGGGGTCCACGACCCCCTGGAGGGAGAATAAAATAGCGTGGCGAGCGTAGCGCGCCACGGTGCCCGCAAGGGGCTCATTTGCGCTCACCACGCTGTCGGTATGCCGGCGGTCGGGCTCCCAGCGCCAGTATGCTGGTCGCCGGGAGCCCGGCCGCCGGCATCCCATACTACACCCCTTTGTAGTAAGAGCAGTAAGGATTTGGAATTCTCTGCCAGAGAAGGTAGTAATGAGAGATGTGCGGCGGACACTTTTCGGGTTTTGTGTTTTGGTTTTGGATCTGGAGCCCAGCTCGTGCTTTGGATATGGATTGGTTTTGCCAAAACCACCCTTTTCGGGTTTTGGTTTTGGATCTGATTTTTGAATAAAAACATAAAACAGCTAAAATCACAGAATTTAGGGGTAATTTTTATCCTACGGTATTATTAACCTCAAAAACATTCATTTCCAATCATCTCCAGTCTATTCTGAACACCTCACACCTCACAATATTGTTTTTAGGCCAAAAGGTTGCACCGAGGTTACTGGATGACTAAGCTAAGCGACCCAAGTGGGCAGCACAAACACCTGGCCCATCTAAGAATGACACTGCAGTGGCAGACAGAATGGCAGTTTTAAAAACAAGGCCCCAAAGAGAGCACATCATGCAAAGAAAAAAAAGAAGTGCAAGATATAATTATCCTTGGGCCCTCCCACCCACCTTTATGTTGTATAAACAGGACATGCACACTTTAACAAACCATAATTTCAGCGACAGGGTCTGCCACACGACTGTTTAAAAGGACAACAAGAAATATAGCCAAGCGCTCGATACACACCAATCGAGATGCAGCCAACAAATAAGGCTACTCAACCTTATCAGAAGAAAAAAATCGTAATGCAAAAGTATTTGTGGCGCATACAGATTGGGCAACAAAATTTATTGCTTCATTTAAAAAAAACAACAATAAAATTTAATACATCATATAAATATCACCACCGGCCGGTAATTTAAACACTTTAAAAACATAAAATATGCTCTTTTTTGTCTGGTCAATATGAATAAATTAAACAAAAACTCATCCAGCAATATCCTCTATGGTGTATACTTTGACTGCTTTCCTAGATCAGTCCACCTAGATAATGTAGCAGTTCTTCAGGATATTTAGAAACACTTGTATCGCTGTAGAGATAATGTAACAATATGGCAAAGTAGCACACTGCACGCTGATCCTTCCAACCAGCATAATCGCTGGTAGCTATATATAGAAGATTTCAATCAGAACAGCGTGCCAATGTCCGTTCAGTGATTTGAATCCGGTAAAAGTTTTAAAGCTTAATTCTTTACAATGTCTGGCCAGACAAAATATAAATGCTCACCGCTCTCTTCCAGCATTAGAATCTCTGTGGCTTCCTCCCGGCTGCTGGTGCTTATAACCCTTTCAAGCAGTCATCTCTGGAGGAGGTCATCCGTGTAGATCCAATAAATATTGCTGGCGGTGGGCAGTATAATGGTCAGTGGTATAATGTAAAAGTGTATGAGTCCTTAACGCGTTTCCCCGCCTCCCTCCGGGTTCAGCGGCTTCATCAGAAATAGACTCACTGCTCCATTTTGCTCTATTTAAACCTCGCGGTTAAATGCTGCGATGACGTCACCCCGCCGTTGTTTCCTTGGCGTGTTACGTCTCTCTCTGATTTTGGACCGCAAACGGCCGCGGCTTTAATTGTCACATCTGTGTAGGTCTAGCTGGTGTCCATAATTCCTTCATTAGATATAGATCTCATATAACATAGTCATTTAGTGTAATCTCATCAAAATTGCTGCCAGCCTAGTATCTAAGAGCATATAAGAGCATTACTATAAAATATATATATATATATATATATATATATTAGTGATAATAAAAATAATTAGATAAATAAATGAAGCAATTCTCTTCTTTCTTTTATGAGACATGTCATCACACCGATAACAGCACACACATAAAACAAAACAAAAACAAAAACGAAAAAGGAGGAACATGTATGACAAATCCTGTATACATTCAATTCGTTAAGAGCAAAATTGTTATAATAATTAATATCAAAATATTTTTTTGGAGACAATGGACCTGTAATACAGCTAACTTCTTCAATAATTCAGTACAGTTAATTATGTTATATCCACAGGGAAACTAACAACTATATCTAAAGGGGGGATGAAAAATATATTATTAATCCTATCGGATTCCACAGGGCATTTTATTGAGACAGTATGTGGCTACTGGTAAAAATCACTCATATGCGAACAGGGCAGTCGTAGGCGGCTAGCGCATAGACAACACACCAGCCGTCCTCACCACCGCCCAACATAATGGACTGCTAAAAGTGTCTATAATGAAAGCAATAATATTTAAAGGGGAACAAGCTCTAATACAGCCGAACATAAAAAGAAAAGAAAAACCTAGAAGTGCACAGCTAAGGATGAACAGCTCATACCCATTTCAGATATTGTTTAGCTCAATGGTGTCATTAAGTCCATTCGGCACCATTGAGTCTAACTTAAAAATCCAGAACGCCTCACATCTGCAGAGGCGTCCAAACCTATCACCCCCTCTATGTGTGGCCTTAATGTGTTCGATTGCCACGATTGAGACATTCTTCATGTCACGATTCTGGCAAGATGCAATATGTTTGGACAAGGGGTGTGTTTTGATACCATTCTGTATATTCCTCTTATGCTCCATATATCTAATATGGAGGGTACGAGTCGTTCTTCCTGTATACTGTTTACCGCATTTGCAGCTTAAAATATAAATCACATATGAAGACTGACAGTTCAAAAATTCATTAATTTCGAATCTCTCTCCAGAGTTAAAAGAAGAAAATTCTGTTACCTTCCGTGGAGAATTATTACACATAAAACATTTATTATTCCCACACCTATGATAACCTACAGGTTTTTTGGGGAGCCAGTTGAGGTCATTATTAATAGCTGGTTCTTTTGTCATTTTAAAATGACTATGGACTAGTTTAGATTTCAGATTTTCAGATCTCCTAAAAATAACTTTCCCCTGTGTTGTAATTTCATTTCTCAACAAGTCATCCTGTAGTAGAATGGATGTATTCTTCTTTATAATACTCTTGATTTCCCTAGCACAACCATTAAATTGAGTAACAAAATTCAAAGTTCTGATATCATTATTCTGCTCTTTCCCCAATTTTGGTCGTCCTAGTTGTAACAACTGTTGTCTTTCTATTAAATTTACTTCTTCATATGCCTTTTTAGTAATCTTTTCAGGATATCCCTGTCTATCAAAAACCTTTATTAACTTGCTAGCTTGTTGTTGGTAGGTGCTTTCTAAGGTACAATTCCGTTTCATACGTATTAATTGGCCTTTGGGAATGTTGTTTTTCGAGGAATCCAAATGAGAACTATCATAACTGAGATATTTATTTTTGTCCACTGGTTTCCTGTATGTTTCTGTGACAAGTTTGTTATCTATTACTGAGAGCGCGATATCCAAATAATTAATCTGTGTCAAACTAAAAGTGGCGGTGAATTTTAAACCAAAATTATTATTCAGGTTAGTGATAAACTGGTGTATAGATTCTAAATCCCCATTCCAAATAATAAATAAATCATCTATAAATCTCACATAGAGGATGAGGTTCTCCCCGTAGCCAGCACTCCAAACATGTTCCTCCTCGAAGGCACCCATGTAGAGATTCGCATAGCTAGAGGCGAACCTCGTCCCCATAGCAGTCCCCCGTGTCTGTAAATAAAAACGTGAATTAAACGTGAAATAATTGTGTTCTAAAATGAACTGAATAGATGAAATAAAAAAGTCACATAGAGAGTCTGGCAAAGAAATATCTTTATGGAGCTGGTTGTTAATGGTTTTTAATCCCAAGTCATGAGGTATGTTGGAATAAAGTGACTCTACATCAAGTGTTAATAAATGATAACCTTCTCTCCACGATATAGTATTAAGTTTATTCAAAAAATGTTTGGTATCCTTAATATATGACCTCAGACTCTCTACGTGACCTTGTAGGTGAAAATCAACAAAAGCAGACAAATTGTTGGTGAGGGACCCTACACCTGAAATAATGGGACGCCCAGGTGGACAGTGAAGTGTTTTATGAATTTTGGGCAAATAATAAAAAGTAGGTGTGATAGGGTATTTATTAAATAAAAACCAAAATGTTTCTTTGGATATCACGCCCTCAGCAAGTGCACAGTCTAATAGATTTTCTAGGTCTCTCTGATATAGGGGAGTGGGGTCTTTTTCCAGACTTCTATAGAATCTACTATCTTCTAGTTGTCTCAGGGACTCAGATATATAATCTGTGGTGTTAAGGATAACTATCCCACCCCCCTTATCGGCAGGCTTAATAGTTATTGTTTTATCTCTGCATAAGAGCTTAATCGATTTCCGTTCACCAGTGCTCAAATTATCTCTCAGAGATTTTTTTTCCGCACGTTCACACACTCTTCTATATATAGCTACCAGCGATTCTGCTGGTTGGAAGGATCAGCGTGCAGTGTGCTACTGTGCCATATTGTTACATTATCTCTACAGCGATACAAGTGTTTCTAAATATCCTGAAGAACTGCTACATTATCTAAGTGGACTGATCTAGGAAAGCAGTCAAAGTATACACCATAGAGGATATTGCTGGATGAGTTTTTGTTTAATTTATTCATATTGACCAGACAAAAAAGAGCATATTTTATGTTTTTAAAGTGTTTAAATTACCGGCCGGTGGTGATATTTATATGATGTATTAAATTTTATTGTTGTTTTTTGAAATGAAGCAATACATTTTGTTGCCCAATCTGTATGCGCCACAAATACTTTTGCATTACGATTTTTGCCACACGACTGTGGCTGAAATGACTGGTTTGTTTGGGCCCCCACCAAAAAAGAAGCAATTAATCTCTCCTTGCACAAACTGGCTCTACAGAGGCAAGATGTCATCCTCATCCTTCAATTCCTCACCCCTTTCAGTGTGTACATCCTCATCCTCACAGAGTATTCATTTGTCCCCACTGCAATCCACCATCATAGGTCACTGTGTACTTTCTGGAGGCAATTGCTGGTAAATGTCTTCCTGGAGGAATTTATAATTAATTTTAATTAACATCATCTCCACATTTTGTGGAAGTAACCTCCTATACCGATTGCTGACAAGTTTACCAGCTGCACTAAACACTGTTTCGAAGTACACACTGGACTAAGGTAAAATAAAGCCAGTTTCTGCAAGGGCCTCCAGATGCCTCTTTTTCCTGCCAGTATACATACGGACTGTCTGATGTGCCTACTTGGATGCTGTCACTGATATAATCCTCCACCATTCTCTCAATGGTGACCGCATCATATGCAGTGACAGTAGACATGTCAGTAATTGTTGGCAGGTCCTTCAGTCCAGACCAGATGTCAAAACTTGCTCCTGACTGCCCTGCATCACCGCCAGCGGGTGAGCTAGGAAATTTTATCCTTTTCCTCGCAGGCCCAGTTGTGAGAGAAAATGAAGGAGGAGCTGTTTATGGGTCACATTCCGCTTGCGTTGACAATTTTCTCACCAGTACCTCTGTGTCTGCAGGAAAGAGAGATCTTTAAACCTAGGATCGTGCATGGTGGCCAATATATAGTGCTCTGATTTCAACAGATTGACCACCCTTAAATCCTGGCAAAGCGAATGAAGGGCTCCATCCACAAGTCCCACATACTTAGCGTAATCACTCCATCTTAGCTACTACTACAATTTCTTCAGCTGCTTCTGCAAAAGCCTGATGAGGGGAATGACCTGACTCAAGCTGGCTCTGTCTGAACTGACTTCACGTGTGACAAGTTCTAAGTGTTGGAGAACCTTTCAAAACACAGAAATCATTCTCCGCTGCGCTTGAGTCAAGTGCATTCCCCATCCTTTGCCTATATTGTAGGTGGATGTATAGGCTTCAATGGCCTTTTGCTGCTTCTCCATCCTCTGAAGCATATAGAGTGTTGAATTCCACCTCGTTACAACCTCTTGCTTCAGGTGATGGCAGGGCAGGTTCAGAAGTGTTTGCTGGTGCTCCAGTCTTCGGCACGCAGTTGCTGAATGTCGAAAGTGGGCTGCAATTTTTTGGGCCACCAACAGAATCTTCTGCACGCCCGTCATTTTTTTTTTAAATTCTGCACTACCAAATTAATTGTATGTGCAAAACATGGGACGTGCTGGAATTTGCCCAGATGTAATGCATGCACAATATTGGTGGCATAGTACGATATCCCAAATCACCAGGAGAGTCTAAGTGGGGTAAGCCATTGTGCGATGATGTCCCTCAGTTTCTGTAAGAGGTTGTCAGCTGTGTGCCTCTTATGTAAACTGGTAATACACAGCGTTGTCTGTCTAGGAACAAGTTGGTGTTTGTGAGATGCTGCTACTGGTGCTGCTGCTATTGTTGTTGCAGCGGGAGTCCATACATCTACCCAGTAGGCTGTCACAGTGATGTAGTCCTTAGTTTGCCCTGCTCCACTTGTCCACATGTCCGTCGTTAAGTGGACAGTGGGTACAACTGCATTTTTTAGGACACTGAGGACACTTTTCTTAATGTCCCTGTACAGTACCGGAATCACTTGCCTAGTGAAGTGAAATCTTACGGGATTTGGTACTGGGGACACAGTACGTCCATCAACTGTCTAAATCCCACTGCATTAATGGCATATACCTAATGCATGTCTAACACCATCATAGTTATTATGGCCTCAGTAATCCGCTTTGCAACATGGTGACTGCTGTCATATTTAATTTTTCTCGCAAAGGACTGTTGGACAGTCAATTGCATAGTTGAAGTAGTACAAGTGGTCTTCCGACATCCCCTCTGGGATGATGATCGACTCCCAGCAGAAACCACTGCATTGTCAATGCCATGACTGGTGGCAGCAGCAGCTTCAGCACTAGTACTAGGAACTAGGGCCCTCATTCCGAGTTGCTCGCTAGCTGCTTTTAGCAGCAGTGCAAACGCTAAGCCGCTGCCCTCTGGGACTGTATCTTAGCTTAGCAGAAGTGCGACCGAAAAGATTGCAGAACGGGGTTAAATTTTTTTCAAGCAGTTTCAGAGTAGCCGCAGACCTACTCCTTCCTTGCCATCACTTCAGTCTGTTTAGTTCCTGTTTTGACGTCACAAACACGCCCTGCGTGCGGCCAGCCACTCCCCCGTTTCCCCAGGCACACCTGCATTTTTAACTGACATGCCTGCATTTTTTAGCACACTCCCGGAAAATGGTCAGTTACCACCCAGAAACACCCACTTCCTGTCAATCACTCAACGATCAGCAGTGTGACTGAATAGCGTCGCTAAAGCTTGTATGAAACTGCATAGTTTTTTGTAAAAGTACGTGCGGCACATACGCATGTACAGAAATGCCAATTTTTAGCCTGATCGCTGCGCTGCGAACAACGGCAGCTAGCGATCAACTCGGAATGACCTCCTAGAAGTGGTTCCTGATCTTTCACTATTTTTTCCTCCAAATTGTTGTTCTCCATTTCACAGGACAGCACCCCTTTATTAGTACAGCACACAGAACAGTGCCCCTTTATTTTCACAGCAGCCCTGTATTTTTACAGCATACAGGACCAGTGTGCTTTCATTTTAACAACAGAAACACCCCTGAATTTTTACAGCATACAAGGCCAGTGTAAAATTATTTTAACAGCAGCACCCCTGAATTTCTCTTATGTCCTAGAGGATGCTGGGGTCCACATTAGTACCATGGGGTATAGACGGGTCCCTTGGGAGCCATGGGCACTTTAAGAGTTGAATAGTGTGGGCTGGCTCCTTCCTCTATGCCACTCCTACCAGACTCAGTTTAGAAAATGTGCCCGGCGGAGCCGGTCACAGCTAGGGGAGCTCCTAGGAGTTCTTTTAGTTTAAAAAAAAAAAAAGAGTTAGGCACAGGGAGGCTGCTGGCAACAGCCTCCCTGCTTCGCGGGACATAGGGGGGTAGTAGTGTCAAACCTTCTGAGGTTAATGGCCACTATCTCCACTGACAGAACACTGAGCTCCTGAGGGTGATGATTGCAAGCCCCCGAGGAGACCACTCACTCCAGCAGCATGCCGCCACCCCCTAACAGAGCCAGAAGACGTCGGTGGTGAGTAGGTTGCTGGCGACCCGACAATCGGGGAACCGGTGAGAATGGCGGCATCAGGGTAGGAACGCAGCGCTGTAGCTGCACTCCGGAGGGCTCAGAGGCACTGCTGTGTGGCGCTGTGAGGGGCACCCTGGGCCAGTGCGATACCCTTAAAACTTGTCATCTGGGCTATCAGGGAAGGTATTCTACTGCTAGCAATGTGTTTTACCTCAGGCCAGTATAATCTTAAAGTGCGGGAAGATGCCCCATGACAGGGGACGGAGCTTCTCAGAGTGGATCCAATAGCTCACCAGCGCCATTTTCTCCCTGCAGATCACACACAGAGACGCTGACAGGGAGCGCTGACCCTCCACATAACTCCAGCTATCCTGTGCGGTACCAGGGGTTATAGAAGGGGGGGGAGAGAGTGTTATTCACAATTTTATACTGTGTAGTCTATTAAGGTTGCACAGTCAGCGCTAGGCTTTTATTATATAACTGCCTACTGGGACGCTGTGTGGGTGCTGGCTCCATTAACTCTGTGTCTCTCTGAAAGTACTTGGGGGAAACTGTGTCTGACATTTTCCTGTGTGTGTGTACATATTTCTCACATTACCATGTCCAGGGACTCTGTGTCTTGTGCTGAAGAGTATGTATCTTCCCCAGAGGAATCCATTCCATGTACTCAGGAATGTAATATCATGTCTCAGCCTTCTGAATCTGAACCGTTGTGGGTGGCGTCAAATAAGGGAATGATATCCCAGATTTCATCTAGGATTGCTCATACTGAGACTGAAACACAGGTTTTGAGAAAATCTGTAGAGGTTTTGGGGGTAATTCCAAGTTGATCGCAGCAGGAAATTTTTTAGCAGTTGGGCAAAACCATGTGCACTGCAGGGGAGGCAGATATAACATGTGCAGAGAGAGAGAGAGATTTGGGTGTGGTAAATTCAATCTGCAATCTAAATTGCAGTGTAAAAATAAAGCAGCCAGTATTTACCCTGCACAAAAACAAAATAACCCACCCAAATCTAATTCTCTCTGCAAATGTTATATCTGCCCCCCTGCAGTACACATGGTTTTGCCCAACTGCTAAAAAAATTCCTGCTGCGATCAACTTGGAATTACCCCCTTTGTCTGATTCTATTCCCACTATCTCCTCAAACTCCCCTGTTATATGCCAAAAGAAGCGTGCTCTTGCCCAAATTATGCAAGTCTACACGGATACCGACTCTGATACGGGAGACGGTGATGGAGATATGCGGGGGGGGGGGGGGGGGGGGGGGTGAGGCATCCCTTGCAAAGGGGGTGCAGCTCATGATTGAGGCCATTAGGGATGTGTTACACATTACTGACAAAGCACCTGGGCAGGTCGAGGAGGCTTACTTTACAGACAATAAGAAAGCCGCCCTGACCTTTCCTTCGTCTAAGGAATTAAACGCATTATTTGAAAAATCCTGGGAAAACCCAGAGAAAAAATTCCAGATCCAAAAAGGATTCTTGTTGCTTTTCCCTTTCCTGAGGAGGATAGGAAAAAGTGGGAAAACCCCCTATAGTAGACACTTCTGTATCTAGACTGTCTAAAAGGGTGTTTTTTCCTGTCCCTGGGTGTACCGCTTTGAAAGAACCGGCAGACTGCAAGATTGAGTCTACGCTCAAATCCATACACACTGCTTCAGGCGTGGCGTTAAGGCCCACTATTGCCTGTGCATGGATTTCTAAAGCCATAGTAAAGTGGCCAGGCACATTACTTGAGGAATTAGATTCTCTGGATAGAAGTGACATTGAAATGTTTTTACGTCACATACAGGATTCTACGGGTTTCATGGTGGAAGTCATGAAGGACCTGGGTCATCTGAATGCAAGGACGTCTTCCATGGCTGTCTCAGCACGCAGGGGACTCTGGCTGCGCCAATGGTCTGCAGACGTGGAATCCAATAGAAGTGTGGAGAATTTACCCTTCACAGGTCAGGCTCTATTTGGGGAAGCATTGGATGCGTGGATCTCCACGGCAACTGCAGGTAAGTCAACCTTTCTTCCCTCAGCCACTCAGACACCGAAAAAAAAAAAAAATTCTACATCTACAATGCAGTCCTTTCGGACCGCAAAGGTTAAGAAGTCCAAGCCCCCTTCCACTTTCTTCAGAGGTGGTCGGGAAAAATCCAGAAAACTTGCACCTGCAGGTTCCCAGGAACAGAAGCCTGGCTCTGTTTTCTCAAAATCCTCAGCATGACAGTGGACCTCCCAGCCTGGACAGCGGGCAGGTGGGAGTGAGACTCAGACTTTTCAGTCACGTCTGGATATCATCCGCACTGGATCCCTGGGTACAGGATATTGTGTGCAAGGGGTACAGACTGGAGTTTCAAGAGCTCCAACCTCACAGATTCTTCAAATCAGTCTTATCAGCTTTGCTGACAGAAAGGGCTCTCCTACAGGAAGCAATTCAAAAATTAGAAAAGGCAAAAGTTCTTGTTCCAGTTCCACCTCATCTGGAAAGCAAGGGTTACTATTCAAACCTATTTGTGGTACCGAAACCGGATTGTTCGGTCAGACCAATTTTGAACCTGAAGTTGTTAAACCCTTATTTGAGGTAATTCGAGTCTCTGAGAGCGGTGGTCTCAGGTCTGGAGGAAGGGGAATTCCTGGTATCCCTGGATATCAAGGATGCGTACCTCCACATTCCAATTTGGCCGCCACACCAGGCTTACCTCAGATTTGCACTGTTGGCCTGTCACTATCAGTTCCAGGCACTGCCATTCGGCCTCCCCATGGTACCGAGGGTGTTCACCAAGGTGATGACAAAGATGATGGTACTCCTCCACAGACGGGGAGTGAACATAATTCCATATATGGACGATCTGCTGATAAGGGCATCGTCCAGGGAGAGGTTGTTTCAGTCCATTGCTCTCATGACCCGACTGCTCAGGGATCATGGATGGATCCTAAATCTTCCAAAGTCACATTTGGAGCCGACAAGGAGATTGTCTTTCCTGGGGATGATCCTCGACACGGAAGTGCAGAGGGTGTTTCTACCGGTGGAGAAGGCGTTGGTGATACAAACAGTGGTCTGGGATGTCTTGAAGCCTGCCCGGGTATCAGTTCATCAGTGCATTCGCCTTCTGGCGAAAATGGTTGCCTACTATGAGGCTCTACAGAACGGAAGATTTCATGCACGGTTCTTCCAACTGGATCTCCTAGACAAGTGGTCGGGATCTAACCTGCACATGCACCAGAGAATTTATCTTTCGCCGAAAGCCAGGATTTCACTCCTATAGTGGTTACAAATGCCTCACCTTCTCGAGGGCCGCAGGTTCCGGATTCAGAACTGGATCCTTCTAACCACAGATACAAGTCTCAGAGGTTGGGGCGCTGTCACCCAAGGGGAAACCTTCCAAGGAAGGTGGTCAAGTCTGGAATCCATTCTTCCAATAAACATTCTGGAACTAAGAGCCGTGTACAATGGTCTTCTACAAGTGGCACATCTTCTGCAAGATCAGGCCATTCAGGTGCAGTCGGACAATGTAACGATGGTGGCCTACATAAACCAACAGGGTGGAAAGAAGAGCAGGGCTGCAATGTCGGAGGTAACAAGAATCCTACTTTGGGCAGAAAGACCCGCAGTGGCACTGTCAGAAATCTTCATTCTGGGAGTGGACAACTGGGAAGCGGACTTCCTCAGAAGACACAATCTCCATCCGGGAGAGTGAGGCCTCCATCCGGAGGTGTTCAATAAACATGATGGCCTCCTGCCTCAACAAGAAGCTTCGGAGGTACTGTTCCAGGTAGCTCTGTGGGTGTTCAAGTCAGTGTACGTGTTCCCTCCACTTCCACTCATCCCAAGAATTCTAAAACTCGTAAAAAAAAAACAAGAGTTCAGGTGATCCTCATTACTCTGGACTGGCCAAGAAGAGCTTGGTACGCGGATCTTCTGGAGTTACTGCTGGAAGATCCGAGGCCTTTTCCTCTTCGAGTGGACCTTCTGCAACAAGGTCCGTTTGCTTATCAAGACTTACCACGGCTACGTTTGACGCCATGGAGGTTGAATGCCAGATCTTAGCTCGGAAGGGCATTCCGAACAAAGTTATTCCTCCCCTGATACAGGCTAGCAAAGGAGTAATGTCTAAACACTACCATCGAATTTGGAAAAAGTACGTGTCTTGGTGTGAATCCAAGAAGTTTCCTACGGTGGAGTTTCAACTTTAGCAGGTGTGGTTGTGGGCCTACGTTTGGGTTCCATAAAAGTCCAGATTTCGGCCTTGTCCATTTTCTTCCAGAAACAGTTGGCTTCCCACCCTGAGGTTCAGACTTTCTTGAAATGGGTTCTGCACATCCAGCCTCACTTTGTGCCTCCTACGGCACCCTGGGATCTTAACGTGGTGTTGCAGTTCCTGCAATCGGATTGGTTAGAGCCTTTACAGAAGGTTGAAGTCAAGTTTCTCACTTGGAAGGCTGTCACACTGTTGGCGTTGGCATCTGCTAGACGTGTGTCGGAATTGGGGGCTTTGTCCTGTAAAAGCCCCTACTTCATTTTCCATGCGGATAAAGCTGAGCTCAGGACGCGTCAGCAGTTTCTTCCAAAGGTTGTGTCGGCTTTTCATATCAACCAACCTATTGTGGTGCCAGTGGCTACTGACTCCTCAATTACCTCAAAGTCCTTTGATGGTGTACGGGCTTTGTAGATCTATGTGAAGAGGACTGCTCGTCACAGAAAGTTGGACGCTCTGTTTGTCCTTTATGATCCCAAGTGGCTACTTGGTCAGGGTCGAACACATTTGGTAAGTTCTACAAGTTCGATACCTTGGCCTCTGAGGACCTAAAGTTTGGTCTATCAGTTCTGCAGGAGCCTCCGCGCTCTCCCTCCCGTACTGGGAGATTTGGTACATCCCCATGGTACTAATGTGGACCCCAGCATCCTCTAGGACGTAAGAGAAAATAGGATTTTAATTACCTACCGGTAAATCCTTTTCTTGTAGTCCGTAGAGGATGCTGGGCACCCGCCCAGCGCTTCGTTTTTCTGCAGTAGTTCCTTGGTTCAGTGCTGCGTTGTTACTTGGTTAAGTAGTGCATTGTTACTTGGTTAAGTAGTGCATTGTTACTAGGTTAAGTACTGTTGTTCAGTTGTTGCTGACTTGTTCAAGCTGGTTTGCTTGGTTTGCCTTGTACTGTGTGAGCTGGTGTGAATCTCGCCACTATCTGTGTATTTCCTCCTTCTCTTCTAGACTGAGTCTGGTAGGAGGGGCATAGAGGGAGGAGCCAGCCCACACTATTAAACTCTTAAAGTGCCCATGGCTCCCTTGGGACATGTCTATACCCCATGGGACTAATGTGGATGCCAGCATCCTCTACGGACTACGAGAAAAGGATTTACCGGTAGGTAATTAAAATCCTATTTTTTTACAGCATACAGGACCAGTGTCCTTTTATTTTTACACTACACTGAATTTTTAGAGCACACAGGGCCAGTGTCGTTTTATTCTAACAGAAGCACCCCTTAATTTTTACAGCATACAAGACTGGGCCAGCACCCCTGTATTTTCACAGCGTACAGGACCAGTGTGCTCTTATTTTTAACAACTGCACCCCTGAATTTTTACAGCATACAGAGCCAGTGTGCTTTTATTTTAGCACAAGCACCCCTGAATTTTCACAGCATACAAGACTGGGTCAGGACCCCTGTATTTTTACAGCATACAGGACCAGTGTGCTTTATTTTAACAACTGCACCCCTGAATTATTACAGCATACAGGGCCAGTGTAATATTATTTTAACAGCAGCACCCCTATATTTTTACAGCATACAGGACCAGTGTGCTTTTACTTTAACAACTGCACCCCTGTATTTTTACAGCATACAGGACTAGTATGCTTTTATTTTAACTGTACCCCTGATTTTTTACAGCATACAGGCCAGTGTGCTTTTATGTTAATAACTGCACTCCTGAATTTTAACATCATACAGGGCCAGTGTGCTTTTATTTTAATAACGGCACCCCTACATTTTTACAGCATACAGGGCCAGTGTGCTTTTATTTTAACAATTGCACCCCTGCATTTTTACAGCATACAGGCCAGTGTACTTTAATTTTAACAGAACCACCCCTGACTTTTTACAACATACAAGACTGGCCAGCACCCCTGTACTTATACAGCATACAGGACCAGTGTGCTTTTATTTTAACAACTGCACCCCTGAATTTTTACAGCATACAGGACTGGGCCAGGACCCCTGTATTTTCACTGCATATAGGACCAGTGTGCTTTTATTTTAACAATAAAATGAATTATTACAGTATACAGGGCCAGTGTAATATTATTTAACAGCAGCACCCCTATATTTTTACAGCATACAGGACCAGTGTGCTTTTATTTTCACAACTGCACTCCTGAATTATTACTGCATACAGGGCCAGTGGAATATTATTTTAACAGTAGCACCCCTGTATTTTTACAGCATACAGGACCAGTGTGCTTTGATTTTAACAGAAGCACCCTTGAATTTTTACAGCATACAAGACTGGGCCAGCACTCCTGTATTTTCACAGCATACACAACCAGTGTGCTTTTATTTTAGCAACTGCACCCCTGAATTTTTACAGCATACAGGGCCATTGTGCTTTTATTTTAACAACTGTGCCCCTGAATTATTACAGCATACAAGACTGGGCCAGGACCCCTGTATTTTCATAGCATACAGGACCAGTGTGCTTTATTTTAACAACTGCACCCCAGAATTATTACAGCATACAGGGCCAGTGTAATATTATTTTAACAGCAGCACCCCTGTATTTTTTACAGCATACAGGACCAGTGTGCTTTTACTTTAACAACTGCAGTCCTGAATTTTTACAGCATACGTGACCAGTGTGCTTTTATTTTAACAGCTGCACCCCTGAATTTTTACAGCATACAGGACCAGTGTGCTTTTAGTTTAACAACAGAAGCACCCCTGAATTTTTTTAGCTTACAAGATTGGACCAGCATCCTTTCATTTTCACAGCATACAGGACCAGCGTGCTTTTATTTTAACAATAGCACCCCTGACTTTTTACGGCATACGGGACCAGTGTGCTTTTATTTTAACAGAAGCACCCCTGAATTTTTACAGCATACAAGACTGGGCCAGCACCCCAGTGTTTTCAAGACATTCAGAACCAGGGTGCTCTATTTTTACAACTGCACCCCTGAATTATTACAGCATACAGAGCCAGTGTAATATTTTTTTAACAGCAGCACCCCTGTATTTTTACAGCATACAGGACCAGTGTGCTTTTATTTTAACAACTGCACCCCTGAATTTTCCCAGCATACAGGACCAGTGTGCTTTTATTTTAACTGCACCCCTGAATTTACACAGCATACAGGGCCAGTGTGATTTTATTGTAATAATTGCACCCCTGAATATTTACAGCATACAGGCCAGTGTGCTTTTATTTTAACAGAACCACCCCTGACTTTTTACAGCATACAAGACTGGCCAGCACCCCTGTATTTTCACAGCATACAGGACCAGTGTGCTTTTATTTTAACAACTGCACCCCTGAATTTTTACAGCATACAGGACTGGGCCAGGACCCCTGTATTTTCACAGCATACAGGACCAGTGTGCTCTTATTTTAACAACTGCACCCCTGAATTTTTACAGTATACAACACAATGACAGCCAGGACATCAACATCACCCATGTACAGCTGCAGCAGCCTTAACTGTACATGAAACACCAGTGACATGCCAGGACAGCCAGGACAGCACCCCTAACAGCACAGGTACACATCAGTGACAGGAGCAGCACCCCTACAGAGCACACACTGACCACACCTGACATCACCACCCACAGAGAGACAGAGGTCTGTCTCCCTCACTCTCCAAGTCCAGAGTGAAAATGGTGGCAACACGCAGCTGTTTATATGGAATCCAAAATCTGTGAGATTCCGACGGTGGGATGATGACGTTTTGCCTCTTTCTGGTTTCCGAGTCTGACGGGAAGTCCCGAGCTGGACTTGGATCTGGGCTCGGAGGGGGGGGGGGGGAGGTTCGGGGGGGGGGGTTTGGTTTTCTGGGAACCAAACCCGCTCATCTCTAGTAATGATGGACTCAGTCAATACATTTTAAAAATGAATTCGATTAATTCCTAACTGAAAAAAAATAGCCAAGGATACAATATAAAAATTAGATAAATTTTATTTATAAAAGAAAATATTAAATTTTATAATACAAGTTGAACTCCATGGAAATTTTGTCTTTTTTCAACCTCATCAACTATGTAACTATGGGGGTAATTCCAAGTTTATCGCAGCAGGAATTTTGTTAGCAGTTGGGCAAAACCATGTGCACTGCAGTGGAGGCAGATATAAAGTGTAGAAAGAGTTAGATTTGGGTGCACTGGCGTGCGCAGCACATTTTATTAGGGGGTGCACCGAGGGAGGGGTGTGTCTAGCACCGCCTTTTGGGCGTGTTTAGTACCATCTATTGATGGTCAACACATATAAAATATCCATCTTTGTACCAATCCTAATAAAGCAGATACATTGTCAGATGTTGTGGTGTGCACCAAACAAACACCCCTGATGGCACTCACTGCAATGACATTGGTCCTCCTCAGCCTGGTCTGGCTCCCCCTCTCTTTCCCCTGCAAGCTGCAGCAGCTTACTTACAAGTCAGTCACTCACTGACACTGACAGTCGCAGACTAGTACTGCTGCTGCTGGAAAAACGAGTGATGTGTCAATGCTGCTGCCGGCCGTCTGCTAGTATTGAATTTGTCTTTCTAAGAGGAACGTTGGCTGCATGCTGCTCCTCATCAGTGGCTGGGGTTGGCATAGCATAGAAGGAGACTGGTGTGTATGTGGCGGGTGTGACGGGTGGGCATGCGAGCAGCATGACGTAATCACGTCACATCACACTGTTTTTGTACATCGAGGTGGAGCCGGGAGTTTAAAAGCCGGTGTCAGTGGCACCCTTGATTAACCCAGGTGTCCAGTCAGTAATGCATTCCTGACAGGGTGCAGCGCAGAGGGGACAGTAATCAGCCTGCTCGGCGATCGCTGCATCAGGCATGCGAGATCGGGGTGCAAGACATTAGGGGGTGCCTGTGCGCACCAGGCACCCCCCCTGCGCACACCTATGTTTGGGTGGGTTATTTTATTTCTGTGCAGGGTAAATACTGGCTGCTTTATTTTTACACTGCAAATTAGATTGCAGATTGAACACACCACACCCAAATCTAACTCTCTCTGCACATGTTAAATCTGCCTCCCCTGCAGTGCACATGGTTTTGCCCAACTGCTAACAAAATTCCTGCTGCGATCAACATGGAATTACCCCCTATATGTAATATCTCTAAACATTTAATACCATCTATCTTCACCAACCTACTCCTTTTTCTCACCAAACACCTCTCATACCTCCCAACTTTGAGATAAGTATAATCAGGACTCCTCTGTACAGCAAAACCACGCCCGCCCAAAAAAGGGTGTGGCATTGGCAAAAGGGGTGTGGATTCCCGGGAATGCTGCTACCACCTGCCACGCCTCCCGTTTACCTCACTTAGGGGGCATGCCCAGTTCTCTATGAGTTGCTGCCATGCCCCCAGTCTCTCTGTATCTATGCGCACAGCGTCTATTCACCACATGAGTGGCAGTGGTTCTCCCCACTGCCCCCCCCCCCCACCCCAACCACGGGACACTGCGACCCACGTGTGGGACAGTCCCAGAAAAACTGGACTGTCCCGTGAAAGTCAGAACAGTTGGGAAGTATGACCTATGGATCCCTGATTTCTGTGCCACAATACACCAGTATCCAAAGTCAGGATAATAAGTTACTCCATACAGTGCTCTATGCTTAAAAACAGCAGCATCAATTGCTTACTATGTATATAGTCAGGGCCGTCTTAACAGGTGGCACTTGATATAGCGGCTGTCAGGATCCCGGCGCTCACCATACTGACGCCGGAATCCTGACTGCTGCTATACCAACAAGTATTCTCCCTCTTGGGGTGTCCACGACACCCCTGGAGGGAGAATAAATAGCGTGGTGCGCCAGCGTGCTTGCAAGGGGCTCTTTTGTGCTTGTCCCACAGCCGGCATTCTGGCGGTCAAGATCCCAGCGCCGGTATGCTGGCCGCCAGGATCCCTAGCGCCGGGCAAACATACTACACCCGTCTTAACAGCAGTGTAGGCCCTTGGCAAAGCAATGAACTGAGGCCACCTCCATGACTATGTGCATAGCTGATTTCCCCCTTGCCACTGTTTGCATGACTACTGCCCCCCCCTACCCCCCGCACCCCTCCCTGACTGTGTGCATGGCCATTGCTGGCCCCCTGCGCACTCACTTCAGGGTTCTGTTTGTTTCACTTCAGCGAGTGCAGGGCAGTCAGGCGCTGCCTCACTTGTGGCTGTTGGGACTCTCTATGCGGAGAGGCTGAAGCTGCAAGAGATTTCTTACCAGCTGGTAACTATGGGTTGGATGGGGGGGTGGAGGTTCTGCGGGTGCTGCTGGTCACAGCTGCAAGCTACAGGGGGATGTTACCGTCTGAAATGTCCCATGCCCCTATCATTATTAAGCCCTTTGGAAACTGCCTATTTAGCCCATTCGAAGAGATGGCACTATGTATACTATAACTTTTCCCAAATGTACAGTATTGCACCTCAAACCCCAAAAATTATACACTAAACAATTGTCTATATTTGGCACACTGCAGCAGGCTAAGTCAGATGCCAGTCGTTGGCACTGCTGATTGAGCTAACCAATGAACATAGCTCCTTAAAGGAGCATAATAGGCAATCTAGAAAAGTATAAAGAACCTTCAGTACCTTATGACACTTAAGGTAAATGTAATCAACTAAATATAACTAGGGGCGTGCGCAAGGCCATTTTCCGTGTTTTTGTGTTTTGGTTTTGGATCTGTATTGGTTTTGCCAAAACTGCCCTTGCAGGTTTTGGTTTTTGATCTGGATTTTTTTTTTTTAAATAATAAAAACAGCTAAAATAACAGAATTTGTGTGTTTTTGCTCCTACAGTATTATTAACCTCAATAACATTAATTTCCACTCATTTCCAGTCTAGGTTGAACAGCTCACATTATTGTTTTCATCCAGTTTAGACCAAATGATTGCACCGGGGTAGCTGGATGACTAAGCTAAGCGATAAAAGTGGGCAGCACAAACACGTGGCACATCTAGGAGAGGCACTGCAGTGGCAGACAGGATGGCAGATTAAAAAAATAGTGCACTTTAAATTAGTACTTTAAATTAGTACTTTAGTACTTTAAATTAGTGATGTGCACCGGAAATTTTTCGGGTTTTGTGTTTTGGTTTTGGATTCGGTTCCGCGGGCGTGTTTTGGATTCGGACGCGTTTTGGCAAAACCTCCCTGAAATTTTTTTTTGTCAGATTCGGGTGTGTTTTGGATTCGGGTGTTTTTTTTACAAAAAACCCTCAAAAACAGCTTAAATCATAGAATTTGGGGGTCATTTTGATCCCATAGTATTATTAACCTCAATAACCATAATTTACACTCATTTCCAGTCTATTCTGAACACCTCACACCTCACAATATTATTTTTAGTCCTAAAATTTGCACCGAGGTCGCTGGATGACTAAGCTAAGCGACCCAAGTGGCCGACACAAACACCTGGCCCGTCTAGGAGTGGCACTGCAGTGTCAGGCAGGATGGCAGATTAAAAAAATTGTCCCCAAACAGCACATGATGCAAAGAAAAAAAGAGACGCAATGAGGTAGCTGTGTGACTAAGCTAAGTGACCCAAGTGGCCGACACAAACACCTGGCCCATCTAGGAGTGGCACTGCAGTGTCAGACAGGACAGCACTTCAAAAATATAGTCCCCAAACAGCACATGATGCAAAGAAAAAAAGAGGCGCAATGAGGTAGCTGTGTGACTAAGCTAAGCGACCCAAGTGACCGACACAAACACCTGGCCCATCTAGGAGTGGCACTGCAGTGTTAGACAGGATGGCACTTCAAAAAAAAATAGTCCCCAAACAGCACATGATGCAAAGAAAAAAAGAGGCGCAATGAGGTAGCTGTGTGACTAAGCTAAGCGACCCAAGTGGCCGACACAAATACCTGGCCCATCTAGTAGTGGCACTGCAGTGTCAGACAGGATGGCACTTCAAAAAAATAGTCCCCAAACAGCACATGATGCAAAGAAAAAAAGAAACGCAATGAGGTAGCTGTGTGACTAAGCTAAGCGACCCAAGTGGCCGACACAAACACCTGGCCCATCTAGGAGTGGCATTGCAGTGTCAGACAGGATGGCACTTCAAAAAATAGTCCCCAAACAGCACATGATGCAAAGAAAAATGAAAGAAAAAAGAGGTGCAAGATGGAATTGTCCTTGGGCCCTCCCACGCACCCTTATGTTGTATAAACAGGACATGCACACTTTAACAAACCCATCATTTCAGCGACAGAGTCTGCCACACAACTGTGACTGAAATGACTGGTTGGTTTGGGCCCCCACCAAAAAAGAAGCAATCAATCTCTCCTTGCACAAACTGGCTCTACAGAGGCAAGATGTCCACCTCCTCCTCATCGTCCGATTCCTCACCCCTTTCACTGTGTACATCCCCCACTTCACAGATTATTAATTCGTCCCCACTGAAATCCACCATCTCAGGTCCCTGTGTACTTTCTGGAGGCAATTGCTGGTGAATGTCTCCACGGAGGAATTGATTATAATTCATTTTGATGAACATCATCTTCTCCACATTTTCTGGAAGTAACCTCGTACGCCGATTGCTGACAAGGTGAGCGACTGCACTAAACACTCTTTCGGAGTACACACTGGAGGGGGGGCAACTTAGGTAAAATAAAGCCAATTTGTGCAAGGGCCTCCAAATTGCCTCTTTTTCCTGCCAGTATACGTACGGACTGTCTGACGTGCCTACTTGGATGCGGTCACTCATATAATCCTCCACCATTCTTTCAATGGTGACAGAATCATATGCAGTGACAGTAGACGACATGTCAGTAATCGTTGGCAGGTCCTTCAGTCCGGACCAGATGTCAGCACTCGCTCCAGACTGCCCTGCATCACCGCCAGCGGGTGGGCTCGGAATTCTTAGCCTTTTCCTCGCAGCCCCAGTTGTGAGAGAATGTGAAGGAGGAGCTGTTGACGGGTCACGTTCCGCTTGACTTGACAATTTTCTCACCAGCAGGTCTTTGAACCTCTGCAGACTTGTGTCTGCCGGAAAGAGAGATACAACGTAGGTTTTAAATCTAGGATCGAGCACGGTGGCCAAAATGTAGTGCTCTGATTTCAACAGATTGACCACCCGTGAATCCTGGTTAAGCGAATTAAGGGCTCCATCCACAAGTCCCACATGCCTAGCGGAATCGCTCTGTTTTAGCTCCTCCTTCAATCTCTCCAGCTTCTTCTGCAAAAGCCAGATGAGGGGAATGACCTGACTCAGGATGGCAGTGTCTGAACTGACTTCATGTGTGGCAAGTTCAAAGGGCAGCAGAACCTTGCACAACGTTGAAATCATTCTCCACTGCGTTTGAGTCAGGTGCATTCCCCCTCCTTTGCCTATATCGTAGGTAGCTGTATAGGCCTGAATGGCCTTTTGCTGCTCCTCCATCCTCTGAAGCATATAGAGGGTTGAATTCCACCTCGTTACCACCTCTTGCTTCAGATGATGGCAGGGCAGGTTCAGGAGTGTTTGCTGGTGCTCCAGTCTTTGGCACGCGGTGGCTGAACGCCGAAAGTGGCCCGCTATTCTTTGGGCCACCAACAGCATCTCTTGCACGCCCCTGTCATTTTTTAAATAATTCTGCACCACCAAATTCAATGTATGTGCAAAACATGGGACGTGCTGCAATTTGCCCAGATGTAATGCACGCACAATATTGGTGGCGTTGTCCGATGTCACAAATCCCCAGGAGAGTCCAATTGGGGTAAGCCATTCTGCGATGATGTTCCTCAGTTTCCGTAAGAGGTTGTCAGCTGTGTGCCTTTTATGGAAAGCGGTGATACAAAGCGTAGCCTGCCTAGGAACGAGTTGGCGTTTGCGAGATGCTGCTACTGGTGCCCCCACTGCTGTTCTTTCTGCGGGAGGCAATACATCTACCCAGTGTGCTGTCACAGTCATATAGTCCTGAGTCTGCCCTGGTCCACTTGTCCACATGTCCGTGGTTAAGTGGACATTGGGTACAACTGCATTTTTTAGGACACTGGTGACTCTTTTTCTGAGGTCTGTGTACATTTTTGGTATCGCCTGCCTAGAGAAATGGAACCTAGATGGTATTTGGTACCGGGGACACAGTACCTCAATCAATTCTCTAGTTCCCTGTGAATTAACGGTGGATACCGGAAACACGTTTCTCAGCACCCAGGCTGCCAAGGCCTGAGTTATCCTCTTTGCAGCAGGATGACTGCTGTGATATTTAATCTTCCTCGCAAAGGACTGTTGGACAGTCAATTGCTTACTGGAAGTAGTACAAGTGGTCTTCCGACTTCCCCTCTGGGATGACGATCGACTCCCAGCAGCAACAACAGCAGCACCAGCAGCAGTAGGCGTTACACTCAAGGATGCATCGGAGGAATCCCAGGCAGGAGAGGACTCATCAGACTTGACAGTGACATGGCCTGCAGGACTATTGGCTTTCCTGTCTATGGAGGAAATTGACACTGAGGGAGTTGGTGGTGTGGTTTGCAGGAGCTTGGTTACAAGAGGAAGGGATTTAGTTGGCAGTGGACTGCTTCCGCTGTCACTCAAAGTTTTTGAACTTGTCAATGACTTCTGATGAATGCGCTCCAGGTGACGTATAAGGGAGGATGTTCCTAGGTGGTTAACGTCCTTACCCCTACTTATTACAGCTTGACAAAGGCAACACACGGCTTGACACCAGTTGTCCGCATTTCTGTTGAAATAATTCCACATCGAAGAGGTGATTTTTTTTTGTATTTTGACCAGGCATGTCAATGGCCATATTCGTCCCACGGAAAACAGGTATCTCCCCGGATGCCTGACTTAAACAAACCACCTCACCATCAGAATCCTCCTTGTCAATTTCCTCCCCAGCGCCAGCAACACCCATATCCTCATCCTGGTGTACTTCAACAGTGACATCTTCAATTTGACTATCAGGAACTGGACTGCGGGTGCTCCTTCCAGCACTTGCAGGGGGCGTGCAAATGGTGGAAGGCGCTACCTCTTCCCGTCCAGTGTTGGGAAGGTCAGGCATCGCAACCGACACACTTGGACTCTCTGTGGGGATTTGTGATTTAGAAGAACGCACAGTTCTTTGCTGTGCTTTTGCCATCTTAACTCTTTTAAGTTTTCTAGCAGGAGGATGAGTGCTTCCATCCTCATGTGAAGCTGAACCACTAGCCATGAACATAGGCCAGGCCCTCAGCCGTTCCTTGCCACTCCGTGTCGTAAATGGCACATAGGCAAGTTTACGCTTCTCCTCAGACGATTTTGATTTAGATTTTTGGGTAATTTTACTGAGCTTTATTTTTGGGGATTTTACATGCTCTCTACTATGACATTGGGCATCGGCCTTTGCAGACGATGTTGATGGCATTTCATCATCTCGGCCATGACTAGTGGCAGCAGCTACAGCACGAGGTGGAAGTGGATCTTGATCTTTCCCTATTTTACCCTCCACATTTTTGTTCTCCATTTTTTAATGTGTGGAATTATATGCCAGTAATATATCAATATCAATGGCCTACTTCTATATATACTGCGCACAACTGAAATGCACCACAGGTATGGATGGATAGTATACTTGACGACACAGAGGTAGGTAGAGCAGTATCCTACTGTACCGTACTGCTATATATTATATACTGGTGGGCAGCAAACTGTGCAAAACTGAAATGCACCACAGGTATGGATGGATAGTATACTTGACGACACAGAGGTAGGTAGAGCAGTGGCCTTCTGTACCGTACTGCTATATATTATATACTGGTGGCCAGCAAACTGTGCAAAACTGAAATGCACCACAGGTATGGATGGATAGTATACTTGACGACACAGAGGTAGGTAGAGCAGTGGCCTACTGTACCGTACTGCTATATATTATATACTGGTGGTCAGCAAACTGTGCAAAACTGAAATGCACCATATGGATGGATAGTATACTTGACGACACAGAGGTAGGTAGAGCAGTGGCCTACTGTACCGTACTGCTATATATTATATACTGGTGATCAGCAAACTGTGCAAAACTGAAATGCACCACAGGTATGGATGGATAGTATACTTGACGACACAGAGGTAGGTAGAGCAGTGGCCTTCTGTACCGTACTGCTATATATTATATACTGGTGGTCAGCAAACTGCAAAACTGAAATGCACCACAGGCATGGATGGATAGTATACTTGACGACACAGAGGTAGGTAGAGCAGTGGCATACTGTACCATACTGCTATATACTATATACTGGTGGTCAGCAAACTGTGCAAAACGGAAATGCACCACAGGTATGGATGGGATAGTATACTTGACGACACAGAGGTAGAGCAGTGGACTACTGTACCGTACTGCTATATATATAGTTATACTGGTGGTCAGCAAAATTCTGCATTGTCCTCCTACTATATACTACAATGCAGCACAGATATGGAGCGTTTTTCAGGCAGAGAACGTATAATACTGGTGGTCACTGGTCAGCAAAACTCTGCACTGTCCTCCTACTATATAATACTGCTGGTCCCCAGTCCCCACAATAAAGCAATTAGCACACTGAGCACAGATATTTGCAGCACACTGAGCACAGATATTTGCAGCCCACTGAACATAGAAACTGAGAGGACGCCAGCCACGTCCTCTCACGATCATCTCCAATGCACGAGTGAAAAATGGCGGCGACGTGCGGCTCCTTATATAGAATACGAATCTCGCGAGAATCCGACCGCGGGATGATGACGTTCGGGCGCGCTCGGGTTAACCGAGCAAGGTGGGAGGATCCGAGTTGCTCGGACCCGTGCAAAAAAAGGTGAAGTTCGGGCGGGTTCGGATCCCGAGGATCCGAACCCGCTCATCACTACTTTAAATAGGCATGATGTCGTCATCACCATCTGATTCCTCACCCCCATCACTGGGGTATATTTACTAAGGTCCCGATTTTGACCGAGATGCCGTTTTTTCTTCAAAGTGTCATCTCGGGAATTTACTAAACTCAAATCTCGGCAGTGATGAGGGCATTCGTATTTTTTTTGAAGTCCAACAAAAAAATACGAATGAATACACCATCGGTCAAAACGCGGCTGTTTAAGTATGAATCTCGGTAATTTACTAAGAAGTGCAAAGCAAAAAAAAAAAAAAACACTGCCGTGAAAAATTACAACTCGTAAAAAAGTGCTAAAAAAAACCAGACCTGCTTTTTTAATCCGTGATTGTATAGGCATGCACGGATCCATGAGATCCGTGCATGTATATCAGTGGGAAGGGGTGGGAAAGTGGTTATTTTCTAAATAAAAATTGCGTGGGGTCCCCCTCCTAAGCATAACCAGCCTCGGGCTCTTTGAGCCGATCCTGGTTGCAGAAATATGCGGAAAAATTTGACAGGGGTTCCCCCATATTTAAGCAACCAGCATCGGGCTCTGCGCCTGGTCCTGGTTCCAAAAATACGGGGGACAAAAAGAGTAGGGGTCCCCCGTATTTTTAAAACCAGCACCGGGCTCCACTAGCTGGACAGATAATGCCACAGCTGGGGGTCACTTTTATATAGTGCCCTGCGGCCGTGGCATCAAATATCCAACTAGTCACCCCTGGCCGGGGTACCCTGGGGGAGTGGGGATCCCTTCAATCAAGGGGTCCCCCCCCCAGCCACCCAAGGGCCAGGGGTGAAGCCCGAGGCTGTCCCCCCCATCCAATTGGCTGCGGATGGGGGGCTGATAGCCTTTTGTGAAAATGAAAAGATATTGTTTTTAGTAGCAGTACTACAAGGCCCAGCAAGCCTGCCCCGCATGCTGGTACTTGGAGAACCACAAGTACCAGCATGCGGCGGAAAAACGGGCCCGCTGGTACCTGTAGTACTACTACTAAAAAAATAACCAAAAAAAGACAAGACACACACACCTTGAAAGTAAAGATTTATTACATACATCCACACAAACATACTTACCTATGGCCCCACGCAGGTCTGTCCTCTTCTCCAGTAGAATCCAAGGGGTACCTGTTGAATAAATTATACTCACCAGCTCCAGGGTCCCAGGCTCCTCGTAGCATCCATTTGTAATCCACGTACTTGAATAAAATAAAAAAACGGACACCCGAGCCATGCACTGAAAGGGGACCCATGTTTGCACATGGGTCCCCTTTCCCCGAATGCCAGAAAACCACTCTGACTGATGTCTAAGTGGGTTTCTTCAGCCAATCAGGGAGCGCCACGTTGTAGCACCCTCCTGATCGGCTGTGTGCTCCTGTACTGACTGACAGGCGGCACACGGCAGTGTTACAATGTAGCGCCTATGCGCTCCATTGTAACCAATGGCGGGAACTTTCTGCTCAGCGGTGGGGTCACTTTCGGTCAACCGCAGGGCAGAACAACAACGTGGCGCTCCCTGATTGGCTGAAGAAACCCACTTAGACATCAGTCAGAGTGGGTTTCTGGCATTCGGGGAAAGGGGACCCATGTGCAAACATGGGTCCCCTTTCAGTGCGTGGCTCGGGTATCCGTTTTTTTATTTTATTCAAGTACGTGGATTACAAATGGATGCTACGAGGAGCCTGGGACCCTGGAGCTGGTGAGTATAATTTATTCAACAGGTACCCCTTGGATTCTACTGGAGAAGAGGACAGACCTGCGTGGGGCCATAGGTAAGTATGTTTGTATGTTTGTGTGGATGTATGTAATAAATCTTTACTTTCAAGGTGTGTGTGTCTTGTCTTTTTTTTAGTAGTAGTACTACAGGTACCAGCGGGCCCGTTTTTCCGCCGCATGCTGGTACTTGTGGTTCTCCAAGTACCAGCATGCGGGGGAGGCTTGCTGGGCCTTGTAGTACTGCTACTAAAAACAATATCTTTTCATTTTCACAAAAGGCTATCAGCCCCCCATCCGCAGCCAATTGGATGGGGGGGACAGCCTCGGGCTTCACCCCTGGCCCTTGGGTGGCTGGGGGGAAGACCCCTTGATTGAAGGGGTCCCCACTCCCCCAGGGTACCCCGGCCAGGGGTGACTAGTTGGATTTTTGATGCCACGGCCGCAGGGCACTATATAAAAGTGACCCCCGGCTGTGGCATTATCTGTCCAGCTAGTGGAGCCCGGTGCTGGTTTTAAAAATACGGGGGACCCCTACGCTTTTTGTCCCCCGTATTTTTGGAACCAGGACCAGGCGCAGAGCCCGATGCTGGTTGCTTAAATATGGGGGAACCCATGTCATTTTTCCCCCCATATTTCTGCAACCAGGATCGGCTCAAAGAGCCCGAGGCTGGTTATGCTTAGGAGGGGGGACCCCACGCAATTTTTTTAAAAGTTTTACAGTGTTTATTTAAAAAAAAAAAAAAAAAAGAACCCCAGCACGGATCACACAGATCCGGCCGAGATTCATTTTGAAAAAGTCGGCAGTGTTTTGCTAATCACTGCCGTAAAAAACAGAAAAAAAACACGAATGACATCGACATCGGAAAACCCGAAAAGGCAAAATACGGCAGCTTAGTAAATTAGTCGTAATCAATTCAAAAAGTTGCAATTTTACACTGTCGATGTCATTCGTGATTGAACTTTGACCTTTTTCCGAAAATTACGAATGTTAGTAAATATACCCCAGTGTGTACATCCTCTTCTTCACAGACTGTTAATTCGTCCCCACTGGAATTCCCAATCACAGGTCCCTCTGTACTTTTTGGAGGTAATTGCTTGTAAAAGTCTTCCTCGTGTAATTTTTAATTCATTTTGATAAACATCATCTTTTCCTCTTTTTGGGGAAGTAATCTCCTATGCCGATCACTGACAGGGTTCCCGGCTACGCTAAAAACTCTTCCTGAGTACACACTGGGGGGTGGGCAACTTAAGTAAAACAAAGCCAGTTTGTGCATGGGCCTCCAAGTTGCCTCTTTTTTCTGCAAGTATTAAATCAGACTGTCTGACATGCCTTTTTGGATGCTATCACTGAAATAATTATCAACCGTTCTTTCAATGGTGACAGCATCATATGCAGTGACAGTAGACATGTGAGTAATTGTGGGCAGCTCCTTCAGTCCGAACCAGGGAGGAAATGTAATAGGGTGTGATAATCAGAAAGTGAGAGATTTTGGTAAAATCCTCTTGTTTTCTTAAAGTGGCAATCATTTATATCGCAAAACCAGGTTGATTTTGTTATGTAAATGATTGCCACTTTAAAAAAAACAACAGGTGAATGTTGCCAAAATCTCTCACTTTCTGATTTTCACACCCTATTACATTTCCCCCCAATGTCTAAACTTGTTCCTGACTGATCTGCATCACCACCAACGGGTCTCTTTGGAAAATTCCGTTTTTGTCTCGCAGGCACAGTTACTGGAGAAAATGAAGCAGGAGATGTTGCCATGTCACGTTCCACTTGAGCTGATTTCTCTCCAACAGCTCATTGCATCTCTGCAGATTTGTGCCCGTTGGAAAGAAAGACACAATGTATGACTTAAACCTAGAATCAAGTAGTGATGAGCGGGTTCGGTTCCTCGGAATCCGAACCCCCCCGAACTTCTGCCTTTTTACACGGATCCGAGGCAGACTCGGATCTTCCCGCCTTGCTCGGCTAACCCGAGCGCGCCCGAACGTCATCATCCCGCTGTCGGATTCTCGCGAGGCTCGTATTCTATCGCGAGACTCGGATTCTATATAAGGAGCCGCGCGTCGCCACCATTTTCACACGTGCATTGAGATTCATAGGGAGAGGACGTGGCTGGCGTCCTCTCCATTTAGATTAGAAGAGAGAGAGTGAGAGTGAGACACTTGATTTACTGGAGCTTAGGAGTACTCAGAGAGTGCAGAGTTTACTAGTGACTGACCAGTGACCACCAGTGCAGTTTTATTATATTATTATTTAATATAATCCGTTCTCTGCCTGAAAAAAAACGATACACAGTGACACAGTAACAGTATACCATATCTGTGCTCAGCCTCAGTGTGCTGCATCATCTATGTATATCTGACTGTGCTGAGTGCTCAGTGCTCACACAGCTTAATTGTGGGGGAGACTGGGGAGCAGTAGCAGGAGTACATATTATTTAACAGTGCACACTTTTGCTGCCAGAGTGCCACTGCCAGTGTGACTGACCAGTGACCACTGTCTGACCACCAGTATATTGTGATTGTCTGCCTGAAAAAGTTAAACACTCGTCGTGTGGTGTTTTTATTCTATAAACGCATTCTGCTGACAGTGTCCAGCAGGTCCGTCATTAATTATATAATATATACCTGTCCGGCTGCAGTAGTGATATATATATATTTTTTATATCATTATCATCCAGTCTATATTAGCAGCAGACGCAGTACGGTAGTCCACGGCTGTAGCTACCTCTGTGTCGGCAGTCGCTCGTCCATCCATAATTGTATACCACCTACCTGTGGTGTTTTTTTTTTTCTATCTTCTTTATACTACTAGTAGCTTACTTTAGGAGTCTGCAGTGCTGCTGACAGTGTCCAGCAGGTCCGTCATTATATAATATATACCTGTCCGGCTGCAGTAGTGATATATATATATATTTTTTATATCATTATCATCCAGTCTATATTTAGCAGCAGACGCAGTACGGTAGTCCACGGCTGTAGCTACCTCTGTGTTGGCAGTCGCTCGTCCATCCATAATTGTATACCACCTACCTGTGGTGTTTTTTTTTTTTTTCTATCTTCTTGATACTACTAGTAGCTTACTTTAGGAGTCTGCAGTGCTGCTGACAGTGTCCAGCAGGTCCGTCATTATATAATATATACCTGTCCGGCTGCAGTAGTGATATATATATATATATATTTTTTATATCATTATCATCCAGTCTATATTAGCAGCAGACGCAGTACGGTAGTCCACGGCTGTAGCTACCTCTGTGTCGGCAGTCGCTCGTCCATCCATAAGTATACTAGTATCCATCCATCTCCATTGTTTACCTGAGGTGCCTTTTAGTTGTGCCTATTAAAATATGGAGAACAAAAATGTTGAGGTTCCAAAAATAGGGAAAGATCAAGATCGACTTCCACCTCGTGCTGAAGCTGCTGCCACTAGTCATGGCCGAGACGATGAAATGCCAGCAACGTCGTCTGCCAAGGCCGATGCCCAATGTCATAGTACAGAGCATGTCAAATCCAAAACACCAAATATCAGTAAAAAAAGGACTCAAAAATCTAAAATAAAATTGTCAGAGGAGAAGCGTAAACTTGCCAATATGCCATTTACCACACGGAGTGGCAAGGAACGGCTGAGGCCCTGGCCTATGTTCATGGCTAGTGGTTCAGCTTCACATGAGGATGGAAGCACTCAGCCTCTCGCTAGAAAAATGAAAAGACTCAAGCTGGCAAAAGCACAGCAAAGAACTGTGCGTTCTTCGAAGTCACAAATCCACAAGGAGAGTCCAATTGTGTCGTTTGCGATGCCTGACCTTCCCAACACTGGACGTGAAGAGCATGCGCCTTCCACCATTTGCACGCCCCCTGCAAGTGCTGGAAGGAGCACCCGCAGTCCAGTTCCTGATAGTCAGATTGAAGATGTCAGTGTTGAAGTACACCAGGATGAGGAGGATATGGGTGTTGCTGGCGCTGGGGAGGAAATTGACCAGGAGGATTTTGATGGTGAGGTGGTTTGTTTAAGTCAGGCACCCGGGGAGACACCTGTTGTCCGTGGGAGGAATAGGGCCATTGACATGCCTGGTGAAAATACCAAAAAAATCAGCTCTTCGGTGTGGAAGTATTTCAACAGAAATGCGGACAACATTTGTCAAGCCGTGTGTTGCCTTTGTCAAGCTGTAATAAGTAGGGGTAAGGACGTTAACCACCTCGGAACATCCTCCCTTATACGTCACCTGCAGCGCATTCATCATAAGTCAGTTACAAGTTCAAAAACTTTGGGCGACAGCGGAAGCAGTCCACTGACCAGTAAATCCCTTCCTCTTGTAACCAAGCTCACGCAAACCACCCCACCAACTCCCTCAGTGTCAATTTCCTCCTTCCCCAGGAATGCCAATAGTCCTGCAGGCCATGTCACTGCCACTGGCAATTCTGACGAGTCCTCTCCTGCCTGGGATTCCTCCGATGCATCCTTGCGTGTAACGCCTACTGCTGCTGGCACTGCTGTTGTTGCTGCTGGGAGTCGATGGTCATCCCAGAGGGGAAGTCGTACTCGTAAGACCACTTTTACTACTTCCACCAAGCAATTGACTGTCCAACAGTCCTTTGCGAGGAAGATTAAATATCACAGCAGTCATCCTGCTGCAAAGCGGATAACTGAGGCCTTGGCATCCTGGGCGGTGAGAAACGTGGTTCCGGTATCCATCATTACTGCAGAGGCAACTAGAGACTTGTTGGAGGTACTGTGTCCCCGGTACCTAATACCATCTAGGTTCCATTTCTCTAGGCAGGCGATACCGAAAATGTACACAGACCTCAGAAAAAGACTCACCAGTGTCCTAAAAAATGCAGTTGTACCCAATGTCCACTTAACCACGGACATGTGGACAAGTGGAGCAGGGCAGGCTCAGGACTATATGACTGTGACAGTCCACTGGGTAGATGTATGGACTCCCGCCGCAAGAACAGCAGCGGCGGCACCAGTAGCAGCATCTCGCAAACGCCAACTCTTTCCTAGGCAGGCTACGCTTTGTATCACCGCTTTCCAGAATACGCACACAGCTAAAAACCTCTTACGGCAACTGAGGAAGATCATCGCAGAATGGCTTACCCCAATTGGACTCTCCTGTGGATTTGTGGCATCGGACAACGCCAGCAATATTGTGTGTGCATTAAATCTGGGCAAATTCCAGCACGTCCCATGTTTTGCACATACCTTGAATTTGGTGGTGCAGAATTATTTAAAAAACGAGAGGGGCGTGCAAGAGATGCTGTCGGTGGCCAGAAGAATTGCGGGACACTTTCGGCGTACAAGCACCACGTACAGAAGACTGGAGCACCACCAAAAACGCCTGAACCTGCCCTGCCATCATCTGAAGCAAGAAGTGGTAACGAGGTGGAATTCAACCCTCTATATGCTTCAGAGGTTGGAGGAGCAGCAAAAGGCCATTCAAGCCTATACAATTGAGCACGATATAGGAGGTGGAATGCACCTGTCTCAAGCGCAGTGGAGAATGATTTCAACGTTGTGCAAGGTTCTGCAACCTTTTGAACTTGCCACACGTGAAGTCAGTTCAGACACTGCCAGCCTGAGTCAGGTCATTCCCCTCATCAGGCTTTTGCAGAAGAAGCTGGAGACATTGAAGGAGGAGCTAACACAGAGCGATTCCGCTAGGCATGTGGGACTTGTGGATGGAGCTCTTAATTCGCTTAACAAGGATTCACGGGTGGTCAATCTGTTGAAATCAGAGCACTACATTTTGGCCACCGTGCTCGATCCTAGATTTAAAACCTACCTTGGATCTCTCTTTCCGGCAGACACAAGTCTGCTGGGGTTCAAAGAACTGCTGGTGACAAAATTGTCAAGTCAAGCGGAACGCGACCTGTCAACATCTCCTCCTTCACATTCTCCCGCAACTGTGGGTGCGAGGAAAAGGCTCAGAATTCCGAGCCCACCCGCTGGCGGTGATGCAGGGCAGTCTGGAGCGACTGCTGATGCTGACATCTGGTCCGGACTGAAGGACCTGACAACGATTATGGACATGTCGTCTACTGTCACTGCATATGATTCTCTCCCCATTGAAAGAAGGGTGGAGGATTATATGAGTGACCGCATCCAAGTAGGCACGTCAGACAGTCCGTACTTATACTGGCAGGAAAAAGAGGCAATTTGGAGGCCCTTGCACAAACTGGCTTTATTCTACCTAAGTTGCCCTCCCACAAGTGTGTACTCCGAAAGAGTGTTTAGTGCCGCCGCTCACCTTGTCAGCAATCGGCGTACGAGGTTACATCCAGAAAATGTGGAGAAGATGATGTTCATTAAAATGAATTATAATCAATTCCTCCGTGGAGACATTGACCAGCAGCAATTGCCTCCACAAAGTACACAGGGAGCTGAGATGGTGGATTCCAGTGGGGACGAATTGATAATCTGTGAGGAGGGGGATGTACACGGTGATATATCGGAGGATGATGATGAGGTGGACATCTTGCCTCTGTAGAGCCAGTTTGTGCAAGGAGAGATTAATTGCTTCTTTTTTGGTGGGGGTCCAAACCAACCCGTCATTTCAGTCACAGTCGTGTGGTAGACCCTGTCACTGAAATGATGGGTTGGTTAAAGTGTGCATGTCCTGTTTATACAACATAAGGGTGGGTGGGAGGGCCCAAGGACAATTCCATCTTGCACCTCTTTTTTCTTTCATTTCTCTTTGCGTCATGTGCTGTTTGGGGGGTGTTTTTTGGAAGGGCCATCCTGCGTGACACTGCATTGCCACTACTAGATGGGCCAGGTGTTTGTGTCGGCCACTAGGGTCGCTTAGCTTACTCACACAGCTACCTCATTGCGCCTCTTTTTTTATTTGCGTCATGTGCTGTTTGGGGAGTGTTTTTTGGAATGGCCATCCTGCGTGACACTGCAGTGCCACTCCTAGATGGGCCAGGTGTTTGTGTCGGCCACTTGGGTCGCTTAGCTTAGCCATCCAGCGACCTCGGTGCAAATTTTAGGACTAAAAATAATATTGTGAGGTGTGAGGTGTTCAGAATAGACTGAAAATGAGTGGAAATTATGGTTATTGAGGTTAATAATACTTTGGGATCAAAATGAACCCCAAATTCTATGATTTAAGCTGTTTTTTAGGGTTTTTTGAAAAAAACACCCGAATCCAAAACACACCCGAATCCGACAAAAAAAATTCGGTGAGGTTTTGCCAAAACGCGTTCGAACCCAAAACACGGCCGCGGAACCGAACCCAAAACCAAAACACAAAACCCGAAAAATTTCCGGTGCTCATCACTAGAATCAAGTACGGTCGCCAAAATATAGTGATCTGATTTCAAGAGATTGACGACCCTTGAATACTGGCAAAGTGAATGAAGGGCTTCATCTATAAGTCTGACATATGTAGCGGAATCGCTCCGTTTCAGCTCCTCCCTCACTTTCTACAGCTGCTTTTGCATAAGCCTGATGAGGGGAATCACCTGACTCAAGCTGGCAGTGTCTGAACTAACTTCACATGTGGCAACTTCAAAGGGTTTGAGAACCTTGCACAACACAGAAATTATTCTCCACTGTGTCAGGTGCATTCCCGCTCCTTTCCCTATGTCATAGGTGGATGTGTAGGCTTGAATGGCCTTTTGCCGCTCTTCCATCTGCTGAAGCATATAAAGGGTATAATTCCATCTTGTGCATAACTCTTGTTTCAGATGATGTCAGGGCAAATTCAAAAGTGTTTGCTGGCACTCCAGTCTTCGACATGCAGTTTCTGAATGTCGAAAATGACCCAAAGTATTTCAGGCCACCGACAGCATCTCCTGCTGTCATTTAAAAAAAAAAAAATCTGCACCACCAAATTAATTATGTGAGCAAAACATGGGACATGTTGGAATTTTCCCAGATGTAAAGCTCTCACAATATTGGTGGCATTGTCAGATATCAAAAATCCCAAGCAGAATCTAAGTGGGGTAAGCCATTGTGCAATGTTTTACCTGAGTTTTTCTAAGAAGTTCTTGGCAGTGTGCCTCTTACTGGAACCGGTGATACACAGCATAACCTGCCTCTGAATGAGTTGGCATTTGTGAGATGCTGCTGTCACAGTCATATAGCCTTTAGTTTGCTTTGTTCCACTTGTCCACATATCCATGGTTAAGTGGACAGTGGGTACAACAGGATTTCTGAGGACACTAATAACACTTTCTTAAATGTCCTTGTACATGCTGGGAATTGCTTGTCTAGTGAAGTGGAATCTAGACGGGATTTGGTACCGGGGAAACAGTACATCAATCAACTGTCTAAATCTCACTGCACTAATGGCAGATACTGGATGCACGTCTAACACCAGCATAGTTATTATGGACTCAGTAATCCGCTTTGCAACTGGGTGACTGCTGTCATACTTCATCTTCCTTGCAAAGGATTGTTGACCAGTCATTTGTTTTGTTAAACTACAAGTAGTCTTCCTGGTCCCCTTCTGGGATGAAGATCGACTCCCAGCAGCAACAGCAGCAGCAGTAGATATAGCACTCATGGATCCTCTGGAGGATTCCTGGTTAGGAGAGGAGTCACTCATGCTTATGAAATTGGATACAGGACTACTTCTGATCCTGATTGAGGAGGAAAATGACAATTAGGGTGTTGGTGGTGGGGATCCAACAGAGAAAAGGGAGCTAGGTGTCGCTGGACTGGTTACGTTCTTAGCCAAAGTTTCTGAATGTGTCAACAACGTTTTATGTATGTGCTGCAAGTGGCATAACAGGCAGGAGGTTCCTTGGTGGTAACAGTCCCTACCTCTACTTACAACAGCTTTACAAAGGCTACAGATGGCTAGACAGTTATTGTTTGGGTGTGTGAAGAAGTAATTCCACAGAGAAGAGGTGGATTTTTTTGTCTTATGCCCAGGCAGTGAGCTTTGTCATACAATGGGCAACAATTGTCTCCACTGGTGCCTTATTTAAACAAACCACATCCCCATCATCAAAATCCTCATCATCAACATTATCATTAGCACCAGCTACACCAATATCCTCCTCATCCTGGTGTACTTTTACAGTGACATCCTCAATCTCAATATCAGCACACTGACTGGCACTGCTCCTCCCAACACTTGCAGAGGACGGGCAAATGATGGAAGGAGCCTCCTCTTCCTGTACAGTATTGAAAAGGTCAGGCTTATACGTTGCAACTTCAGACACACTTGGACTCTCCTTGGAGATTGGTGATATTTCTGAACGCACAGTTGGTTCCTGTGCCTTAACAAGTTTAATTTTTTTTTTACTTTTCCACAGGGAGGAGGGCTTACATCATCATTATGAGATGCAGAACCACCAGTCATAAACACAGGCCAAGGCCTTAGCCTTTCTTTGCCACTTCATGTAGTTAATGGCTTATTGCCAATTTTACATTTCTCGTCAACTAACTTTACTTCTTTTTTATTTATCACCATTAAATATTGCTTCTTTGATTTTACATTCCTTCTACACCATTGGGCATCGGCATTAGCAGATGACGTTGATGGACTTGCAATGTCAATGTCATGCCTAGTGGCAGCAGCTTCAGCACTAGTAGTAAGTGGTTGCTGATCTTTCAATTGTTGTCCTCCATTTCTATCAACACGAAGTGGGGTACAGCAACAGTATCACACAAATGAGTCAGAAATATGTATTATTATTTTTATTTCACACACTGGCAGTTACAGTGTTGCACAAATGAGTCAGAAATATATATTTTTACACACTGCGGTTGTACAATACGTGTATGAGTAGGAAATTATATACTGTGGTCTGACCGGCAGTCTCACAGTACTTATGAAAATAAAATCAGAATTGTATAGTACACTGGGGTACTGCACAAACAAAAATATATATATATAGAATTTGTTTAGAATGATAATTTTAGGCTTTTTGTTTTTAGCTTTTATTATTTTAATTTACACATGGGCGGAGACCCTGGATGGATGGACAGATTACCCCTTTCAGATACAACAGACAGAACACCCCTTTTTCAGATACAGCAGGCAGAGCACCCCTGGACTGATGCAGCAGACTTAACACCCCTAGACTGATACAGCAAACAGGGCACCCCTAGACTGATATGGCAGACAGGGCACCCCTGGACTACTACAGCAGACAGAGTACCCCTGGCTAATACAGCAGACAGAGCACCCCGCCTGGACTGATACAGCTGACAGAGCACCCATTTCAGATACAACAGACAGAGCACCCCTTTCAGATACAGCAGACAGTGCACCCATGCCAGACAACACAGTACTAAGATGGACACGTCTGTCCAGTACACTTTCCACAGTCAGAGTGAAGATGGCGCCAATGCACGGAGACTTATATAGAATCCAAAACCCGCAAGAATCCAACAGCAAGAAGATGACATTCGGCTATCTTTGGGTTCCGAGTCTGGCGGGAAAACCCAAGCCGGACTCGGATCCGCTTTCAGATATCAATTTTCGGGTGGGTTTGGTTCTCCGAGAACCGAACCCGCTTATCTCTATAACATTTAAACACTTTTTTCTTTTTCTTATTGAGTATTCTTTTATTGATTTTCATAATCAAACAAAGCAATTACATAAAATAAAAATAAAAGTAGAAAACAAATCTAAACATCAGTACAAAAATAATGAGCAAATGGACAGCACATATTACAAGAATACCATGAAAACAGACAGAACTCAGATGTGTCCATTTATGTTGCATACGCATGGGTACACACATTGTAGCAACACTACTCCCCACTAGGCTGTGTAAGCTCGTATCCACAGATTTCACATACTGCATATTGATAGCAGGTGTGAGCGTATGCATGCCCATCAAAAACCATGACAACATAAAACAACATAAATACATAAATAAACACATCTGTATATGGTCTAGATACAAGCAATTATAGAGTGAGCATGTACAGTAAATATAGAGAGTTAGAGATACAATATTTGATAACCCTACAGCCTCCAGTATATATAAAAAACTAGTATATGTAAGCGGTATATGTATGACTGTAAGGTATATCGGTACACAAGCTGTCAATCCAAGCCAGTAATCAGAATATGGGGGCATCATACCATTCTTCTGGTACTTCAGTGTACCTGGACTGTAGCCACCTTTGCCGTACACAGAGGTTAAAGTGAGCCGGAACGGAGCAGAACTGTGTTCCGTCAGTTCCATTTGGAGCCGGAACGCAGTTCCGCCTCCACCGGCTCACCTAACCTAGGGCACCCGCTGAGATTTTGTTACCAGCGGACACCAGCTTCTTCCTTTCAGTTGCCGCCGGAGCTCACTGCTAAGCTCCGGCTTTCGGCTCAGGCAGTGTGCGCGGGCTGCCAGGAGCAGGGCTGGTGTGTATTGTGTATTGTTTTTTTTGTGTATGTGTGCAAGCGGCGCTACTAGGGGGCACATCTACTGGGAGCACAATGGCTGGGGGCATATCTACTGAGGGCACAATAGCTGGGGGCACATTTATTGAGGGTACAATGGCTGGGGCACATCTACTGGGGGCACAATGGCTTGGGGCACATCTGTTGGGGGCATATCTACTGGGGCAGATTTTCTGGTGGCACATCCACTGGGGGCACATCTACTGAGGGCACAATGGCTGGGGGCACATCTACTGAGGGCACAATGGCTGCAGGCACATCTGCTGGGGGCACATGTACTGGGGGCACAATGGCTGGGGGTACATCTACTGGGGGCATAACTTCTGATTGGGGGCATAACTACAGGGGGCACAGTTCCACCACCTCTTTAGGACCACTTTAAGCACTGGCCATACACAGTCAAATTTAGATGCAGTCTTTCAGGCAATATATAGATATCGATCATGGGACACTGTGCTATTGACTAGGGAAAACCACTCCTGATATTTTGGACCCATAGTAGCCATCCATGCCTGTGTAAAGTAAACGGAGCATAAATTAAGAATATATTGTCTAGTATACCAGTCAAGGACATCCTCGGCCAGGGTGCATAGTGTGCAGACTGTTGGTGTAAGAGCAGACTGAGAGCTACCCATAGAGGCAATCACTCTTATCAACTGAACCCAAGCTTTCTGCAACTTTATGTACAGAGATGCACAAAGGTTCCCGGAGTAGCCACGCATTTGGGCCAGACAGAAGTATGACCCCCAAATTTAAGGAGGTATATTCTGTGTATTATAAATAGTTGGATTTATTGAAATAAAAAAGAAGCCATGGATTCTCTCAGACTGCCCAGTGCCAGGGACCAATTGGCATCACACATCACACCCACATCCTCGTCCCACTTCAGTTTAAGGCGTGGTAAGCTTGAAGAGTGGTGAGCTTCCATTACAGTATGTTTGAATATAGAGAGGATAGAATCTGTTTATTAGCTCGTAACTAATAGAAGTCAGGAGTAATTTAAGTGGAGAATCCTATATATTGGTAAATGTTTTTAACACCTTACCCTCACATAAGCGACCCAGTATATCTGCCTCTATTTCCCCAAAACACTCTTGCCTGAGTATAAATCTGCCAGTGATTTGGCATTCCATAAAGTAGTGTCAGGGTCAATGTCCTGAAAACTTAGAAGCCTGTGGACAAATCCCCAAATTTTAACAGCCTGAGTGGAGTGGCAGAACTGAGTGGTGGACCCAGGTGCAACAATATACCTTGGGCCCCGTTCCCCAACCCTGTACCCCAAATCAGGGACTCTCAGTGCGTGCCCAAAAAATGGGTGTGGTCTTGTGGGGAAGGGGAGTTGTCTAGCAGCACACAGGATATCAGTATTATTAATGCATAATGGAAAACAGTCTTCAATTAAGTCAGGATAATCCTGATTTGATTAAAGACTATTTTGCATTGCAGATGAATAATACTGATACCCTGTGTGATGTGAGTGCTGTGTATTTATGGAATTAGTCAGACTGCACAGAAGAAGTAAGAATGGGGTTGGCTGAGATTCTGCAGAGTCTGTACTTACCTGTGCCATGCCAGAACTACAGCATGTGTTTGGCATCTCCTCCTTTCCTCCCTGGGTTTTTTGCATTGGCGACAGTTACGATAGTGTGATGTCAGATCCCTAGAACTGATGGAAAGAGCAGCGCCACCTCCGAAAAGAAGAGCTAGGGACATGGAAAAATGAGGGGAGGAGGATCATGCCTCCTCTTCTTCAGCGGTGAGGCTAGCTTGTAACCCAGGCAAAGATTCATCACAGTGCATCCCCAGTCCCAGTGAATAGCAGTCACCCTTTACATATTTGACCAGCATTTACTGCAGACAGCATTAGTGAACTACATATGCTACAGACAGCTTCAGTGACTGCTATATATTACAGCCAGCATTAGTGACCCCATACAATACAGACAGCATTAGGGATTTCCATACATCTAGTACAGACAGGATTAGTGACTGCCATATCCTACACACAGCATTAGTGACCGCTATATAATACAGAGAGCATTAGTGACCATCATATACTTTAGAGAGCATTAGTGCTCCTATACACTACATGCAGCATTAGTGACAACACATAGTGTACTAGAGATAAAATGAATGTCCTAATTACATCCCTCAAGTCTCATAACATTTAATACAGCACTCAGCTTGCTGTGAAAGCCTTAAGATTCTTGCTCTGGTGCCCTCCTAGATAATAGCACTCCCCTAATTCAGCAAAAGCATAGACACGCCACTCACAGACTAGCTGAGCCAGGAAACCAAGGGAATTTATTTGTCCAACCCCACATGTGTCCTGAAGAAGGAGTGTCAGACCCCAGAAGGTTGACAGATAAATACCTTTGGCTTTACTGCTCAGCTACTCTCTGAGTGCCGCCTCTATCCTTTCAAGATATATACAGTATATACGGTTGTGCTCATAAGTTTACATACCCAGCAGAATTTGTGATTTTCTGACCATTTGTCAGAGAATATGAATGATAACTCACAAACTTTTCTTTCACTCATGGTTAGTGGTTGGGTGAAGCCATTTATTGTCAAACAACTGTGTTTACTCATTTTAAATCATAATGACAACAGAAACTACCCAAATGACCCTGATCAAAAGTTTACATACCCCAGTTCTTAATACTGTGTATTGCCCCCTTTAACATCAATGACAGCTTGATGTCTTTTGTGGTAGTTGTGGATGAGGTTCTTTATTTTCTCAGATGGTAAAGCTGCCCATTCTTCTTGGCAAAAAGCTTCCAGTTCCTGTAAATTCTTGGGCTGTCTTGCATGAACTGCACGTTTGAGATCTCCCCAGAGTGGCTCAATGATATTGAGGTCAGGAGACTGAGATGGCCAATCCAGAACCTTCACTTTATTCTGCTGTAGCCAATGACAGGTCGACGTGGCCTTGTGTTTTGGATCATTGTCATGTTGGAATGTCCAAGTACGTCTCATGCGCAGCTTCCGGGCTGATGAGTGCAAATTTTCCTCCAGTGTTTTCTGATAACATGCTGCATTCATCTTGCCATCAATTGTGACCAAGTTTCCAGTGCCTTTGTAGCTCACACATCCCCAAAACATCAGCAATCCACCTCCGTGTTTAACAGTAGGAATGGTGTACCTTTCATCATAGGCCTTGTTGACTCCTCTCCAAATGCAACATTTATGGTTGTGGCCAAAAAGTTCAATTTTGGTCTCATCACTCTAAATGACTTTGTTCCAGAGGTTTTGAGGCTTGTCTCTGTGCTGTTTGGAGTATTGTAAGTGGGATGCTTTGTGGCATTTGCGTAGTAATGGCTTTCTTCTGGCAACTCAACCATGCAGCCCATTTTTCTTCAAATGCCTCCTTATTGTGCATCTTGAAACAACCACACCACTTTTTTTCAGATAGTCTTGTATTTCAGCTGAAGTTATTTGTGGATTTTTCTTTGCATCCCGAACAAATTTTCCTGGCAGTTGTGGCTGAAATTTTTGTTGGTCTACCTGACCGTGATTTGGTATCCACAGAATCCCTCATTTTCCACTTCTTAATTAGAGTTTGAACACTGCTGATTGGCATTCTTAATTGCTTGGATATCTTTTTATATCCCTTTCCTGTTTTATACAGTTCAATTACCTTTTCCCGCAGATCCTTTGACAATTCTTTTGCTTTCCCCATGACTCAGAATCCAGACACGTCAGTGCAGCACTGGATGAAAGATGCAAGGGTCTTTCAGGAGTCCAGAAACTCACTGACCTTTTATACACACACACTGATTACAAGCAAACAGATCACAGGTGAAGATGGTTACCTTTAGTAGCCATTCAAATGCGTTTGTGTCAACTTGTGTGCATGTTATCAGGCTAAAATCTCCAGGGTATGTAAACTTTTGATCAGGGTCATTTGGGTAGTTTCTGTTGTCATTATGATTTAAAAAGAGTAAACACAGTTGTTTGACAATAAATGGCTTCACCCAAACAGTAACCATGAGTGAAAGAAAAGTTTGTGAGTTATCATTCATATTCTCTGAAAAATGGCCAGAAAATCACAAATTATGCTAGGGTATGTAAACTTATGAGCACGACTGTATATATATATATATATATATATATATATATATATGGTTATATGGCTGGCACTCAATATTAATAAGCATCCACCGGTAATAAACATCCACCGGGTTGCCCTCCAATGGATACAATAGATGGACATAGGTTCCCTGGATTGGGTCTGCTTACCTCCCTCTGTTGGGACGCACACACACACACACACACACACACACACACACACACACACACACACACACACGCAGGAACCAGGCAGCACTCTCTGGATTTTCAATAAACGTAAGTGTATTCAAAACATCATATTAAAGTGCAATGTGCATGTAAGGTACTGACGTTTCAATGCTGGGCGGGGCATTTTTTTCAAGGTACAGGTGTTGCAAGATAACCCAACCAAGGGAACCTACGTTCATCTGTATAACGTGACTACCCTCAGGCACCTGTGTTCCCGGCTTCAGCTGTGACTGTGATCCTTCCTGCGGCGATCTCCGTTTGTTTGTGCTTTACCCCAGTGTACTATACAATTTTTATACACTTCCGGTCACTCCGCAGTATATTATTTCCTACTCATACATGTATTGTGCGACGCTGTTGGTGAAGGTCAACTGCAGTGTTCGACTACTATTTCTGATTCAAACCAGTATTGTGCAACACTGTTGGTGAAGGTCAACCGCAGTTTTCAACTAGCATTTCTGACTCATACACATATTGTGCGACACTGTAGGTGAAGCTAAACCACAGTGTGTAAATATATATATTTCTGACTCATTTGTGCGACACTGTAACCGCCGGTGTGTGATACAAAAATAATAATACATATTTCTGACTCATTTGTGCGACACTGTTGCTGTACCCCATTTATGTTGATTGAAATGGAGGACAAACAATTGAAACATCAGGATATTGGTGTGGCTGGCGCTAATGAGAATGTTGATGATGAGGATTTTGATGATGGGTATGCAGTTTGTTTAAATAAGGCACCAGTGAAGACAGTTTTTGCCCATGGTATGAAAAAGCACATTGTCATGCTTTGGTAAAAGACAAAAAATATCCACCTCTTCTGTGTGGAATTAGTTCTTTAAAAACCCGGACAATAACTGTCTAGCCATCTGTAGACTTTGTAAAGCCGTTGTAAGTAGGGGTAAGGACCTTAACCACCTAGGAACATCCTCCCTTATATGTCACTTGCAGTGTATTCATCAAAAGTCATTGTCAAATTCAGGAACTTTGGCTAAGAACAAAAACCGGTATAGCGACACCTAGCTCCCTTTTCTCTATTGAATCCAAGCGCCTGCAATCCCCACCACCAAAACCCTCATCGTCAATTTCCTCCTCAATCAGGATCAGAAGTAGTACAGTACCCAATTTCATAGACATGACTGACTCCTCTCCAAGGGGCAGATTGGCCATAGGGCTCACCAGGAAGATTCCTGGTAGGCCGATGTGTCTGTGGGGCTTGTTTTGTGTGTTGTCATGTGGTCCCACCACCCACATGACAGCCAGCCCTTCATACTGTTATTCCATCTCTGCAGTACAGCAACTCTGCCATCCAGTGATGCTGTCATGGCCACACTGTATGTTATATAGTACCTTTTGTGCTGCCCATGTCAGGCCATGTCTACAAAATTCTTCAGGGTCACTTTTAGTTCCCAATATGGCCCTATTCTCAGACACAAGATGCAAGGAAGGCTTCAATTGTATATGATCAGGCCCTATGAGGAGGAATCCCACTCCCCTCAACAGACCCCATCCCCTCATCAAAATGCACCCCCATTAAGGCTGCTTCCATAAATTTCCCAGGCTAGTTTACTATCCCAATCCGCCCCGGTCCTCTCCTATCTGGGATTCCTCTGGAGGATCCTTGAGTGCTACGCCTACTGCTGCTGCTGCTGGGAGTCGATCTTCATCCCAGAAGGGGACCAGGAAGTCAACTTGTAGTTTGACAATACAATTGACTTTTTAACAATTCTTTGCAAGAAAGATGAAGCATGACAGCAGTCACCCTGTTGCAAAGCGGATTACTGAGGCCATAACAACTATGCTGGTATTAGACACGCGTCCAGTATCCGCTATTAGTGCAGTGGTATTTAGACAGTTGATTAACATACTGTGTCCCCGGAACCAATCCGCCTAGATTCCACTTCACTAGACAAGTAATTCCCAGCCTGTACAAGGACATTTAAAAAAGTGTTATTAGCGTCCACAGAAATCCCATTGTACCCACTGTCCACTTAACCACGGATATGTGGACAAGTAGAACAGGGCAAACTAAAGACTACATGACTGTGACAGCCCACTGGGTAGATGTATCGCCTTCCGCAGCACCAACAGCAGCAGTATCTCACAAATGTCAACTCATTCAGAGGCAGGCTTCACTGTGTATCACTGGTTTCAGTGAGGCACACCACTGACAACCTGTTAGAAAAACTCAAAAACTCAAAACACAATGGCTTATCCCACTTGGACACTCCTCGGGATTTGTAATGTCTGTCAATGCAACAATATTGTGAGAGCTTTACATCTGGGCAAATTCCAACACGTCCCATGTTTTGCTAACACAATTAGTTTGATAGTGCAGAATTTTGTTTAAAATTACAGTGGCGTACAGGAGATGCTGTCGGTAGACCGAAAATTTTGTGGACATTTTCAACATTCACCATCTGCATGTCGAAAACTGGAGCACCAGCAAACATTCTTGAATTTGCCCTGTCATCATCTGAAACAAGAGGTAGTAGCGAGGTGGAATTCTACTCTTTGTATGCTTCAGCGGATGGAGGAGCGGCAAACGGCCATTCAAGCCTACACTTCCACCTATGACAGGGAAAGGAGCTGAAATGCACCTGAGTCAAGCTCAGTGGAGAATAATTTCCGTGTTGTGCAAGGTTCTCAAACCCTTTAAAGTTGCCACATGTGAACTTAGTTCGGACACTGCCGGCTTGGGTCAGGTCATTCCCCTCATCAGACTTTTGCAAAAACGGCTGGAGAAAGTGAAGTGGGAGCTGAAATGGACCGATTCTGCTAAGTATGTCGGACTTGTAGATGAAGCCCTTCAATTGCTTTGCCAGCGTTCAAGGGTTGTCAATCTCTTGAAATCAGATCACTATATTTTGTCGATCTTACTTGATCCTATGTTTAAGCAATACGTTGTGTCTTTCTTTCCAGTGGGCACAAATCTGCATAGATGTAATGAGCTGATGGTGAAAAAATTGGCAGCTCAAGCGAAATGTGACATGGCAACATCTCCTCCTTCATTTTCTCTGGCAACTTCGGCTACGAGGAAAAACTAACTTTTCCAAATAGACCCGCTGGCGGTGATTCAGATCAGTCAGGAACAACTTTTGACATCTGGTCCGGACCGAAGGAGATGCCTACAATTACTCACATGTCTACTGTCTCTGCATATGATACTGTCACCATTGAAAGAATGGTTGATGATTATTTCACTGATAACATCCAAATAGGCATGTCAGACAGTCCGTTTCAATACTGGCAGGAAGTGAAGGCACTTCCACAAACTGGCTTTGTTTTACTTAAGTTGCCCAGCCTTCAGTGTGTACTCAGAAAGAGTTTTTAGCGCAGCCGGGAACCTTGTCAGTGATCGGCGTAGGAGGTTACTTCCCCAAAATTTGGAAAAATGTTACGTGTGCTGTCTGCAGCTCTGTTCTGTCAGTTCAATTGCAGCTCTATTCTGTCTGCTTAATTGCTGTAGCAGCACACCTGTTGGGAAATGCCTTGTTAATTTACTCCAATATGTGGTTTCTTGTTAAAGTGGGTTTGGAGCATTGCTTGTAATTTATGTACCAGTTGATATGTGTCTTATCCAGTCCTGATCCCACTGTGTTTTACACTCCTGCTATTTACCAGTACCTGCCAGTCCAGCTTTATCTAGTCCTTGTCTAGTGTATCCCCATCTGTCCAGCTTTAACCCACTCCATGCCAGGTCGGTGTCAACTCCAGCATATTTCCTTGCACTTGCCCAGCCTCCAATAGTTTCCTTGTCCACATTAAGACATGTGGGCATCTAAGTACTGGGTGGACTTAATCCACCTGGGAAAGGCACTGCTAAAGGTGAAAATTTAGTACGCAGGAGACTTGAGGATTGCTGGGCTTGTACAAAACTCCATCCAGATACATTCCCCAGATAATTTCTATCAACACTCAGTCCTGATATACTCCCCAGATCATAACAAAAAGATGATGTTCATCAAAATGAATTACAAATTCCATGAGGAAGACCTTTACCAGCAATAACCTCCAAAAAGTACAGAGGGACCTGTGATGGTGGATTCCAGCGGGGATGAATTAATAGTCTGTGAAGAAGAGGATGTACACACTGATGGGAGTGAGGAATCGGATGCTGATGATGACATCATGCCTATCTAAAGTACTAAAGCCAGTTGGTGCACTGCCCATTGCCAGCTTGTTTTGTGGGGGTCCAAACAAACCAATCATTTCAGCCACAAGTGACAGTCCCTAATGATTGGTTTGTTAAACTTTGCATGTCCTGTTTAATATACAATATAAGGGTGGGTGGAAGGGCACAAGAACAATTCTATCTTGCGCCTCTTTTCTTTACATTATGTGCTCTTTGGAGCATTTTTTTTTTGGCATGGTTTATAAAACAGATATCCTGTCTGCCAATGTAGTACCACACCTAGATGTATCGCGTTTTTGTGCCGCTCAGTTCTGTCGCTTAGCTTAGTCATCCAGCTACCTCGGTGTAACCTTTTGGCCTTAACTGGATGAAAATAATATTGTGAGCTGTGAGGTCGTCAAAAATAGACTGGAAATGAGTGGAAATTAATGTTGTCGAGGTTAATAATACTGCAGGAACAAAAACACCCCCAAATTCTGTTAGTTTAGCTGATTTTATGATTTTTTCTTAAAAAAATCCAGATCCAAAACCAAAGCCATTTAAAACAGGTAACACTAGTCTACAGCCAAAATGTGTGTTTTTTGTTGTTGTTTTTTTTAACTAATTCTGGGTCACTGATAATGATGGTTAAAATTGTTGATTACCCTACTTTTCAAGATACAGCTCTGTGTCACTACGAGTATGAACATACACATGCATGCATATCCAGGGGTGGATTGAGATGTAAAACCAGCCTGGGAAATTAATGAAATAAGTCCTGATAGGAGCGGGGTCTGTTGAGGTGGTAGTCTTTCAAGGAGGGTTGGATCCCTTCTCATAGGGCATGATTCTGATTTGGATGTAGTTGTGGCCCTCCTTGCATCTTTGGCTGTTAGTCTGCGACTTACTACAATGCTCTTCCATGGTGTACATCTGTTTGTTCTAATGTACAAGGACTGAGATGCCCACTTTTACCTTCTACAGATGCTGCAATCATGAATTGTGCCTTGTGTTTCTTTACACACCACCATTGACACTTTCACCAGGAAAAATCCTTAAAACCCTATTATGAATTATGCATTTTTACTGCAACTCTGGGCCTAATTCAGACCTGATCACTGTTGTGCGAATTCGCACAGCGGGCAATTATCATTTTGGGGATGATAACTGGCCATTTTCTGGGAGTGTCTGGAAAAACGCAGGCGTTTCCAAGTGTTTTCAGGGTGGGTGAGTGACGTCGGCTCCGGCCCCGATTAGCCTGATTCTATCACACTGGAGGAGTAAGTCTTGGTCTACAGACTGCACAGACTGGAAAAACCATTGGATGGTGAGTGAGTTGCGAACAGATTTGCAGCTGTCCGCTGACTGGCAAAGTTTTTGCATGGCATACGCATGCATTCGCACACTTGCACGGGGAGGGTTTTCACTCTCCCTGGGCGGCAACTCTCTGATCGCAGACCTCTGCAAATTTGCAGCACAGCGATCAGGTCTGAATTAGGACCTTTGTATGAACACCATCAAGATGCATGCGCGGTGCAACTCAGACACATGTGCAGACAAAAAATATTACACATGAAATAAAATAAAACACTAACCCCTGTAGGAAAAAAGATAGATTGGCCTCAATAGAAAAAATAAATAAAACACAATTGCCACCAAAGGAAAAAAATAAAAAACATTGGCCTCCACAGGAATAAAATAAAACACATCAGTTCCCACAGGAAACAATAAAACTTACATAATTGCCTAAGTCCCCCACAGAAGACTGACCTGTCCTTTCTGCAGTACTTGCTGACAAGAGTGAAGTGTATTCACTGTATAGCTCACTACACAAGAGCAGTCGGAAGCTGTAGTTTACTGTGATTGCTGTGGATCCATTTGCCTTGCAGACAGCATCCAGCCCACGGGCCACTGTCATAGAGTCAACTATTTACGTGTGGTCCATCTCCTTGCCAGAGGTGTAGTGTAGCACCCCAAGCACGCACATGCTGTAGCAGCCCATGTTCAGTACATAAATGTGGGGACTGGGTGTAGCCAGTATGTGGGCTGATATGCAGCATGTGTACTAGAATGATGGCAGCCACTATGCCCTGGAGACCAGATGGAATAGTATGTCTCAGGGGCTGGCTGACTTATGTCCATTGGAATGGGGGCAGGTAGTGTATGTTTCTGGGGTGAAAGTAGTGTATGTCCCCGGGGCCGGGGGGGTAGTTGGTTAGGGTATATCCCAATGTCAGTAGGTGTATTGCATGTCTCAGGAGACAAGGTGTAGTGTGGGGAATTTATTAGTGCCAGGGAAGGTAGGATGGGCAGTGTAAGTCCCTGGGAAAGGAGGGTAAGTGGAAGGGTGGGGAGTAGGGTGCTGTGTCTAGGGGTATAGGGTGGGTACTGTTTGTCTAAGAGGTTGGGTGGAGAGTTTAATTCCTGGGGCCAGGGGGCAGGGTAGGTAGTTTGTATCATGGGGGTTGTAGGGTATGTTCCGGAGGCAAGAGGGGGTAGTTAATTTGTGTCATGAGGGTTGTAGGGTATGTTCTGGAGGCAAAAGGGGTTGATAGGACTGGAGTGACCACCGGCGGCTTCTCAGCTGGGGGCTTCAGAGGTGGCTAGAGAAACAGAGCCGGAGAACACCTGGAACACACCAAATCACACTGTGGGGAGCACAGAGCTGGAGCACCTGTTCAAGGCACTAACTTGAAGCACTGGCAGCATTTGTATCTGAGCTGACCCCTTTTAACAGAGGATACTGCCCAGGATTGGCTGAGTGAACCATGCAGCCTCAACCATTATCTCCCAGAGAATTGGTCTCCAACAAGGCGGCTCCCAGATCGGCGGACATGTGGGGCCGCGCTATCTCATCTGCTCGTTCCACCGTCTCCAGTACAGCAGTGGTCATACCGGACACCACCATTAGACCTGCCGCAAGCTCACCTCGCACTGCAGCAGTCCTCCTTTGTCGCAGCACCACCAGCCACCAGACAGGCAGACCCTGGAATCCAGTGCCAGAGGTAAAACCCTGGACTCTGACAGTAAACTTACTAACCAATCTGCAGAGCCGGCCATAGCTATAGGCAAACTAGGCAATTGCCTAGGGCATTTGATATGCCCAGGGGCATCAGCAGCTTCTGCTGATTAAAATGATATGCGGCATGCCTATATTCTTTGTGTAGCATTTCATATGCAGATACAGCCACAGTCTCACACAGTATAAAGGCATGCTGTATATCATTTTAATCAGCAGAAGCTGCTTGTGCATCCTAGCCACATAGCAATGCAAATAAGATGCATTTTCATTAAAAAATTTGCCCGACGTTAGCACTGAGGCAATATTTATGAGGACACATCTGTATCCAAGCAGAGGCAGAGGTCACAGTGTTAGCGGCAGTGTGAGTGCTGTGTGCATGTGAGTGGGTTGGTTGTGCAGTAGTGTTCGGAATATGTGTAAGGAGCATTATGTGTGTAATGTAAAAATGCATTAATAATGTGCAACATATGTATAAGGGGCACTATGTGTGTCATTATGTGTTTTAAGGGCATTAATAATGTGTGGCATACTGTATGTGTAACAGGGTACTACTGTATGTGTCATTATGTGTATAGGGGCACTAACAATGTGCAGCAAATGTGCAGGGGGCACTATGTGTGTCATTGTGTGTATTAGGGCATTAATAATGTGCAGCATTTGTGTAAGGGACATTATGTGTAAAAGGGCATTAATAAAGGTTGTCATAATGTGTAAGCACATTATGTTTAGAAGGACATTAATAATGTGTCTCATATGTGTTAGGGGCATTACTGTGTAGAATTATGTGTTTAAGGTGCTCCTCTATGTGGTGTTGCGTATAGAAAGGGCACTACTGTGTCGTCTAATGTGAATAAAGAGCAATAGGGTGTGGTGTAATGTGAATAAGGAGCAATTCAGTGTGATGTAATGTGAATAAGGGGGTCTACTGTGAGGAGTAACGTTTATAAGGTAAAGTGATACTACTGTGGGATGTAATATGAATTATGGAAACTATTGCATGATCAAATGTGAATAAAGGAGGTCATTCCGAGTCGTTCGCTCGGAAAATTTCTTCGCATCGCAGCGTTTTTCCGCTTAGTGCGCATGCGCAATGTCCGCACTGCGACTGCGCCAAGTAAATTTGCTATGAAGTTTGGATTTTTACTCACGGCTTTTTCTTCGCTCAGGCGATCGTAGTGTGATTGACAGGAAATGGGTGTTACTGGGCGGAAACAGGCCGTTTTATGGGCGTGTGGGAAAAAATGCTACCGTTTCCGGAAAAAACGCGGGAGTGGCTGGAGAAACGGAGGAGTGTCTGGGCGAACGCTGGGTGTGTTTGTGACGTCAAACCAGGAACGATAAGCACTGAACTGATCGCAGATGCCGAGTAAGTCTGAAGCTACTCTGAAACTGCTACGAGATGTGTAATCGCAATATTGCGAATCTTTCGTTCGCAATTTTAAGAAGCTAAGATTCACTCCCAGTAGGCGGCGGCTTAGCGTGTGCAATACTGCTAAAATCGCCTTGCGAGTGAATAACTCGGAATGAGGGCCAAAGTGCAGTACTGTGTGGTGTATTTGGAATTGGGGTTACTATTGTGTGGCCATGCCCCTTGCCAGCAAAAACACACCCCTTTTTGGGCTGTGCGCCAAATGTGCGAACTGTTCCTATTTAAAATATAGGGGGTACAAACACCAAAATAAGGACTGCTATGGCTGAGGGGTGATGGTGCTGGGAAAGAAGTGCAAGGTCAGAGGCAGAACCAGCAGTGGTGCTAGGGGGCACTAGCCAAAATCTTGCCTAGGGCATCATATTGGTTAGGCCCGGCTCTGACAATCTGATATGTGAAACAGTATGAAAAAATGTCCAAGTCTAAAGTTGGACATACACTATACAATAATCTACCAGATCATCTGTCCAATCTGGCTGCTTGGAATGAAAATCTGGTAATGTATTGATGTAATGACAATAGACCATTTGCTCCCAATCACTGGAAAACATGCAAAAACTGTCAATAAGGCAGAATGTTTAAATCTGTGAGTTAACTAATTTTTTGTCCGGTTTACAGTGTTAGGGACAAATGGTCGATTGTCATTTATTTCCATACATTACCAGCTTTTCATTAAACCAATCAGATTGGACAGATGATCTGGCAGATGATTGTATAGTGTATGCCCAACTGATTGCTCATTTTCCTATTACTTTATTTTAGGAGTATATAAGACTAGCTGAATACCCGTGCTTCGCTACGGGATGAGGATGGTAAATTAGAATTATAGTTGTTCGTTAATTTACATTGGTTGGAGATCTAGTATACAGAAATATCTTGCTTCTCTGACCCACTTTATGTAGTGGCCGGACCCCTTTTTGGTCCCCCAAGGGACCCTGGTCTTCCCACTATACAACTCTCAGTCTGTGGCTTTCTGTTTCCTCCATTCCCCTCCTCACATCATGTCAGTGCCCCTGTGAAATTATCAATTTATTTACAGTTTCTTATAAAGCGCAGCACATTATGCATCTCCTGATATACTCTGTGCTGCTGCTGGACCCTGCTACTTCCACTATATAACTGTGAGTGTGTGGGTTCGTGCTACCTCCATTCCCCTCCTCACATCATGTCACTACTACTGTCACATGCAGCCCTGTCATCAGTGACATGTCATGCATGTCCTGATACAGTTTGTGCTGTTGGCCCACCCTTAGGGGTACTAGGGGTGTGTTACTCCCACAGTGTTTGTTCCCAGATTGTAAGTCATATGTGTGCCAAGTTTGTGGTAAATTCCTCCAGGCATTCCAGAGTTATGCTGTCTGCTGAAATATTCTGTGCTGCTGCCTCACCCCTAGGGGTGCTAGGGTTGTCTTACCCCACAGTGTTTGTTCCCAGATTGTAAGTCATATGTGTAGCAAGTTTGGTGTAAATTGGTCTAGGGATTCCAGAGTTATACTGTCTTATGATCAGGGGTTAAAGTGGGTGGGAACGAGGTGGAACTGAGTTCCACCACCTGTAATGGTATGGGGAACTAGTTCCACATCTCCATTGCCCTGCACAGTAATTCCAACAGAAAAGCCCACCCCATCATCTGCGTCAATCGATGATACAGGCAGCACTAGTGTTACTGATGAGCTGCAGCCACCTACTCCTTCCTCAGGTCCTAGTGCCTCCATGGTCCTCCTCCATGAGTTCCACCACCTCACCAGGACCACTTTAAGCCCTGCTTATGATATACTCTGTGCTGCTGTCCCACCCCTAGGGGTCCTATGGGTGTCTTACCCCCACAGTGGTTGTTCCCATATTGTAAGTCATATGTGTACCAATTTTTGTGTACATTGCTCCAGCCATTCTGGAGTTATGCTGTCTCCTGATATACTCTGTGCAACTGTAGGTGTGCTAGGACTGTGTGTTACCCCCACTGTGTTTGTTCCCAGATTGTAAGTCATATGTGTATCAAGTTTGGTGTAAATTGCTGCAGGATTTCCGGAGTTACTGTATGTTGGTAAATACGTATACACATACATAAATAAATAAATACATACATACATACATACATACACACATACATTTTTGGCGATTTCCGTGGACGTACAGTGACATTTGTAAAACTGGTTCTTAGCAAGCACCCTGGGACCTAAGGAGAAGCTACCTGCCAATTTTCAAAATTGTAGGCCTTGTGGTTTAAGAGTTTTTGTGATGAGTCAATCAGTGCATCAATCTCCTTTTTTGCCTTTATATATATATATATATATATATATATAGTCACAATGGTATATATATATATAGTCACAATGGGAAAAGGCGGCACTCTCAGGACTTGTGGTAATGATAACACCGAAGAAGAGACAGACAACTACTCCATAGCTCTGTAGATCTACAGAGCTATGGAGTAGTTGTCTGTCTCTTCTTCGGTGTTATCATTACCACAAGTCCTGAGAGTGCCGCCTTTTCCCATTGTGACTGTTTAGACCCGTGCTGGGTTTTGTTTGGAGGGCACCTGGGCACATTTGTGGAGACACAGCTGAGTGCCGGTGTGTATGGAAGGTATATATATATATATATATATATATATATTAATAAGCAATATAGAGAAGTATGACCCTCCCTTTTTAATAGTACATGATTCTGAAAATGTACAGTTGTATTTAAAGTATTCGTATGTTTTTGCAACCAGGTTGTCAGATTGGCAGTTTCTGACTAAATTTCCCATAAATATATGTGCCAATGATTAAGTCATGAGAAAATAACTTCATGTTCTATGGATTAAACATAAGGCTACTTCTCATGTTTGTGAATGTGCAAGGAAAAGTATAAGATGGATGTGACATTTACCATCTATAAACAAAGTTCCCCTTCTGTCAAATAGGCCAATGACCTTTGAGAATGATAGTGCTTCAGTTTCTACACACTTCTAACATATATTGATGAGGTGAATCAATAAACCATATTCTGAAGTGTCCATAACCTCACATTCATAACGGAGAACTCTTAACTAAGCACTTTAGTTTCGTCTTCAACCCGTTACTCCCTTATGTGAAAAAGAGTTGAAACAATGCTGGGAATATGACAGAAATGTAAATATACCTGGGCCAGTAGTATACTTCTAATGTGAATGTTATATTCCCATCCAGCAATAAGTATAACTGTATAGTACCTCTTACCATATTACTTAACAAGTTTAATAAGAGATGCCATATCATTGGCAAACATTTTAGATAATGCTTCATCAAACATTTAAGAGAAGTTGAGTCATCAATAAAGTGAGATCTGTAGGTGATATCAGGTGTGCCATGGTAGGTGTGAATATCTACAAGGGAGTACAAATTCAAGTTGGAGATACCTGTTAAGCAGATCGTCCATAATCCAGCCATGTTCTAATGGTGGCTAATGCTGCTTGAGGTCTCACCTAAGGCTATAAACACAGACTATGGGAATGTGACTATTGTACTGCATGTACAGACTAAGAGGGGTTTTACCATGAGGACCTATACTGAGCCATTGGTCCACTGCCTCAGATGGGGATTTGAATGGGCAAATAGGCTCAGATACCAATTTTATTACTAAAGCCGGATTAACAACTGGGCTACTCCACTTCCCCAACTACATCACCTGTGTAATCTGTGAATTAGAGTTTCTGTGTGACCTAACATGAACTGGGGCCACTACAGTTTGCATTACACATTTGCAGTGCTCATATTATTTACACAGGATACTTTTTAATAAAATCACCAGAATATGTTATTAGCAACTGTTTTGGAAAGGCCACCTCAAGTTAGTGACCCTGGGGCCCCACAAACCTTAATCACTCCCTACCTACCTCTATGATTGTGAGGATATGGATTCTCTGATCATTCAGGTAAACAGTTTGGTAAAATGGCCAATGCCCTTTATTTTAAATATACACACAGTACACTATAACATTAACAATTACAAGCCAGGATGGTATCTCACCTACTAGGTCCCCACAGTAGTCTAGGATTACAGATGCCTGCTTACATACAAGCCCACAGTATTCCTGTGTCTCCTGGCCTGGGATACTAGCTCAAACAGCATCCTTCCCCATAAATTCTCCTCACTGACGGCACTGCTACAGGGGGAGTGACTAGTGATGTGGGGGCATGGCCAATGCTGTGTGGTCTGCAGGCCCGGCGATAGGGGGGGGGTCAAAGGGGACACCCGTACCGGGCCCCAAGGGTCAGAGGGGCCCGGAGGATCTGGGACACAAAAAACGGAGCTGCTCTGCCTGTTAGTGCCCTTTAAACTTGCTGCTTAATTAACCTACATAACTAACAGGAGGTCCACACTAGACTTCCTCTCCCCTCCGCCTTACCCTGTAACTTGGGTCATCTTGATGTGGTGCTGACGTTTGGTGTCATGCAGACCAGGCCCTGCCCCCTCCCTGTCTCTTGCTGACGCCTCCCGTTTCATGTCAGTGCCAGACTCCAGCGAGCTGCTGGCCGATTCTCATACCTTCACCTATGTCCCAAGATGTGGCTGGTCGCCTCTCCTTTCCCCTCTGCAGCACATCACGCTTCGGCTATTGGGGATAAATTACATTTCTTTTTCCTAATATCTGTGTGCTGCTGGCTGCATATAGTGGCATCTGTATAAACTACACAGGCTGATGTTGGGCTCAGTATTCTGTGCTGGGTTCTACACTTGGTGAAGTGTAGTCTATGTAAAGGCAAGGGCTGTATCTTCTTTTGGGGTGTCATATGGAGGGAAACTGTATTCTGTGTGTTGGTATTTGGGAGTGCAGTATTTTAGGTTGTAGGGATTTTGTAAGCAGAGGGATGAGGCGGTAGTCTTGGATTGGGGGATCATGGTGAGGAGAGGGGGGTAAATATGTATTTATGTGCGTGTGTCTGCGTGTGTGTGTGTGTGTATATATATATATATATATATATGTGTGTGTGTGTGTGTGTGTGTGTGTGTGTATGCAACTGTATCTGCAGAATTACAGTGTCTTGTATTTGGTGATACATTATTAGGCACATGGGGGGGGGGGGGGGGGGTCGCAGGGACGTGCGGTGAGCTAAATGGCTCAGGAGGCACTGGCTAACCCCAGAGCCAGATTTACATGCAAAATATGAGCCAAAGGGTACATGTGGGCATTATACACAGGTGCAGCATTATAAACTCCTTGAAATCTGGTGAGTTTTGATTAGAGATGTGTGGAAAGGATACACAGGTGAGGCAATACCTCACCTGCCAGAGACTTTTTACTCCAGAGTTTGGGCTATAAAAATGATTAGAACACTGCAAAGAAGATATTTCAAACAAATTATCAGTATTTTTCATATATTTTATTCAGTCAAAACTCGGGTTTAAATGTAAATATGACAGGAAAGGCTCTGCCTCACCTGCCTCACCTCACCGCACGTCACTGGGGGGTCGGAGGTGGTTGAGGGGGCCCCAGATGTATCCATGTACTGGGACCCAAGATTTCTGTTGCCGGCCCTGGTGGTCTGCACAGAGTTGTGTGGCCTGTGCCATGGGGTCTGACTATCTCCGGCATAACCAGTGCCCACCATCAAGCACTTTATAGTGGAGCTATAACAAAAATAATGTTTTGGAGTTTTTTCGTGAAATGGTGTGTACAGTATCCTAATGCAGGAGATTAAACAGAGAACTCGGGTAGAAGGTTAATTAGCGCTACAGATCGTGGTCCCAATTATTATCAATGAGGACTACGATGTGACCCCTATGTATTATGGGCCTAATTCAGACCTGATCGCACCTCTGCAAATTTGCAGAGGTATGCGATCAGATAGTTGCCACCAACAGAGAGTGAACACCCTCCACATGCAAGTGTGCACATGCATACGCCGTGCGAAAACTTCGCCAGACAGCGGACCTGTGCAAATCCGTTTGCAACTCACCATCTAATGATTTTTCCAGTCTGTGCGTAGCCCAGGACTTACTCCTACAGTGCGATACAAACTGGCTGATTGGGTCCGGAGCTGACGTCACACACCTTCCCTGAAAACTCTTGGGAACACCTGTGTTTTTCCTGACACTCCCAGAAAATGGGCATTTACCACCCCCCAAACGTCCGCTTCCTGTCAATCACCTTGCATACCTCTAGTGATCTAAATTTTCACACCATTCTGTCTGTTTGGGCTCGCTCTTGCGCATTGCGGTGCATACACATACACAGTCATTCGATAATCGGCCACTGTGCGATTTTGCACAACAGCAATCAGGTCTGAATTAGGCCCTAAGTTAGTTTACACCATGTTCAGCGGGTGTAATCTGGGGAGGCAGTCAATTGACCGCCTGTCAGGATCGCGGCAGTCAAGATACCGATGCTGGAATCCCGACACCCACTGAAATACCGGCGGTTGGACTCATGAACGCCGGCTAGTTACCCCACTTGGGTGGTGATCCATGCCACCACCTGGAGGGGAATAAAACCTGGGCCACTAAGCCCGAAGCATGGTGAGCGCAGCAAGCCTGCGAGGGGACGCGCTGCGCTCGCTGCCAGGATCCAGGCTGTCAGGATCCCAGCGTCGGTCTCCTGACCACTGGGATCCCGACCGCCGGGATCTCGCACTGATCCCGTAAACTGCTTTAAGTCTATGGTGGCTTACTCACAGGAGAGAGATCTTCCAATCCCTCTCCCGCAATGTCCGTCCGGCTTTTATTCTGTAAACTGACACAGTGTACATGACACTGTGTTCCCCCCTCAAAAAAAAAACCTGACGCTGTACCCCCCACTAAACCCAGCTGTATTCATAAGTAATGCATTCATTAACCAAAAAAGTTTGGAATTAAACTAATTATTCCACAGCAGACAATAAAATAAATTCCGAGAAGTCAAGACACAGTGGCCCCCACAGGAGAAAACACACACTCATAGGTGGTCATTCCCAGTTGTTCGCCTGCTAGCTGCTTTTAGCAGCATTGCAAATGCTAGACCGCCGCCCTCTGGGAGTGTATTTTAGCATAGCAGAATAGCGAACGAAAGATTAGCAGAATTGCTATTAAATAATTCCCTGCAGTTTCTGAGTAGCTCCAGACCTACTCCTAGATTGCGATCACCTCAGTCCGTTTAGTTCCTGGTTTGACGTCACAAACACGCCCTGCGTTCGGCCAGCCACACCCCCGTTTCTCCAGCCACTCCTGCGTTTTTACCTGGAACACCTGCGTTTTTAGCACACTCCCTGAAAACGGCCAGTTTCCGCCCAGAACACCCACTTCCTGTCAATCACACTACGATCACTCGAGCGAAGAAAAAATGTCGCTCGAGCTTGTGCAAATCTCCAAAGTTTTGTGTGAAATTACTGAACGCATGCGCGCTGCGTACCATGCGCATGCGCATTTTCCACCTAATCGCTCTGTTGCAAAAAACGGCAACGAGTGAACAACTCGGAATGACCACCATTGTCCGTAATATTTGAAGATACCTTATATGTGCGCAAAGCTGCCAACGTTTGTATCTCTAAAACCAAAATTGGTGTTACTGCACCCACTAAAAACATAAAGATAAACAATGATATAGTTAAAAAAATCACAGGTGTCTGCGCTTAGTGGACAAAAATAAATAGATTATTTAATAGATATTAAATTTAATAATCAAGATAAATACTACACATTCGTAATTTAGAGGTATCAAATTATTTGATTTCCTGCTTCTTCTTGTATGCCAGCAAACCCCCGACCCAACAGGCTTATGTTGACATCACGCCACCGCCAGAGTCCTATTGCCTCCACCCACCTGTTGCACTGGGAGCAGTAATAGTAAGAAACAGCCCTAACCAGACCAAATCCCATTGGAAGATGAATCTGTGGAGGTCCAGGGTTGCTGTTGCAGTCCTTGAAAAACAGTTTAGTTATTATTATTTATTATTTATTTATTTATTAACAGTTTCTTATATAGAGCAGCAAATTCCGTTGCGCTTTACAATTTGAAATAACAATAACAAATTGGGTGATAACAGTCATAGAGGTAGGAAGGCCCTGCTCGCAAGCTTACAATCTATAGGGAAATTGGCATATGTACACAAGGAAAGGTGCTATCTATTGCATAGAGTGAGAAGACATGTGAGGATATGTGTGGACTGTACAGAGTGGATGCAATTTGATAGGATAAAGACTTATTACTAGTACTAGTTCTTCTAGCTGCACTAGGAAGCGGCTGCTACGACGGCTATGCTTTACAGCTTGGGGCGTTACTTCGACCAGCAAACATGACCGGATGTAGGTTTGGTTGGCTGGGGGTGGAGCTTTGAATGACCAGCAGCACTGACAGAGCTTCGGGTGGGAGGTTGAATGGGCAGCACTTCGGGAGGCCAGTGAGCTTGGGTTGGGGCTTCAGACAGCCATGAGTGAGTGGGCGGAGCCTCAGCTTACTGATGCTTTTAAGTTCTGGCAGCCAGGAGGGGGGGGGGGGGGGGGGGGCTTCGAGCGATCAGTGCTTTTAAGTTTAGACAGGCGTGGGGGGATGTGAGTGGGCGGTGTTGCATGTCTTCAATTGAGCAGGGCTTCAAGTTCAAACAGCCGTGGGTGAGTGGGTGGGGCTTCAGGCACCTGGTGCCAGGGTGGGAGTAGCAAAGCTTTGAAATGACCAGGGCTGACTGTGTTGCGATTCGGCTGGCTGCTGGTGGTAACAGCAATTTTTTTCCCTGTCAACACTGTCTGCAGTGGATCCTGTGGGCCTATTTTCATGGGGGGCCTGGAGCTGCAGCTCCACCCGCCGCATTGTTAATCCGGCCTAGCATGCCGGGTCAAAAGACAAAAAAAAAGCCACCTCTTTTATGAGAAATTATTTCTCCCCAAATCTGTACAACAACTGTCAAGCCATCTGTACCATTTGTAAAGCAAGCGTAAGTATAGGTAGGGACCTAAACCATCTGGTACCTCCTCCTTGTTACATCACTTGCAGCGCATTCATCCAAAGATTTTGTCAAATTCCGAAACGTTGGCTAAAAATGTAATAATCAATCCAACGTCACCTAGCTCCCTTCTCTCTGTTAAATCCAAGTGCTTGCAATCTCCACCACAAACACCATCATTAACATCCTCAATCGTGATCGGAAGTAGTCCTGTATCCAATTTCATAAGCAAGACTGACTCCTCTCCTATCATGAATTCCTCAGAAGGAGTGCCATACCTTCTGCTGTTGCTGTAAGTGGTTCTTCATCCCAGAAGGGGATCAGAAATACTACTTGTAGTAGTTAAACAAAACAATTGACTGTTTAACAATATTTTTCAAGGAGCAAGTAGTCACCCAGTTGCACAGCAGTCACCCAGTTGCACAGTGGATTACTTAAGCCAAAACAGCTATGCTGGTATTAGATGTGCGTTCAGTATATGCCATTAATGTAGTGGGATTTAGACAGTTTATTGAGGTCCTGTGTTCCCGCTACCAAATCTCATCTAGATTCTACTTTACTAGAAAAGCAGTTCCCAGTCTGTACAAGGACATTAAAAAAAAAATAGAGATGAGCGGGTTCGGTTCTCAGAGAACCGAACCCCCCCCCCCCCCGAACGTTGCCTTCCGAAACCGGATACAGGCCAGGTCCGGATTTTCCCTCTTTACTCGGAAACTCGAACTCGGCAAAATGTCATCATCCCGCTGTCGGCTTCTCGCGGGATTTGGATTCCATATAAGGAGCCGCGCGTTGCGGCCACTTTCACTCCAGTCTCTGAGAGTGAGAGGACGTGTATTCAGTGTGCTCAGTGTCTGTTTATTGGGGCGGGAAAGTAGGGTGACAAGTTTTGTGCTGCTCAGTCCAGTCCATATATCCAGTGTAGCTGTAAAGTGGTGCTGTGTTGTGCAGACCAGTCCAGTGTAGTCAGTGTATTGTGCTGTATCAGTCCAGCCATTCACAGTGTTGGTATTCTCTGCTGCCATATATCAGTAATTCCAGTATCTATCTATCTATCTATCTATCTATCTATCTATCTATCTATCTATCTATCTATCAGTAATTCCAGTGACGATATACGCTGCTGCTATATATATCCACTGCTGCAGTATAACAATTATAACAACTTGTTGGGCTGCATCAGAGCAGTGGTAGTGTCCTGTGTCATCAGTAATTCCAGTGACGATATACGCTGCTGCTATATATAGCCACTGCTTCAGTATAACAACTATAACAACCTGTTAGGCTGCTTCAGACCATTGGTAATGTCCTGTGTCATCAGTAATTCCAGTGACGATATACGCTGCTGCTATATATATCCACTGCAGCAGTATAACAATTATAACAACCTGTTGGGCTGCATCAGAGCAGTGGTAGTGTCCTGTGTCATCAGTAATTCCAGTGACGATATACGCTGCTGCTATATATCCACTGCTGCCTTATAACAACTATAACAACCTGTTAGGCTGCTTCAGACCATTGGTAGTGTCCTGTGTCATCAGTAATTCCAGTGACTATATACGCTGCTGCTATATATATATGTCCACTGCTGCAGTATAACAATTATAACAACCTGTTGGGCTGTATCAGAGCAGTGGTAGTGTCTTGTGTCATCAGTAATTCCAGTGACGATATACGCTGCTATATATATATATCCACTGCTGCAGTATAACAATTATAACAACCTGTTGGGCTGTATCAGAGCAGTGGTAGTGTCCTGTGTCATCAGTAATTCCAGTGACGATATACGCTGCTGCTATATATATCCACTGCAGCAGTATAACAATTATAACAACCTGTTGGGCTGCATCAGAGCAGTGGTAGTGTCCTGTGTCATCAGTAATTCCAGTGACGATATACGCTGCTGCTATATATCCACTGCTGCCTTATAACAACTATAACAACCTGTTAGGCTGCTTCAGACCATTGGTAGTGTCCTGTGTCATCAGTAATTCCAGTGACGATATACGCTGCTATATATATATGTCCACTGCTGCAGTATAACAATTATAACAACCTGTTGGGCTGTATCAGAGCAGTGGTAGTGTCTTGTGTCATCAGTAATTCCAGTGACGATATACGCTGCTATATATATATATCCACTGCTGAGTATAACAATTATAACAACCTGTTGGGCTGTATCAGAGCAGTGGTAGTGTCTTGTTTTATCAGTAATTGCAGTGACGATATACACTGCTGCTATATATATCCACTGCTGCAGTATAACAATTATAACAACCTGTTGGGCTGCATCAGAGCAGTGGTAGTGTCCTGTGTCATCAGTAATTCCAGTGACGATATACGCTGCTGCTGCTATATATATATATATATATCCACTGCTGCAGTATAACAATTATAACAACCTGTTGAGCTGCATCAAAGCAATGGTAGTGTCCTGTGTCATCAGTAATTCAAGTGACGATATACGCTGCTGCTATATATATCCACTGCTGCAGTATAACAATTATAACAATCTGTTGGGCTGCATCAGAGCAGTGGTAGTGTCCTGTGTCATCAGTAATTCCAGTGACAATATATACGCTGCTGCTATATATCCACTGCTGCAGTATAAAAATTATAACAACCTGTTAGGCTGCATCAGACCATTGGTAGTGCCCTGTGTCATCAGTAATTCCAGTCATTCCTGTGACACATATTGTCTCTTATAACTTCCAAAAAATAATGAAGAACCAAAATTTTGAGGAGAAAATAGGGAAAGATCAAGAATAACCACTTCCTCCTAGTGCTGAAGCTTCTGCCACTAGCCATGACATAGAAGATGAAATGCCATCAACGTCGTCTGCCAAGGCCGATGCCCAATGTGATAATAGAGGGCACGTAAAATCCAAAAAGCCAAAATTCAGTAAAAAGAACCAAAAAAAAAAAGAAATTGAAATCATCTGAGGAGAAACGTAAACTTGCCAATATGCCAATTACGACACGGAGTGGCAAGGAATGGCTGAGGCCCTGGCCTATGTTTATGGCTAGTGGTTCAGCTTCACATGATGATGGAAGCCCTCATTCTCCCGCTAGCAAAATTAAAAGAGTTAAGCTGGAAAGAGCACAGAAAAGAACTGTGCGCTCTGAGATGGTATCACAAATCCCCAAGGAGAGTCCAATTGTGTCGGCGGTTGCGATACCTGACCTTCCCAACACTGGATAGGAAGAGGTGGCTCCTTCCACCATTTGCACGCACCCTGCAAGTGCTGAAAGGAGCACCCACAGTCCAGTTTCTGATATTCAAATTGAAGATGTCACTGTTGAAGTACACCTGTCACGATCCGGGTATCTGGACGCCATTACTTACCCTTCAGATGCCTCCTAAGACTGGCTCAGCATTCCAGGACCGGATCCCGCTGTTCCTGAGTTTCCACATGCAGAATGTCAGAGCGGTGATTTCATCAGCCGCGGCCTCCGCTGTGCCCGCGTGGTTAAATGTGCGCTTGTCAGTCTGGCGTCTCCTGTCTCCTGTGGCCGGCGTCGCCATTACTGTTTCAATTCTCACATGGATTACAAACCAAACTTCCCTCCAAGTGTCTGCATGGGCGCAGCCATCTTGGATTTTGTCATCTGATTATTTCCACCAATCTGCTGTCTGTATTGTTGATTTGCATAATTGCCTAGCCAACCCCTTCCTTGCTGCAGGTATAAGTATGCTGTGCCTGAGCAAGGAAGGCGTCAGTGCTGTGGTTGTCTAACCTAGTTCCAGTTTGTCTCTCTCCTGTGGTTGTCTTCCAGGTTCCAGCTCCTGTCTCCAGACTTCTGCTATAGAGACCCGCACCAGCATTCCATCTGCGGTGTAGCCTGACTCTCCGATCCATTCTGGACTCACCTGTTTCCAGCTACAACAATCACCTGCTTCCAGCCCAGCTTCCAGCAGTGTACAGCTTCTCTTAAAGGGCCGGTGTCCTTTCTGCAGTTTACCACTCTCCACCGGTATTATTATTTCACCGCTCTCAAACAATCACCTGCTTCCAGCCCAGCTTCCAGCAGTGTATAGTTTCTCTTAAAGGGCCGGTGTCCTTTTCTGCAGTTTACCACTCTCCACCGGTATTATTATTTCACCGCTCTCAAACTCCAAACTTCATTATTATTTAATCGCTCTCAAGTTCGTTTATTATTTAACTGGTTCCAGCCAGTATCCACTCCGTACCAACAACAGTCTGGTTCCAGCCAGTATCCACAGCAGCCGTTTTACCTTCAGCAGCCCAGCCTTTCCTGGAACATCAGCTGGTACGATCCTGTGTTCTCTCCATTGCTACAGTCAGGCCTGGTAAGGACTTTCCAACTAGAAGATTATAAGAACTGTCTCACACTACCAGTGCCTGTGGCCCTTGCCACCCTGTAGTACCCAGGAATTGTATTTATCCTCTGTTGACTTTTATGTTTCCTTTTACTGCTGCTGTGTTACGGAGTTTGTCATAATAAACATCATTGACTTTTATCCTGGTTGTCGTGGTCACGCCTTCGGGCAGTTATTCTACATGTTACTTACATGTCTAGGGGTCTGATACAACCTCCCAGGTTCCGTTACATCTCAGCCCCTACAACTGAGGCTGCCTCCCGTCAGCTCAGGCCCTCAGTTGTGACAACACCAGGATGAGGATATGGGTGTTGCTGTCGCTGAGGATGAAGTTGACGATGAGGATTCTGATGGTGGTGTGGTTTGTTTAAGTCAGGCACCAGGGGAGACACCTGTTGTCCTTGGGACGAAGAAGCCCATTGTGATGCCTGGGCAAACTACCAAAAAAGCCACCTCTTTGGTGTGGAATTATTTCTCCACAAATCCGGACAACAGGTGTCAAGCCATCTGTTGCTTCTGTCTATCTGTAATAAGTAGGGGTAAGGATGCTAACCACCTAGGAACATCCTCCTTTATACGTCACCTGCTGCGCATTCATCAGAAGTCACTGTCAAGTTCAGAAGCTTTGGGTAAGAGCGTAAGCAGTCCACTGACACCTAAATCCCTTCTTCCTCCTGTACCCAAGCTCCTGCAAGCCACACCACCAACTCCCTCAACGTCAACTTCCTCAGTCAGGAACATCTGTAGTCCTGCAGGCCATGTCACTGTCAAGACTGAGGAGTCCTCTCCTAACCGGGGTTCCTCCGTAGGATCCTTGAGTGGTACGCCTGCTGCTGTTGCTGCCGCAGTTGTTGTTGCTGCTGGGAGTAGATCGTCATCCCAGAGGGGAAGTCGGAAGACCACTTGTACTACTTCCAGTAAGCAATTGACTGTCCAACAGTCCTTTGTGAGGAAGATGAAATATGACAGCAGTCATCCTTTTGCAAAGCAGATAACTGAGGCCTTGACAGCTATGTTGGTGTTAGAGGTGCATCCGGTATCCACAATTAGTTCAGAGTCACTTAAAGATTTGTTTGAGGTATTGTGCCCCTGGTATCAAATCCCATCTAGGTTCCACTTCTCTAGGCAAGCGATACCGAGAATGTACACAGATGTCAGAAAAAGAGTCACCAGTGTCCTAACAAATGCGGTTGTATCCAATATCCACTTAACCACGGACATGTGGACAAGTGGAACAGGGCAGACTAAGGACTATATGACTGTAACAGCCCACTGGGTAGATGTATGGCCTCCCACCTCCCACAGCAGCACCAGTAGCAGCATCTTGCAAACGCCAACTCATTCCTAGTCAGGCTACGCTATGTATCACCGCTTTCCATAAGAGGCACACAGCTGACAACCTCTTACAGAAACTGAGGAACATCATCGCAGAATGGCTTACCCCAATTGGACTCTCCTGGGGATTTGTGATATCGGACAACGCCACCAATATTATGCGTGCATTACAACTGGGCAAATTCCAGCACATCCCATGTTTTGCACATACAATTAATTTGGCGGTGCAGAATTTTTTGAAAAATGAGAGGGGTGTGCAGGAGATGCTGTTGGTGGCCCGGAAAATTGCGGGCCACTTTCGGCATTTTGCCACTGCGTGCCGAAGACTGGAGCGCCAGCAAACACTCCTGAACCTGCTCCGCCATCAACTGAAGCAAGAGGTGGTAACGAGGTGGAATTCAACACTCTATATGCTTCAAAGGATGGAGGAGCAGCAAAAGGCCATTCAAGCCTATACATCCACCTACGATATAGGCAAAGGAGGGGTAATGCACCTAACTCAAGCGCAGTGGAGAATGATTTCCGTCTTGTGCAAGGTTCTCCAACCCTTCAAATTTGCCACACGTGAAGTCAGTTCAGACATTGCCAGCTTGAGTCAGGTCATTCCCCTCATCAGGCTTTTGCAAAAGCAGCTGGATAAATTGAAGGAGGAGCTAAGTCGGAGCGATTCCGCAAAGTATGTGGGACTTGTGGATGGAGCCCTTCATTCGCTTTGCCAGGATTCAAGAGTGGTCAATCTATTGAAACCAGAGCACTACATTTTGGCCACCGTTCTCGATCCTAGGTTTAAAGCCTACATTGTATCTCTCTTTCCAGCAGACACAAGTATGCAGAGGTGCAAAGACCTGCTGGTTAGTAAATTGTCAACTCAAGCAGAACGTGACCCATCAACAGCTGCTCCTTCAATTTCTCCCACCACTGGGGCTGCGAGGAAAAGGATAACATTTCCTAGCCCACCCGCTGGCGGTGATGCAGGGCAGTCAGGAGCGAAAGCTGACATCTGGTCCGGACTGAAGGACCTGCCAACGATTACTGACATGTCTACTGTCACTGCATATGATTCTGTCACCATTGAAAGAATGGTGGAGGATTATATGAGTGACAGCATCCAAGTAGGCATGTCAGACAATCCGTACGTATACTGGCAGGAAAAAGAGGCAATTTGGAGGCCCTTGCACAAACTGGCTTTATTTTACCTAAGTTGCCCCCCCTCCAGTGTGTACTCCGAAAGAGTGTTTAGTGCAGCCGGTAACATTGTCAGCGATCGGCGTAGGAGGTTACTTCCACAAAATGTGGAGAAGATGATGTTCATCAAAATGAATTCTAAAGTGTTCTGGGGAGACCTTTACCAACAATTGCCTCCAGAAACTACACAGGAACCTGTGATGGTGAATTCTAGTGGGGACGAATTAATACTCAGTGAGGAGGATGTACATGGTGAAAGGGGTAGGAATCGGCGGAGGATGATGATGAGGTGGACATCTTGCCTCTGTAGAGCCAGTTTGTGCAAGGAGAGATTGATTGCTTCTTTTTTGGTGGGGGCCCAAACAAACCAGTCATTTCAGCCACAGTCGTGTGCAGGGGCGGATCCAGAAAAAAATTACAGGGGGGGGGGCACCATAAGGGGCGTGGCTTCGTTGGAATGGGCGTGGCTTCGTTGGAATGGGCGTGGTATTGCAGGAAAAGACTACCTTATACCCCAGTTTTGCAACCTGCACGCCCAGACGTTGGCCACCACAGGAAAGAAAAATAATCCTGATTCATGCCCCTTACATTATTTGTCATTTTTCCTCCTTATAGTAATGCCCAGTATACATTATGCCACATACTGCAATGGCCCTTAGACATTATGCCACACACAATAATGCACATGACACAGTATGCACACACCGTAATGCCCCACGACACATTATGCCACACACCGTAATGCCCCCGACACATTATGCCACACACTATAATGCCTGTGACACATTATGACAGGAATTGCAATGCCCGTTATACATTATGCTACACACTGCACTGCCCCTGATACATTATAGCACATACAATGTCTGTGACACATTATGACACACACTGCAATGTCCGTGATACATTATACCACACACTGCAATGCCCGATACATTATAGCACATACAATGCCTGTGACACATTATGCCACACACTGCAATGACCTTGAGACATTATACCACAATGCCCGTGATATAGTATACCATACACCGTAATGCCTGTGACACATACCGCAATGCCCGTTATACCCTATGCCACACACCGCAATGCCCGTTATATATTATGCCACACTGCAATGACCCTGTGTTATGCACACCAGTGCCTGCAGGAATGTACTGGTGTCTGAACAGAGAGGGATGCAAAACAAATGAACTCACAGACAGACTGGGAAATATGACATAACGTACACAGAAGGTGATAGGGTAACAAAACCAACACAGAGTGAACAGAGAAGCCCAGAGGCTAAGAAACTGGGTGTCTCCCTAGTATTAGAAATGCTCAGATGGAAAAAGCAAGATGTTGTGTTTTAATACGTAGAGAACCCGAAATGCTGTTGCTAAGGGCAACAGCAAAACCCCAAAGGGTTACCAACGGGTGTGGCAGTAAACTCCTTGGTCAGAGATGGAATAATAGACACAAGGAGAGTCTCCACAATCCTAATTCTCACTTGCAGGGCCCAGGTTCAGCTTACTGCCACTAAACTGACACATGGACGCCCTGCACAGTGAGAGAGGATTATGCAGGCAGGTCTGAAAGTACAGCCACAAACCTGCTGGGTTCACAGAATAGCAAAAGAACCTCAGCAGGCTAAACGACTGACTCCAGTCTTACTGCTAGGTCTGGATTGGCAGAGTGTAGTACCAAATACCCAGGCCTATTTGCAGTAAGCAACAACAAATACAAAGCTACACAGTACTGGCTAACTTTCAGGAACTGACTAACCAACAAAGATTCAGCAGCATCTGCTTAACCTGAGAAGGGGCCTTATAAAGCAGGTGCTGTCCACGCCCCCCTCAGACCTCACAGACTGTGAGCACAAAAACCAGCACCGGATCCCCTGCCTGTAACCACTGCACAGCAAAAGACCCGAACCGGAGTATCAGCTGCGCTCAGGTTACTCCGCTAGCACTTGTCTCCCGGTTGCCATGACGACGTGGCAGCACAGGGCAGGAGACCCTAACAGTACCCCCCCTCTGACGAGGGGTCAAAGAACCCCTACCACCGGGTTTATCGGGGAACTGCGAGAAGAAAGAGCGTATCAGTCTGGGGGCATGAAGATCACAACTGCGCACCCACGACCGCTCCTCCGGGCCATACCCCTTCCAGTGCACCAAAAATGACAGCCGACCCCGAACCATCTTGGAGTCAAGAATCCTTTCAACAACAAACTCCCTCTGGCCACGTATCAGAAGAGGGGAAGGTCTTCCTCTGGAAGAAGGATTACTAATCGCCCGTTTTAAAAGGGAACAATGAAATGTTTTATTGATACCCAAAGAACGGGGCAGATCTAACTGAAATGCCACCGGATTGATAACCCTGGTGATCTTATAAGGGCCGATGAACCGGGGGCCTAACTTATGAGATGGCTGTCTCAACTTCAAATTCTTGGTAGACAACCAGACGAAGTCTCCTAATTTGAAGCTGCAGGGTCTTTTCCGCTTATCAAAAACCCTTTTGGTCACTAATGACACAGACACAAGGGCTTTCTTCACTTTCCTCCAAATACCTCTAAGGACCGAAACGACAGAGGAACCACCAGGCGTGGAGTCCAGGGGGTCAAAAGAATTGGCCTTAGGATGATGCCCATACACACAAAGGAAGGGAGAGATCCCTGTAGCAGAGTGAGCCGCGTTGTTATAGGCAAACTCCGCCATTGACAGATGAGCAACCCAGTCAGTCTGACACTTGGAGACATAACACCTGAGGAACTGCTCCAAGGACTGGTTCACCCTTTCAGTCTGCCCATTAGACTGCGGATGGTAGCCTGACGACAAGCTGACAGAAATCTGGAGATCGGAACAAAATGCCCTCCAGAATTTGGCCACAAACTGGGATCCGCGGTCAGAGACCACATCAAGTGGCAACCCGTGGAGACGCACAACATGCAGCATAAATAATTCAGACAGGCGTCTGGCCGATGGCAGCCCAACCAGTGGAACGAAATGCGCCATCTTCGAAAACCTGTCAACGACAACCCAGATGGCTGTCATCCCTGAGGATTTGGGCAAGTCCACAACAAAATCCATTGAAATGTGGGTCCATGGCTTAGATGGAATAGAGAGTGGATGTAATGGTCCAACAGGAACCCCTCTAGGAGTCTTATTTCGGGCACAGATGTCACATGCCCGAACCCACTGATCCACATCCTTAGCCACCGAGGGCCACCACACCGCCCTAGATAGCAACTCCCGAGTTCTGGCAATACCCGGGTGACCTGCCGACTTCTTGGCATGGAATTCCAGGAACACTCGCTGTCTTAACCTAGGAGGCACAAACAAAAGACCTACCGGAAGGTCTGGGGGAGCCTGCTCCTGTGCTCTAAGGACTAATGACAAGAGGTCCTGGGTAATGCCCACTTTAATACATGATGGGGACACAATGGGCAACGGCTCCTCGGTGGTCTCCTGGATTGGAGCAAAACTCAGCGAGAGCGCATCAGCCTTGATGTTTTTTGACCCAGGGCGATATGTTATCAAAAAATTAAAGCGAGCAAAAAACAAAGCCCATCGTGCCTGCCTGGCATTGAGACGCTTCGCTGACTCTAAATATGCCAAATTCTTATGGTCGGTGAGAATTGAGACCACAAACTTAGCCCCCTCAAGCCAGTGTCTCCACTCCTCGAGTGCATCCTTAATAGCCAACAATTCCCGGTTACCCACGTCATAATTCATCTCGGCAGGCGAAAATTTACGGGAAAAGTAAGCACAGGGATGAAGGCGATTATCAGACACTCCCATCTGAGAGAGCACTGCCCCAATACCCATCTCAGAGGCATCCACCTCCACCACAAAAGGACGCTCTGGATCTGGGTGTCGCAGCACCTTGGCCGAGACAAATGCCCTTTTGAGACGGGCAAAAGCCGCTTTTGCCTCACGAGACCAGTGAGCAACATCCGCCCCTTTCTTAGTGAGTGCCACCAAGAGCGCCACTATAGACGAAAATCCAGCGATAAATTGTCTATAAAAATTTGCAAAGCCCAGGAATCGCTGAAGCGCCTTCAAACTAGTGGGCTGCACCCAATCCAGGACTGCCTGTACCTTGGAACCCTCCATTTGGAAACCTTCTGGGGAGATAATATATCCTAGAAATGCGATTTGCTGAACTTCAAATTCGCACTTCTCCAGCTTCGCCCCAAGCCGGTGGTCTCTGAGTTTCTGGAGGACTAAGCGTACATGCTTCCGATGTTCCTCCAGGGAATGGGAGAAGATTAGGATGTCATCTAAGTATACAACTAAGAATCTATCCAAATATTCCCTGAGCACATCGTTCATGAAATCCTGGAAGACTGCCGGGGCATTACAGAGCCCAAAAGGCATCACCAAATATTCATAATGCCCTGAGTGGGTATTAAAGGCAGTCTTCCATTCATCCCCCTCTCTTATTTGGATTAGATTGTACGCACCGCGTAGGTCAATCTTAGAAAAAATGGTGGCAGTACGAAGCTGGTCAAACAAGACCGAAATGAGAGGCAGTGGGTATGAGTTTTTAATCGTGATACGGTTCAATTCCCTGAAGTCGATGCAGGGTCGCAATGAACCGTCCTTTTTACCCACGAAGAAGAACCCCGACCCAACTGGAGACTGTGAAGGTCTGGTAAATCCTTTAGCCAAGTTCTCCTGAATGTACTCTGCCATAGCCTGAGTCTCAGGACGTGACAGGGAGTACAACCTGCTCTTGGGAAGCTTAGCATTCGGCAACAAATCAATGGCACAGTCATAGGGGCGATGGGGAGGTAGTACCTCTGCAACTTTTTTGGAGAACACGTCCGCAAAATCTGCATAACACCCTGGCAATCCTGGCAAACTTAGCTGCGAGAGCCTGACTGGAAGGCTCAAGCAACTCCTGAAACAATCAGTACCCCAACTAAGAATCTCCCCAGAGACCCAGTCAAATTGAGGATTGTGGACCCTTAACCAGGGTAACCCCAACACCAATGGGGCAAAAGTACAGACAGTCACATAAAAGGACAATTTTTCAGAGTGTGTGGCTCCAATAAACAAAGAAATCTGGCTAGTGCAAGAGGTAATTTTACCCTGGGATAATGGTTCCCCGTTTAACCCACAAATCTCAATTTCCGACGCCAAGGGTACTAAGGAAACAGAGTGTTTCAGGGCGAATTGGCGGTCCATAAAAACCCCGTTGGCCCCACTGTCCACAAAGGCCTCAGTCTTGACAGTTTGACCGAGGATCTTCAAGGTCACCGGAATGATAAAAGTCTTCTTGGGAAATTCTGACTTCTGGCCTGACAGGATATTTCCCATCACCCTCAGGCCCTGAAGTTTTCCGGCTTTTCTGGGCATGATACTACCACATGACCCTTATTCCCACAGTACAAACACAACCCCTGCTGTCTCATCCGCGTCTTCTCACACGAGGAGAGGCGGGTAGCCCCAATCTGCATAGGCTCCTCGGAAAATTCCTCAGAGTCTGAGGTTCCCTTGGGAAAGAAGGAAACCTCGGTCTCCCTTTCAAGCCTACGCTCTCTCAGCCGTCTATCCACCCGGATGGATAACTGCATGAGCTGATCCAAGCTATCAGGCAAGGGATATTGTACCAGTTGGTCTTTTATCTGGTTAGAAAGACCTCTTCGGTACTGGTGTCTCAGGGCTGGGTCATTCCACTGGGTATCATGGGCCAACCTCCGAAACTCCGTACAGTAAACCTCAACTGGCCTTCGCCCTTGCTTAAGGATCGAAATCTGAGCCTCGGCTGAGGCCGTCTTGTCAGGGTCATCATACAACATGCCCAGTGCCGTAAAAAAAGCATCAACACTTTTAAGCGACGGACAGTCAGGCTGCAACCCAAATGCCCAGACCTGTGGGTCTCCTTGTAGCAAGGAAATCACTATGCCCACCCGCTGAATCTCTGACCCAGAAGACTGAGGCCTAAGCTGGAAATATAACTTGCAGCTCTCCTTGAAACAAAAGAACTGCGAGCGATCTCCAGAAAAACGATCCGGAAGATTTACTTTCGGCTCCTTAACCCCTGAAGGTGCTGCTGCTGCGGGAGCTCCGCCAGCGGCCTGGGAGGTGTGCATTTTAATGGACAAATCATTAAATTGACGAGTCAGGACCTGCACCTGATCGACCACCTGTTGCAACATATTTTGAGGGGTATGCTCCATATTCCCACAAAATTTCAACAGGAGTATTGGGCTGCTGAATATGTTATGCACACCAGTGCCTGCAGGAATGTACTGGTGTCTGAACAGAGAGGGATGCAAAACAAATGAACTCACAGACAGACTGGGAAATATGACATAACGTACACAGAAGGTGATAGGGTAACAAAACCAACACAGAGTGAACAGAGAAGCCCAGAGGCTAAGAAACTGGGTGTCTCCCTAGTATTAGAAATGCTCAGATGGAAAAAGCAAGATGTTGTGTTTTAATACGTAGAGAACCCGAAATGCTGTTGCTAAGGGCAACAGCAAAACCCTAAAGGGTTACCAACGGGTGTGGCAGTAAACTCCTTGGTCAGAGATGGAATAATAGACACAAGGAGAGTCTCCACAATCCTAATTCTCACTTGCAGGGCCCAGGTTCAGCTTACTGCCACTAAACTGACACATGGACGCCCTGCACAGTGAGAGAGGATTATGCAGGCAGGTCTGAAAGTACAGCCACAAACCTGCTGGGTTCACAGAATAGCAAAAGAACCTCAGCAGGCTAAACGACTGACTCCAGTCTTACTGCTAGGTCTGGATTGGCAGAGTGTAGTACCAAATACCCAGGCCTATTTGCAGTAAGCAACAACAAATACAAAGCTACACAGTACTGGCTAACTTTCAGGAACTGACTAACCAACAAAGATTCAGCAGCATCTGCTTAACCTGAGAAGGGGCCTTATAAAGCAGGTGCTGTCCATGTTCCCCTCAGACCTCACAGACTGTGAGCACAAAAACCAGCACCGGATCCCCTGCCTGTAACCACTGCACAGCAAAAGACCCGAACCGGAGTATCAGCTGCGCTCAGGTTACTCCGCTAGCACTTGTCTCCCGGTTGCCATGACGACGTGGCAGCACAGGGCAGGAGACCCTAACACCCTGAGACATTATACCACATACCACAATGCCCGTGATATAGTATACCACACACCGTAATGCCTGACACATTATGACACACACCGCAATGTCCGTGATACATTATGCCACACACTGCAATGACCCTGAGACATTATACCACATATCACAATGCCAGCGATATAGTATACCATACACCGTAATGCCTGTGGCACATTATGACACACACCGCAATGTCCGTGATACATTATGCCACACACCGTAATGCCCATTACACTTTAAGTCCTACAGTAAGGCTTCTAATTACTTTTCAAATACCTGCTCGTTGTCAGGGGTTTCATGCACTGGGTGTCATGCTCGTTGCCAGGGGTTTCATGCTCTTGGTTCCATGCACGGTGCCAGGGGTTTTCATGCTCAGGGTGTCATGCTCGTTGCCAGGGGTTTCATGCACTGGGTGTCATGCTCGTTGCCAGGGGTTTCATGCACTGGGTGTCATGCTCGTTGCCAGGGGTTTCATGCACTGGGTGTCATGCTCGTTGCTAGGAGGTAGTCCTTGTTGCTAGGGCTGTGCTCCCAGTGCCACATATGTCTCCAGTGCCAGATATTCCCCCACGGTGCCAGGTACTCACATGCCCCCAGTGCCAAATATAGCCCCCCCATGTGCCAGGTACACATATACCCCCCCAGTGCCACATATGCCCCCAGTGCCAGATATTCCCCGACAGTGCCACATATGCCCCCAGTGCCAGATATCCCCCCCCAGTGCTATATATGCCCCCAGTGCCACATATGCCCCAGTGCCAGATATTCCCCCCCAGTGCCACATATGCCCCCAGTGCCAGATATTCCCCCCCCCAGTGCCACATATGCCCCCAGTGCCAGATATTCCCCCCCCAGTGCCATATATGCCCCCAGTGCCAGATATTCCCCCCAGTGCCATATATGTCCCCAGTGCCAGATATTCTCCCCCCCCCCTCCCTGCCAAATATGCCCCCAGTGCCAGATATTCCCCCCCAGTGCCAGATATGCCCCCTCAGTGCGTCCCCCCCCCCCCCCGCTTCCTCCGCCGCCGCCGCTCCCCCCGCTCTCCTGCTGTTAGGAGGGACACGGAGGGCACAGTGCACGCCTCCCTGTGTCCCTCCTGTGTCTCCGGCGGCCGCGGGTCACTCTAATAAAGGAAGTGCTCACGAACGGCACTTCCTTTATGAGACCCGCGGCCGCCGGAGACCCAGGAGGGACACAGGGAGGCGTGCACTGTGCCCTCTGTGTCCCTCCTAACAGCAGGGGAGGAAACGAGACCGCAGACTGACATGCGTACGCTCGTCCGCATGTCAGTCTGCACTAAATCAGTGGCGCCCCCGCAGCCCCTCGCCCCCAAGCCACCGCGAGGGCTGAGGTGCGCACAAAATAAAATAAAAATAAAAATACAAAAATCAACTAAAAATGACAGGGGGGCACGTGCCTTGGTGCCCCCCCCTAAATCCGCCACTGGTCGTGTGGCAGACCCTGTCGCTGAAATTATTGGTTTGTTAAAGTGTGCATGTCTTGTTTATACAACATAAGGGTGGGTGGGAGGGCCCAAGGACAATTCCATCTTGCACCTCTTTTTCTTCTTTGCATCATGTGCTGTTTGTGAACTAGTTTTTTGAAGTGCCATCCTGTCTGTAACTGCAGTGCCACTCCTAGATGGGCCAGGTATTTGTGCCGCACACTTGTGTCGCTTAGCTTGGCCATCCAGCTACCTCATTGCACCTCTTTTTCTTCTATGCATCATGTGCTGTTTGGGGCCTAATTTTTAATTCTGTCATCCTGTTTGCCACTGCAGTGCCACTCCTAGATGGGCCAGGTGTTTGTGCCGCACACTTGTGTCGCTTAGCTTGGCCATCCAGCTACCTAATTGCACCTCTTTTTCTTCTTTGCATCATGTGCTGTTTAGGGACTAGTTTTTGAACAGTGCCATCTTGTCTGCAACTGCAGTGCCACTCCTAGATGGGCCTGGTGTTTGTGCCGCACACTTGTGTCGCTTAGCTTAGTCATACAGCCACCTTGGTGAAACTTTTAGGCCTTAAAACAATATAGTGAGGTGTGAGGTGTTCAGAATAGACTGAAAATTAGTGGAAATGATTGTTATTGAGGTTAATAATACTGTAGGAGCAAAATGACCCCCAAATTCTGTGATTTTAGCTGTTTTTAATTTTTTCCCAAAAATCATCCAGATCCAAAACCAAAACCAAAACCCGAAAGGGTGGTTTTGGCAAAACCAAGCCAAAACCAAAACATGAAAATGGAATTAGAACCAAAACCAAAACACAAAACACGAAAAGTGCCAGCCGCACATCTCTAAAAAAAACCTTATTAGTTTCCTCCAAAATGCAGTTGTACCCACTGTCCACTTAGCCACACAGATATGTAGACAAGTGGGACACAGCAAATTATGGATGCATAACTGTGGCAGCCCACTGTGAAGGTGTATTGCCTTCAGCAGCACAAACAGCAGCAGCATCTAACAAATGCCAGCTCATTGAGAGGCTGGCTACTCTGTGTATCAACGGTTTCACTAAGAGGCATACCAATGACAACCTCTTAGAAAAACTGAGGGAAATCATTGCAAAATGGCTTACCCAGCTTGGACTCGCCTCAGGATTTGTGATATATACAACAGAAGGGTGGGTGGTCCCAAGGACAATTCCATATTACACCACTTTCTTTTTAATTATGAGCTGTTTGTTGGTGAATTTTGGCTTATTTGCACTGCAGCTCTTATGTGCAGCTATTCATTTCTTGGCTTTGTAAACCTTGTCAGGAATCCTTGCCTATTAAAAGCATATTCTTTTTTGTTTTTTAAAAATGTGTTGCCAATTAGTAATAATCGGATTAGTACAATAACTAGAGATGAAGGGGTCCGATGCTCCGAGATCCAGACCCACCCGAACTTCACGATCCTAGTGCGGGTCCGAGTCTGGCTCGCGGTTTCCTGCCAGACTCAGATTCCAAAATGAGGCAATACGTCATCATCCCACCCTGTCTGCTGTATCTGAAAGGGGTGATCTGTCCATCCATCCAGGGGCTCCAACTCAGTGTAAAATTAAAATAATACAAGCTAAAAACAAAAAGCCTAAAAATATAATTATAAAAAAATATATTTTTTTGTTTGTGCTATACCCCAGTGTTCTATACAATTTTTATTTTATTTTCATAAGTACTGTGACACTGCTGGTCAGTCTGCAGTATATTATTATTTCGTACTCATACACATATTTGGTGACACTGTTGGTGAAGGTCAACCGCAGGGTTCGATTACTATTTCTGATGCACACACATATTGTGTGATGCTGTGGGTGAAGGTGGTACCACAGTAATATATTTTATTTCCTACACATACAGGTATTGTGCGACACTGCTGGTGAAATTAAACCGTAGTGTTAGATTATTATCTCTGACTCATACACGTATTGTGACACTGTAGGTGGTAAATTTTTTGTACAAATTGTGGTGTGTGCTGTACCCCACTTGGTTCGTGTTTGTTGATATATATGGAGGACAAACAATTGAGAGGAGAGGCATAGACGGCTTAATTCAGTGCATGTAAAATCAAAGAAAAAGTAAAAGTCGGATTAGTAAAAGTCAGATAAGTGCAATAATATATCCAATAAAAACTGTTGGCTATGCATTAAAGACTGTCACCAATGCCCCAATTAATAATTTACATTTTTAGACTCAAATTAAATGAAATTACTAATCAATCCATCCTTCCACTAAATACATACTCTACCTCCCTTGGGCCCCTGATCTATTGATCAAGATGTGTGCCAGACCTTTTTTGCTATTTTGGTTTTGTGTTTTTTTTCCACAATTTTTTTTTTTAATTGGCTAAAATCACATGATTTTGTGCCTTTTTTCGTTCCTAGAGTATGATTAACCCCAATAACATTAATTTCCAGGCATTTCCAGGCAATTTTGACCACAGTACAAACAATGAAAAATATATATACAATATATATTTTTTAAGTGCTGTAGTCATCTGTCAAAAATATTTTCAACCGCAATGTTGGATCACTTCCTGAAAGACATCTTTCACCTTGAAGACACCCTGTGGCTTTCCAGCTGAACTACAACAATGGGTGGAGTGCCGCACTAAATGGGTGGAGTGCCGACTAAAAACAGAGCAAGTATATAACAGTGGACCAATAACTGGGCATAGTTACCTTTAACCACTTGCGTAGCTTTGTCGCATGTGATGCGACTGAAGCCAGGAGTCCATTACCTGGCTTGGTCGCATCACGTGTGACCAGCTGACCATCGGAATCCACAGACCCCGTTCAGTGTGCCAGACCAGGCAGTGACATGGCAGTCTCTGACCACCGATATCACTGCCGGAATTGCCGTGAAGCCGGCAGTCTGGAGCCCATGCTCCAGAGAGGCAGAATGCAGGTAGGGGAACTTCATTCCTCTCCCTGCATAATTTAGCTGATCTCTGCATGGACTTTAAATGGGGGGGCATTTAGAAAAAATTTTTTTATAATAAGGTGGTGGGGGGTACTATTATTAAGATTTTAGACCAGTGGGGGTGGGAATTTATTTTGTAATTGGGGCCTATGAATGTGTGTGTGTGTGGGGGGGGGGATATATACAGTATATTAAAAAACAAACAATTTTTGAGTGGGTTTGTGGAGAAAAAATTGTCAGTTAAGTGGTTAAGCTGTATCCTTTGGCAATCCAAATCGACAGTCATTTTAATTTCCTTACAATCAGGGCTATATTTAGGTCAGAAAGCCGTTCCTTAAGGTCTTTTTTTAAATGACCTCATCGGGAACGGCATTCTGGAACGTCTGTGGCCTGCCCCCCGCAGTGGTTTACTGTGAATGGGGCGCATGGCCATTTAAAATGTGGCACTGATTGTCAGCCAATCAGAGCTCATGGACTGACAGTGGCAGCTCCTGATTGGCTGCTGGCCGTAAGCTTAGATTGGATCTCAAACCAGTGCCTTATATTAAATGGCTGCTGGAGATGGGACACAGTGAGGAGCACGAAAAAAAAGTGCACTGCGCTCTCCTCCACTCCGACATGAAGAGTAGATGTGGCAGAAGAAGAAGAGGAAAAGGGGTGAGTACTACTGGGTCACTGTGTATCTGGCAATACTGGGGCATTGTGTAAATGGCACTACTGAGGGCATTGTGTACCTGGCACTACTCTGGGTGCATTGTATATCTGGCACTACACTGGGGGCATTGCATTGTGTATCTGGCACTATATTGGATGCATTGTGTATCTGGCACTATATTGGGGGCATTGTGTATCTGGCACTATACTGGAGGCATTGTGTATCTGTCACTACTGGGGGCATTGTGTAACTGGCACTACTCTGTGGTCTTTGTGTATCTGGCACTATACTGGGGGCATTGTGTATCTGGAATTATACTAGGGGCATTGTGTATCTGGCATTATACTGGGAGCATTGTGTATCTGGCAATACTGGGGGCATAGTGTAACTGGCACTACTGGGGCATTGTGTGACTGACACTTCTCTGGAAAGATGTCATAATTGCTGTAGATCTTCTTGGTACTGTCCCATGTACATCAGAAGATAAGACCTGGAGAACCGACTAGCAAGTCTTATTGCCTTATGACAGCTGCCTTTCCCTTAAAGATAGCCATGCTTACCGGTACTTGGATGCCCTCAGGACTTATGCTACTAGCAGTAATACAGGCTTAACCCCTAAGGACCAGGACCAACTACCAATGGAAAGAATTTAGGAGAACTAGATGCATGGAAACGGCAGGGTTGCTGGGGTGAACCCAGACAGCAGGATGCATGGGAACTGCAGAGTTGGTTGGCTAAACCCAGAGAGCAGGATGCATAGGAACTGCAGAGTTGCTAATCTCCAGTATTTGGCCTGGTTCACAGACTGATAATAATTTGCAGGTAAACAGATGTATCCGAACACTTTCTGACAGGCCAGGAGTAGAGCGGTCCAAGAGGTTATAACACTGACATGCAGCTTACTGACCTTACTGTTTGACTGTGTTTGTAGACTGGGAATAATTGCAGATTCACAGGTGTGTCGGGAACACTTACTGACAGGCCAGATAAACAGGTATTCTGTAGATGGTATTACTGTGGTGCAGATTAGAGACCTCATCATCCACTGCTGTGCAGCATATCAGATGTGATGAAAAGGGATGCATTTAGCATCCCAGCAGTCAGGATGCCGGTGACCATGTGACCGGTGCAGGAATCCCGACACCACTTGGAATACCTGTGCTGGAACACCGGCCGCTGACACCCCGTAGGTGTCAAAATCACTGTTAGGTTAGACACTAGAGGGAGCCATAGCCACCCTGTCCCCCAAATCTTAGCCCTAGCTGCCACCCCCTGTGTCTTAGCCCTAGCTGCCATTTCAGGTGGTTAAGGGTAAGGGACAGGGGAGAGATAAAATAATTAACCTGTCCCATGTCGGCATTCTCAATGTTGGAAAGATTGTGACAGTCATGTGACCGCCGGCATCCTTACAGCCAGCATGCCATGCCCAACCCAATGAAAAATGTATGTAAACAATACAATAGGTATACACACTATATGATGGTCAAGCAGAAAGACTGCGTAGGGAACATACTGTGACCATAGCAGCATAAACGAACTGTCGGGGCTTCCGCAGCGCCGCTCAGTGCATCACCTTGGCTTGGAAGGGGTTAATGTTTTGTGGTGGGAGGAACGTGGAGAGGGTCCGAGGTGCTGATTGGCTGGATCATGTATAGGGGCTGGCCTGTCATACATATAGGCTGCTGACAGGGTACTTCCTCCCTCTTTTCAGCTCTTCTCATGACTGTAAGTATTGATCTCATTTAATATATCCTATACCTTTATTCTCTACCATACTTCTAAAATATCCCTTTCTGCTTCTTTCACTCCCTCTCCTCTGTTCTTTTACTGTCTATATTCCCACTTCTCCTTCTTTACCCTTCTATTCTTACCTGGGTTAATAGTTGCTCTGTGCCTCCCGTATGGCCGCCAGAATGTCAGCTCGCACCGCTGCCCCCCGCCCGGCTCCTGGACGTCCTGAGGTCCAGCCAGCCCGGGGAGTGCCTGCTGCGGCTGCCGGAGAGGTTCTGGGCGCGTGCGGCCGGCCTCAGCGGCCCGCCCGTGCTCCCCCGCGAGTGCGCTCTCCGTCCCCGCTGCTAGCCGCGGCGGGGGACGGAGCGCGGGGGATAGAGGGCGCACGCGGCGGCTTGCCAGGGACGGTGCTCTGCCGTCCCTGAGCCCGTCGCTAGGCGCCACCAGCAGCAGCTCCGATCACGTGGGGCCAGGACTGAGCTCCCGGCCCGTGGATCGGCGGCTGGCTGCCACCAGGGGGCGCTACTGTGCCCGAAATGTTTATTTTAAATAAAATAAAATAAATAAAATCTAAAAAATAAATAATAATAATAAAAAAGAATTAAATAAATAAATAAAAAGGTGGGGGGAACCCACGGACCTCCACTACTGGGGTTACTGGGCGGGGCGGGGGGTCGCGTGGCTGCCTGACACATGCAGTCTAGGCAGCGTCTGTGTGCGGCTTCTCATACTGCCAGCTGGGGGGCCCGATGAGGCCAGACACATCTGGCCGCCGCCCCCCCCCCCCCTTTCGGCCGGTCAGGTCCGGCCTGAGCCCTCCCCCGACATAAATAAATAAAAAGGTGGGGGGAACCCACGGACCTCCACTACTGGGGTTACTGCGGCTGCCGGAGAGGTTCTGGGCGCGTGCGGCCGGCCTCAGCGGCCCGCCCGTGCTCCCCCGCGAGTGCGCTCTCCGTCCCCGCTGCTAGCCGCGGCGGGGGACGGAGCGCGGGGGATAGAGGGCGCACGCGGCGGCTTGCCAGGGACGGTGCTCTGCCGTCCCTGAGCCCGTCGCTAGGCGCCACCAGCAGCAGCTCCGATCACGTGGGGCCAGGACTGAGCTCCCGGCCCGTGGATCGGCGGCTGGCTGCCACCAGGGGGCGCTACTGTGCCCGAAATGTTTATTTTAAATAAAATAAAATAAATAAAATCTAAAAAATAAATAATAATAATAAAAAAGAATTAAATAAATAAATAAAAAGGTGGGGGGAACCCACGGACCTCCACTACTGGGGTTACTGGGCGGGCGGGGGGTCGCGTGGCTGCCTGACACATGCAGTCTAGGCAGCGTCTGTGTGCGGCTTCTCATACTGCCAGCTGGGGGGCCCGATGAGGCCAGACACATCTGGCCGCCGCCCCCCCCCCCCCCTTTCGGCCGGTCAGGTCCGGCCTGAGCCCTCCCCCGACATAAATAAATAAAAAGGTGGGGGGAACCCACGGACCTCCACTACTGGGGTTACTGCGGCTGCCGGAGAGGTTCTGGGCGCGTGCGGCCGGCCTCAGCGGCCCGCCCGTGCTCCCCCGCGAGTGCGCTCTCCGTCCCCGCTGCTAGCCGCGGCGGGGGACGGAGCGCGGGGGATAGAGGGCGCACGCGGCGGCTTGCCAGGGACGGTGCTCTGCCGTCCCTGAGCCCGTCGCTAGGCGCCACCAGCAGCAGCTCCGATCACGTGGGGCCAGGACTGAGCTCCCGGCCCGTGGATCGGCGGCTGGCTGCCACCAGGGGGCGCTACTGTGCCCGAAATGTTTATTTTAAATAAAATAAAATAAATAAAATCTAAAAAATAAATAATAATAATAAAAAAGAATTAAATAAATAAATAAAAAGGTGGGGGGAACCCACGGACCTCCACTACTGGGGTTACTGGGCGGGGCGGGGGGTCGCGTGGCTGCCTGACACATGCAGTCTAGGCAGCGTCTGTGTGCGGCTTCTCATACTGCCAGCTGGGGGGCCCGATGAGGCCAGACACATCTGGCCGCCGCCCCCCCCCCCCCCCCTTTCGGCCGGTCAGGTCCGGCCTGAGCCCTCCCCCGACAGAGCGGGGTGTCGCCCCCGCTCTGCGGTTTTACATCCCCCGTTGCCAGTTGCGGATAGGGCAGGGCCGGTTAGAAGAGGGCGTTCTGCAGCCCTCCTGACCTCTCCTGCCGTGGTTGGACCCGTGATGCCGGCCCCTCCCGCCGGCTAGTGGCCCGCTTTGTACTGCCGCCAGCCGTCAACTTGCAGCCCTACCGGTTTCATACGGGGGCGGCGGGCGACGACAGTAGGCGAGCGATCAGTCCCTCCCCGCGTCCAGATGTCTAATTCCGTAGCTGCAGCGGACAGCACTCAGCCGACGTTGAGCCGCTTCTTTCTAGTTCTGGCGACTCTCCGGCTTCGCCTCCCGGGGCCTTTCTCCCGACGGGAGGTTTGTGTACCTCCCGTGGGGCGCGCGAATCGCGTGACGCGTCTGATTTTAGAGCCCCTGTCACGGCGGCTGATCCCGTGGTGAACGCCACCACCTTGTCCGCTATTTGTGCTGCTGCCGTGTCGACGGTAGCTCCCTTGTTATCCTCCGTACCCGGGAGACCGGGATGGGCCGCCGCCTTTTGACAGATAACAATGCGCAATCTCTCCTGTCCTCTGGCGTGACGGTCGCCCCGCCTGCCCCACTCCCCGCGGCTGCGGGTCCGTTTGGGGAACGGGGGAACATTGTCGCTTTTGTTTCCCCAGCCGCAGACGCCGGGCCAGGAATGTAGTCAGTCGACGCATCTACAAGAGTACGGCGGCTGCTGGGACGGACGGAGTTCCCCCTCTTACTGGTGAGTCTTCATCGGGCCCTGACTGGTCCGACGGGAGCGCAGTTACCCCCGTAGTGGGGGGGGAACTAGTACTCAGTCCCGCTCCTCTCGCAACGGCAACAGTGCGCGCAGGGGTACCGGCAAGCGCGATAGGCGCAGTGGCACGGACTCTTCCCTTGCCTCCACATCCGCGTAGGGTGTGTCCCCTTCCTGCGACAGTTTGCAGGGTCAAAAACGCAGCGAGCTACGGCATTCAACCTATTCCGCCTCGCAAGTGTCGGGGGAGTAGTACACTGTTCTCTGTGCCAACACGGCAGTGCACCGTGGTCTCCGGCCCCGGTCTGGGACCGGATCCGTAAGGGCCTATCTGCTTATATTTTGCTCTTACTAGTGATGCTCGTATAGCCTTGCTTTCGGCTAAGCAAAAGGGCCGGAACAGCGAGGACGCTTTGCGCTCCTACACGACTTGAGTTAGGTGCATGTTGATCTTGGCGGCGTGTTACTCAGAGTCGCGCCTGGTCGAACACATGAACATCGTGCGCCTTCAATTCCTTATACAAGTGCTGTACCATACTTGGCGGCGTTACTACTGGAACTTCCGGGGCAAACAGCATGGGCGGCAGATCTATACCTTCGGTAAAAAGGATATGGGAGTACAGCAGGAACAACGGGTTCCACGACCGGCCTCTCATTCTGCCAGCTTTTGCGGTGGTTCATGGGGCGCGGGGGCGTGGTTAATTCTTCACTTTCAATCCTGCCCAATGCGGTTTGGGGCGGGGGTGTCGCATTCGTCACTCCTGCATCAGCTGTGGCGTAGGGCACGGGATCAAGGACTGCCCCAGTACACGGCACAGGGGTAATTCCGGCCCGCTGAGCCGCGCTCCTGCGGCCCCAAGCGTTGGCCACAGCCCCCTCCACAATTAGACTTCGAGCGCTCATACCCTGGCTGTGACGGCTCACGCGGCCGGTGGACGCCCTATTCTTACCTCGGGTTTTCGCACCTAGTTGCCTCTTGCCGATGCATGGTCTGGCGGATCACGGGGCTAGTACGAACTTGCATTCGGCTCGGTAGTTTCCGGGTGTGCTCTGGCTTAAGGTTGCGGCCGCTTTGTCGTTGGCCGGGATGATAGGCTTTGTCATCCATCTTACCTGTCCTCTCGGGTCATCTGTTAATAAGGCTATCCCTATTATCAGGTAGGGTCGTTTACCTATCTGTAAGTTTGATTCGACCATAGATGCCATTCGGTCGTTTGGTCCGGGGGCGGCTATGTGTAATTGGACATCGCGTCAGCATTTCGCTCCTTCCGCTGCACCCTTTCGCCTTTCGATTATGGGTTTTCAACTGAATGATGGCTATTATATCCATCGCTGCCTCCCTGTGGGGTTTTTTCTCTCTCGTGCGCTGACTTTGCAAGGTGCAGTTCTTTCCTCCACTGGGGTCCTCAGCAAGCGGCGGGCCAGCGGGGTATGTCGCACTACCTGGATGATTTCTTTGCTCGGCCCACCTGGCTCTGTTCGCTGCGTCGTCTTGCTGCGGTGGCCGTTGGCAGGGTCCCTCCGTTTACCTCAGGATTCAGAAGGATACGGTCGGGGGCCTCTGAAGGCTCCTTGGGGACACGGTGTTGCGTCTTCCCGATGGTTTCCTCTATGAGCTCACCGTGGACAAGCTTACTCTACAACAGGCGCAATCCTTCTTGGGCCTGTTTCTTTTTGCTTGGAACGTTATCCCAATGGGTAGAGTTTTGCTGTGGGAAATTGGAATGGGCGACAGTTTGGATTGGACACCCTCATCATTTTCTTAGTTAGCACTCACGGGATTTACGTATTTGGACGGTTTTCTAGTTCGTTTCCCCTCCTCTCTGGAGTTTTTCACGGACGCCTCTGGTGCTTGCGATTCTTGCTGTTGCTGGATGTTTTTTCCCATATTGGGCACAGTGGCGCTCTGGCGCTATGCCCTGCATAACAGACAGGTGGTCTTCTGGTGCGACCATTTGGGCGTGGTTTTTTGCCATCATTAGGCAGGAGTCCACATCCTTGCTGGACTGCGGGTCTTCGCGCAGATAGTCTTGCTATGCTGGGTGAACAACATTACGTTGCGAGACAAGCATGTCCCAGCCGAGCGCAACGAAATTGATGATACCCTTTCTCGCGGCGACTGGCAGTGGTTTCGGCAGTTAGCTCCTGCAACTTTAATCCAAGGGGACTTCTGTCCTGCTTCTGTGTGCGGATTGGAGGATTTAACCCACAGGTCTTTGGCTCCTGCGCTACCTTCTGGAGAGGGCCATAGTGGGTAAGACCCCTCACAAGGCAGATGGCCCATAGTTGCTTTGGATTCGGGATGGCTGGGATGGTGGCAGAAGGCCGATCCCATAACATCTGGGTAGCAGGCCCTCAGGGATAGTGGCAGAAGGCCGATCCCATAACATCTGGGTAGCATGCTCTCAGGGATGGTGGCAGAAGGCCGATCCCATAACATCGGGGTAGCAGACCCTTGGCGATGGTGGCAGAAGGCCGAACCCAGAACATCTAGGGTAGCAGGCCCTTAGGGATGGTGGCAGAAGGCCGATCCCAGAACATCGGGGCAGATGGCCCTCCAACATTTAGGTTATTATTTCAATTATGATTTTGCGATATCTTATTTTCCTGAGATGTCTGCTGTCTGCTATGTGGCCCATAACATCTGGGTAGCAGGCCCTCAGGGATGGTGGCAGAAGGCCGATCCCATAACATCTGGGTAGCATGCCCTCAGGGATGGTGGCAGAAGGCCGATCCCATAACATCGGGGTAGCGGACCCTTGGCGATGGTGGCAGAAGGCCGATCCCAGAACATCTAGGGTAGCAGGCCCTTAGGGATGGTGGCAGAAGGCCGATCCCAGAACATCGGGGCAGAAGGCCCTCCAACATTTAGGTTATTATTTCAACTATGATTTGAGATATTTTATTTTCCTGAGCTGTCTGCTTCCTGCTAGGTGTGATAAATATTTTCAACCGTCCCTTAGTTAGACAGGGAGTTTTTTAATACAAGTTTAGATTTAATAGGCCTTCCTTTCAGTCAATAAAGGCCGTCGACGCACGCCCCGAAGGTTTAGGATTTTGGATTCAGCGCTCACGATACGGGGATACGATATTGGGGATACGGGTTCGCCTCTTCATGGTGGCCTTTACGATGTCCTTTCCACGGTACGTTCAGGGTGGGTGAGCTGGGGTCCGTCTCTCAGACTTCAGCCTCACCCGTGCTGGCGGCCTGCGTCGTCATATGCCCCGACGGTTTGTGGTGTCGGATTCAGCGCTCCACGACGGACGTAGTCGGCAGGGGGCTGTGGGTTCGAATGTGTCAGGCTCATGCGCGGGGCATTTGTCCAGTGCCCGCGGCCCGGGCTTGTTCGTCCCTTCGGCCTCCAACGCCCACCGGGTAGCTCGTCCATCGTGACGGGTCCCCGTTGTCCAGATATCACTCCCGGACGGTTTTGGAACGTTGTTTTTTGTACCTGGGTCTATCTCCGGCCGACACTGGGACTCACTCTTTCCGCAACGGCGCTGCGCCAGCAGCCGCTGTGGCGGGTTGGTCCGAAGTCGAAGTCCGGGCACTGGGTAGGTGGAGGTCTGGTGCAGTCATACGCTATATCAGGCCTTTTCCTCCCAGTGCGCCCCTTTGAGGACTAGCCGCTCGCCGCAGTTGCACTTTGCGATTGCGGGGGCCTTGAGGAATTTTTGTTTTATCGTTGGTTTTAATTACGGCTTTTGCCGGCTAACGAAGTTTTGTGTTTTTGCCTCAAGTCAAATTGGGCGACCCTTCCCCCCAAAACCCCCTCCCCGTTAGGGACGCAGTTAGGTTGCCCATCTACTACTCGTACTATATTTATTTTGCTTATTAACCCGCGTCACACCCTTCTTTTGCAGGACGGCGGTTAGGTCCGCACTTTATATGATTTGACGGCCATTCATACATCTACGGGCTGTTCGTGTCTGGGCTGGCCCGGCCAAAGCTGCGGTCTGTTCGCTGGTGGGGGCGTAGAGGCCTCCGCCGGGGATGGCCTGCGGCTGGTATACTGATCTTCTTGGGGGACCTTATTCACATTCTTAGGTACCTTTAGGTAGTTTTTCTTGGGTTTCGTTGCATTAGTCCGTATTCTACTTTTATGTCTCTTTAGTTAGTTTTGTTCTGCTTCAGTTCTTAGGTCCCTTTTAGTTAGTCTTTTCGGAGTAGGTGGCGGTGGCAGGTTGGTAACCTGGCAGTTGGCCGGTTTCTGAACGGTTACTTAATTTTAATTATGAGTTCAAGGTTAGTAAGTTTGGGTGTACTTTTAGGTAAATTTTATAGTTTTATAATTAGTTTACGGGCATCGCTTTACCAAGTGGGTCCATATAACTGGTATAAACATATGTGGATGGCGGGGCCGGTGGCCCAATTTTTACCATGTAGGGGCGGAGCGTACCTCCGTCCCTGCAACTGTTGGTGGGGCAGGGGTAGTGGCAGAAGGCCGACCCCTGTCCTTGGATTTTTGATTTTCGATGTCTGGGATGGAGGCAGGAGGCCGATCCCGGAACATCTGGGGCAGAAGGCTCCCTCACACATATGTTTTTTATTGCTTGTTTTTCTGTATTATAACATTGATCACCCATGTTACGTTTATCATGCTTAACCGTTCTTCTCCCCGCCACCTTAGTTAGATAGGGAAGTCTGCATTTTAGTTTTAGTATTTAATAGGCCTCCCTATCAGTCAGAAAATAAAAGCTGACCCTTTCACGCCAATTACAGTTGTTGTGTCTTTATTTTATAAGATAAGTGTGCTTGAGTGGCGCGTGGATGCATCTGACGTGTGAGGTTTAAGACTGCGTAGGGAACATACTGTGACCATAGCAGCATAAACGAACCGTCGGGGCTTCCGCAGCGCCGCTCAGTGCATCACCTTGGCTTGGAAGGGGTTAATGTTTTGTGGTGGGAGGAACGTGGAGAGGGTCCGAGGTGCTGATTGGCTGGATCATGTATAGGGGCTGGCCTGTCATACATATAGGCTGCTGACAGGGTACTTCCTCCCTCTTTTCAGCTCTTCTCATGACCCGCCCTCCCGCCCTGGGGACTTGGTTTTGGTTTTTATTTAAATTTTGTTCTACAGTCGGGTTCATTGTGTCGGCTTTTGGTGGCCGGTTTCTGAACGGTTACTTAATTTTAATTATGAGTTCAAGGTTAGTAAGTTTGGGTGTACTTTTAGGTAAATTTTATAGTTTTATAATTAGTTTACGGGCATCGCTTTACCAAGTGGGTCCATATAACTGGTATAAACATATGTGGATGGCGGGGCCGGTGGCCCAATTTTTACCATGTAGGGGCGGAGCGTACCTCCGTCCCTGCAACTGTTGGTGGGGCAGGGGTAGTGGCAGAAGGCCGACCCCTGTCCTTGGATTTTTGATTTTCGATGTCTGGGATGGAGGCAGGAGGCCGATCCCGGAACATCTGGGGCAGAAGGCTCCCTCACACATATGTTTTTTATTGCTTGTTTTTCTGTATTATAACATTGATCACCCATGTTACGTTTATCATGCTTAACCGTTCTTCTCCCCGCCACCTTAGTTAGATAGGGAAGTCTGCATTTTAGTTTTAGTATTTAATAGGCCTCCCTATCAGTCAGAAAATAAAAGCTGACCCCTTTCACGCCAATTACAGTTGTTGTGTCTTTATTTTATAAGATAAGTGTGCTTGAGTGGCGCGTGGATGAATCTGACGTGTGAGGTTTATGATTAAAACTACCAAGATTGCAATGATGCAGCTGCATTTTAGCAGAGCTCCCTGCTCTTCTCCGCGATTACATATGTCACAACATACTAAAAGGCTAACAGAGGCGGAAGAGCGTATTTCCACATTGGAGGATGGTTTGCATGAGATCAAACCCCAACTACAGTCTCAGGAAACATGTTCTTACAGCCTTTTAAGACAAAGTCAAGGATGTGGAGAACAGAAATAGAAGAAATAAATCTTCACTGGATTTGGCAAGCCTGCAGATCTCCACTCCTTAGTGTCCATATGGCTTCCCAAGACCCTGTGAATCCCCTCTAATTCCTTGCCTATCCAGGTGGAACGAGCACATAATATAGGGCCAGCCCGTCAAACTACACAGCAACGCCTGAGACCAGTCGTCTTTAAATTGCCTGGAAAAAGTTAAGATCATGGAAGCCTATCACAAGTATGGCAATTTGTGCTACGAAGTCTCTAATTTGCTACCTTTCCAGGATTTTTCCTTCCAAGTTTCCTCACAACATAGTGAATTTACACCTATCTGTAAGGAATTATTCTCCAAGAAGCTCCATTTCACCTTACTAAGATCTGTCTTGCCTGCTAAGCTGCATGTCATCAATACAAGTATGCCAAATTACTTTGACTCACCGGCAGCCTCAAAGAACTATGTGTGCTCCTTGGACTCAACAATCTCCCCCTTTCCATGGTTGAGAATAATGACTCAACCACTGGGAACTGAGAAGTACTGAACACGTGAGGCATCACGTTACTGTACTTTTTATTATTATTACTATCCTTTATTTATATGGCGCCACAAGGGTTCCGCAGCGCCCAATTAGAGAGTACATATGCACATAATCAAAACATGAAAACAGTGACTTACAGTTGAAGACAATACAGGACAAGTACAGGGTAACTAAGCATAACTACACCAGTAAACAACATAGAGATAAGTTCCAAGGTGGCCAAAAAACTGCGGAGATTGTGCAGTTGAGGATTATTAAAGTAAGAAAAGGATAAGCACATGAGGGAAGAGGGCCCTACTCATGAGAGCTTACATTCTAAGGGGAGGGGTAGACAGACAGGGATGACACAGATGGGGTACATAGAGAGCGTGGAACAGAGGGTTAGAATGAGATTTGGCTGGGTTTTGTAAAGAAGTGGGTCTTAAGAGCTCGTTTGAAGTTTTGTAAAGAGGTGGAGAGTCTGAGGGGGAGAGGTAAAGAATTCCAGGGAAAGGGAGCAGCAAAAAAATCTTGGAGATAGGAGTGGGATGAAGTAATCAGAAGACTGGAGAGTCGGCGTGCATTAGTAGAGCGAAGAGGATGGGTGGGAGAGTACTCTGCCAATGTTTTCATCTTCTCATGGCAGGTTTCACTACATTGTTGATGCTATTATGGTATTTGTTCACTTTTCGCATATCTGAGAGATACAGAGAATGTATTTTATAGTTTTTTTTTCGATGTTTGTATGTCTGCAAGAGTTACTATCCTCTAACCCTGTTAGATACATGTTCATATTCATATTGGGGTTGTCTTTTTGGGTTCTGACAAAAAAAAGAAAAAAATTACAGCTATTGTCTTTTCATGATAGTTTACATGCACACACTGGGTTGTGGATGTTTTGCTAAAGTTTTCCTTGATGGTCTTTGCCTGTTCCTTTGATCCCGCTCACAGGAAGGGATGGAGGATTATGGGGGTCATTCCGAGTTGTTCGCTCGCAAGCTGCTTTTAGCAGCATTGCACACGCTAAGCCGCCGCCTACTGGGAGTGAATCTTAGCATAGTAAAATTGCAAACAAAAGATTAGCAGAATTGCGAATAGACACTTCTTAGCAGTTTCTGAGTAGCTCCAGACTTACTCGGCATCTGCGATCAGTTCAGTCAGTTTCGTTCCTGGTTTGACGTCACAAACACACCCAGCGTTCGGCCAGACACTCCTCCGTTTCTCCAGCCACTCCCGCGTTTTCCCCAGAAACGGTAGCGTTTTTTCGCACACACCCATAAAACGGCCTGTTTCCGCCCAGAAACACCCACTTCCTGTCAATCACATTACGATCACCAGAACGAAGAAAAAGCCTCGTAATGCCGTGAGTAATATACCTAACTGCATAGCAAATTTACTTGGCGCAGTCGCACTGCGGACATTGCGCATGTGCATTAGCGACTAATCGCTCCGTTGCGAGAAAAAAATAACGAGCGAACAACTCGGAATGACCCCCTATATTATGCAGTTTGGCTTTTCACAGCATCTCAGACAGGGAATTGGATAATGCTGGCCCCACCCTTAACTACTGGAATGTGGAGAGGCTTAATACCTCAATTAAGAGGAAAAAGTACTTAGACACCTTAAAAATTTTATCCAGACATCTTTCCTACAAGGAACACATTTGAAGGAGACTGATCCCAACACACAGAGAGAGGATAGGAAATTCTAAGACTGCATCTTTCACCTCAAAAACCCAAGAAACATTTATATTGTTTTGTAAATCTCTCAACTATACTATTATGGATGAATGGATAGATCAAGAGGACCGTTTTATATTTCTATGCTTCCCCAGTCCCTAATGCTGCCTTCTTTTCTAATGTCTATGCACACTTAAAATCATGGGTGGAGAATTCACTAATACTGGGAAGGGAACTAAACAGAGCCGGCCCTAGGCATAGGCAAACTAGGCAATTGCTTAGGGCACCTGGTATGCCTAGGGGCACAAGCAGCTTCTGCTGATTAAAATGATGTGCAGCATGCCTATATTCTGTGTGTAGCATTTCGTATGCAGATACAGCCACAGGCACACACAGTATATAGGCATGCCGCATATCATTTTAATCAGGAGAAGCTGCTTGTGCATCCTAGCCGCATAGCAATGCAAATAAGATGCATTTTCATAAAAAATAGGCACCTGACGTTAGCAGAGCTACCATATGACTTGCACCAGGCATCTCCTGCTGCATGGTGCATGGAGGCAAGATTTATGAGGACACATCTGTATACAAGCAGAGGCAGAAGTCACAGTGTTAGCGGCCATGTGAGTGCTGTGCGTGTGAGTGGGTTGGTTGTGCAATAGTGTTCAGCATATGTGTAAGGGGCATTATGCATTTCATGTGTATAAATGTATTAATAATGTGCAGCAAATGTGTAAAGGGTGCTATGTGTGTCATTATGTGTATAAGGGCATTAGTAATGTGTGACATATGTGTAAGGGGCACTATGTGTGTCATTATGTGTATAAGGGCACTAATAATGTGCGGCATAGGTGTCCAGAACATTATGTGTGTCATTATGTGTATAAGGACATTAATAATGTGTGTCATATGTGTAAAGGGCATTACTGTGTGGTATTATGTGTATAAATGCATTACTAATGTGTGGCATTATTTAATGTGTATAAGGTGCTCTCCTGTGTGGCATAACGTATGGAAAATAAGATTTTACTCACCGGTAAATCTATTTCTCGTAGTCCGTAGTGGATGCTGGGAACTCCGTAAGGACCATGGGGAATAGACGGGCTCCGCAGGAGACTGGGCACTCTAAAAGAAAGATTAGGTACTATCTGGTGTGCACTGGCTCCTCCCACTATGACCCTCCTCCAGACCTCAGTTAGGATACTGTGCCCGGAAGAGCTGACACAATAAGGAAGGATTTTGAATCCCGGGTAAGACTCATACCAGCCACACCAATCACACCGTATAACTCGTGATACTACACCCAGTTAACAGTATGAAATATAACTGAGCCTCTCAACAGATGGCTCAACAATAACCCTTAGTTAGGCAATAACTACATACAAGTATTGCAGACAATCCGCACTTGGGATGGGCGCCCAGCATCCACTACGGACTACGAGAAACAGATTTACCGGTGAGTAAAATCTTATTTTCTCTGACGTCCTAGTGGATGCTGGGAACTCTGTAAGGACGATGGGGATTATACCAAAGCTCCCAAACGGGCGGGAGAGTGCGGATGACTCTGCAGCACCGAATGAGAGAACTCAAGGTCCTCCTCAGCCAGGGTATCAATTTTGTAGAATTTAGCAAACGTGTTTGCCCCTGACCAAGTTGCAGCTCGGCAAAATTGTAAAGCCGAGACCCCTCGGGCAGCCGCCCAAGATGAGCCCACTTTCCTCGTGGAATGGGCTTTTACTGATTTAGGATGCGGCAATCCAGCCGCAGAATGCTCCAGCTGAATTGTGCTACAAATTCAGCGAGCAATAGTCTGCTTAGAAGCAGGAGCACCTATTTTGTTGGGTGCCTACAGGATAAAAAGCGAGTCAGTTTTCCTGACTCCAGCCGTCCTGGAAATATAAATTTTTAAGGCCCTGACTACGTCCAGTAACTTGGAATCTTCCAAGTCCCTAGTAGCCGCAGGCACTACAATAGGTTGGTTCAAGTGAAAAGCTGATACCACCTTAGGGAGAAACTGGGGACGAGTCCTCAATTCTGCCCTATCCATATGGAAAATCAGATAAGGGCTTTTACATGACAAAGCCGCCAATTCTGACACACGCCTGGCCGAAGCCAAGGCCAATAACATGACCACTTTCCACGTGAGATATTTCAAATCCACAGTTTTAAGTGGCTCAAACCAATGTGATTTTAAGAAACTCAACACCACGTTGAGATCCCAAGGTGCCACAGGAGGCACAAAAGGGGGCTGAATATGTAGCACTCCCTTTACAAATGTCTGAACTCCAGGCAGTGAAGCCAGTTCTTTCTGGAAGAAAATCGACAGAGCCGAAATCTGGACCTTAATGGAACCCAATTTTAGGCCCATAGTCACCCCTGACTGTAGGAAGTGCAGAAAACGACCCAGCTGAAATTCCTCTGTTGGGGCCTTCCTGGCCTCACACCACGCAACATATTTTCGCCAAATACGGTGATAATGGTTTGCGGTTACTTCTTTCCTGGCTTTTATCAGCGTAGAAATGACTTCTTCCGGAATGCCCTTTTCCTTTAGGATCCGGAATTCAACCGCCATGCCGTCAAACGCAGCCACGGTAAGTCTTGGAACAGACAGGGCCCCTGCTGTAGCAGATCCTGTCTGAGCGGTAGAGGCCATGGGTCCTCTGATATCATTTCTTGAAGTTCTGGGTACCAAGCTCTTCTTGGCCCATCCGGAACCACGAGTATCGTTCTTACTCCTCGTTTTCTTATTATTCTCAGTACCTTTGGTATGAGAGGCAGAGGAGGGAATACATAAACCGACTGGTACACCCACGGTGTCACTAGAGCGTCCACAGCTATTGCCTGAGGGTCCCTTGACCTGGCGCAATATCTAGTTTTTTATTTAGGCGGGACGCCATCATGTCCACCTGTGGCCTTTCCCAACGGTTTACCAACAGTTGGAAGATTTCTGGATGAAGTCCCCACTCTCCCGGGTGTAGGTCGTGTCTGCTGAGGAAGTCTGCTTCCCAGTTGTCCACTCCCGGAATGAACACTGCTGACAGTGCTAAGACGTGATTTTCCGCCCATCGGAGAATCCTTGTGGCTTCTGCCATCGCCATCTTGCTTCTTGTGCCGCCCTGTCGGTTTACATGGGCGACTGCCGTGATGTTGTCTGATTGGATCAGTACCGGCTGGTTTTGAAGCAGAGGCCTTGCCAGACTTAGGGCGTTGTAAATGGCCCTCAGTTCCAGAATATTTATGTGTAGGGACGACTCCTGACTTGACCAAAGTCCTTGGAAATTTCTTCCCTGTGTGACTGCCCCCCAGCCTCGAAGGCTGGCATCCGTGGTTACCAGGACCCAGTCCTGTATGCCGAATCTGCGGCCCTCTTGAAGATGAGCACTCTGCAGCCACCACAGTAGAGATACCCTGGTCCTTGGAGACAGGGTTATCAGCCGATGCATCTGAAGATGCGATCCCGACCACTTGTCCAAGAGGCCCCACTGAAAGGTTCTTGCATGGAACCTGCCGAATGGAATTTTGCTTCGTAAGAAGCTACCATTTTTCCCAGGACTCGTGTGCAGTGATGCACCGATACCTGTTTTGGTTTCAGGAGGTCTCTGACTAGAGATGACAGCTCCTTGGCTTTCTCCTGCGGGAGAAACACTTTTTTCTGTTCTGTGTCCAGAACCATCCCCAGGAACAGTAGGCGTGTGGTAGGAACCAGCTGTGACTTTGGAATGTATAGAATCCATCCGTGCTGTTGTAGCACTTCCCAAGATAGTGCTACTCCGACCAACAACTGCTCCTTGGACCTCGCCTTTATAAGGAGATTGTCCAAGTACGGGATAATTAAAACTCCCTTTTTTCGAAGGAGTATCATCATTTCTGCCATTACCTTGGTAAAGACCCTCGGTGCCGTGGACAGTCCAAACGGCAGTGTTTGGAATTGGTAATGGCAATCCTGTACCACAAATCTGAGGTACTCCTGGTGAGGATGGTAAATGGGGACATGTAGGTAAGCATCCTTGATGTCCAGGGATACCATGTAATCCCCCTCCTCCAGGCTTGCAATAACCGCCCTGAGCGATTCCATCTTGAACTTGAATTTTTTTATGTATGTGTTCAAGGATTTCAAATTAAAAATGGGTCTCACCGAACCGTCCGGTTTCGGTACCACAAACAGTGTGGAATAGTAACCCCGTCCTTGTTGAAGTAGGGGCACCTTGACTATCACCTGCTGGGAATACAGCTTGTGAATTGCCTCTAGCACAGCCTCCCTGCCTGAGGGAGTTGTCGGCAAGGCAGATTTGAGGAAACAGCGGGGGGGGGAGACGCCTCGAATTCCAGCTTGTACCCCTGAGATACTACTTGAAGGATCCAGGGATCTACCTGTGAGCGAGCCCACTGATCGCTGAAATTTTCGAGGTGGCCCCCCACCGTACATGGCTACGCCTGTGGAGCCCCCGCGTCATGCGGTGGACTCAGAGGAAGCGGGGGAAGAATTTTGATTCTGGGAACTGGCTGACTGGTGCAGCTTTTTCCCTCTTCCCTCGTCTCTGTGCAGAAAGGAAGCGCCTTTGACCCGCTTGCTTTTCTGAAGCCGAAAGGACTGTACCTGATAATACAGTGCTTTCTTAGGCTGTGAGGAAACCTGAGGTAAAAAATTTTCTTCCCAGCTGTTGCTGTGGATACGAGGTCCCAGAGACCATCCCCAAACAATTCCTCACCCTTATAAGGCTCTATGTGCCTTTTAAAGTCAGCATCACCTGTCCAGTGTCGGGTCTCTAATACCCTCCTGACAGAATGGACATTGCATTAATTCTGGATGCCAGCCGGCAAAATATCCCTCTGTGCATCCCTCATATATAAGACGACGTCTTATGTTCGCAAAATAGTATCCCTGTTTGACAGGGTTACAGACCACGCTGCAGCAGCACTATCTGCAGGTCTCAGTCTAGTACCTGAGTGTGTAAATACAGACTTCAGGATAGCCTCCTGCTTTTTATCAGCAGGTACCTTCAAAGTGGCCGTATCCTAAGACGGCAGTGCCACCTTTTTTGACAAACGTGTGAGCGCCTTATCCACCCTAGGGGATATCTCCCAGCGTAACTTATCCTCTGGCGGGAAAAGGTACGCCATCAGTAACTTTTTAGAAATTACCAGTTTCTTATCGGGGGAACCCACGCTTTTTCACACTTCATTCACTCATTTGATGGGGGAACAAAACACTGCCTGCTTTTTCTCCCCAAACATAAAACCCTTTTTTTTTTTTTTTAAGTGGTACTTGGGTTAATGTCAGAAATGTGTAACACATTTTTTATTGCCGGGATCATGTAACGGATGTTCCTAGTGGATTGTGTATATGTCTCATCCTCGTCGACACTGGAGTCAGACTCCGTGTCGACATCTGTGTCTGCCATCTGAGGGAGCGGGCGTTTTTGAGCCCCTGATGGCCTTTGAGACGCCTGGGCAGGCGCGGGCTGAGAAGCCGGCTGTCCCATAGCTGTTACGTCATCCAGCCTTTTATGTAAGGAGTTGACACTGTCGGTTTATACCTTCCACCTATCCATCCACTCTGGTGTCGGCCCCACAGGGGGCGACATCACATTTATCGGCATCTGCTCTGCCATCACATAAGCCTCCTCATCAAACGTGTCGACACAGCCATACCGACACACCGCACACACACAGGGAATGCTCTGACTGAGGACAGGACCCCACACAGCCCTTTGGGGAGACAGAGAGAGAGTATGCCAGCACACACCAGAGCGCTATATAATTTAGGGATTAACACTATATTGAGTGAATTTTTCCCAATAGCTGCTTGTATATACAATATTGCGCCTAAATTTAGTGCCCCCCCTCTCTTTTTAACCCTTTGAGCCTGCAAACTACAGGGGAGAGCCTGGGGAGCTGTCTTCCAGCTGCACTGTTTAGAGAGAAAATGGCGCCAGTGTGCTGAGGGAGAAGCCCCGCCCCTTTTTCAACTGACTTTCTCCCGCTTTTTCTGGAATACTGGCAGGGGTAATTTTACATCTATATAGCCTCTAGGACTATATATGATGTAGATTTTCCCAGCCAAGGTGTCATATATTGCCCTCAGGGCGCCCCCCCCAGCGCCCTGCACCCTCAGTGACCGGAGTGTGAAGTGTGCATGAGGAGCAATGGCGCACAGCTGCAGTGCTGTGCGCTACCTTGGTGAAGACCGAAGTCTTCTGCCGCCGATTTTCCGGACCTCTTCTTGCTTCTGGCTCTGTAAGGGGGATGGCGGCGCGGCTCTGGGAACGAACACCAAGGCCAGTTCCATGCGGTCGATCCCTCTGGAGCTAATGGTGTCCAGTAGCCTAAGAAGCCCAAGCTAGCTGCAAGCAGGTAGGTTCGCTTCTTCTCCCCTTAGTCCCTCGATGCAGTGAGCCTGTTGCCAGCAGGTCTCACTGTAAAATAAAAAACCTAAAATAAACTTTCTTTCTAGGAGCTCAGGAGAGCCCCTAGTGTGCATCCAGCTCGGCCGGGCACAGAAATCTAACTGAGGTCTGGAGGAGGGTCATAGTGGGAGGAGCCAGTGCACACCAGATAGTACCTAATCTTTCTTTTAGAGTGCCCAGTCTCCTGCGGAGCCCGTCTATTCCCCATGGTCCTTACGGAGTTCCCAGCATCCACTAGGACGTCAGAGAAAGGGCACTACTGTGTAGTCTAATGTGAATAAAGAGCATTATGGTGTGGTGTAATGTGAATAAGGAGCAATATGGTGTGGTGTAATGAGAATAAAGAGCAATATGGTGTGGTGTAATGTGAATAAGGAGCAATTCAGTATGATGTTATGTGAATGAGGGGCACTACTGTGAGGAGTAGCGTATATAAGGCAAAGTGGTACTACTGTGTGATGTAATGTGAATAAGGGACACGATCATAGGCGTGCGCACGGGGGGTGCCTGGTGCGCACGGGCACCCCCTAATGTCCGGCACCCCCTCACACATGCCTGCTGCTTATGCGTGCTGATTCCTCCTCTCCCCCCGCCCGCACTGCAGCCATCTCCGACCCTATAATTTCACGCTGTACGCAGCCGAGTAGGGTGGCACGCATAGAGGGCGCTCTGGCCGCGACAAGGTAGCCAGCATTATCTATAATAACACAGCAGCAGCCAGCCTTTTCACTGCTGGCGCTGCTGTCCCCCCATCTCACGATGCTGCCCTTTTAGATGTAAATGTACGGCATGACGTCACTCCGCTCTCCACAACAAGTGCAAAATGAGCTGGGACGGACGCCACTTGAAAGGAATGAAGACGTGTTTGAGTGCAGCGCGGGGGTTGCCTGTCAGCTTCCCGCAGTCTCGTGGGGCAGCATGGAGCCTTTAGGTTAGTTTAATGCAGGGATGGACTGGCCACTGTATCTACTGGGAAGATTACTGGGAGGCCGATGCACAAGTGAGGCCACCTGTCTGCCGTGTATTTTTTTTCCCCACAAGCCATGACAGGCAGCCGAGGGTGAGCAGCGCGGCCGGGCTGTGTTAAATGACAGGCAGCCAGTGGAGACAGTACACCTAGGGCTGACTCTCAGTGGCTGGGATGACTATAACAGTACACAGGGTGGAGGTGGGCGGAGCTAAGCGGCCAGGACAGCCAGCTGGGTTGAGAAGCCGGGAGACAGAGGAGCAGGGAAGATGGATTCGTCTGAAGCCTGGGAGAACAGGGCTGATCAGAGGGGTACAGCTGGAGCTAATGATCGTGGCTGCAGCCTGCTTCTCACACACAAGCAGATGTTTGCCTGAGATTGTGAGTAAAGAAGCAGCTCAGGGCTGGGATCATGAGCACCAGCGGGCTCCTCTGTCAGCCTTAGGCACTGATCATTAGATTAAGGTTTTAGATGGAGGTTGTGTGACCCTCCCCCACCAATCTAGTACGGGACTACAGTTTCCCCTCTCCTCAGACTTCAAGCCCTGCACAAACTAGTGTACAACATGTTGCCCCGCCCCAGGTCTCCTACAGCTCCTCCCTTCCCCATCTGCTTCCACGGGCTGGGCACTGGGCAGCACAGAGGGAGACACTCAGAGGTTCCCCAGCTGTGCCTCTAACCGTCCCCCCCCCCCCCCCCCCCCCAGTACCACCATGTGTGCCTCTACCACCTATGTCAGCTGCCTGTGTCTCTTGCTCCCTCCATGTGTGCCTCTGCCCATCTCCCATCTGTACCTCAGCCCCCTTTCTCATGTGCCTCTGTCCACTTTCCCATCTATACTTTTGCCACATTATCTAGTATATATGCCTCTGATATTTCCCCACTCTGTAGTCTGTACCCCTGCCCCCTTTGTCATGGTGCCCTTGCCACCATCTGCAGAGTGACACTCTGCTTCTTCTCCATGTGTACCACCAACACCATGGCTGGTTGTGCAGAGCAACAAAATCAACACAGTGTACAGTGCCACATCATTCATCAGGATGGCAGGTTAGCACAATTTTTCCTTTTTCTCTATCGTCCTAAGTGGATGCTGGGGTTCCTGAAAGGACCATGGGGGGGTAGCGGCTCCGCAGGAGACAGGGCACAAAAGTAAAGCTTTTACAGGTCAGGTGGTGTGTACTGGCTCCTCCCCCTATGACCCTCCTCCAGACTCCAGTTAGATTTTTGTGCCCGGCCGAGAAGGGTGCAATTCTAGGTGGCTCTCATAAAGAGCTGCTTAGAGAGTTTAGCTTAGGTTTTTTATTTTACAGTGATTCCTGCTGGCAACAGGATCACTGCAACGAGGGACAGAGGGGAGAAGAAGTGAACTCACCTGCGTGCAGGATGGATTGGCTTCTTGGCTACTGGACATGAAGCTCCAGAGGGACGATCACAGGTACAGCCTGGATGGTCACCGGAGCCACGCCGCCGGCCCCCTCACAGATGCTGAAGCAAGAAGAGGTCCAGAATCGGCGGCTGAAGACTCCTGCAGTCTTCTTAAGGTAGCGCACAGCACTGCAGCTGTGCGCCATTTTTCTCTCAGCACACTTCACACGGCAGTCACTGAGGGTGCAGGGCGCTGGGGGGGGGCGCCCTGGGAGGCAAATGAAAACCTTTAAAAAGGCTAAAAATACCTCACATATAGCCCCAGAGGCTATATGGAGATATTTACCCCTGCCTAAATGTACTAAATAGCGGGAGACGAGCCCGCCGAAAAAGGGGCGGGGCCTATCTCCTCAGCACACGGCGCCATTTTCTGTCACAGCTCCGCTGGTCAGGAAGGCTCCCAGGTCTCTCCCCTGCACTGCACTACAGAAACAGGGTATAACAGAGAGGGGGGGCAGAATAAATGGCAATATATTAATATAAAAGCAGCTATAAGGGAGCACTTAATCATAAGGCTATCCCTGTCATATATAGCGCTTTTTGGTGTGTGCTGGCAGACTCTCCCTCTGTCTCCCCAAAGGGCTAGTGGGTCCTGTCTTCGTATAGAGCATTCCCTGTGTGTCTGCTGTGTGTCGGTACGTGTGTGTCGACATGTATGAGGACGTTATTGGTGTGGAGGCGGAGCAATTGCCAAATATGAGGATGTCACCTCCTAGGGGGTCGACACCAGAATGGATGCCTTTATTTGTGGAATTACGGGATAGCGTCAACTCGCTTAAGCAGTCGTTTGCCGACATGAGGCGGCCGGACACTCAATTAGTGTCTGTCCAGGCGCCTCAAACACCGTCAGGGGCTGTAAAACGTCCCTTGCCTCAGTCGGTCGACACAGACCCAGACACAGGCACTGATTCCGGTGGTGAAGGTGACGAATCAACCGTATTTTCCAGTAGGGCCACACGTTATATGATTTTGGCAATAAAGGAGATGTTACATTTAGCTGATACTACAGGTACCACTAAACAGGGTATTATGTGGGGTGTGAAAAAACTACCAGTAGTTTTTACCGAATCAGAAGAATTAAATGACGTGTGTGATGAAGCGTGGGGTGCCCCGATAAAAAACTGCTAATTTCAAAGAAGTTATTGGCTTTATACCCTTTCCCGCCAGAGGTTAGGGAGCGCTGGGAAACACCTCCTAGGGTGGACAAAGCGCTAACACGCTTATCAAAACAAGTGGCGTTACCCTCTCCTGAGACGGACGCACTTAAAGATCCATCAGATAGGAGGATGGAAAATATCCAAAAAGGTATATACACACATGCAGGTGTTATACTACGACCAGCTATTGCGACTGCCTGGATGTGCAGTGCTGGGGTAGTTTGGTCAGAGTCCCTGATCGAAAATATTGATACCCTGGACAGGGACAATATTTTACTGTCGTTAGAACAAATAAAGGATGCATTTCTTTATATGCGTGATGCACAGAGAGATATCTGCACACTGGCATCACGGGTAAGTGCTATGTCCATTTCGGCCAGAAGAGCTTTATGGACACGACAGTGGACAGGCGATGCGTAGAGGAGTTATTTGAGGTCGGTCTATCGGATTTGGTGGCCACGGCTACGGCCGGGAAATCCACCTTTCTACCTCAAGTCACTCCCCAACAGAAAAAGGCACCGACCTTTCAACCGCAGCCCTTTCGTTCCTTTGAAAATAAGAGAGCAAAGGGCTATTCATATCTGCCACGAGGCAGAGGACGAGGGAAGAGACAGCAACAGGCAGCTCCTTCCCAGGAACAGAAGCCCTCCCCGGTTTCTACAAAAGCCTCAGCATGACGCTGGGGCTTCGCAAGCGGACTCGGGGGCGGTAGGCGGTCGTCTCAAAAATTACAGCGCGCAGTGGGCTCACTCGCAGGTAAATCCCTGGATCCTGCAGATAATATCTCAGGGGTACAGGTTGAAATTAGAGACAGAGCCACCTCGCCGTTTCCTGAAGTCTGCTTTACCAACGTCCCCCTCAGAAAGGGAGACGGTTTTGGAAGCCATTCACAAGCTGTATTCTCAGCAGGTGATAGTCAAGGTACCTCTTCTACAACAAGGGAAGGGGTATTATTCCACTCTATTTGTGGTACCGAAGCCGGATGGCTCGGTAAGGCCTATTCTAAATCTGAAGTCCTTGAACCTATACATAAAGAAGTTCAAGTTCAAGATGGAGTCACTCAGAGCAGTGATAGCGAACCTGGAAGAAGGGGACTTTATGGTATCCTTGGACATCAAGGATGCGTATCTCCACGTTCCAATTACCCCTCACACCAGGGGTACCTCAGGTTCGTTGTACAAAACTGTCACTATCAGTTTCAGACGCTGCCGTTTGGGTTGTCCACGGCACCTCGGGTCTTTACAAAGGTAATGGCCGAGATAATATTTCTTCTTCGAAGAAAAGGCGTATTAATTATCCCATACTTGGACGATCTCCTAATAAGGGCAAGGTCCAGAGAACAGCTAGAGATGGGTTTAGCACTATCTCAAGAGGTGCTAAAGCAGCACGGATGGATTCTGAATATTCCAAAATCCCAATTAATGCCGACAACTCGTCTGCTGTTCCTGGGGATGATTCTGGACACAGTTCAGAAAAAGGTTTTTCTTCCCGAAGAAAAAGCCAAGGAGTTATCTGACCTGGTCAGGAACCTCCTAAAACCAGGAAAGGTGTCTGTACATCAATGCACAAGAGTCCTGGAAAAAAAAATAAAAAAAAATGGTAGCTTCTTACGAAGCAATCCCTTTCGGCAGATTCCATGCAAAGGGATCTGTTGGACAAATGGTCAGGGTCGCATCTTCAGATGCACCTGCGGATAACCCTGTCGCCGAGGACAAGGGTATCCCTTCTGTGGTGGTTGCAGGAGGCTCATCTATTGGAGGGCCGCAGATTCAGCATACAGGATTGGATCCTGGTGACCACGGATGCCAGCCTGAGAGGCTGGGGAGCAGTCACACAGGGAAGAAATTTCCAGGGAGTGTGGTCGAGCCTGAAAAAGTCTCTTCACATAAGCATTCTGGAACTAAGAGCAATCTACAATGCTCTAAGCCAGGCGGAACCTCTGCTTCAAGGAAGACCGGTGTTGATCCAGTCGGACAACATCACGGCAGTCGCCCATGTAAACAGACAGGGCGGCACAAGAAGCAGGAGGGCAATGGCAGAAGCTGCCAGGATCCTTCGCTGGGCGGAGAATCACGTGATAGCACTGTCAGCAGTATTCATCCCGGGCGTGGACAACTGGGAAGCAGACTTCCTCAGCAGACACGACCTTCACCCGGGAGAGTGGGGACTTCATCCAGAAGTTTTCCACATGCTATTAAACCGTTGGGTAAAACCAATGGTGGACATGATGGCGTCTCGCCTCAACAAAACACTGGACAGGTATTGCGCCAGGTCAAGAGATCCGCAGGCAATAGCTGTGGACGCGCTGGTAACACTTTGGGTGTACCAGTCGGTATATGTGTTTCCTCCTCTGCCTCTCATACCAAAGGTATTGAGGATTATACGGCAAAGAGGAGTAAGACTAGTGGCTCCGGATTGGCCAAGAAGGACTTGGTACCCGGAACTTCAAGAGATGGTCACGGACGATCCGTGGCCTCTACTTCTGAGAAGGGACCTGCTTCAGCAGGGTCCTTGTCTTTTTCAAGACTTACCGCGGCTGCGTTTGACGGCATGGCGTTGAATGCCAGATCCTAAAAGGAAAAGGCATTCCAGAAGAAGTCATTCCTACCTTGATAAAGGCAAGGAAGGAAGTCACCGCGAAGCATTATCGCCGTATTTGGCGAAAATATGTTGCGTGGTGCGAGCAGCGGAGTGCTCCGATGGAGGAATTTCAACTGGGTCGTTTTCCTACATTTCCTGCAATCAGGATTGTCTATGGGTCTCAAATTGGGATCTATTAAGGTTCAAATTTCGGCCCTATCAATATTCTTCCAAAAAGAATTGGCCTCAGTCCCTGAGGTCCAGATTTTTATCAAAGGAGTACTGCATATACAGCCTCCTGTGGTGCCTAAGGTGGCACCGTGGGATCTAAATGTAGTTTTAGATTTCCTCAAATCCAATTGGTTTGAACCACTAAAGAATGTGGATTTGAAATATCTCACATGGAAAGTGACTATGTTACTGGCCCTGGCTTCGGCCGGGAGAGTATCTGAACTGGCGGCTTTGTCTTATAAAAGCCCTTATTTAATTTTCCATTCGACATAGGGCAGAGCTGCGGACGCGTCCGCATTTTCTCCCTAAGGTGGTATCAGCGTTTCACCTGAACCAGCCTATTGTAGTGCCTGCGGCTACAGACGACTTGAAGGACTCCAAGTTGTTGGACGTTGTCAGAGCCTTAAAAATATACATTTAAAGGACGGCTGGAGTCAGAAAATCTGACTCGCTGTTTATACTGTATGCACCCAACAAGTTGGGTGCACCTGCTTCTAAGCAGTCGATTGCTCGTTGGTTTTGTAACAAAATTCAACTTGTACATTCTGTGGCAGGCCTGCCACAGCCTAAATCTGTTAAGGCCCATTCCGCAAGGAAGGTGGGCTCATCTTGGGCGGCTGCCCGAGGGGTCTCGGCATTACAACTCTGCCGAGCAGCTACGTGGTCAGGGGAGAACACGTTTGTAAATTTTTACAAATTTGATACCCTGGCAAAGGAGGACCTGGAGTTCTCTCATTCGGTGCTGCAGAGTCATCCGCACTCTCCCGCCCGTTTGGGAGCTTTGGTATAATCCCCATGGTCCTTTCAGGAACCCCAGCATCCACTTAGGACGATAGAGAAAATAAGAATTTACTTACCGATAATTCTATTTCTCGGAGTCCGTAGTGGATGCTGGGCGCCCATCCCAAGTGCGGATTATCTGCAATACTTGTACATAGTTATTGTTAACTAATTCGGGTTATTGTTTAGGAAGCCATCTTTCAGAGGCTCCTCTGTTATCATACTGTTAACTGGGTTTAGATCACAAGTTGTACGGTGTGATTGGTGTGGCTGGTATGAGTCTTACCCGGGATTCAAAATCCTCCCTTATTGTGTACGCTCGTCCGGGCACAGTACCTAACTGGAGTCTGGAGGAGGGTCATAGGGGGAGGAGCCAGTACACACCACCTGACCTGTAAAAGCTTTACTTTTGTGCCCTGTCTCCTGCGGAGCCGCTACCCCCCCATGGTCCTTTCAGGAACCCCAGCATCCACTACGGACTCCGAGAAATAGAATTATCGGTAAGTAAATTCTTATTTTTAATAACTGTATATTCCTATTTTAAGTGTGCGTTTGTATGTATGTGTATATTATATATATATATATATATATATAAATATATCGAAAAGCATAGGCGGCACTCCCAGACTGGTAAAGGTGAAATAAAACTTTATAGCAACGTTTCGGGGGGTCTCACCCCATCATCCTGATGATGGGGTGAGACCCCCCGAAACGTTGCTATAAAGTTTTTTTTTACCTTTACCAGTCTGGGAGTGCCGCCTATGCTTTTCGATATTTATGGGAAATTCTCTCTTGGATGGCACACCAGCAAGTTGTTAGGAGGTAACACTGTCCTCAGAGTGCCGGATTTGTGTATCTATATATATATATATATATATATATATATAAATACATAGTGTATGTGTGTGTTTGTTGTACACTTAATAAGCACGGCTTGTGCTCCAGTCCCAATTACGCTTCAGGTGTGATGTCCCAGCGTCAGGAATGAAGAGGACCAGGAAGTTGAGTAAGTATAATGAGATGAGAGGGAACGGGGACAGAAGGAGGGGAACAGGTGAGCCACAGAAATGCGTGTACATACAGTAGACATGTATGCAATATGTGGAGGCCTGATTGCATTTGTGTATGTCTGACAGGCATGCATAGGGCATGTAGGTAGGCTGACCATATTATCTCTTTTACCTGGGACGCTCATGAGTTACACAGGCTCTGTGGCTGGCTGACTACAAGCCTGCATTTCACATGGTTTTAAGCAGCCACAGAACCGGTGTAATCCATGAGTGTCCCAGGTTAAAGGGATAATATGGTCAGCCTAATGTAGGTAGATTTGGGGGTATGTGGTGAAGTCTGAGGAGCATCTGGAGTATGCTGGGACTATGGGGGTGCATCATAGCATGCACTCGTTCTGGGTACCAGTGCCTCATGGAACACCTCTGCATCCACCGGGTCAGCAGCAGGGGGTGAGGTGGTCGTGGGGAGCCCTGTCAGTTTAATTTGTACTGGCCCCAACAAATCTGGTGGCAACCCTGGGTGCAGGGGATGCCATTGTTATGTGGCCTGGACTGCTGCCAGGGCCCCACATGCCCTGTAATGCCACTGAGCGGGAAAAAGGAGAGGGAACATAAAAGGCAGTGATTGCACTTAAGCATAGCAGCAATGTCACTATATACTGAGCGTGTCCACAAGAAAGTGCTCCTCAATAAGAAAATGTCCCATTCGCTTACTGTAATGCTGCCGCCATAGTTGCGGAACTGCTGTGCCCCTGAAGCTAAAGTTATACTGGTGGACAGTCGGGTGCAGCGTTGCGGCTACATGAGCTAATTTCCTCCAGGGGCAGTGATTGCAGTGATTTCTTGTGTTGGCATTGTCTTGTGTCTTTGTCTCGTGCCCTGGTCTTCCCACTAGGGGACTATTTAGGTACAATTACTAATGAATAAGGTTCTGGTAACTGTAGCTATTCCCCTTAATCAGTCACAAAGTTTGAGAAATTACATTTTACAAATATTGGGGCAGTACAAATATATATATGCCTTAGTTACACATTACAGGAATAAGGGGTCTATTTACTAAGCCTTGGATGGAGATAAAGTGGACAGAGATAACATACCAGCCAATCAGCTCCTAACTGTCATTTTTCAAACCCAGTCTGTGACACGGCAGTTAGGAGCTGATTGGCTGGTACTTTATCTCCATCCACTTTATCTCCATCCAAGGCTTAGTAAATAGAACCCTTAGTAACGTAGGGTTCACTGAGGACTGCTCCAGTGAGGGGTAATATCCGACAGGACAGGGAGACTGCTTTTAAGTAGTGAGAGCCAGTGACATATTAACAGGGGGAACCTGTACTCACCTTCTTTATATAGCACCCCCAATCCTTATCTCTCTCCTATCTCTCTTTCTCTACTTATTTTCCCCTTACCTCTTAATCCACGTATTTTTCCCTATCTGTCACTTTCTCTCACTCTCTCTCTATCTACAGTATCTCACAGAAACTCTTATCACTTTGTTATAATAAATGTTTCTGTCAACCATGTAGTGCCACTGCTCCTTTCGGTCATCCCCGCCCTAGTGATGGGGATAGAGTATAGTAACCAGCTGGTATATTCTCTGTGCAGCACTGTGCCCCACCAAATTTTATTCAAAACATGCAGAAGTAGGCGGACGGTGTCCGTCTACTTCTGTGGCATCACAAGTTGGAGAAAGTTGGCTGGTCTGATTAAAAAGTTGGTTAGGTGTATGGAGTCACTATTTGGGACACTTTTGTTTGGAGGGAAGTTGCTTTGGTACATGGCCAACTTTTGCCTTGCCTATCACCGATTTATCCAGGTATAGTGATGTACTGATCCCGGCAACTTTGTTGTTGGGACCACATATAGTTGATTTGGTGACGCCCATGTGAGGCCACTTCCAGAAATTATTCAAGGGCCACTTTTAGTTCCCAATCCATCCCAGGTTGAATGTGTTCATTTCCCAAAAGCATAGATTGTTTTTCCATTTGATAGGGGAACGAAAATTGGTAAATGTCCACTATGTTGAAACGTACTTGTCTGTGAACAATATTTATTCTCCTTCAGATAACATGCAAATGAATTTTGAAGGGGTGCAGAAAAATAAAAACTTCTGTTATCCCACTCATTTCTTAGATAAGGAGCTGATTAGAGTGTGTGAGTGTGACATTAGTGAATTGTGGTTCAACAATTTATCATTTAGGCCAGTTAGGATGTTTGAACTTATTTCATTTTGTTGTGTAGATGAGCACCTCCTTCCCGATCTTATTATAAGATCATGGAAACTACTTAGAGCAGTTTTTGGTGAAGTGTGAGCTCTGCTAGGGAGCTGGCTAAGGGATGCGTTCGACTTCCCGGTGGTCTGGATGCGGGAAGTCATGTGATCGATGCCAGAATCACGATACCACTCAGAAAACCGGCACCGACAGCTGACATCCCAAAAGTGCTAAACACGCCCAATAGGCGGTGCTAGATACACCCAGTAGGTGGTGCTAAGCACACCCCTCTGATGGTGCACCCCCTAATAAAATGTTCTGCGCACGCCTATGGACACGATCACATGATAAATTGTTAATAAAGTTGCACTACTGTGTGGCATAATTTGAATTGGGGGTACTATTGTGTGGCCATGCCCCTTCCCAGCAAGAACACATACCTTTTTGGGCTGTGCGCCGAATGTGCAGACTGTTCTTATTTAAATTACAGGGGGTAGGAAAACAAAAATGAGAACTGCTACAGGTGATGGGTGATGGTGCTGGGAAAGGGGAGCAGGGTCAGCATTGGTGCTAGGGGGCACCAGCCAAAATCTTGCCTAGGGCATCATAATGGGTAGGGCCGGCTCTGTACACAAATATAGTGAAAAAAGGGGGGATCTGTATTGCACATCCTATTACTAAAGATAACAAGAGGTGCTATCATGCTGAGGCTTCTAATACTATGCTGGAGGAAGAAAAATGCAGATGCACACTCTAAGCACTAAGAACACTGATAGTAAAAATAATTTAAATAAACTCTCACAATTAACATGGAGTATAATTGAAGTTCTTAGCACACATTTGCGCAAATATGTGGGCCCATGTACCGCGGCCAGGTGACTTCATCACATGGGTCCCTAACATTCCTAATACTATCACATTCTATAAATTTATTCAGGACTTACCTCTAAATAGGGCCTTATCAATGTGTGATCTAAAGTGCAGGAACCCAGCTAATTAAAACACCTGAGGGTGAATGGGAGGAGTGCCAATGCCAGAGGAAGGAAGCCTTGCCTTCCAGTGTACAGTATATACACAAATATAGTGAAAAAAGGGGGGATCTGGATTGCACATCCTATTACTAAAGGTAACAAGAGGTGCTATCATGCTGAGGCTTCTAATACTATGCTGGAGGAAGAAAAGTGCAGATGCACACTCTAAACACTAAGAACACTGATAGTAAAAATAATTTAAATAAACTCTCACAATTAACATGGAGTATAATTGAAGTTCTTAGCACACATTATCGCAAATATGTGGGCCGATGTACCGCGGCCAGGTGACTTCATCACATGGGTCCCTAACATCCCTAATACTATCACATTCTATAAATTTATACAGGACTTACCTCTAAATAGGGCCTTATTAATGTGTGATCTGAAATGCAGGAACCCAGCTAATTAAAATACCTGAGGGTGAATGGGAGGAGTGCCAATGCCCGAGGAAGGAAGCCTTGCCTTCCAGTGTACAATATATACACAAATATAGTTAAAAAAGGGGGGATCTGGATTGCACATCCTATTACTAAAGATAACAAGAGGTGCTATCATGCTGAGGCTTCTAATACTATGCTGGAGGAAGAAAAATGCAGATGCACACTCTAAGCACTAAGAACACTGATAGTAAAAATAATTTAAATAAACTCTCTCAATTAACATAGAGTATAATTGAAGTTCTTAGCACACATTTGCGCAAATATGTGGGCCCATGTACCGCGGCCAGGTGACTTCATCACATGGGTCCCTAACATTCCTAATACTATCACATTCTATAAATTTATTCAGGACTTACCTCTAAATAGGGCCTTATCAATGTGTGATCTGAAATGCAGGAACCCAGCTAATTAAAACACCTGAGGGTGAATGGGAGGAGTGCCAATGCCAGAGGAAGGAAGCCTTGTCTTCCAGTGTACAATATATACACAAATATAGTGAAAAAAGGGGGGATCTGGATTGCACATCCTATTACTAAAGATAACACGAGGTGCTATCATGCTGAGGCTTCTAATACTATGCTGGAGGAAGAAAAATGCAGATGCACACTCTAAGCACTAAGAACACTGATAGTAAAAATAATTTAAATAAACTCTCACAATTAACATGGAGTATAATTGAAGTTCTTAGCACACATTTGCGCAAATATGTGGGCCCATGTACCGCGGCCAGGTGACTTCATCACATGGGTCCCTAACATTCCTAATACTATCACATTCTATAAATTTATTCAGGACTTACCTCTAAATAGGGCCTTATCAATGTGTGATCTGAAATGCAGGAACCCAGCTAATTAAAACACCTGAGGGTGAATGGGAGGAGTGCCAATGCCAGAGGAAAGAAGCCTTGCCTTCCAGTGTCCAATATATACACAAATGTAGTGAAAAAAGGGGGGATCTGGATTAGTGATGAGGGGGTTCGGATCCTCGGAATCCGACCCGCCCGAACTTCACCTTTTTTTTACACGGGTCCGAGCGACTCGGATCCTCCCGCCTTGCTCGGTTAAACCGAGCGCGCCCGAACGTCATCATCCCGCTGTCGGATTCTCGTGAGACTCGGATTCTATATAAGGAGCCGCGTGTCGCCGCCATTTTCACACGTGCATTGAGATTGATAGGGAGAGGACGTGGCTGGCGTCCTCTCCGTTATAGTAGAACACAGAGTGACTTAGTTATAATTGTGGGGAGGATTGGGGACGGGGAGCAGCTGTTAGGGAGTACAGTGCAGGGTTTTGATTATACCACCAGTGAGTTTAATCCTTTGTTTCTCTGCCTGAAAAAAACGCTCCGACCACCATATCTGTGCTCACTCAGTGTGCTGCACTGCTGCATGATATATCTGTGCTGAGTGCACTGCTCTGCTCACACTGCCTAATTGTGGGGACTGGGGAGCAGTTATAGCAGGAGTACAGTGCACAGTTTTGCTGACAGTGACCACCAGTCCAGTATACGTTTGTCTGCCTGAAAAACACTCCTGTGTTTTTTTTTTTTCCTTCATTCTAGTTTAGCAGTCTGCTGACAGTGTCCACCAGGTCCGTTATACAGTATATTATATATATAAGCAGCAGTACGGTAGGCCACGGCTGTACCTACCTCTGTGTCGTCACTCGTCGTCCATAAGTAATATAATACTATACTATCCATCCATCTACATTGTATACCTGTGTTGTTGTTTTTTTCTTCATCCTAGTTTAGCAGTCTGCTGACAGTGTCCACCAGGTCCGTTATACAGTATATTATATATATAAGCAGCAGTACGGTAGGCCACGGCTGTACCTACCTCTGTGTCGTCACTCGTCGTCCATAAGTAATATAATACTATACTATCCACCCATCTACATTGTATACCTGTGGTGGCTTTTAATTGTGCGCAAAATATGGAGAACAAAAATGTGGAGGTTAAAAAAATAGGGAAAGATCAAGATCCACTTCCACCTCATGCTGAAGCTGCTGCCACTAGTCATAGCCGAGACGATGAAATGCCATCAACGTCGTCTGCCAAGGCCGATGCCCAATGTCATAGTACAGAGCATGTAAAATCCAAAACACAAAAGATCAGTAAAAAAATGACCCAAAAATCAAAATTAAAAGCGTCTGAGGAGAAGCGTAAACTTGCCAATATGCCATTTACGACACGGAGTGGCAAGGAACGGCTGAGGCCCTGGCCTATGTTCATTGCTAGTGGTTCAGCTTCACATGAGGATGGAAGCACTCATCCTCTCGCTAGAAAAAAGAAAAGACTTGCAGCAAAAGCACAGCAAAGAACTGTGCGTTCTTCGAAATCACAAATCCCAAAGGAGAGTCCAATTGTGTCGGTTGCGATGCCTGACCTTCCCAACACTGGACGGGAAGAGCTTGCGCCTTCCACCATTTGCACGCCCCCTGCAAGTGTTGAAAGGAGCACCCGCAGTCCAGTTCCTGATAGTGAAATTGAAGATGTCAGTGTTGAAGTACACCAGGATGAGGATATGGGTGTTGCTGGCGCTGGGGAGGAAATTGACAAGGAGGATTCTGATGGTGAGGTGGTTTGTTTAAGTCAGGCACCCGGGGAGACACCTGTTGTCTGTGGGAGGAATATGGCCATTGACATGCCCGGTGAAAATACCAAAAAAATCAGCTCTTCAGTGTGGAAGTATTTCAACAGAAATGCGGACAACAGGTGTCAAGCCGTGTGTTGCCTTTGTCAAGCTGTAATAAGAAGGGGTAAGGACGTTAACCACCTCGGAACATCCTCCCTTATACGTCACCGGCAGCGCATTCATAATAAGTCAGTGACAAGTTCAAAAACTTTGGGCGACAGCGGAAGCAGTCCACTGACCAGTAAATCCCTTCCTCTTGTAACCAAGCTCGTGCAAACCACACCACCAACTCCCTCAGTGTCAATTTCCTCCTTACCCAGGAAAGCCAATAGTCCTGCAGGCCATGTCACTGGCAAGTCTGACGAGTCCTCTCCTGCCTGGGATTCCTCCGATGCATCCTTGAGTGTAATGCCTACTGCTGCTGGCGCTGCTGTTGTTGCTGCTGGGAGTCGATCGTCATCCCAGAGGGGAAGTCGGAAGACCACTTGTACTACTTCCAGTAAGCAATTGACTGTCCAACAGTCCTTTGCGAGGAAGATGAAATATCACAGCAGTCATCCTGTTGCAAAGCGGATAACTGAGGCCTTGACAACTATGTTGGTGTTAGACGTGCGTCCGGTATCCGCCGTTAGTTCACAGGGAACTAGGCAATTTCTTGAGGTAGTGTGCCCCCGTTACCAAATACCATCTAGGTTCCACTTCTCTAGGCAGGCGATACCGAGAATGTACACGGACGTCAGAAAAAGACTCACCAGTGTCCTAAAAAATGCAGTTGTACCCAATGTCCACTTAACCACGGACATGTGGACAAGTGGAGCAGGGCAGACTCAGGACTACATGACTGTGACAGCCCACTGGGTAGATGTATTGCCTCCCGCTGCAAGAACAGCAGCGGCGGCAACAGTAGCAGCATCTCGCAAACGCCAACTCTTTCCTAGGCAGGCTACGCTTTGTATCACCGCTTTCCAGAATATGCACACAGCTGAAAACCTCTTACCGCAACTGAGGAAGATCATCGCAGAATGGCTTACCCCAATTGGACTCTCCTGGGGATTTGTGACATCGGACAATGCCAGCAATATTGTGCATGCATTACATCTGGGCAAATTCCAGCACGTCCCATGTTTTGCACATACCTTGAATTTGGTGGTGCAGAATTATTTAAAAAATGACAGGGGCGTGCAAGAGATGCTGTTGGTGGCCCAAAGAATTGCGGGCCACTTTCGGCGTTCAGCCACCGCGTGCCAAAGACTGGAGCACCAGCAAACACTCCTGAACCTGCCCTGCCATCATCTGAAGCAAGAGGTGGTAACGAGGTGGAATTCAACCCTCTATATGCTTCAGAGGATGGAGGAGCAGCAAAAGGCCATTCAGGCCTATACAGCTACCTACGATATAGGCAAAGGAGGGGGAATGCACCTGACTCAAATGCAGTGGAGAATGATTTCAACGTTGTGCAAGGTTCTGCTGCCCTTTGAACTTGCCACACGTGAAGTCAGTTCAGACACTGCCATCCTGAGTCAGGTCATTCCCCTCATCAGGCTTTTGCAGAAGAAGCTGGAGAGATTGAAGGAGGAGCTAAAACAGAGCGATTCCGCTAGGCATGTGGGACTTGTGGATGGAGCCCTTAATTCGCTTAACCAGGATTCACGGGTGGTCAATCTGTTGAAATCAGAGCACTACATTTTGGCCACCGTGCTCGATCCTAGATTTAAAACCTACGTTGGATCTCTCTTTCCGGCAGACACAAGTCTGCAGGGGTTCAAAGACCTGCTGGTGAGAAAATTGTCAAGTCAAGCGGAACGCGACCCGTCAACATCTCCTCCTTCACATTCTCCCGTAACTGGGGGTGCGAGGAAAAGGCTACGAATTCCGAGCCCACCCGCTGGCGGTGATGCAGGGCAGTCTGGAGCGACTGCTGATGCTGACATCTGGTCCGGACTGAAGGACCTGCCAATGATTACTGACATGTCGTCTACTGTCACTGCATATGATTCTCTCACCATTGAAAGAATGGTGGAGGATTATATGAGTGACCGCATCCAAGTAGGCACGTCAGACAGTCCGTACGTATACTGGCAGGAAAAAGAGGCAATTTGGAGGCCCTTGCAGAAACTGGCTTTATTCTACCTAAGTTGCCCTCCCTCCAGTGTGTACTCCGAAAGAGTGTTTAGTGCCGCCGCTCACCTTGTCAGCAATCGGCGTACGAGGTTACTTCCAGAAAATGTGGAGAAGATGATGTTCATTAAAATGAATTATAATCAATTCCTCCATGGAGACATTCACCAGCAGCAATTGCCTCCAGAAAGTACACGGGGATCTGAGATGGTGGATTCCAGTGGGGACGAATTAATAATCTGTGAGGAGGGGGATGTACACAGTGAAAGGGGTGATGAATCGGACGATGATGATGAGGTGGACATCTTGCCTCTGTAGAGCCAGTTTGTGCAAGGAGTGATTGCTTCTTTTTTGGTGGGGGCCCAAACCAACCAGTCATTTCAGTCACAGTCGTGTGGCAGACCCTGTCGCTGAAATGATGGGTTGGTTAAAGTGTGCATGTCCTGTTTATACAACATAAGGGTGGGTGGGAGGGCCCAAGGACAATTCCATCTTGCACCTCTTTTTTCTTTCATTTTTCTTTGCGTCATGTGCTGTTTGGGGAGTATTTTTTGAAGGGCCATCCTGCCTGACACTGCAGTGCCACTCCTAGATGGGCCAGGTGTTTGTGTCGGCCACTAGGGTCGCTTAGCTTAGTCGTCACACAGCTACCTCATTGCGCCTCTTTTTATCTTTGCGTCATGTGCTGTTTGGGGAGTATTTTTTGGAAGGGCCATCCTGCGTGACACTGCAGTGCCACTCCTAGATGGGCCAGGTGTTTGTGTCGGCCACTAGGGTCGCTTAGCTTACTCACACAGCTACCTCATTGCGCCTCTTTTTTTCTTTGCGTCACGTGCTGTTTGGGGAGTATTTTTTGGAAGGGCCATCCTGCCTGACACTGCAGTGCCACTCCTAGATGGGCTAGGTGTTTGTGTCGGCCACTAGGGTCGCTTAGCTTACTCACACAGCTACCTCATTGCGCCTCTTTTTTTCTTTGCGTCATGTGCTGTTTGGGGAGTATTTTTTGGAAGGGCCATCCTGCCTGACACTGCAGTGCCACTCCTAGATGGGCCAGGTGTTTGTGTCGGCCACTTGTGTCGCTTAGCTTAGCCATCCAGCGACCTCGGTGCAAATTTTAGGACTAAAAATAATATTGTCAGGTGTGAGGTGTTCAGAATAGACTGGAAATGAGTGTAAATTATGGTTATTGAGGTTAATAATACTATGGGATCAAAATGACCCCCAAATTCAATAATTTAAGCTGTTTTTTAGGGTTTTTTGAAAAAAACACCCGAATCCAAAACACACCCGAATCCGACAAAAAAAATTCGGTGAGGTTTTGCCAAAACACGTTCGAACCCAAAACACGGCCGCGGAACCGAACCCAAAACCAAAACACAAAACCCGAAAAATTTCCGGTGCACATCACTAATCTGGATTGCACATCCTATTACTAAAGATAACAAGGGGTGCTATCATGCTGAGGCTTCTAATACTATGCTGGAGGAAGAAAAATGCAGATGCACACTCTAAGCACTAAGAACACTGATAGTAAAAATAATTTAAATAAACTCTCACAATTAACATAGAGTATAATTGAAGTTCTTAGCACACATTTGCGCAAATATGTGGGCCGATGTACCGCGGCCAGGTGACATCATCACATGGGTCCCTAACATTCCTAATACTATCACATTCTATAAATTTATTCAGGACTTACCTCTAAATAGGGCCTTATCAATGTGTGATCTGAAATGCAGGAACCCAGCTAATTAAAACACCTGAGGGTGAATGGGAGGAGTGCCAATGCCAGAGGAAAGAAGCCTTGCCTTCCAGTGTACAATATATACACAAATATAGTGAAAAAAGGGGGGATCTGGATTGCACATCCTATTACTAAAGATAACAAGAGGTGCTATCATGCTGAGGCTTCTAATACTATGCTGGAGGAAGAAAAATGCAGATGCACACTCTAAGCACTAAGAACACTGATAGTAAAAATAATTTAAATAAACTCACAATTAACATGGAGTATAATTGAAGTTCTTAGCACACATTTGCGCAAATATGCGGGCCCATGTACCGCGGCCAGGTGACTTCATCACATGGGTCCCTAACATCCCTAATACTATCACATTCTATAAATTTATTCAGGACTCACCTCTAAATAGGGCCTTATCAATGTATGATCTGAAATGCAGGAACCCAGCTAATTAAAACACCTGAGGGTGAATGGGAGGAGTGCCAATGCCAGAGGAAGGAAGCCTTGCCTTCCAGTGTCCAATATATACACAAATATAGTGAAAAAAGGGGGCATCTGGATTGCACATCCTATTACTAAAGATAACAAGAGGTGCTATCATGCTGAGGCTTCTAATACTATGCTGGAGGAAGAAAAATGCAGATGCACACTCTAAGCACTAAGAACACTGATAGTAAAAATAATTTAAATAAACTCTCACAATTAACATAGAGTATAATTGAAGTTCTTAGCACACATTTGCGCAAATATGTGGGCCCATGTACCGCGGCCAGGTGACTTCATCACATGGGTCCCTAACATTCCTAATACTATCACATTCTATAAATTTATTCAGGACTTACCTCTAAATAGGGCCTTATCAATGTGTGATCTGAAATGCAGGAACCCAGCTAATTAAAACACCTGAGGGTGAATGGGAGGAGTGCCAATGCCAGAGGAAGGTAGCCTTGCCTTCCAGTGTACAATATATACACAAATATAGTGAAAAAAGGGGGGATCTGGATTGCACATCCTATTACTAAAGATAACAAGAGGTGCTATCACGCTGAGGCTTCTAATACTATGCTGGAGGAAGAAAAATGCAGATGCACACTCTAAGCACTAAGAACACTGATAGTAAAAATAATTTAAATAAACTCTCACAATTAACATGGAGTATAATTGAAGTTCTTAGCACACATTTGCACAAATATGCGGGCCCATGTACCGCGGCCAGGTGACTTCATCACATGGGTCCCTAACATTCCTAATGCTATCACATTCTATAAATTTATTCAGGACTTACCTCTAAATAGGGCCTTATCAATGTGTGATCTGAAATGTAGGAACCCAGCTAATTAAAACACCTGAGGGTGAATGGGAGGAGTGCCAATGCCAGAGGAAGGAAGCCTTGCCTTCCAGTGTACAATATTGAAGGTTGGAAAAATACAATTGTCCATCGATATTCATAAACACATACATACACAGGGGCAGATCCAGAAGAAAATGATGGGGGGGGTGTCTATGCAACAAGGGGCATGGCCTCACAGGACATACTGTCCTCTTGCTGCTACAACCCCTGCAAATGCAAATTTTTGCATTTTTTCATATTATTTAAAAATTGAATATGTGAGATACATTCCGGAATATATATTTTCCCTAAAAAGGTGTTTAAACAGGAGTACAAGCAGAAATATTTTCTTTTCATGCAGGCGCGTACTGAAAAATGATCATGGTCATGTGTCATAAGGGTGTGTGGCCATGTAACACTAGGGGAGTGGCTACGTGACACTAGAGGTATGGCCACATGACACAACCGCTTTTCTTTGCACTCTGGAGGCTAGGCCAGAAATATATTGTAATGCCTCCAGTATAATTGAAATATATGTAATAACCCGATATAATCTAAATATATAGTAATGCTCCAAGTATAATATATATAAATCTATCTATCTATCTATCTATATATATATATACCCCCAATTTATTCAAAAATATATAGTAATGCCCCCATTATAACAGGACTATATACTGTAGTAGTGCCCCCGGTATAATAAGAATATATACCGTATATACTCGAGTATAAGTCGACCCAAATATAAGCCAAGGCACCTAATTTTACCACAAAACCTGGGAAAACGTATTGACTCGAGTATAAGCCTAGGGTGTGAAATGCAGCTCTAGCCGTACACAGCCTTCATACTGCCAGATATGCCCCCACAGTGCCAGATATGCCCTCGTACTGCCAGACATTCCCCTACAGTGCCAGATATGCCCTCACACTGCCAGATATGCCCCCACAGTGCCAGATATGCCCTCACACTGCCAGATATGCCCCCACAGTGCCAGATATGCCCTCATACTGCCAGATATTCCCCCACAGTGCCAGATATGCCCTCATACTGCCAAATATTCCCCCACAGTGCCAGATATGCCCTTATAGTGCCAGATATTCCCCCACAGTGCCAGATATGCCCTCATACTGCCTGATATGCCCCCTCAGTGCCACATATGCCCCCCCCCAAGTGCCAAATATGCTCCCCCAGTGCCAGGTACAACTTACCCTCCCCACTCCCCCACTGTTTTGTGAAGGAGGGACACAGAAGGCACAGCACACGCCTCTCCTGTGTCCCTCCTGTGTCTCCGGCGGCGGGTCTATAAAATGAAGTGCCGGTTCATGAGCCAATCATACGTTGACTTAGTATGTACTGTATATATGGGCATGGCACAGTAAGGACTGCTGCAGGAGTTAACCCCCCTCTCTGATTCACCACCTGCTGCTGTGGTGGAGGGAGCCATTAGGACCCAGAAGAAAATATCATTTGGGGAGACATCCATGACCCCAGACAAAGTTTTTTAAAATAAAGGAGACACTAACCATTGTTGGATTCCGGAAGGGATCGGCAGGGTAGTGGAGACGCATTGCCCTGGTCTCTTGTCAGGGAGGAATATGCCAGAGCAGGCTTGGAAGGAGAGGCTGGGCCAGCAGAAGATAGCCCAGAGGTGGCACCGGTGGTGCAGCCAGAGAGTGAGACAGTTGGGAGGGTCGGACAAAGGCAAAACCGGGTGGAGCTGTTGCCGAGGCCAGCCTTTTCCCCTTTAGCAGCTTATTGCTATAGACCTTTTGCAAACACAGTTTATCCCCAGGTATATGGTCAGAAAAGTGGTCAGGTTTGCAGCTCATTAAACTAATTGAGAGACACTAAAGGGCCCTACACACTGGGCGATTTTTTGAAAGATATGAACGATCTCGTTCATAAATGAACGAGAACTCGTTCATATCTTTCAGTGTGGAGACTCCAGCGATGAATGATGCGCGTCCCCGCGCTCGTTCATCGCTGGTCTCCCGTCGGCTGTGCATGCAGGCCAATATGGACGATCTCGTCCATATTTGCCTGCACTTCAATGCAGCCGCGTGACGGGGGGAGTGAAGAAACTTCACTCCCCCCGTCACTGCCCCACCGCCGCCGGGTCGCTCGTCGGCCGTATCCGCCGTCGGGCAGCTCGGCGGCGGGTCGGCCAGTGAGTAGGGCCCCTAAGCCTATGTAAATTGTTTTTCAAAAGCTGGGGCTGCTAAGTGAAAGGAGTATTTAACATTCATAGCTGGTAGAGCTTTAGCTGCATCAGGAAAGAAACCAGCCCTAAGTAGTATTCGGAATCTGCAGCTTAACAATATAGACACCTTATAAATACTGTTTAGTCCCTCGATATATTGAGACATCGGGGGTAATTCCAAGTTGATCGCAGCAGGAAATTTTTTAGCAGTTGGGCAAAACCATGTGCACTGCAGGGGAGGCAGATATAACATGTGCAGAGAGAGTTAGATTTGGGTGTGGTGAGTTCAATCTGCAATCTAAATTGCAGTGTAAAAATAAAGCAGCCAGTATTTACCCTGCACAGAAACAAAATAACCCACCCAAATCTAACTCTCTCTGCAAATGTTATATCTGCCCCCCTGCAGTGCACATGGTTTTGCCCAACTGCTAAAACATTTCCTGCTGCGATCAACTTGGAATTACCCCCATCGTCCGATCCCATATAGCTCTCTTCACAGAACTGAGGTAATTGTTGCAGTGACTGGTCATGCATGGAACTTAGAACTGGTTCAGTGATCACCAAGTAACTCTTCATGGATGGCAAATAAATGAATCAATAACAAACCCAGGTTTGCACCATTCAAGTGCTTAATACTACTAATTTCAGCGTACATGAATAGCTTACATAGAGTCCGCGACCCCATTCCTAATAGAAGGAATTAAATAGTATCCACCTAGGTACATAACCAAACAGATATCAGCTGTACTACTTTGATAACTTAGAGTTTAATTAGATGTTTGTGCTTACTTGCTTACTATATCTGTATTTATAAAACTCTGCTAGACACCATACTAGCATTGTATTGTTGAACTGCTTGCATGTCTAATGTGCATTAGTACCACTGATCCAGGTAACTGTGGTTGTTCCTGTCAAAGAACACTACAAGTTGCAAAGTTCCAGTAAAATAAAACTGTTCATTGTTTTGTGTGCAATTAATTGTGAAAAGTACCAATTGTCAATTGAATGTAATTGTAACAAGTTTACAATTATTAACTTATTGCAAATTTCCTGAAGCTACAATCTTCTTCAATAAACAAGATCTCTGTTGAGAAGATTCTTTGCACAACCATTTGTGTGGATGTACAGTATCCGCTTTACCTCTCTGTAAAGATTGCAGCCACCAGGAAGAAAGTATACTTACCTTACGATTCCACTCTAATACTCACCTGCGGATCACAAATCTCCACTTCTATAAACCCGCACCTTAGTAAATACACCCCCAGATGTCAGTAGTGCCCTAAGGGTTTTATTCATGTAGCCTTAAACAGGGCTTTTCTATTCTTTATGCTTTATGCTATTCATGGTGTGGGTTACTCTGGAGAAGTTTCTGACCTCTCCAGCAACACCCCTGCTCCATGTCTGAATCGCATCACCCTACTTTGGTATGGTGAGTGTGATTAATGAAGCAATGGAAAGTGAAGCGATCTCGGGATGGCACAATCTGAACATCGGTGTGGAGATTGCAGGGAAACTAAATGCTTCAATGTTCTCTGCCTGGCACCTGATGATAGCTCTGACCCCCTAGCTTTCTCTGCAGCCTCCCAAGACCTCAGGCACCAGCACGTGTGCAGAGGGACCCTCTGGCTGAATCAAACACCACAAAGGGGGACCGCATGAGAAGACAGCTCAGCTGGAGCCCGGTATACAGCATAGCATCGCTGGAAAGGTGAGTATATATGAATTGCTACTTAGAAAAGCTATATATTGCAATGTATTGATGTGATGTATAATGATAAGTAACAATTCTGTTTTCATTTTTACATGAATAGACCCCTAAGTATTAAATATGTGATTTTATATGTGTAACAGCAGAGCTGTAACTAGACATGTTGGTTCTCTGTGCCAGAACGAGAATTGGTGCCCCCTCTGTTGAAAATAAAGGTAAGCAAAAATATAGGGGTGTGGCTTCAAGGGGTATGGCTACAGAGTAGTACCAATTCACCTTACAACTCACAGTAGTGTCTATCATTCACATTACACCACATAGTAGTGTCCATTATTCATATTACACCACACATTAGTGCCCCTTATACACATTACACCAGACAGCAGTGCCCCTTATACACGTTGCACCACAGTAGAGCCCCTTATACACATTACTGTATGCCAGGCAAAGACCCTTATACACAGTTCATCCTTATCTACAGTTCATCGGATGGACTCACACTGCCACCTCGACAGACACCATGGGGTATATTTACTAAGGTCCCGATTTTGACCGAGATGCTGTTTTTTCATCAAAGTGTCATCTCGGTAATTTACTAAGCAATAATCACGGCAGTGATGAGGGCATTCGTAATTTTTTGGAAGTCCAAGAAAAAAAATACAAATGAATACATCGGTCAAAACGCGGCTGTTTAAGTATGAATCTCGGTAATTTACTAAGAAGTGCAAAGCAAAAAACAAACAAACACTGCCGTGAAAAATTACAACTCGTAAAAAAGTGCTAAAAAAAAACAGACCTGCTTTTTTAATCCGTGATTGTATAGGCATGCAGGGATCCATGAGATCCGTGCATGTATATCAGTGGGAAGGGGTGGGAAAGTGGTTATTTTCTTATAAAAATTTGCGTGGGGTCCCCCCTCCTAAGCATAACCAGCCTCGGGCTCTTTGAGCCGATCCTGGTTGCAGAAATATGTGGAAAAAATTGACAGGGGTTCCCCCATATTTAAGCAACCAGCATCGGGCTCTGCGCCTGGTCCTGGTTCCAAAAATACGGGGGACAAAAAGAGTAGGGGTCCCCCGTATTTTTAAAACCAGCACCGGGCTCCACTAGCTGGACAGATAATGCCACAGCCGGGGGTCACATTGATATAGTGCCCTGCGGCCGTGGCATCAAAAATCCAACTAGTCACCCCTGGCCGGGGTACCCTGGGGGAGTGAAGACCCCTTCAATCAAGGGGTCCCCCCCCCCAGCCACCCAAGGGCCAGGGGTGAAGCCCGAGGCTGTCCCCCCCATCCAATGGGCTGCGGATGGGGGGGCTGATAGCCTTTTGTGATAATGAAAAGATATTGTTTTTAGTAGCAGTACTACAAGGCCCAGCAAGCCTCCCCCGCATGCTGGTACTTGGAGAACCACAAGTACCAGCATGCGGCGGAAAAACGGGCCCGCTGGTACCTGTAGTACTACTACTAAAAAAATACCCCAAAAAAGACAAGACACACACACCGTGAAAGTAAAGATTTATTACATACATGCACACAAACATACATACATACTTACCTTATGTTCACACGAGGGTCTGTCCTTTTCTCCAGTAGAATCCAAGGGGTACCTGTTGAATAAATTCTACTCACCAGATCCCGGGTCCCAGGGTCCTCGGGGCAACCATTTGTAATCCAGGTACTTGAATAAAATAAGAAAACGGAAAGCCGAGCCACGAACTGAAAGGGGCCCCATGTTTTCACATGGGACTCCTTTCCCCGAATGCCAGAAACCCACTCTGACTGATGTCTAAGTGGGTTTCTTCAGCCAATCAGGGAGCGCTACGTTGTAGCACCCTCCTGATCGGCTGTGTGCTCCTGTACTGTCTGACAGGCGGCACACGGCAGTGTTACAATGTAGCGCCTATGCGCTCCATTGTAACCAATGGTGGGAACTTTCTGCTCAGCGGTGACGTCACTTTAGGTCAACCGCAGGGCAGAAAGTTCCCACCATTGGTTACAATGGAGCGCATAGGCGCTACATTGTAACACTGCCGTGTGCCGCCTGTCAGACAGTACAGGAGCACACAGCCGATCAGGAGGGTGCTACAACGTAGCGCTCCCTGATTGGCTGAAGAAACCCACTTAGACATCAGTCAGAGTGGGTTTCTGGCATTCGGGGAAAGGAGTCCCATGTGAAAACATGGGGCCCCTTTCAGTTCGTGGCTCGGCTTTCCGTTTTCTTATTTTATTCAAGTACCTGGATTACAAATGGTTGCCCCGAGGACCCTGGGACCCGGGATCTGGTGAGTAGAATTTATTCAACAGGTACCCCTTGGATTCTACTGGAGAAGAGGACAGACCCTCGTGTGAACATAAGGTAAGTATGTATGTATGTTTGTGTGCATGTATGTAATAAATCTTTACTTTCACGGTGTGTGTGTCTTGTCTTTTTTTGGGTATTTTTTTAGTAGTAGTACTACAGGTACCAGCGGGCCCGTTTTTCCGCCGCATGCTGGTACTTGAGGTTCTCCAAGTACCAGCATGCGGGGGAGGCTTGCTGGGACTTGTAGTACTGCTACTAAAAACAATATCTTTTCATTATCACAAAAGGCTATCAGCCCCCCCATCCGCAGCCCATTGGATGGGGGGGGACAGCCTCGGGCTTCACCCCTGGCCCTTGGGTGGCAAGGGGGGACGGACCCCTTGATTGAAGGGGTCCCCACTCCCCCAGGGTACCCCGGCCAGGGGTGACTAGTTGGATTTTTGATGCCACGGCCGCTGGGCACTATATAAAAGTGACCCCCGGCTGTGGCATTATCTGTCCAGCTAGTGGAGCCCGGTGCTGGTTTTAAAAATACGGGGGACCCCTACTCTTTTTGTCCCCCGTATTTTTGGAACCAGGACCAGGCGCAGAGCCCGATGCTGGTTGCTTAAATATGGGGGAACCCCTGTCATTTTTTCCCCCATATTTCTGCAACCAGGATCGGCTCAAAGAGCCCGAGGCTGGTTATGCTTAGGAGGGGGGACCCCACGCAATTTTTTTTTGGGATTTTACAGTGTTTAATTTAAAAAAAAAAAAATGAACCCCAGCACGGATCACACAGATCCGGCCGAGATTCATTGTAAAAAAAGTCGGCAGTGTTTTGCTAATCACTGCCGTAAAAAACAGAAAAAAAAAAACGAATAACATCGACATCGGAAAACCCGAAAAGGCTAAATACGGCAGCTTAGTAAATTAGACGTAATCAATTCAAAAAGTTGCAATTTTACACTGTCGATGTCATTCGTGATTGAACTTTGACCTGAAACGGGAAAATATGAATCTTAGTAAATTTACCCCCATGTCTCATGCCTGTGATGTATGGGCTCTCTATGAGCACCAATATATGGTGTCAGGTCTGTGGAGCAACTCTGGGTGACTGAGCATCTAATAGGAAGAGAGCAGTTAAGGTATATGCTGGATATACTCACCTACTGAGCACCCAAATATCTACCCTTGTCTACTACTACCACTGAGGGGCAGTTCTCATTTTAAATCCCTTCTGCAAGCCTGAGTCAACAGTTCCCAAACCTTTGTGGCAAGTTCAACAATTGCTTTACTATGGCACGCTCTTGGTGTTTTTACAGGCTGCAAGTCAAATGCAAATTGACAGGGGAACAGGTGTAGCTTAGGAGAGTCACAGGCTAATTCGGTCTTCCCAGCTGTCATACATGCAGGGCTTGTGGTCTAAAGGGTATACGCCACCTTAAAAGATACATAAATTATGTCATTCCAAAGGAAAGGAAGCACAAACAGTGACCAATCCACACGGCACGACGAGACATTATCACTGGCTTCTCATCGCATGATGCGGCTTCCTCACAGCTGTCTCTGTAATGCACTCTAGGAGTTGTAGTTTCCAGTCCAGGAGATAGGAGGGAGTGTAGCACATGGGAGCACATCCCCTGTTGCAATGTATGCAGGCAGAGAAGGAGACGGGAGCACCGTTACATACATTACAGTGGGCCACACTGCAGCTGTTGGTCATGGGTGAATCCGGCAAGTTCTCCGCCCACAGGGCATATACGCTGTGTGCCAAGCACCATCTGCACCAGCAGAGTTACAGCTCTGTATAACAGGATGTCACACTACATCTGAGGCTTACACTGTAAAGATATATTGCTTATTGTAAGTGACCCCAGTGGGTATCCTTGATGTTTGTGCTCTGACTATGGACAGAGGTAGTAACTTGAATCACCTAGAGTGATTCACACTAAAGACAGTTCTATGATAATGCAGACTCCCAAGTCCTGATGCAGTGAGGGCAGACACAAATATAATACACACACTGAATGTTCTATTTCTTTGCCAAAATCTACTGCGCATGCTCAGGTCTCCAGGAACACGGAATCTGCTCTCTATTGTGCATGCACAAATTACCAGGAAATGGCTGCTGCACCATTTATCCACAGAATTCAGTGCCAGTCGACATGGGACTCCAGAGAAGCAAGTATAATTATGGATGCAGGGTGTGCGGTGAAGGCCCCAATGGATCCAACGGCATTTGTGTACTGCCCACCCTGTGCCCATTATAGATAGGCCACTGCACAGTCTCATTCTCAGTGCGAAAAGTACTATTCAAAAGGATAATGCAATATTTTTACATGTTGCTACCTCTGTATGTCTTTTATCACTGTAATTCTTTTTAAGATGACTCTTCATCCAGGAAGCCCTGGAGTGGTGTTGGCCAGAACCGTAACGCTCAGAGGCAATGGAGTCACACAGCAGCACCTGTGTGGTTCACAGCTGAACCCAAGTGTGACCTAGCTCTGTCTTCCAACAGAGCTCTGCGGCACACCCACTGCTGCCCCTGCAGAGTTAATCTGCTCTGTCCCAGGAGCCATGCTGGGGGGAAAATGATGTAGGGGTTCCACCTATTTTTGAAATCAGCACTGCGCTCCACTTGTCAGGGATGTAATGCTGCAGCCAGGGGAAACATTTATATTGGACCCTGCGACCACAGCATCACCCCCCAACTAGTCAGCCCTGACTGGGGTTTCCTGGAGAAATGGGGACCCCCCCACTAAAGTGGTCCCCCCTTCAGGCACCTAAGGTTTAGGGCTGTAGCTCGAGGCTGTCCCCAGAATCCCGGGGTGGTGGGTGCCGGGCTGATAGTCATTAAGTATAAAATGAGAAATAAATATTGTCTTTTACAGAGGAACTATAGGTCCCAGCAAGCCTCCATCGCATGCTGGTACTTGGAGAGCCACAAGTACCAACATGGGGGACATTAAAGGGCCCCATTGGTACCTGCAGTTCTACTGTAAAAGAAATATTCCAATAAAGACAACCCACACACACTGTGATAGTAAAACTTTAATAAAACATACTACGACATATAGTTGTCAATAGGTACGAAACCATTATTTCGGCTGGTGCATTATAATGTGCACTGCTTAATACAGAATACAGGTTGAACCCGATGGGCTTTTTGTCTCTTTTAACCTCATTAACTATATTACTATGTTACTTACACACTAACACTCACATATACAGTACTTATCCCACATAAAGAATCAGTCCCCTTGTCCATCCATAGCTCAACTGTAATAAAAACAATATATTCACCTATTCCCAGTGTAGATTGGTCCTCTTCCTTCCATGTAGGCATCCGCAGAGTAAAAAAAAAAAAAAAAATCAAACCGCAAAAATCCCAATCCACCAGAAGGAGATCCATGTGTACACTTGGATCCCCTTTTTCCAAATGCCATGCCTTCTTGTGACTTCTGTCACTTGGAGACCCACCAGCCAATCAGGGAGCAACTTGTCATAGCACTCTCCTGATTGGCTGTGCACTCCTGGTGTGTCACTCAAGCGGAGCCCATAGACTATAATGGGCAAACAAATCCCCATTGTAGTCTGTGGGTGGGAACCTGTGCTCTACCACAGACTGCAAGGTTAATTGAGGTCAGCCACGGTGCCTTCAGTTGGTATTTACTAAGATATCACATTGTCCAGAAGATGCCTGTTTGTGTAGGAATATTACCAGGATCATCATCATACAACAGCAGTTCAGCCAGACTTGTGACTTCCTGCCCCCTGCGTCTCTCAGCCACACCATCAACTCCCCCTGCATCTCTCAGCCACACCATCTCCCCCTGCATATTTCAGCCACACCATCTCCCCTGCATCTCTCAGCCACACCATCTCTCCCCTGTGTTTCTCAGCCACACCATCCCCACATTGCATCTCAGCTATACCATCTCCCCTTTGCATCTCTAAGCCACACCATCATCTTCTCCCTGCATCTCTCTGCTATACCATCTTTCCCCTGGCACCTCTATCACACCATCATCTGTCCCTATATCTCTCAGCCACACCATCATCTCTTCCTTGCATCTATCAGACACACCATCATCTCCTCCCTGCTTTGCTTCTCAGCCATACCATCTCCCCCTGCCTCTCTCAGCCACACCACCATCTCCCTCTGCATATCTCAGCCACACCATTTGCCCCTGCATCTCTCAGCCACACCATCTCCACCTGCATCTCCCAGCCACACCACCTCCCTCTTCTTTCAGCCACCAGCTCCCCCTTGCGTCTCTCAGTCACACCATCTCCCACTTGCACCTATCAGCCACACCACAGTCTCCTCCATGCATCCCACTGCTATACCATCTTCCCTGTCTCTCAGTGACATCATAATTTCCCCCGGATCTCCCAGCCACACCATCATCTCTCCCTTGTGTCTCTCAGCCACACCATTATTGCCTTCCTACATCTCTCAGACACACCATCTCCCCCCTGCATCTCTCAGCCACATCATCTCCCCCTTTCTTCTCTCAATCAAATCATCTCCTCTCTGCATTTCCTCTCAGCCATACCATCTACCCCCTGCCTCTCAGTCACACCATCATCTCTCCCTGCATCTCTCAGCCACACATCTCTCATTGCATCTCTCAGTCATACCATTATCTCCCCCGGCATCTCTCAGCCACACCATAATCCCCCCTTGCATCTCTTAGCCACACCATCTCCCCCTGCATCTCTTAGCCACACCATTTCCACCTTCAATCTCTCATCCACACCATCATAACTTTCCTACATCTCCCAGACACTCCTTCTCCCCATTGCATCTCTTAGCCACACCATCTGCCCCTTATGTCTCTCAGCCACACTATCATCTACTCCCTGTGTTTCCTCTCAGCCATGCCATCTCTCCATGCCTCTCTCAGCCACACCATCATCTCCTCCCTGCATATCTCAGCCACACCATCTCCCCTTGCATCTCTCAGCCACACCATCTCCTCTTTTCATCTCTGCCACGCCATCTTCCCACTGCATCTCCTCCCTACATCTTTCAGCCACACCATCTCCCTCCTGCATTGCTCAGCCACACCATCTCCCCCTGCATTTCTCAGCCACACCATCTCCCCTTTGCATCTCATAGCCACACCATCATCTCCTCCCTGCATCTTTATGCTATACTACAGTATCTCCACTCTGGCATCTCTCATATACACCATCATCTCCCCATGTATCTCTTGGCCACACCATTATCTCTCCCCTGTGTCTCTCAGCCATACCATCATCACTTTCCTGCATCTCTCAGCCACACCATCTCCCCCTGCCTCCCTCAGTCACACCATCATCTGCCCCCTGCATTTCTCAGCCACACCATTTTCCCACTGCACTTCTAAGTAACTTTGATCATTAAATGATTTTTGGGTATTGTTGGTTTGAGTATCTCTGAAACTGTAGACCTGAGTAAACACAAAAACAAAAAACAGCAGCAGTACTGTGGATGAAAAAAGTTCAGAGGAGAATCAAATAGCGATGCAATATCTGCATGAAACCTTAAACATTACGGGTAACAGCAACAGAAGACCATAGTGGGTCTAGCGGGTTTCTCCAAATTTATGAAATTCATAGAAAGTGACCCAGGTGCAAATCTCACAGCAGCAGTGCAGAGGTGTAACTAGGGTTTTTGGTGCCCTGGTCAAGCTGAAGAATGGTGCTCCCCCCCCCACACACACAAAGTCAATATGAAGGGGCGTGGCCATTGAAAATGGGGCATGTCAACATGACACCCCACCTGTTTCTCCTCACTCTGGGAACATTCCTTTCCTTTGCATATGCACCTTACCTATATGGTGCTGTCTCACAATGTGGAACCTCTGAAGAAATGTATCCTCACTGGGAAAATGGCATCTTCAGTCAGTATTCATTATTCATGTACTGTAGGTCCATCATCCAGAAGATGCCTGTTTGTGTAGGAATATTCACAAGATCATCATACATAGCATTTCAACCAGACTCGTGTTCCTTGTGTCACTTCCTGACCCCTGCGTACTGTATCTCAGCCACACCATCTCCCCCCTGCATCTCTCAGCTACACCATCATCTCCCCCTTGCATCTCTCAGCGCATCATCTTCTCCCCCCACCCGTGTCGTCTCTCTCAGCACACCATCATCTCACCCTGCGTCATCTCACCCTTTAGTCTATGTCTCTCTGTACCCCTCCACTCCTTCATTCATTGCCTTCTTGTGTCCCCCCTTCATTCCATGCCTCTGTGCCCTCCCCCCACTTTATTCTATGCCTCTCTGTGTGTCTACCTGTGTGTGTCTCTTACCCCTGACCTTCAGCCAGGAACCATTGAGGCCAGGCAGCAGGCTGAAGCTCAGGGAGCTGGTGTCGCCGTAATGCTCCTGGAGGCAGCCCTACTTTACTATTCCAAATAGATTGTAAACCCCGCCCTATATATGCCACTGATAATGAACCTGCATAGGTTTTCAGGATAGCCCTGTTTCAGCACAGATGGGAGTGTTTGCAGATAGTTCCCGTAATTTGAAAAGTCAAAAACCCCAGTCAGGTGCAGCAGCTCACATAAATGAGTGATACAGGCTCTTTGTTGTATTTATTATTATTTTAATTGATAAAAGTTAATAGCAAATCCTACAGCCAGGCACCTATGCACTATACAGGGAGTGCGGGTGATACATCTCCTGGCGCTTCATACACCCGAATCCTGATGCAGAGCTCTCACCTTCCTCCTCCCGGAAGTTCAGCTACTCGGGCAGGGTGACTCTTCCAGTTCCTAGTGCCGGCCAGTAGCTCTGCTGGCCCTGGGCGCATCTTTCAGGCACTGCGGTGAGCTGCTCTACCGGGCATCAGCCTCCTACGCACTGCTCCCGGAGTTGCTGGTGATCTGGAAGCTTGCGCTGCCCCAGCAGATCCTCCCTCTGCCCAGAGCTCAGCTCCTCCAGGAACCGCAGCATGAACGTGGCTGGCTTCCTGCATCAGTCTCCGCATCTCCCGATAGGATGCCCCGATGTAGCAGTCAGTGATCATTACACACGGCCGGCACTGGGACCACGACTACGGAGACTAGAGGGAGGGGAGGAGCGAATGCCGCTATCAACCTGCTACTGCTCATAGGCTGCTACAGACTTACAGGGATTTGCTGGGATGACACTCCGCCAGGCAAGGTCTCCCAAAGCGCACATGGCATGAACCCTGCTCGCCCTGCCCTTGTCTACCCCGATAGAAGAAGCAGCAGCAGCATTCTCTGATGTGCCAGGGTGTAGTACCAGCAGCTGCCAGTAGGTGCATAGAGTGAGTGACGTCACCGCAGTGTAGCTTCTAGTTACACATAGATGCGGTCCCTGAGTGGCCGGCACGGTAGCGCGGGATCAGTACGTAATCCCGCTGGACGGGATCCCGGCGGTCGAAATACCGACGCCGGAATCCCGACCACACAATCCCGACAGGGGTGGCGAGCGGAACGCAGACCCTTGCGGGCTCGTTTCGCTCGCCACACTGCGGGCACGGTGCCTCGCTACGCTCGGCACACTATTATATTCTCCCTCTATGGGTGTCGTGGACACCCACGGAGGGAGAATATGTCGGGATTGTGGCGGTCGGGATTCCGGCGTCGGTATTTCGACCGCCGGTATCCCGTCCAGCGGGATGTTGACCGCATCCCGGTAGCGCGTGTCGTTAGTCCTGCAGCTGGGGCGGCCCAGGCTGCGGTTTCGAGTCCCACCCCTGCGCTCTAGTTTAGATACAGGGAAAGCACAAACATTAGTTAGGGAATGCAGCTAGCCATGGGGTGCACTCGGACTGTGGCAGCAGCCTGTTTTTTGGTGTACACAATAATACTTCAAGAGATAATATTATTTATAACCCCCCTAATCTCACCAGCATTAGTATATACATGGAGGGAATTGTCCTACATCTACTTTATATGTGTTATGACAGGGCCAAAACAAGGAGTTTCGGCACCCGGGGCAAGCAGTAATTTGTCCCCCCCTCCCCAATGCCGCACCCCCCCTCCCACCCAAAAAAATAGATAAAATAAAATAAAATATGATAAAATAAAATACAAATACAAATAAAGGGGAAAAATAAATAAATAAAAAAAGTGCAACTGTGCCACTTATTCTAATTACACTGCACAGTAGTACCCTCATTACGCCACCCCACGGGGGAGAGAGCGAGACAGAGGAGACAGAGAGATAGGAGAGAGAGAGGGGTGAGGGAGAGTAATCACACACATAAGTACATACAGTGCCCCCTGAGTCAAACTCACCATTTAGGCAGGCTCAGGCTGATGTTTGATACTGAGGTCTCCACTCTCCTCCCGTCCTCTCTCATATGCTGGCTGGGCTGGCTGGCCTGGCACTGACAGTGCAGTGTCTTGTAGCCCTGCCCCCTTCTTGGCCTGCACCTTCAGCTGCACTGTCACTGGACTTGGCTGATGAACAACTTGGAGGGCTAAGGTAACTTGCCCCTTGTGATCCCTCTTAATCTGACTAGCCCTAGCAGCCCCTCCCTCTGCGGCTGTGGTTGCAAGGAGCAGGACGCACTGCAATGAATAAACTCAAAGTAATCTACAACGCTAGCAAGGGCTGCTGGGAACTGTAGTTTATTTTCATTTTCTTCACTGCAATGCGCGCCCAGCTCCTTGCATCTGCAGTCGCAGAGGAAGGGGGCTGTAAGGTTAAAGTGACTGTCCTGGTGCCCCCTTTGATTCAACGCCCGGGTCGCATGCCCCCCTAGACCCCCCTAGTTGCGGCCATGAGCAGTGGCATAACTAGAATGGGGCAATGTCTTCTGGTTGGCCCTACATGCAGCTCAATCTGAGAATATTGTCAACAAGAGCATACCTTCAGTCAGTGTCAGACTGAGGCATGAAGGGCCCACTGGGGAAATGCCATGGTCTGGGCCTATTCTTAGAGGCTTGGCTAACCATTCGTGCATGATCTGAGCCCCTTGATAAATAATATATATATAGTACAAACCAGACCGATAACAGCAATGCATTGTAGAAAATATACCATAGTCCTGTGCAGTAAAATGTAGCATATGCATAATGTATAATTTAAGTGTACAATCTGGAGGATTCCAGGCAGTGTGGCCCACCGGGGGTTCCCCCTGAACCCCCATGGACCAGTCCGACCCTGCCATCAGCAATGCAGGCACTGAATATAGGGCCTAATTCAGCAAGGATCGCAAATCAGCAAAATTTCCAAAAAAAGCGTAATAACGCAAATTCTTAAATAGCAAAAACTGAGAAAAAAAAACCCAATTTCTGAGACTTAGCAAAAACTGCGTATGCACTATGAAAAGTAGGCATGTAGGGGGTGTACTAAAGAGCTGGACTCGCAAAAACTAAGATCAGGGGTGTGTTGCGGGGCGTGTTGTGGGCGTATGCTGATGGTCGGTGGGCGGTGCATTCGCAATTTTAACAACAGATCACACATTTCTGACGTGCAGTTTCTGAGAGGCTACAGGTCTACCTTAAAATTTGCACAAGCTGACCTCAGTTGTAGACTGCATGTATACTGCAATCATTGGTTCATTACATCCAGCTGAAGAAGCTCACACCTCAGACCACAAATCACTTCATTCAGCTGTATTGGAACTTAAGGGCCCTACACACTGGCCGATTTTTTGAAAGATATGAACGATCTCGTTCATAAATGAACGAGAACTAGTTCATATCTTTCAGTGTGGAGACTCCTGCGATGAACGATGCAAGCACTTTGCTTTAGTAGTATCTGCTGAATGAAATTTAGCTTCCTAACATTGTTTTTTTTTAAACAACCAACATTTTTTTGATAAAAAAACATACCCACATACATTTTTATTTTTTACATTTTATTTGTGCGCTACACACATAAACATATGTTGAAGAACAGCAACACCATCTTTTTATTTTCAAGTTTTGCAAATTGTGCTCCATTTGTATACTTATTGAAACAAATATTAACACATAATTCCTTAAAGTAATGGTGTGTACACACGGTGAGATCCTTGCTATGCCCGATTTTCACTTTGCGATTTCCCCTGAACTCCCCGGAGCTCAACACCACCGATTTTGACTAACTTTTCTTGAGATATGGACCATGGGGGTCATTCTAAGTTGATCGTAGCTGTGCTAAGTTTAGCACAGCTACGATCGTAAACTCAGACATGCGGGGGGACGCCCAGCACAGGGCTAGTCCACCCCGCATTTCAGTGCCACCCCCCCCCCCCCCCCGCACAAATACAAAAGCATCGCACAGTGGCGATGCCTTTGCATTTGAGGAGTAACTCCCGCCAGCGCAGCTCCTGCAGCTGGCCAGGAGTTACTCGTCGCTCACGCAGCCGCCGAGGCGATTGCTGGGCACCGACGACTGCGGTGCCGGCGCATGCGCAGTTCCGACCCGATCGCTGCGCTGCGACAAACTGCAGCGAGCGATCGGGTCAGAATGACTTCCTATGTGTGCTTACGATTTTGGCTTATGTGAGATTTAATTGACATGTGAGATGAACTAGATATACTAGTACTCCGATCTAGCAAGGATTGACTTGCCAGCACAGTCTGGTGGTCATTCCGAGTTGTTCGCTCGCTAGCAGTTTTTATTAGCCGTGAAAACGCTATGCTGCCTCCCACTGGGAGTGTATTTTAGCTTAGCAGGAGTGCGAACTAAAGGATCGCAGAGCGGCGGCAAACTTTTTTTGTGCTGTTTTAGAGTAGCTCAATACCTACTCAGCGCTTGCGATCACTTCAGACTGTTTAGTTCCTGTTTTGATGTCACAAACACGCCCTGCGTTCGGCCAGCCACGCTTGAGTTTTTCTTGGCATGCCTGCGTTTTTGCAAACCCTCCCTGAAAACGGTCAGTTGACACCCAGAAACGCCCTCTTCCTGTCAATCACTCTGCGCCCAGCAGTGCGACTGAAAAGCTTCGCTAGACCTTGTGTGAAACTACATAGTTCGTTGCAATTGTACGACGCGCGTGCGCAGTGAGCCGCATGCGCAGAAGTGCAATTTTTTTGCCTCATCGCTGCACAGCGAACGAATGCAGCTAGCGATCAACTCGGAATGCCCCCCTATGTGCATTGTTTTGATGTCTGTAAAGCGCAATGGGTCCTGTTTGGAGAAAGAGCGCTATATAAATAACAATATTATTATTATTATTATTATACTCCTGGATGTGGCCACTGACAATATATCTTTAGGCGTTTTGCAAGTTTGCATAGTGTGTACGCCCTACGGGCCTAATTCAGCATGGATCGCAAAAGCAAAATCTTTCTCTAATGGACAAAACCATGTGCACTGCAGGTTGGGCAGATGTAACATGTGCAGAGAGAGTTAAGGCCCCCATCCACTAGGGAGTTTTATCTCCGCAATGAGTTGGATCCATTTTTGCGATTTGCTACTTCAGTGTATTTTTTACATGTGATTTATCTCATGCAATCTAATCTTATTAAGCCTATTTCGGTGTGATTCAGATAAATATAACGTGTAGCACGTGTGATCTGCTATTGCGATGGGAGACACATAGGAGCGCGCCTCGCATCGCAATCGCACGAAAAGGACATGTAATGTGACACTTTTCATGCAAACCGTCTCAGCAATTTGTCTTGATCGCATGAAAACAGGCCATATCGCACTGGTGAATGGGGGCCTTTAGATTTGGGTGGGTTATATTGTTTCTGTGCAGGGTAAATACTGGCTGCTTTATTTTTACACTGCAATTTAGATTTCAGTATGAACACCCCCCACCCAAATCTGACTCTCTCTGCACATGTTACATCTGCCTCCCCTGCAGTGCACATGGTTTTGCCTATTAGAGAAAGATTTTGCTTTTGCGATCCATGCTGAATTAGGCCCAATATAATTTTTCATTGATATCATTGCATCAGTTGCTGTTGTCTAGTGTTTACCCAGCTTTAGTCTGAACAATTTAACAAGCAGGTGGCCACTCAAGTGTCAGGATTTGGAGATTGCATAAGGACCTGGTCTATTGATTAGAAAATGAATCTCCTTTGCTATTTTATTTTATTTGTCCTGATGAATGTGCATTTGGATGCTATGAGATATTAATTATATAAGCATCTGCATACTTTTTCATTGCCAGGGGACAACTTATCTAAAAAAGGTTTGAGTATCCATAGAAAAATAAACATTCTACTGTTATTTATTCAATGATTTCTGCCTAGGATCATATAAAGAAAACTATCATAGGTGTACTCTTGATAACTTATAAAACAGGATTCCGTTTAATCTCTATTTATATAAAGGAATTTGATTTATTATGCAATTTGAGTTTTTTGTTAAGCACTTAGTATCTCTTGTGTTCAGTGTATGAGAGTGGAGGGGATTGATTTTGTTCAACTTGTCAATATTCAAGATTGTGAAGTTTCAGCTAAAACAAGTATTCCTGTAAAATGCACTTTACTGAAAATGTTTTAATGAGGCCGGAAACTGATTTGTTTAAGAGAGAAAAAAATATATTGATTTTGGTCCAGGATATCGGTTGTCTGCAAACATCGTAAGATAGGGTTTAGTGGAGTGAAAACGGAAAAGTAGCAAAATATCTATAAACCCCCCCCCCCAGAAATAGACAAAGTAGAAAAGAAATACAATACCATTTTTTATTTCATGCAATAAATGACACTGCATGTCGTCTAAAAAGCCATGTTTAATAGAAGTGTGAGGCAAGGATCATTCTGTGAGCAGTATGCATCAAGCATCACATTTTGCATGTAATGCATCCTCACACTCATCACAAACATAACAGCATTTATTAACGGTGTACACTTGAAGAAAATCTGAAAGGATAAGAGTTGTCCATTGCAATTAAAGGAGTTCTGGGTTTAGGACCCGAGAGTCCTTCTGCGCATGCGTCGATGACGCACACACCGTAGAGGGTGCTGGGAGAGATCCAATTGGATCCCTCTGAGAGTGAAACACAGAAAGAAGCCCATGGCCTCTATAGGGTAATGACATCTAAAGATGGCGTTGTCCACCACATCCAAGCTCCGTAATGCAATACAGTATAGTACATATAAGAACAGTGGTCAAACCTTAAAAAACCGCATTTTCTGAGATTTGTCAGTATTTTTACATTTGCTGCATCTGATTGACTTTTCACTTTGTACTACAGTAGTTGTGCATGAACTCCCGTGTTTTGCTTTTGGTTTAGCCAAAACTACACTTGGGGGGAATGTAATAGGGTGTGACAATAAGAAAGTGAGAGATGTTGGGAGAATTCTCTGTTTTTTTTAAAGTGGCAATCACTTACATGGCAAAATCAACATGGTTTTGCAATGTAAATGATTGCCACTTTAAAAAAAACAGGAGAATTCTTCTCACATCTTATTGCATTCCCCCCTAGGTGTTTTGGTTTTCTTTTCGGGTTTTGGCAATGCTACCCTCACGTGTTTTGTTTTTTGATCTGGATTTTTGGACTTGTATTTTTGTACAAAAATCATAAAAACAGCTAAAATTACAGAATTTTGCCCTATTTTTGTTCCTGCAGTATTATTATCCACAATATCATTAATTTCCAGTCATTTCCAGTTAATTTTGACCTTCTCACAGCTCACAATATTGTTTACCAATAATAGCTAAAGGATGGCTAGCTAAACAAAGCGACAAAGCAGTGGCACAAATATATTGCATTTTAAAAAGCATATTGCAAATCTACAAAACATTATGGCACAGCACTGGCAGACAGGTTGGCAGTTTAATAAATGATAAATAAGACGAGAGATTATATAAGAGGCCTCAGTTTTTTGCATTTGGTTTGGAATTTGTCAACTGTTGTTAGGTAGATTAGGTTTGGGGAATTTTTTGTGATTGGTCAGGATTGGCCTATCAAGGAAGGAGTGGCATGTGTGTGGTCACAAGGCTGGTGTGAGCTTGGCATTTATCTTGCAGGATGGTGTTTGTCCCTCCCTCCTCATTTTTCTCTAATAGGCCCTACACACTGGACGATTTGTTAGAAAGATATGAACGATCTCGTTCATAAATGAACGAGAACTCATTCATATCTTTCAATGTGGAGGCTCCAGCGATGAACGATGCGTGGCCCCGCGCTCGTTCATCGCTGGTCCCCCGTCGGCTGTGCATGCAGGCCAATATGGACGATCTCGTCCATATTTGCCTGCACTTCAATGCAGCCGGGTGACGGGGGGAGTGAAGAAACTTCACTCCCCCCGTCACTGCCCCCCCCCCCCCCCCGCCGCCGGGTCGCTCGTCGGCCGTATCCGTCGTCGGGCAGCTCGGCGGTGGGTCGGCCAGTGTGTAGGGCCCTTTACTTGTTCTGTTCTTACTAACTCTATGTTTATATGGTGCTCTTGGACGAGAAGGCGCTACAAAGGTGTAAGAAGCCGTGGTGGAGCATATAACCTGTGAGGGACGGCTAGTATGGCCAACTCTGCGGGAAAACTCTGCCCTGTGGACACGCTCATAATGTCTGTTAGAAGGGGTTGTGGGTCTTCGCAGCTCAGCTTACATGTGTCACAGGAGGGGGCATATCAGTCACCTCCTATTTTAGTTTAGAATCATTTGACTAGAGCTGAGTGTTTGTAGTGTCCTTATTTGCTCCCCAAAAATTAAGTAAAAGCTCAGGGTCATACCTTTAATAAATCAAGCTATGACCTTTGAACCAAAGCAGCCTGTGTCTGTGTGGTTATTTCTACTGATAAGATAGTTAAACAAGTTGTACATATGGGTTAATTGTAATAAAGCTATGACCCCATAGAAAGAATGTTTTCAAACGAAGAGTTCCTAGGGTAGTACAAGTAAATGGAGGTGGAGTATATAGTGGCAGGCAGTTAAAGCATTGATTGATTGATTGATTGATTGATTTAATTGATACATTTAATTTAGAAAATGTAATTTTAAAAGATAAAAGGCCTTAAAAGAATACAATATTAATAGCCATGGGTTGAATAAAGAAGCTAAGAAAATGAATAGTTGCACTACAGAGCTGCAAACTCCAAGTAATAATCTTACACTAAAAAATATTAGGAGACTGACCTGCTGGCCATACTAAACCCCCCTCACCCTTCCTTTTTGTATAACACACTCTTGTACTATGAGGTGCACCATGAGAGATAATGCCATTTTTTCTCCTATATTTAGTCAGCAAGTGGTGAAAGATGGAATTATCCCACCCATCCTTATGATGGATATTAAAAACTATATGCACAATCATAGCACTTTAGTCACATGGACTGAAACTTTATGGCTGAAGTGCTTGATTTGTTTGGGTCCCCAAACACCAATTTTTTGGAAAGACTACAGTACTTCCGATCATTAAAGAGGAGGTACTGTAACTGATGAGGGTGTTGGCTGTTGAGACTGCATGTGCTGTCCAAACAACTGGTAGTTGCTTGTTATTATTTTACAGGATTTTTTCAGATTTTAATAAATAACTTGTATGTCACAGGCAGTCCTTCCAAAAAAATGTTTCTCTTACGTCCTAAGGGATACTGGGAATCCACTTAGTACCATGGGGTATACACGAGTCCACTAGGAGCCATGGGCACTATAGAAGTTTGACTAGGTGTGCTGGCTCCTCCCTCTATGTCCCTCGTACCAGACTCAGTTTAGAAAATGTGCCCGTAGGAGCCAGTCACATCTCTGGAAGCTCCTGAAGAGTTTTCTGCATTTATTTTCTAAGTTTGCTATTTTCAGGCAGGACTGGATGTCACCAGCCTGCCTGCTTCGTGGGACTTGGGGGGGTGGGGGGGGGGGGAGGGAATGGCACAACCTCTCTCAAGGTTAATGGTCCTGTTCCTCGCTGACAGTATGCTAGCTCTTGAGGGAACTATTTGCAAGCCCCACCATGGCGAGAGTACATTCCCGCAGCACGCTGCCACACCTAACAGCCAGAAGAATGAAGAGTGGTGAGAGCTATGCCAGCGTTCCGTTTAGCAGGTCGCCGGCCATTATGGTGGCATGAGGGTAAGGAGACGCACGGCTTCTAAACGGGGCAGACTGAGTCTCCTGACCTTGTACACTACAACGTACACAGTACCCAGACTGGCAACAAAGCAATAAATGGAGTCTGTCTCCATTTTATGCAAATAGACACATACAGACAGTATAAAGAAGAGCGGGAAGACCGTGTACCATTGAAGGGGCGGGGCTTCACTATGAGCGGATCCAGCAACTCAAAAGCACCATTTTCCCTACTGCAGCTGACGCAAAGGCCGACTGACAGGGACACGCAGCTCCCCCGGAGAGACTCCAGATTACCTCATCAGTATCAGGGGGTCATAGCAGGAGTGAGTGATTTATTAGTGTACTAAGTCCCTAATCTAGGTACTTAGTCTGCGAACCAGGCTAAGCTTGACATTAGCGATAAGGGTGCCGTGTGCTGGTTCCATACTCTCTCTGTGTCTCCCTGGAAGGGCTCTTTGTGGGTTAATTGTGCATTTAACCTTTTCCTGTGTGTGTGTGTGTGTGCTGTCACTGCTACAGTATGACAGGCAAAAAGTGTGTTTCATGTAAGGCACAGTATTCCACTTCCCCAGGGGGTTCACTAGTGTGTACTCAGTGTAGTATCCCTTCCAAGGCTAGTAGGGCAGAATCAGCATGGCTGGACTCCATTAGGGGAATGATTTCCACTATTTCTACTAAGTTATCTCGAAATGAGAAAGAGATGCAATACTTAAGACAGTCTATGACTGAGTTTATGAAAAAGGACTCAGTACCCAAACCAGCATCTCAGTCCCCTGCCATTTGTCCACAAAAACATTCTTTGGCCCATATCCTACACTCTGATGATGAGGGGACAGAAATGGAGGAGGGTGAGGTGGACTCAGAGGTGGGGGAGGGTACTCTGTCACAGGGAATAGAGGCTCTCATAGATGCTATCAGAAAAGTTCTAAATATCCCTGATAAGGTGACAGAGGAAAGTGAGGAATCTTATTTTAATATAAAGATGAAATCCTCTGCTTCCTTTCCTGTGTCAAAGGAACATAATACCCTGTTTGAAGAACAGTGGGTTAATCCAGATAAGAAATTTCAAATCCCTAAATGGTTGTTATCATCTTTTCCTTTTCTTCCTGAGGATAGAAAAAAATGGGAAAATTTACCGATAGTGAATGCATCGGTCTCCAGGCTGCTGGGGTGGCCCAGAGACCCACTATAGCATGTGGGTGGATTACGCGAGCCATTGCTAAATGGTTGGGTAACCTAATTGAGGGGTTAGATACCTTAGCTCAAGAGGAAATTATTTTACTCCTGCAACATATACAGGACCCTGCGAACTTTATTGTGGAAGTCATAAAAGAGAGAGGCTTGCTTAATGCATGTACTACAGCTATGACAGTGTCAGCACGCAGGTGCTTATGGCTATGCCAGTGGACTGCGGATGCGGACTCCAGGAAAGGTGTGGAGGGTCTTCCTTTCACAGGCGTTGCCTTATTTGGAGATGAACTAGACAAATGGATCTCCAAAGCTACTGCAAGTAAGTCCACATACCTACCACCTGCAGCTCCCCCAGCTAGGAAGGCCTATTTAGGATCCAATTTACAGTCCTTTCAGACTGCCAAGTTTCGGGGCAAGGCCAGGGGTTCTTCTATCTCTGCCAAAGGTGCTAGAGGTAAGCCACGAAAACCAGCTACTGCCAGTTCACAGGAACAGAGCTCAGGCTCTGCTTCCTCAAAACCTTCCATATGATGGTGGACCGCGATGCCTTGAAGACTGTCGAGTGGGAGCCCGCCTAAAATTCTTCAGTCACATCTGGACAGTATCATGCCAGGATTCCTGGGTCACAGAACTTATCTCCCAGGGCTACAGACTGGAGATCCAGGAGCTCCCACTTCACAGATTCTTCAGATCAGGCTTACCAGTTTCACAAGAGGCAAGATTAACCTTACAAGATGCCATTCAAAAACTGTTATAGACACAGGTCATTGTTCCAGTTCCACTTCATCTGCAAAACAAGGGTTACTATTCCAGCTTGTTTGTTGTGCCAAACCCAGACGGCTCGGTAAGACCGATTCAGAACCTCAGGTCGTTGAACCCGTACTTGCGAGTGTTCAAATTCCAGATGGAGTCTCTGAGAGCGGTGATCTCAGGTCTGGAGGAGGGGGAATTCCTAGTGTCTCTGGATATCAAAGATGTGTACTGTACCTTCACATTCCGATCTGGCCACCTCATCAGGGTTATCTATGGTCTGCACTACAAGACTGCCACTACCAGTTCCAGGCTTTGCCATTTAGTCTCTCCACGGCACCGAGGATGTTCACCAAAGTGATGGCAGAGATGATGTTACTTCTCCGCAAACAGGGAGTGAAAATAATTCTGTACCTGGATGGTCTTCTGATAAAGACTGTGTCCAGAGAGCAGTTGTTGGACAGCATTGGTCTCTCAACCAGGCTACTCCTCTATCACGGGTGGATTCTGAAACTATCAAAATCTCACCTAGAACCAATGCAGAGGCTTCATTTCCTGGGAATGATACTGGACACAGAGTCTCAGAAAGTATTCCTTCCCTTGGAAAAGGCAATGATAATCGATGGTTCAGGCTGTCCTGAAGCCAATCTGGATCTTGGTGCATCTCTGCATACGCCTTCTTACGAGGTGATTCAGTACAGAAGGTTTCATGCGAGGCCCTTCCAGCTGGATCTGTTGGACAAATGGTTCGGATCACATCTTCACATGCATCAGAGGATTCGTCTATCCCCAAAAGCCAGTATCTCCCTCTTGTGGTGGCTACAAACTTCTCACCTAGTCGAGGGTCGGCGGTTCAGGATTCAGACTTGGATTCTGATAACCACATACGCAAGCCTCAGAGGTTGGAGCGCAGTCACCCAGGGGGTACAGTTTCAGGGAAGGTGGTCAAGTCTGGAAGTCGTCCTTCCAATAAAAATCCTGGAACTCAGGGCTATCTACAACGCCCTACTGCAGGCCTTATTTCTTCTTCAAAATCAGGCCATTCAGGTCCAGTCGGACAATGTGACGGCGGTGACATACATAAACTGACAGGGCAGAACAAAGAGCAGAGCCGCAATGTCAGAGGTGTCAAGAATTCTCTGGGCGGAAAAACATGCCATGGCATTATCGGTAGTCTTTATTCCGGGAGTAGACAACTGGAAAGCAGACTTCCTCAGCAGACACGACCTGCATCCGGGCTAATGGGGACTCCAACCGGAGGTGTTCCAGTGGTTGATGCGTTGGTGGGAATGTCTACAAATCGACTTGATGGCATCTCGACTCAACAAGAAGCTCAAGCGGTATTGTTCCAGGTCGAGTCAGTGGCGGTAGATGCCCTGACAACTCCGTGGGTCTACCAGCTGCTGTATGTGTTTCCTCCACTCCCTCTGATCCCAAGATTTCTGAAAAGAATAAAAAGGGAAAAGGTTCAAGCAATCCTCATTGCTCCGGACTGGCCACAAAGGGCCTGGTATGCGGATCTTCTTGAGATGCTGATAAAAGATCCGCGGCCTCTGCCTCTTCACGAGGATCTTCTGCAACAGGGCCCATTCATCTATCAAGACTACGTTTAACGGCATGGAAGTTGAATAGCTGATTCTAGCCAGGAGAGGGATTCCCAACAAGGTCATCCCGACTATGATCTAAGCCAGGAAGGGGGTAACGTCTAAGCATTACCATCGTATCTTGAAGAAATATTTCTCTTGGTGTGAAAGCAGACAATATTCTGCGGTGGAATTTCATCATGGAGTTTCCTGCTTTTTCTGCAGTTGGGAGTGGATGTGGGCCTACGTCTAGGCTCCATACAAGTCCAGATTTCGGCCATGTCTATTTTCTTTCAGAAACAATTGGCTTCTCTCACTGAGGTCCAGATGTTCTTAAAAGGTATTCTGCATATCCAACCTCCCTTTGTGCTTCCCACGGCACCTTGGGATTTCAATTTGGTGTTGCAGTTCTCCAATTGGACTGGTTTGAACTGTTACAGGAGGCAGACGTAAAGTACCTTACGTGGAAGACCGTCACACTGTTGGCCTTGGCTTCAGCAAGACGTGTGTCGGAACTGGGGGCGTTGTCTTACAAGAGCACGTATTTAATTTTCCATGAGGACAGAGCTGAACTCAGAACTCGTCAGCAATTTCTTCCTAAGATGGTGTCCGCGTTTCACATCAACCAACCTATTGTGGTTCCGGTTGTTATGGACACCTCTGCTACTTCAAAGTTTTTGGATGTTGTTAGGGCTTTGAAAGTGTATGTAAAGAGAACAGCACGTCACAGGAAATCGGACTCGCTATTCGTTCTCTATGATCCCAATAAAATTGGGTGTCCTACTTCAAAGCAGTCTATTGCCCGCTGGATCAGGCTCACTATCAAGCATGCTTATTCCACAGAAGGCTTGCCAGTTCCAAAATCTGTACAGCCCACTCTACTAGGTCGGTGGGTTCTTCTTGGGTGGCTGCCCGGGATGTCTCGGCTTTACAGCTCTGCCGAGCAGCTACTTGGTCATGTTCTGACACGTTTGCTAAGTTTTACAAGTTCGATACTTTGGCCTCTGAGGACCTTCAGTTTGGTCAATCAGTTCTGTAGGAACCTCAGCACTCTCCCACCTGGTTTGGGAGATTTGGTACTTCCCCATGGTACTAAATGGATTCCCAGTATCCCCTAGGATGTAAGAGAAAATAGGATTTTAATTACCTACCGGTAAATCCTTTTCTCGTAGTCTGTAGGGGATACTGGGCGCCTGCCTGGTGCTTCGTTCTTCCTGCACTGTTACTTGATTAAGTATTCTTGTTTAGTTCAGCTGTTGCTGTTCCTGTTTCAATGTTTGGTTAGCATGGCTTTCCTCTTGTTCTGTGTGTCCTGGTTCGAAATCTCACTTTCCTTTTTCTATATCCTTCTCTTAAAGTATGCCTGTCTCCTCGGGCACAGCTTCCTAGACTAAGTCTGGTAGGCGGGGCATAGAGGGAGGAGCCAGCACACCTAGTCAAACTTCTATAGTGCCAATGGCTCCTAGTGGAGCCATCTATACCCCATGGTACTAAATGGATTTCAAGTATTCCCTACGGATTACAAGAAAATTATTTACCGGAAGGTAATTAAAATACTATTTTTGTAGGGGCCCAAACAAAGCAAGTACTTCAACCACAAAAGTGTCAGTCCCTGTCACTGAAGTGCTTGCTTTGCTAAAGTGTGCATATCCTTTTTAATATCCAACATAAGGGTGGAAGGGAGGGCCCAAGGACAATTCCATCTTGCACCACTTTTGTTTCTGCACTGTTGCTTGGCTACGTTTCATAAATGTGATACAAACTGCTGTGTGTTTGTGCCGCTGCTGTGTCAGTTAGTAACCAGCTGGCTCGCTGCAGCCTTTCACCTAAAATGGATGAAAATTATATTGTGAGCTGTGAAATGGTCAAAATTGACTGTAAATGACTGGAAATTAATATTATTGAATGTCAATAATAATTTAGGAACACAAACAGTCCCTAATTCTGTGAATTAGCTGGTTTTATGATTTTATTTTACAAATATACAGATCCAAAGCCAAAATCTACAACGGTGGTTTTGGCAAAACCAAATACAGATCCAAAACACGAGGAAGATACAGATCCAAAACCAAAACACGGGGGTCAGTGTACAGTACATTTCTAATTTTTAGTGTTGTCATAGTGAATGTCGACATCCTATATGTATACTACAGTAACTGCCAAAGATATTTTCTAAACTCTCATCTCTGCTCAAGACCCCAAGTGACAGTTTAATACATTTAAATCACTTTTCAACCCTCCATCACCTAACCCACCAGCCACTGTCAATGCACAAGATCTTGCTTCCTCCTTCAAGGGAAAGATTGATAAAATCCAAGATTAAATCATATGCTCTTCCTCAGCCAGTGACCTGCTCAATTCCCTACCTGGCACCTTCTCTTCATTTGATCTCACAAATGAAGATGAAGCATCAACACTCTCCTCCTATTCTACTACCTCTCCTTTTGATCCTTTACCCTCACAGATAAGTAAAGCTATGTCTTCTGTACTCATCCCAATCTTGATTAAACCTCTCTCTGCTGGTATCTTTCCTTCACTGCACAAGCATGCATTTATTACTCCCATTCTGAATAAATTTAAATTCTGACCCTATCTCTCTCTCTCAAACTACCATCTCATCTCTCAGCTTACATGCTACATGTTACAATCTACTTGAGAAAGTTGCCTACACTCGGCTCACACACTTTCTTAACTCACACAACTTATTGGACCCACTTCAGTTAGGATTTTGTTCCTAACACTCCTCAGAGACAGCACTGACTAAAGTAGTGAATGATCTGGTCACTGCTAAGTCTAAAGGCCATTACTCACCTCACCTTATTCTTCTAGATCTCTCTGCTGCCTTTGACACTGATGGCCCTTTGGTTCTTATCCTGCCTTTCTAATCACTTTTTCAGTGTCTGCTTCCCTCAATTCACCTCCTATTTGCTACCTCTATCAGTTGGGGTAACGCAAGACATCAATTTTAAGTGCTCTGCTTTTCTCAATCTATTCTTCATCTCTTGGCAAACTAATCATCTCTTTTGGTTTTCAGTGTCATCTGTATGCAGATCATACACAAATCTACCTATCCTCCCCTGATTTGTCACCACCTGTATTGGTCCATGCTACTGAATGCCTTTCTGCCATTTTATCTTGGATGTCATCTTGTCACCTCAAACTTAATATTTCCAAAACAGAATTAATTATATTTCTACTGACCGATAGTAGATACCAACCTGCTATTTCTATCACTGCTGAGAACTCAACAATCGTACTACCCCACAAGCTTGCTGCCTATGTGTCATCCTTGACTCTTATCTGTCCTTTGTTCCCCACAATCAATCTATCTCAAAATCAGGTTACATGCATCTAAAAAATATATCCAAAATATGACCATACCTTACACAAATCCCTGCAAAAACCATGCTCTCATTGGCTCCTCCATTGATTATTGCCATAGTCTTTTTACTGATCTTACCAAGAAGAGACTCTTACCACTACAATCCATTCTGAATGCAGCTACAAGGCTAATTTTCCTCACTTGATGTTCATCGTCTGTGGATCCACTCTGTCAGACCTTCCATTGGTTACCTGTATTTTACCGTATTCAATATAACTAGTTTTACACGCAGGGCCATTAACTAAACTACACCAATGTCCATCTCTTCGGTTATCTTAAAATATCTCCCAACCTGGCCTCTTTGCTCTTCAAAAGATCTACGTGTCTCATCCACACTCATTATTTTCTCCCATTCCAGAATGCTGGACTATCTTCGGGCTGCACCCACTCTGTGGAATGCCCTAGCACGCACAATAAGACTCTCCTCTAGTTTCCAAACCTTCAAGCATCCCCTGAAAACTCACCTCTTCAGGTTAGCTTATCAAATTCCGGAACCACCCACATAACCTTCAAAAACGTCCCCATCATTTACATCCCCACTGTACAGTCCATACATTTCCTCACATTTTTTTTTTCACATTATAATTTTCCTGACCCCAGGCCAACATTGCTGTGTGACCATATCATACAACCCACCAAGAAGCTTTGCAATCTGGACCATTATGCAATAGATAACACCTCTCCTTGAATATCAATGCCTATTTCCCTATAGATTGTAAGCTTGTGAGCAGGGCCTTCCTGTCTCTATGACTGTCTGTTATTAGTTATGTTTTATCATTGTTACCAAAACACTTATCCAATCACTGGTCATCGCCAGACATGACTACTGTAATCTCCTCCTGACTGGCATCCCTAACACATACATCTCTCCACTCCAATCTATCCTCAGTGCTGCTGCCCGGATCATCCTCCTAACCAAACGCACTACATCCACCTCCCCTCTTACTAGCCCTTGACTGGCTCCCCTTCTCCTTCAGAATCCATTTCAAGCTTCTCACACTCACTTACAAAGTCCTCACCCACTCCTCTCTCAGTTACATCTATGACCTTATCTCCCTTTACACTCCCGCCTGTCCTCTTTGCTCTGCTAATGCACTCCACCTCTCCTGCCTTCTGATTACCTCCTCCCACTCCTACCTCCAAGATTTTGCAAGTGCTGCTCATTTTTTCTGGAATTCTCTACATCTCTCCCCCACAGACTCTCCACCTCTCTACAAAACTTCAAACGGGTTCTTAAGACACACTTCTTCACCAAACCCAGCTGTCTGTCATCCTAAGCCTTCTGTGGTCCATGCTCACTTTCTACCCCATCTGTGTCATCCTTGTCTGTGTGCCCCTCCCCTTTAGAATGTAACCTATCACGAGCAGGGCCCTCTTCCCTCATGTGCCTTTACGTCTCTTACTTAACCTATCATCTTTTCAATACTCCCTTTGATGGCACCAAATCCTTTGGTTTTCTGTCACCCTGTTACTTATTTCAGTGCTGTTTACTGATGCAGCTATGTTTATATACCCTGTACTTGTCCTATATTGTATTGAACTGTTAGTCACTGTCTTCATGTGTTGTTTATTTGTTAACTCTGTAATTGGGTGCTGCAGATCCCATGTGGCACCATATAAATAAAAGATAATAATAATAATAATAATAATAATATTAATAATAATAATAATAATAATAATAATAATAAAATTCCTAATGGATAAGGACATACAGGGTTATGGTGGGTAAATATGGTGGGTAAATCATGCACTATAATATTAAAATAAAATAAAAAATAAGAAAAAAGGAATTGACATAACGCTAAACATTTGACACAGTTAAATCAGTCTTAAAACTATTACAGTGTAGGAGAGCACTGACAGGTTGAACTTGATGGACAAATTGTCTTTTTCAACCTTAGAAACTATGTTACTATGTTACTCCCAGTATACACATCCAAGGGTGCCTGCTGCTCCATCCAGCTACCTCGGTGCAACCTATTGGCCTTAACTGGATAAAAACAATATTGTAAGCTGTGAGTTCTTCAGAATAGTCTGGAAATGAGTGGAAATTAAAAGTTATTTTGGTTAATAATACTGTAGGTTCAAAAACACCCCCAAATTCTGTTATTTTAGCTGTTTTGATGATTAATTTATAGAAAAAAAATCCAGATCCAAAACCAAAACCCTCAAGGGTGGTTTTGGCAAAACCAATCCAGATCCAAACCATGAAGGTGATCCATATCCAAAACCAAAACACAAAACCTGTAAAATTGTCTGGTGCACACCCCAATAGCAAGTAATAAGATTATCATTTTATAGAATGCACACACTTTTCTCATTGTGGCCCCACCTCTTATAGTTGGAGCAAGGCCACACATCTTTAATGTGAATCATGTCATGCAACCTCCCAGCTACCCACTTAATTTAGAAAATGGGCGTAAGTGGGAGACTGCCCCTTCAACTTCGGGGCTCTTGTCGGACTTTCTGGAAAATACAGATGGAAAATACAGATGTGTCCTCATTACAGATGTGCCCCAGACCATTTTTGCTGCATTTGTATTTGGCTCTGATCTGTCATCTGCCTTTGGATTTGCCAAAGTGCCGTGACAGCTTTCTCTCAAGATTTGTATCAGTTGGAAAGAAAGACACGACTTAAACCTAGGATCAAGCACGGTTGCTAAAATGTAGAGATCAGATTGCAAGATATTAACAACCCGTGAATCCTGGCAAAGCGAATAAAGGACTTGATCTGCAAGTCCAGCATACTTTGTTTAATCTCCTCCAATTTCTCCAGCTGATTTTCCAAAAGCATAATTAGGGGAATCACCCTACTCAATCTAGCAGTGTCAGCACTCATTTCACAGGTGGCCACTCTCCACTGTACTGGGCTAAGGTAAATTCCCCCTCCTCTCCCAATGTCATGGCTTCTTGTATAGCTATGGATGGATATTTGCTGTTCCTACATCTGCTGAAGCATATAAAGGGTGGAGTTCCATCATGTTGCCACCTCTTGCTTCAGTTGATACGGGGCAAATGAAACTGTTCTTACAGGTGCTGCAATCTCCTGCATGCTGTTGCTGAATGTTGAAAATGTCCCAACATTTTTCTACCTACCTGTTGCAGCAACCCCGTTTTTGGCACCACGCCCCCAAAATGCCACATCACCACCCCCAACTGCCCCGCAAACACCTCTGCCTGTCACTCAGAGAGAGGCCTTTGCATCAAAACTATTAGAACGCATTGCACTAGTTCATAAGTAAAGTAGACTCTAAGGCATACAGTATTTATTAACCTTTTTTTACTAAAATAATGTGAGACACACAAGTTGATCACTGTGTTAAAAAAAAGTTGTGGCAGTCCAGTCCGGATGCCACCCCGGGTGTTTGCAGGACAGGGTACAACAGTTCGGATGCCCCGGGCTAAGTCAGCCTGGGTTTAGGACTGGACCAATAGGAAGCCCAGGGAGGTGTTTGGACACAGCAGGTTGTCTCTTTAATGTTGTGTCAAAGATTATCTGGCAGTTGGAAATTATAGTATTGCATTGCTGTTGATACACCAAAATACCCTGCAATTTCATACATGAGATTTCGTCCATGCAGGTCCGGTCCAGGTATTGGAGCAAGCGCTCTCATCAATCAGGCACACCTGTGCCACACTTTTATAAAGCTCGTTAGGGCAAGGGCTCAGTGCTCCTGATGCCAACAAATGGCCAGGCGATAAAGGGTGGGCCAGTGGGTTAGAGACAGGGAGCCTGAGATTGTGTACATGCTGTTTGTGAACTCGTGCCTAATTAAGGTACCCACTGAAACTTGCTGTGAAATGTCGGTTTACTATGCTGTGGAAGTAAAAGGTCTGCATTTCTTTAACACAACTGTGTCAGCGTCTTGTCTGGAGGAAGGTCGCTTGTTACAAATTGGTGCCCGAACAGGGACCCTCTGCTGGATGCACCAAGGGCAGCAGGATCCCAGCGGCTGCAGGAGCCACCGGAAGCCGTGACAGTCTCCACAGACTCTGCAAACTTTCTCTAGTCAGGTTAGTAACCAGCCAGTGTGTGTGTGTCAATTGGTTAAAAACAATAATTTAAAAAAAGTATTTTTTTCCCTTTGTGTGTTTTTTGTTGTTGTTGTTGTTGTTGTTGTTGAACTGTGGTTTGGTGGTGTATGTTAAGGGACACAAGATTCATATATCGTGCATCTGTCCCATCCACTATGGAGAAGTTGTTAAGGGTCCTAACTAATGTGTCTGCGGGGCAACAATCCCAGATGCAGCTTCTCCAAACGCAAGTACAAGCTCAGCAGGAAACCCTGTGCCTGATTCGTGATGAAGTGGGTCTCCTGCGACAGCATCACCAGGGGCCTAGGCCGTTGCAAAAGATGTGTCCCTCAGACGATGTAGAAGCCTACCTGGGGACCTTTGAGCACGGTATCAACGCAGAGGATACAGCAGCGGTTTTTCTGGCCAGGAATCTGAGAGTCGGTAGCAAAGTACTGTCAGGGGTGTCCCATCTGCCAGCGTACCGCACCAAAGCCCCAATACAGAGCTCCCCTCATCCCTCTTCTGGTAATTTCCATTCCCTTTGAAAAAATTGGGATGGATTTTGTGGGGCCAGTAGAAAAATCAGGAAGGGAACATCAGTATATCTTAGTCTTCCTTGATTATGCCACACAATACCCTGAAGCCACCCCTCTAAGAAATATGAAGATAGCAACCATTGCCAAAGAACTATTGCTGATCTTCTCCCACCTGGGCAAACCCAAGGAGGTCCTCACTGACCAGGGGACCCCCTTCATGTCCCGGCTTATGAGCGACTTATATCGGCTGCTGGGGTTTAAGAAGATTCGCACCTCAGTGTAGCATCCCAAAATTGATGGCTTGGTGGAGCATTTTAATTGCACACTCAAGCAGATGCTCAGGAGAGCAGTCACCCAGGACAAAAGGGATTGGGACAAGCTCCTACCTTTTCTGATGTTTGCCATCCGAGAGGTTCCTCTACGGGCTTCAGCCCCTATGAGCTGCTGTACGGCAGACAGCCCCGGAGAATCCTGGACCTCCTAAAAGGAGGGATGGGAACAACAGACGTCCCCGGAACCAAATGTAGTACAGTACGTTCACCAGCTCTACGGGCGGTTCCAGCAGATAGCTCCGTTGGTCAGGGACCATATGACTCAGGACCAGTCTAGACAGAAATGTCATTATGATGTCCCAGCTGAGAAACAGAGTTTTAACCCTGGAGACAAGGTCTTGGTCCTGTTACCCACAGCAGAGGGCAAGCTTTATGCCCATTGGCAAGGGCCATATACAGTGCTCGAGGCTGTGGGTCCAGTGATTTATCGTGTGAGCCAACCGGGAAAGCAAAAGCTTACACAGGTCTATCATGTAAATCTACTGAAGCCTTGGAAGGAAAGCTCAGAGACAGCAACTGCAAGAGTGGCCAAAATCTCGGCATGCGTGGTCCCGATTGACAGATTTCTCGATGAGGTCAAGACGCGTCAAGCTCAAGACATGGTCAGGAGAAATTTAGATGTCTTTTCGGCGATTGCAGGGAGGACTAAGATCATCGAGCACGATATCATTACTCCTCCGAGGGTAGTGGTCAATCTGCGGCCGTACCGGATACCCAAGGCAAAGAGGGACGCAGTACACAAGGAAGTTGGAATTGGAATTTGGTTTTATTGTCATTAAATATTCACAATCAATGAAATTTTCATGTAAGCAAAAAAGAGACACCACAAAATATATATACCACAAAGAACAATACCATAAGATACTTTAAAAGAGCCATAGAGACATAGTAACACATAGACAGATACAACAATCCTATCTACATTTAGAACCATTAAGCATTGTTATAGCCCTAGGAAAAAAGCTATCTTTCAGCCGGCTGGTCTTACACAATATCGATCTATAGCGTAAGTTTGAAGGAAGCAGAATAAACATCCCATAATTAGGATGAGTCGCATCACCCAGTATACTCCCATCCTTTGCAAGGAGTGGAGAAAATGTTACGCCTGGGGGTTATTGAATTCACCAGCGGGTTGATTAACCCTATAGTGCTGGTTCCCAAGCCGCCCGCAGCACTGCGGTTCATCAACGACTTCCGCAGGTTGAACCAAGTATCTAAATTTGATGCCTACCCCATGCACATGTTGATGAGATGATTGAGTAACTGGCCCAAAGCCAATACTTGACCACTCTTGACCTTACTAAAGGCTATTGGCAGATTCCACTCACCGAGGCTGCCAAGGCGAAAATGTCTTTTTCCACCACAGATGGTCTGTTTCAGTATCGAGTCTTGCCATTTGGTCTTCACGGGGCCCCGGCCAAGTTCCAGCGGGCTCCTCCAGCCCCACCGGAAGTACGCAGCCACGTACCTAGATGACATTGTTATCCTCAGCGACGACTAGGAGTCTCATCTGGCCAAAGTGGAAGCAGTATTAAATACTCTGCGCTTCCACGGCTTCACGGCCAACCCAGAGAAGTTTGCCATAGGTATGTCGGAGGCCAAGTACTTGATCAATAAGGTCAGGTCAATAAGGTGGAGGCGATTGCTGCCTGGTCAAGGCCTGAAAGTAAAGCCCAACCCAGGGCCTTTTTAGGCCTTGTGGGATATTACTGCAAGTTTATCCCAAACTTTGCCACCAGAGTAGCCCCGCTCACTGCTTGAAAAAGCAAAGTCCAGACAAGCTTGTGTGGACATTCCAGGTATATGAGGCCTGGAAGGTTTTAAAAAGTTCCCTGTGTAAAGCACCAGTGTTGATAGCCCCAGACTTTGGTAAAAGGTTCATCCTGCAGATGGATGCTTCAGGAACAGGCCTCGGTGCAGTGTTGTCTCAGGAGGTAGGTGGGGAAGAGAAACCAGTCCTCTACCTCAGTAAGAAACTACTGCTTAGGGAACAGCGATATGCCACGGTATAGCAGGAATGACTGGCTATCAAGTGGGCAGTAGAGACTCTGAGGTACTATCTCCTGGGATGGGAGTTCACCTTCTTGAATAAGGAGACCAACACCAGGGTAACATGGTGGTTCCGTGACCTCCAGCTGTACCGCTTCTAGGTCCAGCACAGAGCAGAAGGATTACAGGGCAACGCGGATGCCCTTTCAAGGCAGTTCCTCTCCTCAAAATATGCAGAGCACTGTGGGGTGATGCTAGAGGGGGGGGGGGGACTCGGAGAGAGACCGACCCGAAAAGGGGTACGCCTGTTGAGATTGGTGAGCAGTTATGTGCGCCAAAGAAGGACTCAGCTTCACCCGTAGGCTTGAAGCTTAGAGGGACGATAAGTGTCAATCCAGTCCGGATGCCACCCCGGGCAGTGGCGCACCCAGGGGGGGGGGTTTCCGAGCACCCAGAAACCCCCCTCCACTAATTTTTTTTTTTTTATAGCTGCATGAGTATTATTAATGGCTGCCTAGCGTCCTCTGCAGCCTGCTGTCTTCCTGGTGGCACTTGTAAGTGCATAAAAGTTTACTTTATTTTAATTATAGTACATATATATCCATGTGCATACATATATACACATGTATATACATACATACATATAAACACACACACAAACATACACACACATATTATATATATATATATACATGTGTGTATATATATATGTGTACTGTATGTGTGTGTACATATATATATATATATATATATATGTATGCATGTTTTATATGCTATGTATATGTGTATATGTATGTGTGTGTATGTGTGTATATATATATATATGTGTATATATATATATATATATATATATATATATATATACAGTATGTGTATATATATATATATATATATATATATATACACACACACACACACAGACACACTAGTTTTACGGACCCAGCATATACTGGGTCACCTCAGTCCCCACCCCCGTGATTGGCTCCGCCCAGTTCTGGAAACCCCCCCATGCAAATCCTGCGTTTGCCACTGCCGGGTGTTTGTAGGATAGGGCACAACAGTGTGGGTGCCCAAGGCTAAGGCAGCCTGTTTAGGACTGCACCAAGAGGAAGCCCAGGGAGGTGTTGGGACACAGCAGGTTGTCTCTTTAATGTTGTGTCAAAGATTATCTGGAAGTTGGAAATTATAGTATTGTATTGCTGTTGATACCCTGCAATTTCATACATGAGATCCCATCCATGCAGGTCCGGTCCAGGTATTGGAGCAAGCGCCCCCATCAATCAGGCACACCTGTGCCAGACTTTTATAAAGCTCGTTAGGGCAAGAGATCAGGGCTCCTGATGCCAACAAGTGGCCAGGCGATAGAGGGCAGGCCAGTGGATTAGAGACAGGGAGCCTGAAATTGTGTACATGCTGTTTGTGAACTGGTGCCTACTGTAATTAAAGTAAAATGTCGGTTTACTATGCTGTGGAAGTAAAAGGTCTGCATTTCTTTAACACAACTGTGTCAGTGTCTTGTCTGGAGGAAGGTCGCTTGATGGTGGCAGTAACACCGGTGATGTTCGGTAGCAGCACATGAGCAGCACGTAATCAGGGTATTTTTTTTACAAAAATACCTATTTCTTACTCTCAAGCTCCTGCATGCGATTATTGATACATACATATTGTCATAAATAATCGCATTGTGAGTTTTTGGGTGATTTAATCACCTTACATCAGTATCTGAAGTTATAAATCAGCCCCTAAAGCTGATGTTTGACAACTAATGCATACAGCAAGAGGTAGGAAATTGAAGAGAAATCCATTAAAAATCTTTTATTATTTGCAATGTTGTACCTTCGAAATAATTTTACTGTAAATTTCAGTACATATTAGTTGTGTCACAATGCTGGTACTTGAGTTGTATCAGTGTCTTGGATAGCAGTGCTGGGATGCAGCAACTGCGGAGGACAAAAATTGCTCTTTCTCATAGGCTAAGGCAGACACATGGAACAAAGGTAGGGTACTCAGGAATGCATCCTAGGGCACACTGGGATGCATTAACTGGTCCAAATGAGTGATTGGACTGGCTGGATTTGATGAGGTCACAGCAACTGGACTGGATCCAGTTAAAGCCTCTTAGGCAGGCTGATGCTGGCAGGTATGCTGGACCGGAATGGAGCCGGTTGGTGTTATTTAGCCAGTCTGATACCAGCAGGAATATAGGACCGGACTGGGACCAGTTAGTGCTTCTTAACCAGGCTGGTACTGACAGGAATGCAGGGCTGGGCTGAGACTGGTTAATGCTTCTTAGTCAAGCTGGAACTGTCAGGAATGCAAGACCAGGCTGGTACCGGTTAATGTTTCTTAGCCAAGAAATACAGGACTGGGCTGGGACTGGTTAATGCTTCTTATCCAAGCCGGTACTGGCAGAAATACAGGACCAAGCTGGGACCGGTTAATGCTTCTGAGCAAGGCTGGTACTGGCAGGAGTACAGGACCAGGCTGGGACCAGTTAATATTTCTGAGCCAGGCTGGTACGTGCATAAATAATGAACCGAACTGGGGCCAGTAAATGCACGTGCTGCTTCCAGTGATAGACTTTGTTGACTCAGGGTTACACTGACCGTAGGCTGTAGCTCACAGAACACCCCAGTGGCAGGTGCTGGGCAACGGGATCACAGAGCCATGGTCAGCTGGACTGAGTTGCTGACCAATGTCTGAAAACAAATGCACCACTGGCAGAGAGCTGAGAAAGCACAGGAATAATTTCACAGAAGCAGTAATCCTGCAGACTATGTTCATGGCTAAAATTTATGTTGCTCTGGTGCCCTCTCACTGCTCAGGTAGTCCCCTGACTTGCAGCAAGATGGTGGCACCCATGGAATGGAGCTGGTGGGAGCCGAGCATGTGTGATGCCGATGAAGAGAGTGGCAGAAGTAGTGGAAGTAGTCCAGAGCAGAGCAACCAAGTGCATGGAGTTGACCCACATCCAAACTGAGCAGCAAGTGGATAAGAATGTGGTTCGTAGCCACCAGGATCTGACAGTAACTGCCCTCTTGAAGGTGGCTTCCAGACACCTTTTTTGTTTTTGTGGGTGCTTGGCATGGAAGATATGAACTAAATGAGGGGCATGTTTATCAGAAGAATTAATCAAGGATCTTTCCTCCATACTATACCCCTCCCATTTAAGGATATATTGCAGGTGATCGTAATAACAGCGAGATTCCACAATCTTTTCTTCTTAAAACTGCACTTCCATGTGGGTCTAAATTTGAAGAGTTTTAAGTGGAGTAGTTTTGGAAATGATTTAAAATCAGTGGTCATAGCAAGGAGATATGGAAGGAATTTGGATTCCACAGCCACTGGAATAAGAACCCATTTAATAGTGAAAGGCCAATTATATCAAGGGGCAAACTTCATTGTTGGAACTTTGAGCCTTAAATTCCTTGGCGAGAGCCAAACTCGATCTCCAGGTTTAAAGCTTGGCACTGCTCAACGCCTTTGGTCTGCAAATATATTACAACAACATGAATTTTTTTTCAGGGACACATGGATACTTTTCCAGATTTTAATGAATTGTTGTAAAGTATCCGAAGCAGATGGGATGACCACAGGTGGTAAGGACTGAAAATCAGGTACTTGCAGATGCTGGCTGTAAACTGTGTAGAAAGGAGTCATATCAGTAGCTGTGTGCTAGCGCAAGTTATGGGTGAATTCAGCCCAGGGTATTCATTCTAGCCAATTATCCTGTGAAGATGATATGTGCAGTCTGAGGAAAGATTCTAATTTCTGATTCACTCCTTCCATTTGCCCATTTGCTTGGGGGTGATAAGCTCACGAGAATTTCAGCTTAACTTGCTTGGTGGAACATAGTGCTTTCCAGGAACTACCCACAAATTAAATACCTCAATCCGAAATAATTTCTTTGTGAAGGTCATGTAGCCAGAATATCTTGCAAAGGAAAAGTTGCACCAATTTAGGAGCAGAGGACAACCCTGTCAAGAGAATATAATGTGCCACTTTGGAAAAACGATCAACTAATATAATGTTATGACCTTTGATATCGGTTAGATCAGTTATGAGCATAGGTGTTTCTATAATGGGTGAGTGTGTGCAGTGCACATGGGCCCCTAGGTCTGGGGGGGGGCCACACCACACACACTGCACCCATAGAATATACTTACAACTCCTTAGTCCCGGGGCGGCGATTCTACAGTGCAGGCACAAATCACTTGAAATGGCCGCCACAGCCATTTCCGAGTAATTTGCACATGCATAATGGAGGTATCCCCAGGAACAAGGTGTGGGCGCCATCTTCCCGGGGACCAGCGCATGCGCAACAGCCTCTGGCTTTAAGCCAGAGTCTACTATCTGCCAGAGAGGAGCGGGCCCGTGATAGAGGCGGCACTCAGGTCCCCATCTCTCTTAACTTCATGGAAAGGTGTGTCCAAGGACTACTGGGTACAGGCAGTGGTTGAAGGAGACCAGCTGGAGACTGGCAAAACACCTTATGCTGAACGCACCTTGAACAGGAAAAAAATCTCAAATATCTGACTTCATCGATGGTCACCAGTAACTTTGTTGAAGGAATTTGTAGGTGTCTTTAAATTCCCACATGACCAGAGAAAAATTAAGCATGAGCTTGGATAGCAGTTTTCCATGGAGCTGTGGAGGTACGAACAATTTCCCAGCAGGAGGAATACAGAAGTGTACTGCTACAGTGTTGCTGCAAATAGCAGCGCTCTGTAACAAGACCGCAATCCGCATGCAGCATGGCATGTCGCCCCATATGGATTGCTCGCCAGCATCTCCCATTGAAGTCAAAACAGGTAGGGTACAGATGTGTCCTCCTATATCCTTTCTGCGGTCATGTTAAACAGCCCTTCTGGTCATGCCATGCCGTGGCATAGTCTGGCAGCGCAGAGCATCTTTTTGTGTGACTTTTTCCATTTAAATGCATCTAAGTCTCATTGCTACTCGAAAAGAATGCACAAACAGCTTATGCTGATTAAAATGATATGCAACATATTCTATGTGTGACTGCGGTTGTGTCTGCATACAAAATGCTACTGTGATAGCCGGGCATCGCCGGGCCCATCAGTGATTTTAAAAGCATTACACGCCAGGCCATCTCATCACATAAGCAAGCAGTTTATTCACAGTTCAGACAGGGTTATCATGACAATAACATTTAACTCCTTGTTCTCCTCTCCAGCACAATATTCATATGGGTTACATCAGGTTAGCATTGCCATCCATTCGCTTCACTGGTGATAACAGCATAAACAATGATGGGACAGCATTACAGTACAGTAAATACCAGCGCAGTCTCTGGGAATCAGTAGTGCGGCATCCGCAAACTGAGATTAATTTTGGTGTGCTCTCCCCTATTCGCTAGGGGCTCTATCTAAATGGGATCTCTCATGGACACGTTACTGGGGGCCTTCCGCCAAACGTGGTTTCCTACCACTCACCCAGATAGTCCTCTCCCGAAGACTCACACCTCCCATCCTACTTCTTGGGTACCCCTGAAGGTGGGGATCCCCTTTGTTCCTGGTTCCTTCCACTGTACTCTGCATACTGTGGCTCTCACACTGCACTCTCCATCTCTCACTGAAGCTGCTGGCTCTCCTGTTACACTGCAAATATGGGCTCTCCCTCTCTTCATAGCAACACCCACACACTGCTCTTCTCTCCATAATGCCAGGGACTGTGGAGTACCATGCTTGTACCACAGTCCCCAGTCTGCATTTCTCCTGGTCACTTAGCCTGTGCCCTCCATCTCAGTCCTCAGCTCACACTGAATTCTAGCCTGTGTTTTTTCCTTGTCCTCTAAAACCCCCCTACACTTCCTGTCATAACCCCCTACATGTGGCAGGGTCTGTGATAACTGGTTTAACTAGTTTTGGGGCCATAAACTCCCACACTCACTGATAAGAATTAAATGGCTTTTGGAACTTTCCAATATCTGTTAACATTCCAGTATGCCACACTACATTACAGTGTTTTACTGGAAATCACTGTAATGTAGCATTTCATATGCATATGCAGACACAGTCGCATGCAGAATATAGGCATGCTACATATAATTTAAGTGCTTGCGCTTATGCTGAATCTATAACGTGGCTGAAAGCTATGTTGCTCTGGTCCACTCTCACTGCTCGGGTAGTCCCTTTTATACCCCCTGCTGGGTTAGGATTGGTGGAGCAGAGCAGTGACCCCAGTGGCTCTGTGAGTGATCAGCACCGATCAGCTGACTTGCAGCAAAATGGCGGTGTGAATGGAACAGAGCCAGCATGCACCGAGCATGTGGGACACTGATGGAGAGACTGGCAGGAGCAGTAGAAGGATTCTGGCAAAGTGACCAAGCACCCGGAGTTGACTAACAGCCATACCGACTAGCAGGCAAGTAAGACCGCGACTCGTAGCCACTGGGACCTGACAGGTTGCTTGTTATTGAATCTGTAATATAACATAGTTGTTAAGGTTGAAAAACTTACATGTATTGTACTTAAGGTATAACCTTTAAACCTATAATTCAGAGGTTAGCAAAATAGTTGTTTTTGCATGCATTTAAAATACAAATATGACATTTATATTGCCATCTGTTATAAGAAGCAGAAACAAAATAATATATATACTAAAACATTCAATAGTTTTGTCTTTTGTGTTTTTGTGCTTTCTGTATGTACTGTATGCTCGTTTTATTTTGTTTGCATATCTGTTATGTCTATGTTTCTGTAGTTCAGCACTTTGGTGTGTATGTGCGTATGTCTTTTGTATCTTTGTGTGTATCCATCGCTTCCCATTTTGCTTTATGAGTTTTGCCTCTAATCTCTAGGGACCCAATCAGGTGGCTATAAAGAGATTATCTGTATTAAACACAAGTAATATATACACAGCTTGAGCCGTTACTCTCACAAATCGCGTTGCCGATATTAGCAGGCGGAGGCCGGTGCCTCTCGTTGCCTCTATAATGCAGTTTGGGCAAAGTAATATCTTTATTGTTTTATGTCCTTTTTAAATATGTATGCAAGTTTCTTAATAAATTAGATGCTGCTTTAAAACTTAAGACTTGGTTATTCAGAAAACAATAACCGATTCCCACAAACTGTATTACTATTTATTTGCATGTTTATAGTGCTATGTATATTTATATGTTTGTATATATTTTATGTGAATTTGTACATGTTGGAATTGTTATAGAAATAAAAAATATTTGTTTGCAAATAAAAACAAGGCCATATGTTACATTTGAGGATTGCAAGGATTGTATGTGTTGCCAGGAAATGAAAAATCTTTATGTGAAATGATATACATTTGAGAAAACATGCAATACACTGACTTTGTGCTTTTTATTGTTAAAATCGGGATGCTGGGTGGGGGAGTGGGTGGGTATAGGTGCATACACACGGTGCGATATGCACTTAACTTTCCTTACGATTTTGACTATATAGTCAAAATCGTAAGGAAAGTTAGTGCATATCGCACCATATGTACACAGCTTGCGATGCTGATGCGCGGTCCCGCAGGATCGGCATCGCAAGAAAAAATAGACTGTGCAGGCAGCCCAACATTGACTATATCGGCGGGGCCGGACCCCACGGCCTCGTCGAATAGTCAATGTCGGGCTGTACGCAGCATTGCGCCATGAGTACACAGCCTTAGGGTGAGAGTGACTTGATGAATCACAAATCAAACCACAGATATTACAATTACTGTATCAGAAGTACAAATCATTTTGGAAAAAATCAGTAACATAAATTACCTGAGATTAAATAAAGTATGATTATTTTTATATTGCCATTTTTCAGAAGTACAAGGTCAGCCACCTTTTTTCATCTTGTTTTAAAGAAAATTGAGTGATTTTAAGATTTTTGCTATTTATGAATTTAACTATTCAATATTAATATTATTTTAATATTATTTAGATGTATTAGTGCATTAGACGTAACCACATATATATTTGCCATAGTTCACATCAAAAGCTTTATGACATTTTATCTTGTTTTAGAAATATAAAAAAAAATTGCATGTTCCATATTGTGCACATATATGGTGGCTACCTAAATTTAAACAATCCCAGATCTTTGGTAACCTCCAAATCATTAAGAGATAGCCAATGTAGTAGGGGAAGTCAACATTGTGTTTAAATAGGAAAGTTGCCATGTTAGTCTCACTAGCTATACCTCCTTTAGTAGAATAATTTCCAGTTTCCAAATGCTGTAATGGTCATAGTAACCCAATTTATTGCTGTGGGGGCATTCTACACAGAAAAAAGAGTAAATGCAGGTGCACACACTAAACACTAAAGCCCCATACACACTAGACGAGAAAATGAAAGATCAGAAGGGCCACTCTGAGTGAGATCTTTTACAATCTCGTCTAATGTGTACACTAAATGTCGTTAACAATGCACGCTCCCGCGCATCGTTAACGACCCCCTCCCTCATCTGGACATGTACAGACGAAGGAAGTCCTCGTTAACGACAGCCATGTACCTAATATTGACATTTTATATGAATTTATTCAGGACATTCATAGTGTTCATTCCAATATGCAGTCTGCAAATACAAGGACCCAGCGGAATGTAACATTGGAATTTCTGTAATGTAAAAATATATATTTTTTTTCAATAAAAATACTTTACTTTAAAAAAAAAATGTCCTAGGGCGGGTGGGAGCAGAGATGGATTTAGACCTCATGGGGCCCTAAGCAAGAAACCGATTTGGGGCCCCCTTCCTCAAACAATCCATAACACTATGTTTTCATTCCTGATTTATTCCTCTTACACTATTTGTTGTTTTTCCTTCTTATATAGTTTAGGGGATGGGGATAGGGCATTAGGTATAAGATATTATGGTTCTTTTAGCGATTTGGGTTAGGGTATTAGGGTTAGTTTAGGGGATGGGGTTAGGGTATTAGGGTTAGTTTAGTGGTTTGGGTTAAGGTATTAGGTGTAGGGGTATTGGTTATGGAGAGGTTTGGGGTTAGGGTATTAGGGTTAGGGATAGGGTATTAGGGTTGTTGTTTAGGGTTAGGTTAGGGTATTACTGTGACGGTTATGGTAGGGATGCTCTATGTTGCTGATTCAGGGGGTAATTCAGGTCGCATCACTAAGTGATGCAATAACCCTGGTGGCAGCAGTGCACACGTACCATCCTGCATATGCGTGGCTGCTGAATGTGATGTGATTGGCTGCAAACACCTCTGCCTTATTGGCAAGTAGAGGCATTTGCAGAGTGGGCAGCAATGGAGCATTGCGGGGGCAGTGCGAGGAAAATGGGGGAAGATCGGTGCCGTTTTCAGGGCAGCTGCGATAGATCACGCGCTGCCGCTACGATCTAAAAAATGGCAACAAACCTCCTGCATACGCAGTCTAGCTTGCTCTCACAGCCGCTGAGCACGCCATTTTGCATGCCTTGCCCTGCAATGGGTGGCCCCCAGCATGCGAAAGAACGGATTTTAGATTCTGCTTTTTAGCAGATCCTGCAGTCCATACTGAATAACCCCCTTAGTGGGATTATACAGGTTGAGTATCCCATATCCAAATATTCCGAAATACGGAATATTCCGAAATACGGAATTTTTTGAGTGAGACTGAGATAGTGTAACCTTTGTTTTCTGATGGCTCAGTGTACACAAACTTTGTTTAATACAAAAAGTTATTAAAAATATTGTATTAAATGTTTAATGCACAAAGTTATTGAAAATATTGGCTAAAATGACCTTCAGGCTGTGTGTATAAGGTGTATATGAAACATACATGCATTCTGTGCTTAGACTTGGGTTCCATCGCCATCATATCTCATTATGGTATGCAATTATTCCAAAATACGGAATAATCCGATATCCAAAATACGTCTGGTCCCAAGCATTTTGGATAAGGGATACTCAACCTGTACCAGATTTAGGGTATGTGCCCCGGCTCCTGCGGTTGATCTGGCTATGCACTAATAATAATGCATAATTGATGAAAATGCTTTCTAATATTTGAAAGAGGTCCTGGGCGGACATCCTCATGCAGAGCAGCGGGGAATAGATGCAGCGTCTATTCACAGGTGACAGAGGGAGAGGGGGCATGCCAGCATCTCACAGAGAGCTGGGCATGCTCCCTCAGTGATGGTAAAAGGGGGAGTGACGCGCGAGCGTGGCTCTGCTGTGAGGCCATGCCCCCTTTCACATAGGATATGTACCTTTTTGGGCGCACTCGCTTTGCACGCAACAAGGTCCCTCTTTGTGATTTGAGAAAGTTGGGAGGTATGAATAAGCCATATACTGCTGGCTCAATCTGTGTGTGAATCGGCCGGGTCATTCCCTGTCATCTACAAAGAATGCTAATGTGACCAGACTTCCACAGTGCCCTCTCTGGCTGCTAACTTGCCCTGTGTCACTCTATGCTCTACCACACCGGTCCAGCATTATACAAATCTCTGCAATGATTATGCAGCCTGATATTTTTTGTCATGTTTAATATTTGGAGTATCTGCAACCTTCCAATTATTTTGCATGACAATGTCCGCCCTCCTCTCTTTAAACAGCAAGAAGACTTACTAACACAACAGCCCAATGACCATCACACAGTCACCTCTTAATAACTGTATTTAACAAAAGGAAAATAAAAAATTATAAAGATGGAGCTGCCACACAGGTTGGGTTGGTTTTACGGCTCAGCACATGTGCAATGTGAGTTACAGCCCAGTTTGGCCAAACAAGCTAATGGAACAGATCCTGCGTAACTGGGGCCTGAATGTGTCAGAAGACAACTGCCGGGGGCCAATATCATTATTATGGATTGGGAATGTATCATAACCACACGCAGCCGTAAATAGACATTTTAGCTCTGTGTGCAGGAAACAGCATCGGCACCCCCCCACCCCATATACAAAGCAGGACCAGGCACGCACCAAAAACATAGGGGTGTGGCTTCATGAGGAAGAGGCGTGGCCACAAAATAGTGCCAATTCCTATTACGCTTTATAGTAGTCTCCATTATTCAAATTACGCTGCACAGTGGCGCTACTTACACACGTCATACCAGGTAGAACCCCTTTTCACATTAGGCCAGGTAGAGTCCCTGACACACATTATGCCAGGTTGCGTCCCATTTTACACATTACTCCAGGTAGAGCCCTTATTACACATTATGCCACATTATGCCTTTTGCACAGTACGGCAGGTAGAGTCCCCTTTTACACATTACGCCAGGTAGAGTCCCCTTTTACACAGTATGGCAGGTAGAGTCCCCTTTTACACATTACAACAGGTAGAGTCCCCTTTTCTCTAACGTCCTAGTGGATGCTGGGGACTCCGTCAGGACCATGGGGAATAGCGGGCTCCGCAGGAGACAGGGCACATCTAAAAAAGCTTTTAGGTCACATGGTGCGTACTGGCTCCTCCCCCTATGACCCTCCTCCAAGCCTCAGTTAGGTTTTTGTGCCCGTCCGAGAGGGTGCAATCTAGGTGGCTCTCTTAAAGAGCTAGTTAGAAAAGTTTTTTTTTAGGTTTCTAATCAGTGTCTCCTGCTGGCGACAGGAGCACTGCAACGAGGGACTTAGGGGAGAGACTTGCAACTCACCTGCCTGCAGGAGGATTGAAGTCTTAGGCTACTGGACACTGAGCTCCAGAGGGAGTCGGAACACAGGTCAGCCTGGGGTTCGTCCCGGAGCCGCGCCGCCGATCCCCCTTACAGACGCTGAAGAACGGCAGAACGGAGGTCCGGAAACAGGCGGCAGAAGACTTCAGTCTTCATAGAGGTAGCGCACAGCACTGCAGCTGTGCGCCATTGTTGCTACACGGCTCACGGATCTCGGTCACGGAGGGTGCAGGGCGCTGCTGGGGGCGCCCTGGGCAGCAATATAGAGTACCTTAGAGGCAAATAAATACATCACATATAGCCATTAAGGCTATATGTATGTATTTAACCCAGGCCAGTTTATTAGAAAAACCGGGAGAAAAGCCCGCCGGAAAAGGGGCGGAGCTTATTCTCCTCAGCACTCGGCGCCATTTTCCTGCACGGCTCCGCTGGTGAGGAAGGCTCCCACGACTCTCCCCTGCACTGCACTACAGAAACAGGGTAACAAAGAGAGGGGGGGCATAAATTGGCGATATAAATATATATTGAGAGCGCATATATAAAAACAACACCTTCTAGGGTTGTTATATACTGTATAGCGCTTTTGGTGTGTGCTGGCAAACTCTCCCTCTGTCTCCCCAAAGGGCTAGGAGGGTCCTGTCTTCAATAGAGCATTCACTGTGTGGCTGCTGTGTGTGTCGGTACGTGTGTGTCGACATGTATGAGGACGAAGTTGGTGTGGAGGCAGAGCAATTGCCGATGATGGTAATGTCACCCCCTAGGGAGTCGACACCGGAATGGATGGCTTTGGTTATGGAATTACGTGATAATGTCAGCACATTACAAAAGTCAGTTGACGAAATGAGACGCCCGGCAAACCAGTTAGTACCGGTTCAGGCATCTCAGACACCGTCAGGGGCTGTAAAACGTCCCTTACCTCAGTCAGTCGACACGGGTACCGACACAGATGAATCTAGTGTCGACGGTGAGGAAGTAAACGTATTTTCCAATAGGGCCACACGTTATATGATCACGGCAATGAAGGAGGCTTTGCAGCTCTCTGATACTACTGGTACCTCAAAAAGGGGTATTATGTGGGGGGTGAAAAAACTACCTGTATTTTTCCCAGAATCAGAGGAATTGAATGATGTGTGTGATGAAGCGTGGGTTACCCCCGATAGAAAAATGCTAATTTCAAAGAAGTTGTTGGCATTATACCCTTTCCCACCAGAGGTTAGGGCGCGCTGGGAATCACCCCCTAAGGTGGATAAGGCGCTCACACGTTTATCAAAGCAAGTGGCGTTGCCGTCTCCTGATACGGCCGCCCTCAAGGATCCAGCAGATAGGAGGCTGGAAACTACACTGAAGAGTATATACACACATACGGGTGTTATACTGCGACCGGCAATAGCCTCAGCCTGGATGTGCAGTGCTGGGGTAGTGTGGTTGGATTCTCTGACTGAAAATATTGAGACCCTGGATAGGGACAGTATTTTATTGACTCTAGAGCAATTAAAGGATGCTTTTCTTTATATGCGAGATGCTCAGAGGGATGTTTGTACTCTAGCATCAAGAGTAAGCGCGATGTCCATATCTGCTAGAAGAAGTTTATGGACGCGACAGTGGTCAGGTGATGCGGATTCCAAGAGGCATATGGAAGTATTGCCATATAAAGGAGAGGAATTGTTTGGGGTCGGTCTTTCGGACCTGGTGACCACGGCAACTGCCGGCAAATCCACCTTTTTACCTCAGACCCCTTCACAACAGAAAAAGACACCGTCTTTTCAGCCGCAGTCCTTTCGCTCCTATAAAAAGCGACCAAAAGGACAGTCTTATCTGCCGAGAGGCAGAGGAAAGGGTAAGAAAGGGCAGCACGCAGCCCCTGCCCAGGAACAGAAGCCCGCCCCGGCTTCTACAAAGCCATCAGCATGACGCTGGGGCTTTACAAGCGGACCCAGGAACGGTGGGGGGTCGACTCAAGATTTTCAGCAATCAATGGGCTCACTCACAAGTGGACCCGTGGGTCCTGCAGATAATATCTCAGGGTTACATGCTGGAGTTCGAAAGGTTTCCCCCTCGCCGGTTCCTAAAGTCTGCTTTACCAACGTCTCCCTCGGAAAGGACGTCGGTTTTGGAAGCCATTCACAAGCTGTATTCTCAGCAGGTGATAGTCAAGGTACCCCTCCTACAACAGGGAAAGGGGTATTATTCCACACTATTTGTGGTACCGAAGCCGGACGGTTCGGTAAGACCTATTCTAAATCTGAAATCCTTGAACCTGTACATACAGAAATTCAAGTTCAAAATGGAGTCACTCAGAGCAGTGATAGCGAATCTGGAAGACGGGGACTTCATGGTGTCCCTGGACATAAAGGATGCTTATCTGCATGTCCCAATTTACCCCTCACACCAAGGGTATCTCAGGTTCGTGATACAAGACTGTCATTATCAGTTTCAAACGATGCCGTTTGGTTTGTCTACGGCCCCTCGGGTCTTTACCAAGGTAATGACCGAAATGATGGTTCTTCTACGAAGAAAAGGCGTATTAATTATCCCTTACTTGGACGATCTCCTGATAAGGGCAAAGTCCAGAGAACAGCTGGAAGTCGGTGTAGCACTAACCCAGGTAGTGCTCCAGCAACACGGGTGGATTCTGAATCTTCCAAAATCTCAATTGACCCCGACAACTCGTCTGCTGTTCCTGGGAATGATTCTGGACACGGTTCAGAAAAAGGTGTTTCTCCCGGAGGGAAAAGCAAGGGAGTTATCCGAACTTGTCAGGAACCTCCTAAAACCAGGAACGGTGTCAGTACATCAATGCACAAGAGTCCTGGGAAAGATGGTGGCTTCTTACGAAGCGATTCCATTCGGCAGATTCCATGCACGGACATTTCAGTGGGATCTGCTGGACAAATGGTCCGGATCGCATCTGCACATGCATCAGCGGATAGCACTGTCACCAAGAACAAGGTTGTCTCTCCTGTGGTGGCTGCAGACTGCCCATCTGTTAGTGGGCCGCAGATTCGGCATACAGGACTGGGTCCTGGTGACTACGGATGCCAGCCTACGAGGTTGGGGAGCAGTCACAAAGGGAAGAAATTTCCAGGGCGTGTGGTCAAGCCTGGAGACGTCTCTTCACATAAATATACTGGAGCTAAGAGCGATCTACAATGCTCTAAGTCTGGCAAAACCGCTGCTTCAGGGTCAGCCGGTGTTGATCCAGTCCGACAACATCACGGCAGTCGCCCACGTAAACCGACAAGGCGGCACGAGAAGCAGGAGTGCAATGGCAGAAGCGGCAAGGATTCTGCGCTGGGCGGAGAATCATGTCATAGCACTGTCAGCAGTGTTCATCCCGGGAGTGGACAACTGGGAAGCAGATTTCCTCAGCAGACACGACCTTCACCCGGGAGAGTGGGGACTTCATCCAGAAGTTTTCCACATGATTGTGAACCGTTGGGAAAAACCAAAGGTAGACATGATGGCGTCTCGCCTCAACAAAAAATTGGACAGGTATTGCGCCAGGTCAAGAGACCCTCAGGCAATAGCTGTGGACGCTCTGGTAACACCGTGGGTGTACCAATCAGTGTATGTGTTCCCTCCTCTGCCTCTCATACCAAAGGTGCTGAGAATTATACGGAAAAGAGGAGTAAGAACGATACTGGTGGCTCCGGACTGGCCAAGGAGAACTTGGTATCCGGAACTTCAAGAGATGCTCACGGAGGATCCGTGGCCTCTACCTCTGAGAAGGGATCTGCTTCAGCAGGGACCTTGTATGTTCCAAGACTTACCGCGTCTGCGTTTGACGGCATGGCGGTTGAACGCCGGATTCTAAAAGAAAAGGGCATTCCAGAGGAAGTTATTCCTACCTTGATTAAGGCTAGGAAGGAAGTGACTGTACAACATTATCACCGCATTTGGCGAAAATATGTTGCGTGGTGTGAGGCCAAGAAGGCTCCAACGGAAGAATTTCAATTGGGTCGATTCTTACATTTCCTGCAAGCAGGATTGTCTATGGGCCTAAAATTGGGGTCTATTAAAGTTCAAATTTCGGCCTTATCAATTTTCTTCCAGAAGGAATTGGCGTCAGTGCCTGAAGTACAAACTTTTGTCAAAGGTGTACTACATATACAACCCCCAATAGTGCCTCCAGTGGCACCGTGGGATTTGAACGTGGTTCTAAATTTTCTCAAATCTCATTGGTTTGAGCCGTTAAAATCGGTAGAATTAAAATACCTTACATGGAAGGTAACCATGCTGTTGGCCCTGGCTTCTGCCAGGAGAGTTTCAGAGTTGGCAGCTTTGTCATACAAGAGCCCATATCTGATATTCCATTCGGACAGGGCAGAATTGAGGACGCGTCCTCAATTTCTCCCTAAGGTGGTTTCGGCATTTCACTTAAACCAGCCTATTGTGGTGCCTGCGGCTACTAGCGACTTGGAGGACTCCAAGTTACTGGACGTTGTCAGAGCATTAAAAATATATATTTCAAGGACAGCTGGAGTCAGAAAAACTGACTCGTTGTTTACATTGTATGCACCCAACAAGATGGGTGCTCCTGCGTCTAAACAGACGATTGCACGTTGGATCTGTAGCACAATCCAACTTGCACATTCTGTGGCAGGCGTGCCACAGCCTAAATCTGTAAAGGCCCACTCCACAAGGAAGGTGGGCTCATCTTGGGCGGCTGCCCGAGGAGTCTCGGCATTACAACTTTGCCGAGCAGCTACGTGGTCAGGGGAGAACACGTTTGTAAAATTTTACAAATTTGATACTCTGGCTACAGAGGACCTGGAGTTTTCTCATTCGGTGCTGCAGAGTCATCCGCACTCTCCCGCCCGTTTGGGAGCTTTGGTATAATCCCCATGGTCCTGACGGAGTCCCCAGCATCCACTAGGACGTTAGAGAAAATAAGAATTTACTTACCGATAATTCTATTTCTCATAGTCCGTAGTGGATGCTGGGCGCCCATCCCAAGTGCGGATTGTCTGCAATACTTGTACATAGTTATTGTTACAAAAATCGGGTTATTATTGTTGTGAGCCATCTTTTTAGAGGCTACTTCGTTTTGTTATCATACTGTTAACTGGGTTCAGATCACAAGTTGTATGGTGTGATTGGTGTGGCTGGTATGAGTCTTACCCGGGATTCAAGATCCTTCCTTATTGTGTACGCTCGTCCGGGCACAGTACCTAACTGAGGCTTGGAGGAGGGTCATAGGGGGAGGAGCCAGTACGCACCATGTGACCTAAAAGCTTTTTTAGATGTGCCCTGTCTCCTGCGGAGCCCGCTATTCCCCATGGTCCTGACGGAGTCCCCAGCATCCACTACGGACTATGAGAAATAGAATTATCGGTAAGTAAATTCTTATTTTAACACATTATGGCAGGTAGAGTCCCCTTTTACACATTAGACAGGTAGAGTTCCCATTGAAACATTACGGCAGGCAGAGTCTCCTTTTTACACATTATGGCAACAGAGTCCCCCTTTTTGCACACTCTGAAAGCTGAGAGCAGGAACACAGTAATGACAGGCAGAAGGTTAACACACTGGAATTGGAGGTAGACACAGGCAAGGCATGGACTAGGACACAAACAAGTAATTAATCCAGCAGAGTATCCACAGGACAGGCAATGACTGTGGACAGGGACCAGCAGCTAATGCAGACAGGCACAAGCTATAACCGGTACCGACAGCAGGGCTGACCAATGAGGAAAACCAGTCTAGGAGTGCAAAGTTGATTGCAAATTCTGTGCAGCTGGAGTGTTGCTTGTACATCCCCACTTTCAGCGAGTGGGCACATAATTAGGCAACCAGGGACACAATAGCTAAGGGGCGCCCTGGTTGCCTAGGGACCGGCTACCCTTGCGAACGGAAGAAGCGATGCTATGGTTGCCAACAACCAGGACTCACGATGGGAACAAGCCGCTCGGCAGCTTGTGACAGTATCCCCTTTTGAAGAGGGGTTAAGAAACCCCTAGAATCAGGTTTACCAGAAAATCCTATGAAGAAGAATTTCCTAAGGTTGGGTGCATGAAGAAATCTTCCTGGAATCCACGCCCTCTCTTCATGAACATAGCCCTTCCAGTGAACCAAATACATGTACCTGCCCCTGTACAAACTTGGAATTCAGGATCTTCTCCAACACATACTCCTGGTGACCATGCACCATTACTAGAGAAGGTTTTCTAGGATGACAGACTCTGAATTTTTCTGTAAAAAATGCTGGCTTGAAGAGAGAACAGTGAAACGTATTTGTAATCTTTAGAGACTTGGTTAACTGGAGTCTGAAGGCTATGGGGTTTATTTGCTTAATGTGCTGGAATACTGTAGACCAAGATACCAGGGTCCCAATTTCTGAGAAGGCTGACAAATTCTAATATTAATATGATGTGGACAGCCACACCATGTCACCAACTTTAAAAGAACATGGTCTCTTATGTTTGTCTGATTATTTTTTTGAAACGGAATAAGGCCTTGCTGAGAGCTTGATGAATCTTTTTCCAGATCATTCAAAGATAAGACACCAGACTAAAAGTAGGAATGTGTTGTTGAGTCAAACGCATTTGACCTGGGATGATACCTGAAAACACAGACAAACAGTAGAAGCAGAATGGAAGGAATCATTGTAGGTGAACACCACCAGCATTGGCTGCTCCACCCAGTCATTGTTTGGTTCCTGGTGCTCAGAACAAGGGAGATGTTATGAAGCGAGTCCAGAGCACCAGGACGTAATGCTGGGAAAGGGGAATGGAAAGGGAATAGCCCCTGGCGCCCTATCTCCGTTGTCTCACCCGTGCTGTCAGTACACTCTTGCGAGACTATGGTTGCTTGAGCCCATGGCAGCCGCGTTTGAAGGGCGGATTACGTCTGCCCAACTTCGATGCCCCCTCAGGTCTTAATGAGAGACAAAGAGTGAACCGAGACAGGGTGATAACAAGGGGCCCTCTGACTAAACAACAAGGCCAGGGGCTACTAACAAACCTAAAACCAAAGTATGTGCGGCTTGCCGCCAAAGGAAAAGAACAACAAAGGAAATGCTGACCACACGCCGACACAATACTTTTGTGTACCGGCGGTGACAGCATAAGCAGAACCCTCTGCAAAACACCAGTGACAGAAATAATAAGGGAATACAGCGGCCTAGGCCGACGGACGCGGCCGTGCCGCTACTCACGGAACCGGTACGAATACTGGCAAACGGACAGGAACTCCCAATGCTGCTGACACAGACTCTCAGAACTGGAGGACAGGCAGAATCCCAAACGACAGACCGGTGGACACCAAGAAGCCAGAAACTTGCACAGGCAACGGTACTGGACCTCAGGACAGGAACGCCTCACGGCAGGACACGGGATCAGACATAGGAATCGACACAGGGACTGACACAGGAATCGACACAGGAAGCTCAGGAACTAGCAGGAACCAAGCTCAGAACTCAAGCAGACTGCAAACCAAGGAATATCACCAGCATCTGTGAATTGCAAACAGCCAGCATATAACAGAGAGGCCTAATTAATAATCCCATGCAGCTGCCTTGTTGCATGATTCCAAACTGACCAGATGCAATTAGCAGCCAGGTGAGGCTGAACACAAGGGAACAAGCTGCAATTACACAGACTCACCAGCGGCAGCAGACAAGAGTATTCTAAAACAGAGCAACAGGAAATCCTGGCATGCAAGACAACTTTATAACATAAAATAGGAATGAACCACTACCTGTGGTTCATAACAGTCATTATTACATTTCAGCACATAGCACCGGAGGTATTGCTCCAAGGACTCATTCTGTCTGCCCATTAGATTGTGGATGGTAACTAGAGGAAAGACTAAGATTGATGCCAAATTTAGAACAAAAATACCTCCAGAACTGTGCATTGAATTTGATAATTGTATCAGAGACAATATCCTGGGATAGTCCAACAACTTGAAGATGTGCTGGATAAACAGTGTGACAGATCTATTGCACTGGGTAATTTAGCCAAGGGAATAAAATGGGCCATCTTACTGAAATGATCCACCATTACCCAAATCGTAGTACAGCGGGAGGAAACTGGAAGGTTCTCAATGAAATCCATGGACATATGAGACCATGGCTTGGACAGCACAGGCAATGGTAAAAGATACTCAGAGGGTAATGTTCGAGGAGGTTTATTCCTGGCACAGACGTCACATGACCAAACAAACTCCCGTCTATCCTGAGTCATGGTTGGCCACCATACAGAATGGGAAAGCAGTTCTAATGTTATGGTAATGCTTAGAAGTCTTGTTGGAATGAAAATCAGTTAGAACTGCTCCTCTAAGATTCTGAGAAATGAACAAATGCATGGAAGGTGTTATAGAAGATGCCTGAGCCTGCAAGGACTAAAGTTGAGTAACTAAGGGGTACTGTATATTCAATTGCAGTCGAAAGCTACCGTCTGTTGAAAAGATGGCAGTTTTTACTTTTTTAGGTTCCGACCTATTCAATCTAACCCCAAATTTTTCGACAAGTCAAGGAATTTGACTTGTCGAAAAGCACGACCATCTCAATTCGACTTTAAAAAAAGTCGAAGTGAGATTGGGAGAGCAGCGCCGGAGACGGGGAGAGCCGCACCAGGGACGGGGAGAGCAGCACCGGAGGATGTCACAGCCGCCGCTCACAGCAGCATCCACCCGGCTCCAGGAAGCGAGACCTCGCTTGCTGGAGCCGGGTGGATGCTGCCGTGAGCGGCGACTATGATGCAGGGACAGGGAGAGGCAGAGTGACGGGGGGGGGGGGAGGCGCAGGCAGACGGGGAGAGCAGCGTCTGCCTGGTCGGATCCATTCCGACAAATGAATGTCGGAAAGGATCCGACTTCAATTGAATATACCCCTAAGTCTTGGGTAATACCGACAGGAACAGATGAATCTGTAGGTATCAGAGTCTGAGGTCTAGAGATATCCTGGACTGGCAGGAACATTTGTGATAAGGCATCAGCTTTAATGTTCTTGGTGCCCAGCCTGTAGGTGATGTTAACGTTGAATTGAGCAAAGAACAGTACCCAACGTGCCTGTCTAGAATTCAGGATTCAATATAGGCAGGATTTGCATGATCTGTGAAAACGGTCATGGGATGTCTCGCACCCTCCAACCAATGCCTCTAATCCTCTAATGCCCACTTGAAGGCCAAAAGTTCACGTTTGCTGACACCATAATTAGCTACTGATGAGAGAATTTATAAGAAAAGAAAGTGCATGAATGTATCCTAGAGTCTTTAGGATCTCTTTGGGATAGTACTGCTCAGACCCCACTTCAGATGCATCCTCCTCTACTAAGAATGGCAACTCTGGATTAGGATGGCAGAGGACTGGGGCAGAGATAAATGCCTTCTTCAGGTTTTCAAAGGCCTGAAGGGATGAAGGAGATGAACGAGAGATAATTCCCCGATTTGATTCGAGAGTTAATTCCACGATTGCAGCAATTATCGTAGAAAAAGAGCGAATAATTCTGAAGTAATAATTTGCAAAGCCCAGGAACTGCTTGATAGCCTTTAAATTAGTAGAACAGACCTAATCAAGAACTGCCTGTAGCTTACTAGGGTTCATGGAGATGTCTTTGGGAGAGATGATATACCCCAGAAATGAAGACATCACTGTCTCAAGCTCACATTTCTACAGTTTGGCATAGATGTTATTTTCACAGTTTCTGAAGAACGAACCAAACATGGAAATGATACACTTCCAATTAATAGGGGTAAATCAAGATGTCATTGAGATATACTACAACAAACTAGCCCAGGAATTCCTGCAGGATATCATTGATAAGCTCCAGGAACACTGCAGGAGCATTGGACAATCCAAACGGTATTGAAAGACGTTTTCTATTCATCCCCCTCTTTTATGCAAAAATGGTTGGATGCCCCTCGGAGATCGATCTTGGAAAATATCACTGCCTTTCGGAGTTGATCAAACAGGACTGATATGAGTAATAATGGATACAAGTTTTTAATGGTGACTCTATTTAGACCACAGTAGTCAATACAAGGCTGCAAAGAACCATCCTTCTTAGCAACAAAGAAGAAGCCTGCCCCTACCGGTGACTTGGATGGATGGATAAAACCTTTACTGAGGTTTTCCTGAATGTAGTTTTCCATAGCCTCAGTTTCAGGCAAAGAGACCGCATATAATTTCCCCTTTGGAAGTTTAGCATCAGGGACCAGGTTTATAGAACAGTTGTATGAATGATGAGGTGGGAGAGAGCCATCTTCTTGGAGAACACATCAGCTTAAGCATGGTATTGTGTTGGCAGACCTTCTGGGATGGTTTGCAGAACTCTGACAGGCAAAGTGAGATAAGTAACAGACAAAGGGGGGGGGGGGGTGCAAATCCCCACCCCTACAATCCCTTCCCTTGTCTGTGACCTCTCCCGCTTCCAGCACCTGATATACAATTATCTCCAGGTATGATTGAGCAGCTACCAAATTGTTTGTCTGAAAGTGAGATAAGTGACAGACCAATCTGGGCCCCAGTGAATGAGTCAACCTGTCTTCCAATCTACCTGGGTTATGGCTTCCGAACCTGGGCAGACCCAAAATTATTTGAGCCATGGGGAAATGTACCAAAAAAAGAAAGAGTTTCAGAATGAATAGCACCAATCTTCTGAAACCTCACTCATCCATTAAGGAGAGGATTCCCATCAAGGGCACAGATAGTGATGGTGGAGGCCAATTCCTCAACAGGAACTCCATGAGACTGGGCGAAAGCAAAGTCCATGAAATCTCCAGTGGTCCTACTATCCAGAAAGGCCATGACCTTAGCTTCCCTTTCACCGATTTTCAGCTGTGCTGGAATCAAAACTAAGTTGTACAGAGAAATTGAGAATAGGCCCAAATGAATTTCCCTAATATCATTCAGGCATTGCCTTTTCTCGACTTTTGAGGACAGGAACCAGCAAAATGTCCTTTGCCAATGCAGTATAGACATAAAACAAGAATTCGCCTCCTGGTCTTTTCCTCCGGAGACAACCGGAATGCCCTGATCTGCATTGGTTCTCCCAGGTCCTCTGCATGTTCAGGAATTACTGCCCGAGACAGCAGAGGCAGCAGTTCCCTCTCCAATCTCTGCTCCCGGATATGTCTGTCAATCCTGATAGCCTGCTACATGAGTTTGTCTAAGGATTCCAAAGCTGGATATTGGACGATATACTGTAGTCCTTGATCTGTTCCATGAGTCACAGACTGAACTGACTCCGTAATGCAGAATCATTCCAGCCACTGTCATTTGCCCACTGACGGAATTCGGTACAGTAAGCTTCAACAGAATTCCATCCCTGCTTCAGGGTGCGCAAATGGGCTTCTGTGGAAGCTGCTCTATCTGGATCATCGTATAAGATGCCGAGGGCAGCAAAGAAGGCATCAACTGACTGCAAGGTTGGGTGGTCAGTTTTTAAGCCAAATGCCTAGGTCTGGGGATCCCCTTGAAGCAGAGAGATGACAATCCCGACACGCTGGTACTTGGAGCCCAATGACTGCAGCCTCAACTTAAAGTACAGCTTGCAGATCTCGCAGAAATTGAAGAACTGCTTTTTGGTCTCCCGAGAAGCGGTCCAGGAGATGAAGTTTGGGCTCTTTCACAGCCCCCCGAGCAGGGACTATGGACCTTTGATCACTTCTTGGGAGGATACATGGAGAAACAAGTCCTGCAGCTGTTGTATCAGACTCTGGATCTGATCAGCCAAAATTTGGGCAGGATTCTGCTGCACTAGATTCATACTTGCACGGAGCTTCCAGCAAAAGTAATGTTATGGCTGGTTATAATATTATGGAACTCTAGTGCTATTCGTGTGAGAACCCTAGAGCCAGTGTGAGGCTCTTCCACCAATAACAGCCCTCTGCTGTTCCCTTAGTGTTTGATATGCACACTGGTACTTGGGTTGCTGCCTGGACGTAAACCTCAAGCAGTAGGGGCTCATACAATAGGTAAGAGACTACAGGAGAGGAACTAGAGTTTCACTCACAGGAGCACAGAGGGTTAAGGTCAGTACTGGGTCAGGATCTTAGACTGAGCAGCAGAGAGGGCATAGTGAGATGGAATGCAGGCACTTTGCAGATTACTTGTGTATAGGAGCATGTAGTGTAATGATGCAGTGTGGCATATAGAGGGGATGTAGCATAGTGATTTAGTGCGGTTTATAGGGGGACGCAGTGTAATGATGTAATACAGCATATAGGGGGATGTAGTATAACTTATGGGGGGTGTAGTGTAATAATGTAGTGTGGCATATAGAGGGGATGTACAGTAGTGAATTAGTGTGGCATATAGGGGTGATGTAGTGTAGTGATGTAGCGTGGTATACTGTATAAATGGGAATGCAGTACCGCGTATTTGCAGTACCACGTAGTACATCATGTAGTGGAGATGTAGTGCTGTGATGTGATGTGTAGTGGGGATGTTGGGAACACACTGCTGTTGAGGGCAGATATCAGGAAAGTATTGGGGATATTTGGGACAAACAAGGAAGCGTGGGTAAAACGCTGCTGTGGATTAAACACACTGATAGCTACTTGTGCTACTAAATACCTTGTATTTGTTTAGGGGGGGAAGGGCTTATTGGGGGGCGGTTTGTGGGGGGGATGTACAGTAGTGCAGCGTAAAGGTGGCAGGGATATAGGGGGTCATTCTGAGTTGATCGCAGCCAGCAACTTTTTGCTGCTGGTGCGATCAACTAATCCCCGCCTATGGGGGAGTGTATTTTAGCTTAGCAGGGCTGCAATCGCTTGTGCGGTTTCCGACCCGTTCGCACTGCAGCAAAGAACTGCTGCATGCGAACGGGTCGGAATGACCACCATAGTGTGCTGCATAGGTGATACTGTATGTAGTGAAGGGATTTAGTTCAAAATATAAGGGGTAAGTAGTGCAGCATAAAGAGGATATATAGTTCCAGGATGTAGTATGACATAAATGAGGATATAGTGAAGTTATGTAGTGCTGCATATAGGGGGATGTAGTGTAGTGATGTAGTACAGTATATAGGGGATTTAGGGTTTAATTCCGAGTTGTTCGCTCGTTATTTTTTTCTCGCAACGGAACGATTAGTCGCTAATGCGCATGCGCAATGTCCGCAGTGCGACTGCGCCAAGTAAATTTGCTATGCAGTTAGGAATTTTACTCACGGCATTACGAGGTTATTTCTTCGTTCTGGTGATCGTAATGTGATTGACAGGAAGTGGGTGTTTCTCGGTGGAAACTGGCCGTTTTATGGGTGTGTGTGAAAAAACGCTACCGTTTCTGGGAAAAACGCGGGAGTGGCTGGAGAAACGGAGGAGTGTCTGGGCGAACGCTGGGTGTGTTTGTGACGTCAAACCAGGAACGAAACTGACTGAACTGATCGCAGATGCCGAGTAAGTCTGGAGCTACTCAGAAACTGCTAAGAAGTGTCTATTCGCAATTCTGCTAATCTTTCGTTCGCAATTTTGACAAGCTAAGATTCACTCCCAGTAGGCGGCGGCTTAGCGTGTGCAAAGCTGCTAAAAGCAGCTTGCGAGCTAACAACTCGGAATGACCCCCTTAGTGTAATGATGTAGTTTGGCATATAGGGGAATGTAGTTTAGTGATTTACTGCGGCGTAGTGAGGTAGTGTGGGGGATAAAGGGGAATGCAGTATAGTGACGTAGTACAGCATATTGGGGTTGATGTATTATTGTAACGTAGTACAGTTTATAGGGGAGATATAGTACTGTGATGTGTAGTGGAGACATGGGGAACATACTGCTGTTGATGGCAGATGTCAGGGAGGCACTGTAGATATTTGGGACAAACAAGGAAACGTGGGGAAAATGCTGCTGTGGATTGGACACATGCACTGATTGCTACTTGTTACTAAATACCTAGCACCAAATGTAATAGAGTGAGAGTTTCAGAAAGTGAGAGATTTGGTAAAGTTCTTCATTTTTTTTTTAAAGTGGCAATCATTAACACTGCAAAACCAGGTTGATCTTGCTGTGTAAATGATTGCCACTTTAAAAATAAAACCACAAAATGTTACCAAATCTCTCACTTTTTGAAACTCTTACTCTATTACATTTGGACCCTAGTACTGTATTTGACTAGGGGTGAAGGGTTTGGCAGGGGGGTGCGGGGTAGTTGTTGGAGGCCCAAAATATATTTTTGTACAACTCGCTAGTTCTGCCAGATGAGTTGGTCTGCAATTATTTTCGTAAAAAGCTTGTAGTCTACATTCAGTAATGATATTGGGGGTCATTCTGACTCGTTTGCACGCTGCTGTTTTTTGCAGCGGTGCAAACGGGTCAGTTCTGCGCATGCACGGCGGCCGCAATGCACAGGCACGTTGTTGCCCAGAGACGGCTGTCGCTGGGCAACAACAAGAAGACCGAAGAAAGCGATCGCTACCGCGACCGCAAGAAGATTGACAGGAGGAAGGCATTCTAGGGCGTCAACTGACCGTTTTCTGGGGTGGTGCGGTAAACGCAGGTGTGTCCAGGCATTTGGAGGGCGGATGCCTGATGTCAATTCCGGGACCTGCAACGATGGATTCATCGCACAGGGTAAGTAACTCTTACCCTGGTCTAGTTCTACACAAAACTTTTATTGCATAGCAGGGCTGCACAAGCGTTCGCAGCCTTGCTATGCAAAAAAACCCTCCCCCATAGGCGGCGTCTAGTTGATCGCACGGACAGCAAAAAGTTGCTACTTGCGATCAACTCGGGATGACCCCCATAGGCCGGTATGCACATGCTCTACCCCCCTACCCCACTTCTGCTCCTCCTCCTGGATGTGATAGCAGTGCTGGATGTGGTCAGATGTGGCTGCAGCTGTCTATATTCGACCGCATCATTTATACCACTGACCCCTTACAACTGTCTATATTCGACCGCATCATTCATACCACTGACCCCTTAGAATATGTTACATTTCATCTTTTATCACCTGTCTTTGAACCTTCCCTATTTGTTTATCTGCCCCTTCACGCCTAGGCTACTGCTTCTTTTATATATCTACAGATGTAGCCACCTTTATCTTGACTGTTTCTCCGCCGAGACGGGCGTTTAGCCACGCTAAGGCGATAGCTGAGTTTAATCACAGGCAGGCGCGTTGAGACGATCTAGATACTCATCATGCATTACACATCTCCACCACTGTGTGGCTAATGCTCCACTAATCCAGTACTTTCGATCGTACAGTATAGCGGCGGATTGATCTACAGCTCTGGCAATACTGTAGGCGTAACGGGAGGTGGTGGAAAAAGTATGGAGTACTGTACAGTACTGTATGTGTATGGAGACGCAACTACAGTGATTGTGTAAAAGGAAGAATGTACAGTACAATGTATAAACACCGTGCTTTTAAAATATATGAGCGTCTGAGTTCGCTAATGCATAATGGGAATGGAGGACTAGCAGAAGGCGGAGGAAAACACCGTGCTTTACAAATGCGAGCGTCCGAGTCCTCTAAGGCATAAACCAACAGCAATGGGGCGGGGGCCGGGCGCTGTTTGCAGTACTTTCACACATGAAATTGGAAATCTCTCATGAGGCGTCGTGGGCTAGGGGTGAAGGCTCCCAACTCCCTAGCTGGGGTTCCAGGGTTCGAGACCTGATGTGCTTTCTTTCTTTTTTTTTCTTTCTTTTTTTCTGTAATAATGCACTGTATTATTTTATTTACATTGTAAGACAGTCAATGGAAGGATGCACACAGGTTTCACATAAATCAAAGTACATCTGCAGGAGCGATTCTTTACGCTAAATGCACCCAAACAGCGTGAATGAAATGAGTGTATTCTGACGCTACCAACTAAGCAAAACAGTACTGTAGATCTTCAGCGTTTGTGTATTGCACAGGACCTGAATTTCCTCCCTGTGCAGGCCCCCAGGGGGGAAGGGCGATGGGGGTAGGGGGGAGATGATGGAAAATACTGTGCCTTTGAAATGCAATTACATGAGCGTCCGAGTACACTACGGCATACTGTAAACCAACACCAATGGGAAGGAAGTGCCAACCTTATTTTTAATGTGTTCCCGTGACATTCACTTTAACATTTTTTTTTTTCTCTCCAATACAGTACATCCAATGGAAGGATGCACACAGGTTTCACATAAATCAAAGTACATCTGCAGGAGCGATTCTTTACGCTAAATGCAACCTACAGTACGGTACTGTAAGTGAGCAAAACAGTACTACAGTGGGCGTTTGTGTATTGCACATGACCTGCATTCCCTCCCTGTCTACTGCATGATCTGTGCAGGCTCCCATGGGGGAAGGGCAACAGGCTAGCAGGAGGCGGAGGAAAACACCGTGCTTTACAAATGCGAGCGTCCGAGTCCTCTAAGGCATAAACCAACAGCAATGGGGCGGGGGCCGGGCGCTGTTTGCAGTACTTTCACACATGAAATTGGAAATCTCTCATGAGGCGTCGTGGGCTAGGGGTGAAGGCTCCCACCTCCCTCGCTGGGGGTCCAGGGTTCGAGACATGATGTGCTTTCTTTTTTTTTTTTTTTTTTTTCTGTAATAATGCACTGTATTATTTTATTTACATTGTAAGACAGTCAATGGAAGGATGCACACAGGTTTCACATAAATCAAAGTACATCTGCAGGAGCGATTCTTTACGCTAAATGCACCCAAACAGCGTGAATGAAATGAGTGTATTCTGACGCTACCAACTAAGCAAAACAGTACTGTAGATCTTCAGCGTTTGTGTATTGCACAGGACCTGAATTTCCTCCCTGTGCAGGCCCCCAGGGGGGAAGGGCGATGGGGGTAGGGGGGAGACGATGGAAAATACTGTGCCTTTGAAATGCAATTACATGAGCGTCTGAGTACACTACGGCATACTGTAAACCAACACCAATGGGAAGGAAGTGCCAACCTTATTTTTAATGTGTTCCCGTGACATTCACTTTAACATTTTTTTTTCTCTCCAATACAGTACATCCAATGGAAGGATGCACACAGGTTTCACATAAATCAAAGTACATCTGCAGGAGCGATTCTTTACGCTAAATGCAACCTACAGTACGGTACTGTAAGTGAGCAAAACAGTACTACAGTGGGCGTTTGTGTATTGCACATGACCTGCATTCCCTCCCTGTCTACTGCATGATCTGTGCAGGCTCCCATGGGGGAAGGGCAACAGGCTAGCAGGAGGCGGAGGAAAACACCGTGCTTTACAAATGCGAGCGTCCGAGTCCTCTAAGGCATAAACCAACAGCAATGGGGCGGGGGCCGGGCGCTGTTTGCAGTACTTTCACACATGAAATTGGAAATCTCTCATGAGGCGTCGTGGGCTAGGGGTGAAGGCTCCCACCTCCCTCGCTGGGGGTCCAGGGTTCGAGACATGATGTGCTTTCTTTCTTTTTTTTTTTTTTTTTTTCTGTAATAATGCACTGTATTATTTTATTTACATTGTAAGACAGTCAATGGAAGGATGCACACAGGTTTCACATAAATCAAAGTACATCTGCAGGAGCGATTCTTTACGCTAAATGCACCCAAACAGCGTGAATGAAATGAGTGTATTCTGACGCTACCAACTAAGCAAAACAGTACTGTAGATCTTCAGCGTTTGTGTATTGCACAGGACCTGAATTTCCTCCCTGTGCAGGCCCCCAGGGGGGAAGGGCGATGGGGGTAGGGGGGAGACGATGGAAAATACTGTGCCTTTGAAATGCAATTACATGAGCGTCCGAGTACACTACGGCATACTGTAAACCAACACCAATGGGAAGGAAGTGCCAACCTTATTTTTAATGTGTTCCCGTGACATTCACTTTAACATTTTTTTTTCTCTCCAATACAGTACATCCAATGGAAGGATGCACACAGGTTTCACATAAATCAAAGTACATCTGCAGGAGCGATTCTTTACGCTAAATGCAACCTACAGTACGGTACTGTAAGTGAGCAAAACAGTACTACAGTGGGCGTTTGTGTATTGCACATGACCTGCATTCCCTCCCTGTCTACTGCATGATCTGTGCAGGCTCCCATGGGGGAAGGGCAACAGGCTAGCAGGAGGCGGAGGAAAACACCGTGCTTTACAAATGCGAGCGTCCGAGTCCTCTAAGGAGACTGGAGGGGGGCGAGGTTCAGGGGGAATTTTAAGAAAAATTACTTCACAGAAAGTGCAGTGGACAAGTGGAATAGCCTCCCATCAGAGGTGATAGAGCCTAAAACAGTAGAGCTACAGTATTTAAACATGCATGGAAGAGACATACATAAGGATATCCTTACAAAGAAATAAGGATCAAATAAGGTTTGATGTAAAAAAAAGGTTAAAAAAAAGGGGCAGATTAGATGGGCAAAGTGGTTCTTACAGTATTTGTCATCAAATTCTATGTTTCTGTATGCAGACCCTCCAACATGACCCGCCGCACTGCTCTGTTTCTAGACTTCCCTCTTAATTTATGATTTCCATCACCTGTGTTTAACTAGTTATATGATAAGAAAGCTGTTTCTTCACAGGTGATGGCAATAATAAATTAAGAGGGAAGTCCAGAACCAGAGCATTTTGTACCTAGTGGGGCGGGTCATGTTGGAGGGTATGTGTATTTCCTGGAATGAACCTTTTTTTTTTTCACATTAATGTTTTTTTCACAGGCCCTACACTGGAACAGGCCATGGAGGAGGAGGAGGATGATGATGATGATGATGCTGCTGCATTTAGTGGTAAGAATTATTACTGACATTGATCTGATGCCATCAGAGTAGCACTTTTCATCTGTTTTTTCTGGCAAATGCGTAGAAATCGGATGAAAATTGTTTTTGTTTGAACTGGTGATATTGCCCATACAGTAGCAACCGATCACATCCCACATTAACATTTACAGTATCTAGTTACACTTACAGACGATAATACAGTACAGTAGGTAATATTTGATTGGTTGCTACTGTATGGACAACATCCTGTTCTAAAAAAAACACCCATCTTACTCAATTTCTCTCTCTCTCTCTCTCTCACCCCTTGTCACTGTCTCTCCATTCATCTCTCTAGATACTGTCAGTGATGAATTTCCCATTAGGCACGAGAGGCACGTACTGTACCTAGTGGCGGCATCTGTTTGGGGGCCTCAGTTGGATGCTTACAGTATGCTAATACTGTCATCCCAAAAATTACCACTACAGTAACTGCTAAATATTTTAAGTGTACTGTACAATATGCACATACAGTACTGTACAGTATACATAATTCAAAAGAAAAAAGAGTTGCTACCTTATTCTAGTCATAATCACCGGCATACGGGTCACTCACAAATTTTCTGATGGTCTCGGTGGGGTCCCTTGGAATCACCATGCCTGTCACACAAGCATACCTTTTTTTACCCACCTGACACTGGGCCTGGACACTAGTGTACTATTACTATACTTTTTACTGTATACTGTATCTTATAATATTCTTCTCTTTTACCCACAGACGACGAGCCAGAATACATTTTTGGTAAATATACTGTACAGTAGCAATAGTTGGTACTGTAATTACAGTATTTTTTTTCTCCAACATTATTTTAAGTCAAACTGATATGACTAACTGTATTTTATCTTTTTACAGTCCGTCGCCAACCAGTGGAGGAGACACCTGGTAATAAAATATAAATACATAATGCACTGTACTGTATTCTAAGTTACTGTAACATGTATAACACTGAGCTGATCATCTTCACACCCTCTGACATAACCTTACAGTACATACTGTACTTTCTCTCTTTTTTCACCCTCTTCACTCCACAAATGCATGCTGCCTTTCCTGACTACTGATATAATAGTGTGCAGAGCGTAGCGAGGCACCGTGCCCACCGCATGGCGAGCGAAGCAAGCATAACGAGAATAAGAGACACTATTGCATGATATGTTGTGAATAAAGTTGCAGTACTGTGTGGCGTCATTTCAGATTGGGGAATTACTGTGTGGCCATGCCCCTTCCCAGCAAGAACATGCACCGTTTTGGGATGCACACCGAATGTGCACACTGTTGCTATTTTAAACATACAGTAGGTTGGAGGAGCACCAAAATGAGGACTGCTATGGTTGAGGGGTGATGGTGCTGGGAAAGGGGTACAGGATCAGAGGCGGAAATAGCGTCTGTGCAAGGGGGCAGCATCCAAAAACTTGACTAGGGAATCATATTATTTATGGCTGGCTCTGAGTACAGTCCACTATTATTGATAGTACTCCCTACAACACCACCTACAGTACTGTAACCCTCTTTTTTCTGAAGCGGTCATGAAATGTCATGACTGCTAATACATACAGTAAATGTCTACAGTATTTGTACTGTGGTGTTTTATTCCTTTGACAATTTGTTTATGACCTATTGAAGCTAAACTCTTGTACAGTACTTTATATTTTGAATACCAGCAATACAGTATAATACTGTACCTACAGTATACAGTAATAATTGTATAGTATTTGAATGTGACTAAATGTTTTTTTTTCTCCAATATAGTGCCAATGATTTATGGGGGCCCCAGACAAGGGCAAGATAGGTGGGCTGGCCCAGAAGCGGGCAGGCAGCAGCCCACTTATACAAGAGGTAAACTAAAGCAATGTTTAAATTACCTCGACAGCATACAGTAGTGTTTGATTTACTGTACTGACAATACAGTACTGTACATTGTAAATAACAAGATTGTCTAATATAGAGTAAAGTACTGTATTGCCATTACTACACTGTAAAGTATTCAGTATTTGTTTTGTAATACTGTCCTTTTTTTCCCACAGAACAGTTGCAGCGTGCCGTTCTGCTCCTGCGGGTGGTGGTCCACCTCTTAGTGGACCACTTTTTTAATTTGTTATTAAGATCATTTTAATTTTTTTTTTTTTTTTTTTAATAAATGTTTGTTATTGTACTCCATTGTATAGTATCTTTTTCTACTGTATAAGATAGGCATACTGTACACCATACAATTATCTGGCAGATAATCTGCAAGATCTGGCTGTTTGTAATGAAATTCTCTCGTAATTTAGCTGTGGTGTACCTCCTGAGTGTGCTGGCGTGCTTTCTGGCCAGTTTGGGGTGATTTGGAGCAAGTTTGGTCGGCCATCTGGCCGACATGTGCTGTCGACTGTTTGGCAAACATGTGTTTTCCCTCCAGCATGTGTGTGTCAGGCATTTTGTGTGTGTCAGGCATTTTGTGTGTGTCAGGCATTTTATGTGTGTCAGCCATTGCTGTGTGGTTCCACAAATGTTAGTGTGTCAAAGTGCTGACCACTGACACCACTATTTCACTTTGGACCGCATGCCTTTTGTGGAACCACACAGCCCAGCATGACTTATTGCTGGGCTGTGTGGTTCCACAAATGTTAGCGTGTCAAAGTGCTGACCACTGACACCACTATTTCACTTTGGACCGCATGCCTTTTGTGGAACCACACAGCCCAGCATGATTTATTGCTGGGCTGTGTGGTTCCACAAATGTTAGCGTGTCAAAGTGCTGACCACTGACACCACTATTTCACTTTGGACCGCATGCCTTTTGTGGAACCACACAGCCCAGCATGACTTAATGCTGGGCTGTGTGGTTCCACAAATGTTAGCGTGTCAAAGTGCTGACCACTGACACCACTATTTCACTTTGGACCGCATGCCTTTTGTGGAACCACACAGCCCAGCATGACTTATTGCTGGGCTGTGTGGTTCCACAAATGTTAGCGTGTCAAAGTGCTGACCACTGACACCACTATTTCACTTTGGACCGCATGCCTTTTGTGGAACCACACAGCCCAGCATGACTTAATGCTGGGCTGTGTGGTTCCACATATGTTAGCGTGTCAAAGTGCTGACCACTGACACCACTATTTCACTTTGGACCGCATGCCTTTTGTGGAACCACACAGCCCAGCATGACTTATTGCTGGGCTGTGTGGTTCCACAAATGTTAGCGTGTCAAAGTGCTGACCACTGACACCACTATTTCACTTTGGACCGCATGCCTTTTGTGGAACCACACAGCCCAGCATGACTTATTGCTGGGCTGTGTGGTTCCACAAATTTTCTTGGAAAACAAATGAACATGAGTGTCTTTACTTTAATACTTTTTTTTTTTTTTTTCCACAGATATCTATATACACAAGAAAAGAATGTAACGAAGAACAAACTACTTTTTTGTTTTAATTAACTTTCAAACTTTATTTAAAAAAAACACCTTTTTTTTCTTCAATAAACTTTTAAAAATAGAAGTTTCCTGTGGTTTTTATTAAAATATGAAATGCAAGATGCCTAACCAAGTTGTTTTACATACAGTATACCACTCTTAATTGAATTCCCATCATACAGTAGTACTAATTTATACAGTACAGGAAGTTGGGAATACAAACATTGGAAACCACGTCATGTTCATTTTAAGAAACACTTTATTTACGGACAAAATCATTTGGAACATGTAACATCACACATACTGTACTGTATTGTAATAAGAAAGCCAACATCACACATACTGTACGGTACTTTAATCAAAAGGTAACAGCACAAATACAGTAACAATATCAACTTTAACATTTTTATAATTTATTTTTTTGTGGTGGTGGTGCGGGGTGATGGTTTTTGTACTTTATTTTTAGGTTTTGCTTTTTTGAATTATTTTTCGTTTTTGTCTTTTGCTTTTTAACACTGTCGCATACGGACACCAGAATAGAGGACTGACAACAGCAGCCCCTGGATGGAAACGCAGCCCAAGGCCCCAGATGGACACAGCACAATGGACTCGGCTGCTACTGGATAGATACAGCAGCGCCCAAAAAATCAACAGGAATAAAAGGGGCAACTTGTACCAGGCCCTTACATTACCAGGAATGTGGTGAGCCAAGTTCATGCACTCCCCTTTGAGTAACCGAGCTGCTCCAAGTGGATTCAGCACAGTGCATGCAGCCCCAGAAAATGTACAGGTCATACAGGTACATTGACACAATTTTTTAGCTTCAGCTGTGTGAAGCTGATGTGCTGAAGCTAGGAGGTAGGTAATGATCTGGTTTCATCATAGTCGAGCTTCCAAGTCATTTTCCTCTTCGTTCTCAGCACAGCGTTTATGGTATCCCTTATCTTCCTCTTTTCTGGATCACCAATCCTCACGCGGCGTTCACACCTAGCCATGATGTCATGTACCAGATTTTTGGGCAGCGGAAGTTTGCCCTTGGAACCATCAAAGTTCACACGATTGGCCCACGTCAAGTATTTGTCGTACCGTACATGGTGCTGGAACAGAGAATATGCATATTTCTGAATATGTCCATTTGAAGCTCTGTACAGATGGTCGTCCAGGGAAGTTGAGATGACAGCCAGGGCAATATTGTTCAGAGAGCCTCCGAATGTATTGAGAAGTGGCCTGTGAGCAGGTGTGCTGGTCATCATTGGTGTTCCTGGCAACAGCACACTTGAATCCAGGCCTCTGCGGTCGTCCAGCCCTCTGCGGTACTCCAGGCCTCCTCTGCGGTCGTCCAGGCCTCCTCTGCGGTCCTCCAGGCCTCCTCTGCGGTCCTCCAGGCCTCCTCTGCGGTCCTCCAGGCCTCCTCTGCGGTCCTCCAGGCCTCCTCTGCGGTCCTCCAGGTTTCCTCTGCGGTCCTCCAGGTTTCCTCTGCGGTCCTCCAGGTCTCTTCTGCGGTCCTCCAGGCCTCCTCTGCAGTCGTCCAAGCCGCTGACTTCGTCCAGTCCGCTGCTGTGGTCCAGGCCTCTGCGGTCCTCCAGGGCTCCTCTGCGGTCCTCCAGGTTTCCTCTGCGGTCCTCCAGGCCTCCTCTGCGGTCCTCCAGGCCTCCTCTGCGGTCCTCCAGGCCTCCTCTGCGGTCCTCCAGGCCTCCTCTGCGGTCCTCCAGGCCTCCTCTGCGGTCCTCCAGGTTTCCTCTGCGGTCCTCCAGGCCTCCTCTGCGGTCGTCCAAGTCGCTGACTTCGTCCAGTCCGCTGCTGTGGTCCAGGCCTCTGCGGTCCTCCAGGGCTCCTCTGCGGTCCTCCAGGGCTCCTCTGCGGTCCTCCAGGCCTCTGTGGTCGTCCAGGCCTCCTCTGCGGTCCTCCAGGTCTCTTCTGCGGTCCTCCAGGTCTCTTCTGCGGTCCTCCAGGTCTCTTCTGCGGTCCTCCAGGCCTCCTCTGCGGTCGTCCAAGTCGCTGACTTCGTCCAGTCCGCTGCTGTGGTCCAGGCCTCTGCGGTCCTCCAGGGCTCCTCTGCGGTCCTCCAGGGCTCCTCTGCGGTCGTCCAGGCCTCTGTGGTCGTCCAGGCCTCCTCTGCGGTCGTCCAGGCCTCCTCTGCAGTCGTCCAGGCCTCCTCTGCGGTCCTCCAGGTCTCTTCTGCGGTCCTCCAGGTCTCTTCTGCGGTCCTCCAGGCCTCCTCTGCGGTCGTCCAAGTCGCTGACTTCGTCCAGTCCGCTGCTGTGGTCCAGGCCTCTGCGGTCCTCCAGGGCTCCTCTGCGGTCCTCCAGGTTTCCTCTGCGGTCCTCCAGGCCTCTGTGGTCGTCCAGGCCTCCTCTGCGGTCGTCCAGGCCTCCTCTGCGGTCCTCCAGGCCTCCTCTGCGGTCCTCCAGGTCTCTTCTGCGGTCCTCCAGGACTCTTCTGCGGTCCTCCAGGCCTCCTCTGCGGTCGTCCAAGTCGCTGACTTCGTCCAGTCCGCTGCTGCGGTCCCCCAGGCCTCCTCTACGGTCGTCCAGGTCTCCTCTGCGGTCGTCCAGGTCTTCTCTGCGGTCGTCCAGGCCTCCTCTGCGGTCGTCCAGGCCTCCTCTGCGGTCATCCAGGCCTCCTCTGTGGTCGTCCATGCCGCTGACTTCGTCCAGTCCGCTGCGGTCCTCCAGGCCTCCTCTGCGGTCCTCCAGGCCTCCTCTGCGGTCCTCCAGGCCTCGGTCGTCCAGGCCGCTGACTTGAACCGCTTGGTGGTGTGTTGCAATTATGGTGCGGCAACCTCCAACTTGCCATTCTTCCCTCGTTTGTTCAATGACTTTCTTCATGGCTTCTACCATCTGTTCCTTTATGCCTTCTTTAAGGCCAGCCACATCGGTCTGCAGCTGATTGACCTGTCCACCAACTTCTGACTCCATATTGGTCACCTTACTGAGTAGCTCCTTTAGTAAAACAGGACAGGTACACTGGCAGTCCTGCACTTTGGTGTTCACATCTGTGAAATGCAACCTTCTTCGTGGTGAATGTGTCATGTATTCTTGTCCAGGGGTGGCTACATGGTCCAAAAAAGAAGCTTCCTGATGCAGCGTGTTTGTCACGTCCTCTAGCACCGGTATTTCCAGATTCATTGGCTGAACACTGTGATCTGCAGGAGATGGAACAATTACATCATTTGCCACACCACATATCAGCTCCAACTTATTATTTTTTGCCTTGGCATTTATTCGTGGTTTCACCACATTTTCTTTCTGAGCCGCCTTGGCAGTTTTCTTCTTCTTTTGTGGGACTACTGCAGCAAGTTTCGGTGCCACTGATGCGTGGGTTTTGGCACTCCCGTAAAATCTGGTAGTCTGCATTCTTTGTCTTTTGTCTAAAAATATAAAAACCACAATAAGAAAACATGTAAAGCACAGCATGCTAAAAATAGCAAACAACTGTACATTTTCAAATAAAGTGCACAACAGTAAAGTGCAAATACTGTACAGTATTATACTTTTTTCCCTGTGCCTCCCAACATGAACCTCTGCAGGAGGGACAGAATGCTCTGTTACGGACTTCAGTTTAAATATACAGTATGATTACCATCACCTGTGCGAACAACTATACTGTACAGTAGTTACTGTATTTGATAAGATAGGTGTTTCACCACAAGTGATAGCAATCATTCAGTACTACTGCACATAGTACACCGGGATAAGCGAGGTCTATGTACATTACGTTATACCGAGCTGGATCGCTTAGCAACCTGACAACATGGCCGCCGACCGTGAACTCCCAGCACGTGGCAGCGCTCGGATATGTAGTGAGATACAGTATGGCATACATTTCACACTCCAGGGGGCAATGCTGAAGGAGCGTCACAATCCCCTAGCTCAATTACATTGGGATAAGCGAGGTCTATGCACATTACGGTATACCGAGCTGGATCGCTTAGCAACCTGACAACATGGCCGCCGACCGTGAACTCCCAGCACGTGGCAGCGCTCGGATATGTAGTGAGATACAGTATGACATACATTTCACAGTTCAGGGGGCAATGCTGAAGGAGCGTCACAATCCCCCTAGCTTAATTACACCGGGATAAGCGAGGTCTATGCACATTACGGTATACCGAGCTGGATCGCTTAGCAACCTGACAACATGGCCGCCGACCGTGAACTCCCAGCACGTGGCAGCGCTCGGATATGTAGTGAGATACAGTATGGCATACATTTCACACTCCAGGGGGCAATGCTGAAGGAGCGTCACAATCCCCTAGCTCAATTACACCGGGATAAGCGAGGTCTATGCACATTACGGTATACCGAGCTGGATCGCTTAGCAACCTGACAAAATGGCCGCCGACCGTGAACAGCTTATGCCATTTCTCATTCCATACCCAACTGCTGCCTGCCACGAGGTGGGGGTTCAGGCGGTGGGGGTTCATGGGTAGTGGTCGTTTTGACAGTGTGCTATGCGATTGAGTCCGGTGTACCGTAATACTGTATGCAATCCTACAGTAGCTTATCCCTATCTCCCCTGTGTATTTTTGGCTAGGGGATTGTGACGCTCCTTCAGCATTGCCCCATAACCTGCACAAGGGTTCAGGGGCGGCGGCCATTTTGCCAGTGTGCTACAGTATGTGATCGAGTCCGGTGTACCATAATATGCATACTGTGTATTTTAGCTAGGGGATTGTGACGCTCCTTCAGCATTGCCCCATAGTCTGTACAATCTGGACTATTACTTGCTCCGTAGCCTAGGGCCTCTGTGGGGCAAGGAGTCATAGGTGGTAGCCATTTCTATTCAGTCTGCCCAGCTACAGAATTGTATGTGTACTGTACGGAGCATAGAACCTTAACCTGCATAGAACCTGCACATTATGGTACACCGGACTCGATCGCATAGAACCGCTCATGCAGCTACTGTATGCCCTGGTTTACAGTATGTGAATAAAAAAAATAATAAAGTGTCTGAAAAAAACTAACATGCATTCGTACTTAAGGAATCGAACCCTGGACTCTGAGTATAGGAAGCGAAACACTTCACCACTTCGCCGCAGACAAATGTATAAATCCGTTGGTTTTGATTATGCTGTAATGGCTACGGGATTAGGACGATAACATACTGTACAAAATTCCTAATCTTGAGAGGCAATAGTGAACTTGTAACACACATCCATTTGCGACAGTGTACACTACTGGTTTTACAGTACTGTATGTTTTGTCTGCGGGACTTGGGCGCTCACATACAGTATTCATAAAGTATTGTAGATGGATCATATACTGTATGCTGTACTATTTGCGTCGGTGTCGTATATACAGTACTGTATTAAATAATGCAGCGTAATGAGTACAGTATTTACTGTATGCAGCGTAATGAGACGCCTTAGTAAAGTAGTCCTTATTATGTATTTCAGTATTGTATTTTACGGGAGACCACACGCATGCGCAGTGGTGATTGTAAAAAGCGACATCTGGTGGCTGATCGCAGGTATTACACGTAAAGGTAACGCCAAACGTCAAATGTCTGTCTCCGTGCGATTAGATAGCCTCTCTGTGACTAGGCGCGCCTCGCTACGCCCCAGTACGCTGCGTATGGTCGAACGGGACAAACGCCGCAGCCACTCAAGATAAAGGTGGCTACATCTGTATATATCTGCCTTCCTTCCAGACTGTGACTTTGACCCCTACTTATGCCTCTCCTTCCTCCCCACATGTGTCACTGTCTCTTTTACCATCTTTGTTACTGTCTCTCTCTGCATCTGCTTCTCTCCCCCCTCACCATCTGTGTCTCTGCCCCCTTCACCATTTTCGTTTCATCCCCTCTTGTCACCTGTGCCTCTGCCCACTCACCACTGGTGCTTCTGACATCAGAGCGTCCAGCAGTAATGCAGGAAATCTCTGAACAGGATAAGGAGATCAGGTCAGTGGACTGTGTTGGACTGTTACGAGTAGGCAGATGTCCAGAGTAGTCCCTCACATCCGCAGGACCAGGACACAATAAGAATGCAATCAGAGATGTAGGCAGAGACACACCCCAAAAATGGTCACGATGCACCTGCGTTTTTCCCCACTCCCCGTTGCCTCCCCCAAATGGTCCTTTCCTGTCAGTCAGTATTCTAATAAATCCTCACTGCAAGCTGCTTAGCTGAGATGTAAATCACTCAGTTGTGTGACACTGCTTACAAACTGGAATCAGGCCCATTGTGCAGAGTGTTGGGGAGGTAGTGTAGTAATGTAGTATGCCTCTACACCCCTCTTTCCACACACGGAGAACTTTGCTGTGGTGTTCATTCCCCCGTGGTGGCACACAAGACTCGGGGGTGGCTGCTAGGGCTTAGACTCCGGGGGTGGTGGCAAGGGCTAGGAATCGGGGGGAGGGGCTTTGGCTATGGCTAATCTCCCCCCTGGTGCTTAACCCTATTTCCCCCTGGGTCCTATCCATAATAATGACCCTGATACTTATGTTTGGGGTGTTGACGGTCAGTGTTCTGGCACCGGGATTCCGAGTGGTGTCGGGATTCTGGCGTCGGTCACATGACCGCTGGCATCCAGACTGCCGTGGAATGCGGACTGCATCCCATTAAAAAGTGTTACATTAGTGAAAACAATTTAGGAACTAAAAAGTGTTAGATGTTAAGGGTGGTATCCTATTAGCCCTGAAGTGATTTCAGCTGGTCAAAATGGCTGGATATCATGATTAATGACCGATGGTCATTATCGCAGTATCCAATTAGAGGCCTTTTTGACTGGCCAAAATTTTTAACCCACGATCGTGTCAAAACACATGGGATCGGGGATAAGTCCCCGATCCCATGTGTTATTGTGTCTCCGGCAGCCCATTTATTATAGATGTGCATATATTTCCAAGCAAGCAATGTGGGGACAGATACTGTCAAATTGCATCTCTGAATCAAGGCTTTTGTTTGCAGAGAATACGTTATTGCCGTCACAAGAATGATAAATAGTAGCCTATGGGGGAAATTCATTTGATTGCAGTAGATTTTTATCCCAAACATTGATCACAATTTTTTGCCTGATGTTTTTTTCGGACAATACAATTAAAGCACATTTTTTCATTGCAAAATTTACCTGCTACAATGCAAATACTCAGTGATCCCGGTACTTATTGCTGATCCCTGTGTTTTCCCAGTCGTAGCTGTGAGAAAAATAGCACTACCTTTGGGAAGGTGGAAAAAAAAAATGAATGGGCCCATGGCTATCAGTTAGTATTGGTAAAGTAACCACAGTTAGAGTAATTGAGTCCCCTCTCCTATGCCTTTTAGAGAAAATGTAGCATTTTGGTTACTGCCTAGATGTTAACAAAAATGCAAAAGTGAGGGTTTGAATATTTTTGTACCAGACCGTGCATGGCATGTATTGAAAACATAAAGCATCGATTTATTGATCTATTGATTGATTAATTCTGACTGATTCATTCTCATTGATTAATTCTGACTGATTAAGTCGGACTGATTAATTCTGCTTGATTAATTCAGACTGATTAAAAATACAAATAAAAGCGAGATGTGGAACAAATTATGATTTTTTTTCAAAGTATATTTATTGAAGCAACTTGAACTGCAACATTTTATGACCATAAAAACTTTTCAATAGCGACACATAGGTAAAAGTCAATAATTTTCTTAAGACACAAGTGCTGGTAACATTATGGTGATACAGTACAGTGAGATAACATGTCAGACTAATGATAAAAAGACAGATAAACCACTGCCAATACAGTACAAGAAAATGTAAACAAAAAGGAAAAAGTACTAGTGTAACTAGGGGGAACACACGATAACGGCAGGAAAAGAGGAACCTCCAGTCATACTTAAATTAGGGAAATTGGAAAGTCATTGTTGATCATCTGAAGTTAGTACCATGCCAAAGACTGTAGTCTCTTATGAATTTGGCATCTAGTGGCAAGGGGAAGTGTATCTACATAACCTTCCCAGTTTTCAAAAAAGAAGCCCACACGTCTCTCCCTACAGATTCAATCCACTCCATCTGAAAGAATAGGGATTCCCTTTGAATTCAATTTTGAAGGATGTTCTTTCTACCAACTGCACTAATTGCCAGTAGCAGCTTCTTACTACCCTGATGGTCACTATAGCGGTATCCAATTAGGGTCCATTTTCATAATTATGCAAATAATTGAATTTGATTATTAAAAAAAAAAAGACAAGCAATTGTTTTAATTTTCAAACAGCAGGAACAAGAGTTCTTCTTTGTAAGAAATAATAATTTTGTAGTACAGAAGAGGGTACGTAAAACACAACCACTAACACAACCCTAATACCGTATATGTTCAGGGCCAGATTAAGTGGGATACCCAGGACAACAAATCTGTGGGGGTCCAACCAATAAAATTTACTCTGCACCCCACTGCTGTCACTACTTTGTCCTTTAGGGGCGTCGGAGAGACAGTGAGCGAAATGAGAGAGAGACAAAGGGGGTGTCAGTGCAGAGAAAGGGAGCAAGAGAAAGGAGAACAAGAGAGAGAGAAGGTATCAGGAAGAAAGATAGAAGAGCGAGCTAGAGAAAGAGGGTTTCAGAGACACAATGGACGTCAGGGAAATAGAGAGGAGCAAGAAAGAGACAGAATGAAAGAGAGAGAGGGAGAGAGAGAGAGAGAGAGAGGGGGGGTCAGGGAGATAGAGATGATGTTGGTATGAGAGAAAGAGGGTATCAGGGAAAGTGGTGGAATGACAGAAAGAGGTGAGCAAGAGAGGGAGAGAGACAGGGTGTCAGGGAGAGAGGAAAAAGAAGGGGGATTGTGCGAGAGAGACAGAGGATGTCAGTGAGAGGGAGGGGAGCGAGAGAGGGTTTCAGAGAAGAGGGGAGATAGAGAGAGAGGAGCAATAGAGAGAGAGAGGGTGATGAAGAGAGAGAGGGGAGAGAGAGTTAAGGGTGCCAGGGAGAGAGAGAGGTAAACAAAGAGTGGAGCAAGACAGAGAGAGACAGCGTGTCAGAAAGAATGGGAAAGGGAGGATTAGCGAGCGGGAGAGAGGCAGAGAATGCCAGGGAGAGATGGGGGAGTAAGACAGAGAGTGTGTCAGAGAGAGAGCTGAGAGACAGTAAGAGGGAGGGGGAATGAGCGTAAAGGAGAGAGGTGTCAAGGAGAGTGAGAGTATGACAGGTAGAGGGAGAGAGGAGAAAGAGAAAGGGAGGGGGAGGGAGAGAGGATGTCAGGTAGGTAGGGAGGGAGAGAGACAGAGAGGTGGGAGCAAGAGAGAGGGAGAGAGTGTGTTGGAGATAAGAGGGAGATAGAAAGGGACAGATAGAGGAGATCAAGAAGGAGAGAGAGGGGAGAGACAGAGAGAGGGAGGGGGGTGAGCAGGAGAGGTGAGAGGGTTTCAGGGAGAGAGTCAGGGAGAGATATAGAGAGAGTGAGACCACATCAGGGACACAGAGAGAGAGAGACTGTGTACATCAGAGACAGAAAGAGAATGAGACTAAGAAAGGGTGGTGCAAAAGAAAGATGGATAGAGAGGGGAGAGAGAGATAAAGAGGAAGAGGGAGGGACTGTGAGAGACAATACCTGGCTAGGCTTCAGCCATCAGCACAGGTCTCTGATGCGGACAGGCACTTCACTGCATTAGACCTCACCCCTTTATACCGACAAACAGGCCCGCTATCAGGGGGGTACTGCGGGCACAGATGTCTTGGGCCCAGCCTCTCTGACAGGAGGAGAGGACCCGGGCCGCTCATGCCGCCGTCACGATGCTCCGCCCACTTTTCATTACCGAGTTCTCGCACTGTCAAAGGAGGGGGAGAGGTCGCTGCAAGCTTCTATTGTAAATGTCTTTCCCAAAATGGCCGCCGCCTCAGAGTAGACAGTTATTAAAGATACTAGAGGAGGCTCCTTTAGTATCTTTATTAACTGTGTCCTCTGACGTGGTGGCCATTTTGGCAGAGACTTTTCAATAGAAGCTTGCAGAGTCCTCTCCACTCTTCTGTGACAGTGCCAGATCTCGGCATGAACAGGGGGCGGAGCTACATGAAATGGAGGGGGCGGAGCTACACGGGACCAGGCTGCTACAGCTCCGGCCAGCCTGTGATTTTATTTTTTTTTGGGGGGGGCTGCCTATTTTGCGAGTCCGGGGCCGCCGAATTTCTGATGGCGGCCCTGCCAACAAATCACTGCACTGCTCTGCTCCTGGGAGCTGACCGTGTAGGGGTAGAGTGGATCGGCCAGGCCAGGCCAATATTTGCCATAGTGTAGGGGCCCCCAATGTATGGTGGTCCCTGGATGACCGCTCCATCCGCTCCGCCTATAATCCGGCCCTGTATATGTTACTATTCAACACAATACACAGAAAACACTTCACAATGTGAACCTTTTAGAACATTTTTTTAAAACTTGTTTTTGTAGCACAACACACAGCTTGCATGTGCTTCAGCTTTGTACTGCAGTGTGTGTAACAAACACACATACATACACTGGCAATGGGTATCCGGACTCTAGGTTGACACCAATTGATCGACACACATTAGGTCGATACCTGAAATAGGACGACATTGGCGAAATGTCGACATGAACAATGTCGACGTGGAAAAAGGTCGACATGAGGTTTAAAAAAAATCCTTTTTTGAACTTTTTCATACTTTACGATCCACGTGGACTATAATTGGGAATGGTAACCAGTGCTGAGCGCAGTGAGGCACCTTGCCCTAAGCATGGCGAGCGAAGTGAGCCATGCTAGGGGCAGTAGCGGATCTTGCCACGGGCAAGCAGGACTTTTGCCCGGGGCGCCGCCTTTAAGAGGGCGCCGGTGCCATCTGGAGGGCGCCGCACCATGGCAAGATCCGCCACTGTGCCCCCGCAGGTCCCCCGCTGCAAAGGGAACCAGACTCTATGCGTCTAGTTTCCTTTCGTGGAGAGGACCTTTGCTGTGCGGTGCGCAATGATGTAATCGCGCACCGCACAGCATTGTGGCACAGACGCTAGGGGTCATAATTGACCTCTAGTGTCTATGCTGTGCTATGGGAGAGACGTCATGACTGACGTCTCTCCCATAGATCGGAGGAGAGGAGAGGAGAAGAGCGGCGCCGGCGGAGGTCTGCAGCGGTCTGGAATCAGGAGCGGGGATCGTAAGTATAAATTATTCTTTTTCTTTTTTTTTCAGCGGCGCTTCAAGGGGGAAAATGGGGGCGTAACTGACCATGCCCCCATATGAAGCCACGCCCCTTTATTTTTGCCGAACCGGCCCTTGCGAGGGGACATGGTGCACTAATTAGGATTCCCGATCACATTAAGGAGAAAACAACATAAGAAACATAAAAAACTCATGTCGACCTTTTTCCATGTCAACCTTGTTCATGCCGACCTTTTGTCCATGTCGACCTATTTCAGGTGTCGACCAATTGGTGTTGACCTAAGTGATGTCAACCTTCCCAGGAACCTGTACCTACCATTATATAAATAACAACAAGAAATATAGCCAAGCGCTCAATACACACCAATCTAGATGCAGCCAACAAATAAGGCTACTCAACCTTATCAGAAGAAAAAAATCGTAATGCAAAAGTATTTGTGGCGCATATAGATTGGGCAACAAAATTTATTGCTTCATTTCAAAAAACAACAATAAAATTTAATACATCATATAAATATCACCACCGGCCGGTAATTTAAACACTTTAAAAACATAAAACATGCTCTTTTTTGTCTGGTCAATATGAATAAATTAAACAAAAACTCATCCAGCAATATCCTCTATGGTGTATACTTTGACTGCTTTCCTAGATCAGTCCACTTAGATAATGTAGCAGTTCTTCAGGATATTTAGAAACACTTGTATCGCTGTAGAGATAATGTAACAATGTGGCAAAGTAGCACACTGCACGCTGATCCTTCCAACCAGCAGAATCGCTGGTAGCTGTATATAGAAGATTTCAATCAGAACAGCGTGCCAATGTCCGTTCAGTAATTTGAATCCGGTAAAAGTTTTAAAGCTTAATTCTTTACAATGTCTGGCCAGACAAAATATAAATGCTATAAATACTATTTCTGATGAAGCCGCTGAACCCGGAGGGAGGCGGGGAAACGCGTTAAGGACTCATACACTTTTACCTTATACCACTGACCATTATACTGCCCACCGCCAGCAATATTTATTGGATCTACACGGATGACCTCCTCCAGAGATGACTGCTTGAAAGGGTTTTAAGCACCAGCAGCCGGGAGGAAGCCACGGAGATTCTAATGCTGGAAGAGAGTGGTGAGCATTTATATTTTGTCTGGCCAGACATTGTAAAGAATTAAGCTTTAAAACTTTTACCGGATTCAAATTACTGAACGGACATTGGCACGCTGTTCTGATTGAAATCTTCTATATACAGCTACCAGCGATTCTGCTGGTTGGAAGGATCAGCGTGCAGTGTGCTACTTTGCCACATTGTTACATTATCTCTACAGCGATACAAGTGTTTCTAAATATCCTGAAGAACTGCTACATTATCTAAGTGGACTGATCTAGGAAAGCAGTCAAAGTATACACCATAGAGGATATTGCTGGATGAGTTTTTGTTTAATTTATTCATATTGACCAGACAAAAAAGAGCATATTTTATGTTTTTAAAGTGTTTAAATTACCGGCCGGTGGTGATATTTATATGATGTATTAAATTTTATTGTTGTTTTTTGAAATGAAGCAATAAATTTTGTTGCCCAATCTGTATGCGCCACAAATACTTTTGCATTACCATTATATAAATAAAACTTTTGTTTTTTTAACACAGTGCTCCAGCTCATCCCACAGCTAGGGCAGTAGAGAGCCTGGCAGGGACCAGGTACTTTTCGGGGGCATGGCCTAATCATGGGAGGCGTGGCCCTGCACACTGCACAAAAAATACAGCAAAATTGTACTTTAAGGGGGTCATTCCGAGTTGATAGCTAGCTATTTTTTGCAGCGCTGGGATCAGATAGTCGCCGCCTATAGGGGAGTGTATTTTCGCTTTGCAAGTGTGCGAATGCATATGCAGCCGAGCTCTGCATAAACATTTTGTGCAGTTTCTGAGTAGGTCTGAACTTACTCAGCCCTTGCGATCACTTCAGCCTGTTCGGGACCGGAATTGACATCAGACACCCGCCCTGCAAACACTTGGGCACGCCTGCGCTTTTCCAACCACTCCCTGAAAACGGTCAGTTGACACCCATAAACGGCTTCTTCCTGTCAATCTTCCGATCAGCTGTGCGAATGGATTCTTCGTTAAATCCATCGCTCAGCAACGGTCCGCTTTGTACCCGTACGACGCACCTGCGCATTGCGGTGCATGCACAGTACTGACCTGATCGCTGCACTGCGAAAAATGGCAGTGTGCGTACAGGTTGGAATGACCCCCTAAGTGCCTCCCTGGCCACACTGCAGTCCAGCACACTGCAGCCTGTGCTGGGCTGAGGAGAAGAGTTGCAGTTGTTGCTGCCAAGAAAGTGTGTGTGCGGGCACGATGACTTGTGCCCATGGTGGGCACCTCCATCAGGACTGGGCCCAGGGAAATAGTCCCTGCTCCCCACCCCTCTCGGCACCACTGCCCACACCCTCTCCATCTATTCTCCAGTGTGAAATGGCACCCGCTCACGAGGGAGGGACTTTTATATGGAATCCAAGATCCGAAATCCAAAACATGCTTGATCTGAGTCTGGGAAAATTAAGTTTTGCCTCATTTTGGGATTCAAGTTTGGCTTGAAGACCCAGACCGTGACTTTTGAAATAAAAAAAGAAGAAGCACATCTCTACTAAATATTACCTCATATTTGGTGGCAGTGGTAGAATCACCTATTCCTGTTTACAGACCCAGGTGGCACTTTTAAACTGTCTCAAAAGATTACTGAATAACACTCCAGGTTCAGTGCACTGTTAAAACATTGGGGGGCATTCAGGTCTGATCGCAGGGCAGCAAAAAATGCAGCCCAGCGATCAGACCTGAATAGATAGTCACTGCCTACAGGGGGAGTGGGTTTTCGCTGTGCAGGTGTGCGATCGCATGTGTAGCAGAGCTGCACTGATTTTGTGCAGTCTCAGCCCTGGACTTACTCTTCCAATGTGATGAGAACAGGCTGGTTGGGACCGGAGCTGACAACAGACACCCTCCCTGAAAACGCTTGAATCCGCCTGCGCTTGTTTGGTCACTCCCTGAAAACGGTCAGCTGACACAGACAAACTGCTTCTTCATGTCAATCTCATTGCAAATGCCCGTGCGAATAGATCCTTCGTACCATCCCATCGCAGGGCACCGTTTCCCGTTGCAGCCTTATGACGTGCCAGCGCAGTGCGGTTCATACGCATGTGCAGTTTGGATCTGATCGCACACTGTGAGATAACGCACAGCAGAGATCAGTTCTGAATGACCCCCATTGCCTATAAGAGTCTTGTGGTGAGCAAAGAGAGAGGCATATCAACAAGTGCAGAAAAAGAGGCCCATTAATGAGTACAAGGTGTTGGCAGAGTGTTGCGGTGTTTGATAGTGATGTTAATCCACACAATTTGATAGCTACCAGAATGCTGGTTTATTAACATACAAAGACAACACTTGTTAATGCGGAAGATGTTTTGCAGCAGCAGTAACTCACTCATATATATAACAGGCTGGTACAGTGAAAGTGCGGTACCTATCGCTATACGTCATGCGGCTGTGGTAAGGTAGTGATTCTGACAGTATGGGATGGAAGGCTGCATATCCATGCAGACTGACTCCCGTTGGAAGGTACACACACTGCCCACTTCTCTCCGTCCCGCTCAGGCAGTGCCACACACGCTACAGGAGGAACTGTCTCTCTCTCTCCACTGCAGGAGGAACTGTCTCTCTCTCTCCAATGCAGGAGGAAGTGTGTCATTAGTCTCCGCCTCCCTGAAGCTCCAGCACTAGAGGGTAAACACTAGAGGATGCGCACCCAGTGTAATGTATACACAGGTGACAAGGAACTGAGGGCCTTATATTGCAACACCCCTTCCACGCTCAGGACTGTCTCTGGTCACATATAAAAGAACATGACATTTTATAAAAACTTTTCAATAGTCATACCTGTAACCGAAAACATGGTTATGAAGCAAAAAAAAAAAAAAAACACAGTAAGAACAAATCAACATCAAATATTTTCTAGTTCACATTCTTTCAAGAACACATTTAGCAGGTGTGATGACAGTCCCTTTGTTAACATGTCGGCAACATTGTCCTCACTTGCCACATATTCCACATTGATGGACTTATTCTCCACTAATTCACAAATAAAGTGATGTCTTATGGCAATATGCTTAGACCGACCATAATGCTTGGTGCTAGAAGACAAATCTATTGCTCCTTTGTTATCACACGCAATGTTGATGGTCTCACTGTGATAAAGAAGACTTAATTCACTTAAGTCTCTCTTATCCACAGTGCTTCCTTTCATGTTGCTCTAAGTGCCATATGCTCCGCTTCTGTAGTAGAAAGGGCAACTGTGGGTTGCTTCCTGCTCGCGCAGCTGTCTGCTGCACCTGCCAATACAAACAGATACTATGTGTAGGAATGACGGTCATCCTCATCTGACCCCCAGTCGGCATCACATAAATCTTTTAATCTGGAATCTTTAGACTTTGTAAAACCAACTTTAGTGAACTTGTACCTTTAAGGTATCTTAAAATTCTTTTAACCGCAATCCAGTGTTGCCTCCCAGGATTGATTGCAAACTGACTTGGCCGACTTACTGCATGTGTGATGTGAGGATGAGTCCCAATACTTGTGTACATTAAGCTACCCCAATGGCATTCTGATTAGGAATCTCTTTCATATCCTCTATCTTTTCCTGACTGCTTGGTGACATGGCCTTTACCCTTTTTACACCTTTGTCATGGGGAGTGCTTATTGGTTTTGCGTCAGACATTCCATACTTGAAAAGTATTGCCTCAATATATGTTTGTTAATCAATTGTAACAGTCCATGTACTGTTATCATCCAGTGCTGACAGCTCTGTATCAATTGCTGACTTCCACTCTGTCCAATCACTGCTTGACTTTTTTCCCTGTATGTTTTGGGGTTCACAGTAAGCTATGTTTGCATAGAGTATTCCTCACTGTATTTTTTCACTGGAATACCTTTGTGACTCCTCATGGAACTCATGGTTCCTGATTGTCTACATTAACATTCTCAGTTTTAGACATGCTTTCTGCTGCCTGTATATCCAATAATACATGTTGTTTTTCTTCTTGCTCACCTGCTCCAATTGCTGACTTCCACTCTGTCCAATCCCTGCTTGACTTTTCTTCCTGTATGTTTTCGGGTTCACAGTAAGCTATGTTTGCATTCAGTATTCCTCACTGTATTTCTTGGCTGGAATACCCTTGTTGCTCCTCATGGAACTCATGGTTCCTGATTGGTTGTCTACATCAACATTTTCCGTTTTAGACATGTTTTCTGCTGCCTGTACATCCAATAATACGTGTTGTATTTCTTATTGCTCACCTGCTCCAGTTAGTGGCACTATTTCATGGAACACCACATCTCTAGATTTAAGAAGACGTTTGTTTGTAATATCCCAAAGTCTGCATCCTTTGCTTTCTTCACAGTATCTGAGCATAATACATTCTATGGATTTTGGATCTAACTTTCTCCTTTTCTCCTTAGGTATATGTTCAAAAGCTTTACTCCCGAAGACACGAAAATTACTGATACTTGGCTTTTTATTGGAAATGGGTTGCGAGTTTGCTTTCCTTTTATACAGCTCTCACACACAGGTCTTTCATCGTTGCTCATGGTGATCCCTGTTACCATTCCACCTAGCAGTTTCTGGAAATTGTCGTATCCTAGATGACCCAAATGTTTGTGCCACAGCTCCATTGATTGGTTTGCATCAGTAGCCATGATTGCAGAACATGCCTCAGTGTCCAGGAGATATAGATGGTTGCACCGGGTTGCTGAAGCAATTACAGCCCCTCTTTTATTTTGCACCATACACTTGCCTTTTGCAAACTGGACTCTGTAAATCTTTTTCTCTAGGATGCTGATAGCAATGAGATTACTTTCCAAATCTGGCACAAATAATACATCTTGGATATCTGTAACAACTGTTTCTCCTCAAATTCTTAAACGCACTGTGATTGCCCCAATTTGTGATGCAGTAAGGATTTTATTTCCATTCCCTTTTACTGTAGTGGGTTCAAACGGTGTTAAAGAACTGAACCAATGCTGATTGCAACTGAAATGCCTAGTGGTCCCTGAGTCCATGTACCAGCAATCCTTGTGACTATCTGCTACATTCAGTACTGACTCATTTGGTTTGTCACACTGTTTCTACACACCACTGGAATTTCTCGTCCTACAATCTGAAACCTTATGCCCCAACTTGTGACACACAAAACACTTGAACTTGAGCTTTTTGGAATTTGTCCCTTTTCTGAGTAAGGCAGAACCCTCAGCTATGGTCTTGACAGGAATACTTTCTTGGAACTGTAGTATTTTGGCCCTTACAGTTTCTGTTGTCAGCTTGGTATTATTAGACTGCAAAGCAACCACCAAAAAATCAAATTCTGGTGTCAGATTTTGTAACATCGCCATTACCACTTCCTCCTCGTCCACCTGTGCCCCCACAGATGCCAACTGCTGAGCTATTGACAATATCTTATAAATACAATCATTCATGTCCTTGCAGGAACTCAATTTTGTCCCATATAGCAAGCGTCTCAAACTTATCCTTATCATCAGACCTCTGTCCTCATACGTCTTTTGTAGGACTGTCCACATGTCCTTAGCTGACACTTTCCCACTGATTATAGAATAAACATGCTGCTCCACAGCTATGCCTATCGAGCTGATGACTCTGTCTACATCATCTGGGCTAGGACTTGCTCCTGGATCTATTGTGACCTTCCACAATTGTTCCGACTTAAGCTGCATCTCCATGGCAAACATCCATGTAGTGTAGTTCTCTGAACCTTTCAATTTTGCAAAGTTCATGCTGTGTCCAGTGCTATGCATCCTCTCAGCATTTTAATAAAATGTTTCTTTAAATTAATCTGTTGTACTTTTGTTTTGTGTACCTCTGTTCTGGGCTATCACTCAAACACGCGGGGTTGGGCCCATAACCTGTTGGCTGAGTGTTGCAGCGTTTGATAGTGATGTTAATCCACACAATTTGATAGTTACCAGAACGCTGGCTTATTAACATACAAAGACAACATTTGTTAATGCGGAAGATGTTCTGCAGCAGCAGTAACTCACTCATATATATATATATATAACAGGCTGGTACAGTGAAAGCGCGGTACTTATCGTTATATGTCATGCGGCTGTGGTGAGGTAGTGACAGTATGGGATGGAAGGCTGCACATCCGTGTAGACTGACTCCCGTTTGGAAGGAACAAGTCCCAGCCCTCATAGTAATATATAGAGACCCAATACTAACCCTCCCGTACTGCAGCCTAACCCTCCCGCTATTGCAGAGGTTCCCAAACACGGTCCTCAAGGCACCCCAACAGTCCTGGTTTTAAATGTATCCATGTTTGGCCATAGCCACAGGTGACTTAATTAGCACCTTAGTCAATTTGATTTAACCATCTGTGCTGAGCCATGGATATACCTAAAACCTGGACTGTTGGGGTGCCTTGAGGACCGCATTTGGGAACCTCTGCCCTAGTGCTTTACCCTAACCTACCCGTCCCCCAGCCTAACGCTCTTCGTAGTGACTAACCCTAAACCTCCTGTCCCACAGCCTGATCCTCTCCCTAGTGCCTAACCCTAACCATCCCTTCCCACAGCCTAACCCTCTCCCGAGTGCCAAACCCTAACCTATATACATATAATAAATTATATAGTAGCACTGGAGGTGTATTAAGCTATCATAAAGACATTATTACACTATCTTGCTCTTTAAATATATACTGGTGCTGGGAGGGTGGCACCAAAATTGATCTTGCCTCTGGGCAATTGGGATGAAGTTACGCCACTGGGCTCCATGTACAAGTAAACAGCGTGGTGTCGTTGATAAGCCGGTTCTCTTTATGTGTAATAATGTGCTGCTCTTCTCTGGCTGGGTCCACAGGTTATCCACAGGATAACATTGGGATATGCTGGAGCGTCAGCGGATTGGCACCAAATCGATCACGAGCTTTGTGGCCTCCCAGGATGCACCGGGCTCGTCCATATAATCCCGCCCACCGACTCAGTCAAATCAGTTTTTTGTTTGGTGCTTCAGGAGTCTGACCATAGTCACAGGGCTGCTGTGTTTGGCAGCCCGTAGCTTTAAATTTGTTTTATTTTTATAGTCTTACTATTTTTTGAGTGATCTTTCCTAACAGCGTCTTATACGCATATTGGAAAGAGTCGCTCCAACAACTCTCCGCCGGGTCGCAACAACGCTTACCCATGGTACAAGTGCTGTCTCGACGGGCGTCTGTGTCGGATGTTACTAGCAGGTCCAGCAGACGTTACCAGGCTGTGACCGGAGCACGGGGAGAAGGTAAGGCATCGGTTCACATATTCCCTGGCATCACCCACTGCTTCCCCCTGTCACCTATTCCCTGGCGTCGCTCACTGCCTCACCCTGTCATCAGAAAAGCAGTCTGAGATTGAGGTGGGTAGCTGAGTGGTGCTGGGGGCAGGAAGAGGGGTCAGGAGGGGAAAGAGAGAACGTTTACTCGGAGGCTAGAGACTAGGATGGGTAGCCTGGCTGTTACTGCTGAGGGGACTAGGTGAGGACTGAGGAGGCAAAGGCTGGCATGAGCTAGGGAGTGGATGAGGAGGCTAGCATAAAAAGAGTTGGTTAGGAAGTATGATGAAAATGAGAGCATGGCCACACACACTTTTCATTCAGTGCCACAAAAGAACATCCCACCCCCCTCTTCCCCTGTTATAGTGCCCCCTCCCCCCTTGTCATGCTATTCTGGATCCGCTCCTGCCTAGGGCACCTAGAAATATTGCAACGGCCCTGACTGCAAGATCAGCAAAGGTTAAAAGGTTCAGTTTTGATTAGAGATGAGCGCCGGAAATTTTTCGGGTTTTGTGTTTTGGTTTTGGGTTCGGTTCCGCGGCCGTGTTTTGGGTTCGACCGCGTTTTGGCAAAACCTCACCGAATTTTTTTTGTCGGATTCGGGTGTGTTTTGGATTCGGGTGTTTTTTTCAAAAAACCCTAAAAAACAGCTTAAATCATAGAATTTGGGGGTAATTTTGATCCCAAAGTATTATTAACCTCAAAAAACATAATTTACACTCATTTTCAGCCTATTCTGAACACATCACACCTCACAATATTATTTTTAGTCCTAAAATTTGCACCGAGGTCGCTGTGTGAGTAAGATAAGCGACCCTAGTGGCCGACACAAACACCGGGCCCATCTAGGAGTGGCACTGCAGTGTCACGCAGGATGTCCCTTCCAAAAAACCCTCCCCAAACAGCACATGACGCAAAGAAAAAAAGAGGCGCAATGAGGTAGCTGACTGTGTGAGTAAGATTAGCGACCCTAGTGGCCGACACAAACACCGGGCACATCTAGGAGTGGCACTGCAGTGTCACGCAGGATGTCCCTTCCAAAAAACCCTCCCCAAACAGCACATGACGCAAAGAAAAAAAGAGGCGCAATGAGGTAGCTGTGTGAGTAAGATTAGCGACCCTAGTGGCCGACACAAACACCGGGCCCATCTAGGAGTGGCACTGCAGTGTCACGCAGGATGTCCCTTCCAAAAAACCCTCCCCAATCAGCACATGATGCAAAGAAAAAGAAAAGAAAAAAGAGGTGCAAGATGGAATTATCCTTGGGCCCTCCCACCCACCCTTATGTTGTATAAACAAAACAGGACATGCACACTTTAACCAACCCATCATTTCAGTGACAGGGTCTGCCACACGACTGTGACTGATATGACGGGTTGGTTTGGACCCCCCCCAAAAAAGAAGCAATTAATCTCTCCTTGCACAAACTGGCTCTACAGAGGCAAGATGTCCACCTCATCTTCACCCTCCGATATATCACCGTGTACATCCCCCTCCTCACAGATTATCAATTCGTCCCCACTGGAATCCACCATCTCAGCTCCCTGTGTACTTTGTGGAGGCAATTGCTGCTGGTCAATGTCTCCGCGGAGGAATTGATTATAATTCATTTTAATGAACATCATCTTCTCCACATTTTCTGGATGTAACCTCGTACGCCGATTGCTGACAAGGTGAGCGGCGGCACTAAACACTCTTTCGGAGTACACACTTGTGGGAGGGCAACTTAGGTAGAATAAAGCCAGTTTGTGCAAGGGCCTCCAAATTGCCTCTTTTTCCTGCCAGTATAAGTACGGACTGTGTGACGTGCCTACTTGGATGCGGTCACTCATATAATCCTCCACCATTCTATCAATGTTGAGAGAATCATATGCAGTAGACGACATGTCCGTAATCGTTGTCAGGTCCTTCAGTCCGGACCAGATGTCAGCATCAGCAGTCGCTCCAGACTGCCCTGCATCACCGCCAGCGGGTGGGCTCGGAATTCTGAGCCTTTTCCTCGCACCCCCAGTTGCGGGAGAATGTGAAGGAGGAGATGTTGACAGGTCGCGTTCCGCTTGACTTGACAATTTTGTCACCAGCAGGTCTTTCAACCCCAGCAGACCTGTGTCTGCCGGAAAGAGAGATCCAAGGTAGGCTTTAAATCTAGGATCGAGCACGGTGGCCAAAATGTAGTGCTCTGATTTCAACAGATTGACCACCCGTGAATCCTTGTTAAGCGAATTAAGGGCTGCATCCACAAGTCCCACATGCCTAGCGGAATCGCTCCGTGTTAGCTCCTTCTTCAATGCCTCCAGCTTCTTCTGCAAAAGCCTGATGAGGGGAATGACCTGACTCAGGCTGGCAGTGTCTGAACTGACTTCACGTGTGGCAAGTTCAAAGGGCATCAGAACCTTGCACAACGTTGAAATCATTCTCCACTGCACTTGAGACAGGTGCATTCCATCTCCTATATCGTGCTCAATTGTATAGGCTTGAATGGCCTTTTGCTGCTCCTCCAACCTCTGAAGCATATAGAGGGTTGAATTCCACCTCGTTACCACTTCTTGCTTCAGATGATGGCAGGGCAGGTTCAGTAGTTTTTGGTGGTGCTCCAGTCTTCTGTACGTGGTGCCTGTACGCCGAAAGTGTCCCGCAATTTTTCTGGCCACCGACAGCATCTCTTGCACGCCCCTGTCGTTTTTTAAAAAATTCTGCACCACCAAATTCAAGGTATGTGCAAAACATGGGACGTGCTGGAATTTGCCCATATTTAATGCACACACAATATTGCTGGCGTTGTCCGATGCCACAAATCCACAGGAGAGTCCAATTGGGGTAAGCCATTCCGCGATGATCTTCCTCAGTTGCCGTAAGAGGTTTTCAGCTGTGTGCGTATTCTGGAAAGCGGTGATACAAAGCGTAGCCTGCCTAGGAAAGAGTTGGCGTTTGCGAGATGCTGCTACTGGTGCCGCCGCTGCTGTTCTTGCGGCGGGAGTCCATACATCTACCCAGTGGGCTGTCACAGTCATATAGTCCTGACCCTGCCCTGCTCCACTTGTCCACATGTCCGTGGTTAAGTGGACATTGGGTACAACTGCATTTTTTAGGACACTGGTGAGTCTTTTTCTGACGTCCGTGTACATTCTCGGTATCGCCTGCCTAGAGAAGTGGAACCTAGATGGTATTTGGTAACGGGGGCACACTGCCTCAATAAATTGTCTAGTTCCCTGTGAACTAACGGCGGATACCGGACGCACGTCTAACACCAACATAGTTGTCAAGGACTCAGTTATCCGCTTTGCAGTAGGATGACTGCTGTGATATTTCATCTTCCTCGCAAAGGACTGTTGAACAGTCAATTGCTTACTGGAAGTAGTACAAGTGGGCTTACGACTTCCCCTCTGGGATGACCATCGACTCCCAGCGGCAACAACAGCAGCGCCAGCAGCAGTAGGCGTTACACGCAAGGATGCATCGGAGGAATCCCAGGCAGGAGAGGACTCGTCAGACTTGCCAGTGACATGGCCTGCAGGACTATTGGCATTCCTGGGGAAGGAGGAAATTGACACTGAGGGAGTTGGTGGGGTGGTTTGCGTGAGCTTGGTTACAAGAGGAAGGGATTTACTGGTCAGTGGACTGCTTCCGCTGTCACCCAAAGTTTTTGAACTTGTCACTGACTTATTATGAATGCGCTGCAGGTGACGTATAAGGGAGGATGTTCCGAGGTGGTTAACGTCCTTACCCCTACTTATTACAGCTTGACAAAGGGAACACACGGCTTGACACCTGTTGTCCGCATTTCTGGTGAAATACCTCCACACCGAAGAGCTGATTTTTTTGGTATTTTCACCTGGCATGTCAACGGCCATATTCCTCCCACGGACAACAGGTGTCTCCCCGGGTGCCTGACTTAAACAAACCACCTCACCATCAGAATCCTCCTGGTCAATTTCCTCCCCAGCGCCAGCAACACCCATATCCTCCTCATCCTGGTGTACTTCAACACTGACATCTTCAATCTGACTATCAGGAACTGGACTGCGGGTGCTCCTTCCAGCACTTGCAGGGGGCATGCAAATAGTGGAAGGCGCATGCTCTTCACGTCCAGTGTTGGGAAGGTCAGGCATCGCAAACGACACAATTGGACTCTCCTTGTGGATTTGGGTTTTCAAAGAACGCACAGTTCTTTGCGGTGCTTTTGCCAGCTTGAGTCTTTTCAGTTTTCTAGCGAGAGGCTGAGTGCTTCCATCCTCATGTGAAGCTGAACCACTAGCCATGAACATAGGCCAGGGCCTCAGCCGTTCCTTGCCACTCCGTGTGGTAAATGGCATATTGGCAAGTTTACGCTTCTCCTCCGACAATTTTATTTTAGGTTTTGGAGTCCTTTTTTTTCTGATATTTGGTGTTTTGGATTTGACATGCTCTGTACTATGACATTGGGCATCGGCCTTGGCAGACGACGTTGCTGGCATTTCATCGTCTCGGCCATGACTAGTGGCAGCAGCTTCAGCACGAGGTGGAAGTGGATCTTGATCTTTCCCTAATTTTGGAACCTCAACTTTTTTGTTCTCCATATTTTATAGGCAGAACTAAAAGGCACCTCAGGTAAACAATGGAGATGGATGGATTGGATACTAGTATACAATTATGGACGGACTGCCACGGTTAGGTGGTATAAAAAAACCACGGTTAGGTGGTATATATTATAATAATAATACAATTATGGATGGACGGACTGCCTGCCGACTGCCGACACAGAGGTAGCCACAGCCGTGAACTACCGCACTGTACACTGGTTGATAAAGAGATAGTAGTATACTCGTAACAACTAGTATGACACTATGACGACGGTATAAAGAATGAAAAAAAAACCACGGTTAGGTGGTATATATTATAATAATAATACAATTATGGATGGACGGACTGCCTGCCGACTGCCGACACAGAGGTAGCCACAGCCGTGAACTACCGCACTGTACACTGGTTGATAAAGAGATAGTAGTATACTCGTAACAACTAGTATGACACTATGACGACGGTATAAAGAATGAAAAAAAAACCACGGTTAGGTGGTATATATTATAATAATAATACAATTATGGATGGACGGACTGCCTGCCGACTGCCGACACAGAGGTAGCCACAGCCGTGAACTACCGCACTGTACACTGGTTGATAAAGAGATAGTAGTATACTCGTAACAACTAGTATGACACTATGACGACGGTATAAAGAAAGAAAAAAAATACCACAGTTAGGTGGTATATATTATAATAATAATACAATTATGGATGGACGGACTGCCTGCCGACTGCCGACACAGAGGTAGCCACAGCCGTGAACTACCGCACTGTACACTGGTTGATAAAGAGATAGTAGTATACTCGTAACAACTAGTATGACACTATGACGACGGTATAAAGAATGAAAAAAAAACCACGGTTAGGTGGTATATATTATAATAATAATACAATTATGGATGGACGGACTGCCTGCCGACTGCCGACACAGAGGTAGCCACAGCCGTGAACTACCGCACTGTACACTGGTTGATAAAGAGATAGTAGTATACTCGTAACAACTAGTATGACACTATGACGACGGTATAAAGAATGAAAAAAAAACCACGGTTAGGTGGTATATATTATAATAATAATACAATTATGGATGGACGGACTGCCTGCCGACTGCCGACACAGAGGTAGCCACAGCCGTGAACTACCGCACTGTACACTGGTTGATAAAGAGATAGTAGTATACTCGTAACAACTAGTATGACACTATGACGACGGTATAAAGAATGAAAAAAAAACCACGGTTAGGTGGTATATATTATAATAATAATACAATTATGGATGGACGGACTGCCTGCCGACTGCCGACACAGAGGTAGCCACAGCCGTGAACTACCGCACTGTACACTGGTTGATAAAGAGATAGTAGTATACTCGTAACAACTAGTATGACACTATGACGGTATAAAGAATGAAAAAAAAACCACGGTTAGGTGGTATATATTATAATAATAATACAATTATGGATGGACGGACTGCCTGCCGACTGCCGACACAGAGGTAGCCACAGCCGTGAACTACCGCACTGTACACTGGTTGATAAAGAGATAGTAGTATACTCGTAACAACTAGTATGACACTATGACGACGGTATAAAGAAAGAAAAAAAAATACCACGGTTAGGTGGTATATATTGTAATACAATTATGGATGGACGGACTGCCTGCCGAGTTCCGACTGCCGACACAGAGGTAGCCACAGCCGTGAACTACCGCACTGTACTGTGTCTGCTGCTAATATAGACTGGTTGATAAAGAGATAGTATACAATACATACAACAATATACTACTATACTGGTGGTCAGGCACTGGTCACCACTAGTCACACTGGCAGTGGCACTCCTGCAGCAAAAGTGTGCACTGTTTAATTTTAAATTAATATAATATTATGTACTCCTGGGGGCTCCTGCTATAACAACCTGCAGTGCTCCCCAGTCTCCCCCACAATTATTATAAGCTTTGCCTTTTATACATTGATATGCAGCACACTGGGCTGAGCTGAGTGCACACAGACTGAGTCACACTGTGTGACTGGCTGCTGCTGTGTATCGTTTTTTTTCAGGCAGAGAATGGATATAGCAGAGAACGGATATATTATATTAAAATAAATAAAAGTTAACTAACAACAACTGCACTGGTCACTGTGGTAAACTCTGTCTGACTCTGCACAATCTCTCTCTCTCTTCTAATCTAATTTCTAATGGAGAGGACGCCAGCCACGTCCTCTCCCTATCAATCTCAATGCACGTGTGAAAATGGCGGCGACGCGCGGCTCCTTATATAGAATCCGAGTCTCGCGAGAATCCGACAGCGTCATGATGACGTTCGGGCGCGCTCGGGTTAACCGAGCAAGGCGGGAGGATCCGAGTCTGCTCGGACCCGTGAAAAAAACATGAAGTTCGTGCGGGTTCGGATTCAGAGAAACCGAACCCGCTCATCTCTAGTTTTGATGCAAGGTGGGGGGATGCATGCAACCTAGGGCCTAATTCAGATCTGATCTCAGCAGTAAATTTGTTAGCAGTTGGGCAAAACCATGGGGCTAATTCAGACCTGATCGCTGCTTTGCGTCTTAGTACAGCAACTATCATGTCTGAACTGCGCATGCGCCGGTGCCGCAGTGCGCCGGCGCATGCCAGACAGCCGACGGCTGACTCAGCCCTGCGATCACCTCTGCCTGATTGACAGGCAGAGGTGGTCGCTGGGCGGGAGGGGGCGGGCCGGTGGCATTTGGCCACCGTTTGGGGGCGTAGTCCGGGCAACGCAGGCATGCCCAGACCGTTGGGGGGGGCGGGCCGCGGTGGCTGCATGACATCACATGCAGCCTCTGCGACCTGGGCAGCGACGAGTAGCTCCCTGCCAGCGCTCAGGAGCTGCACTGGTAGGGAGCTACTCTTCCAGTACAAAAGCATCACCGCTGTGCGATGCTTTTGTACTTGTGCGTGGTAGGATGGGGTCGAGCCTGAAATGTGGGGTGGACCAGCCATGTGCTGTGTGTCCCCCCGCACGTCTGAAGTCTGATCATAGATGTGCTATGTCTGTGAACGACGGAGTTCACAGACATATCGCTCGTACACACTGGCCGACAGACCCACGATATATCGGGCGTTCAATAGAACGGGCGATATATCGGCCAGTGTGTACCCACCTAAACTCTCTCTGCACGTTATATATGCCTCCCCTGCAGTGCACATAAGGGGTTATTCAGACCTGATCTCTCACTAGCAGTTTTTTGCAGCACTGCGATCAGATAGTCGCCGCCTACAGGGGAGTGTATTTTAGCTGTGCAAGTGTGTGAACGCATGTGTAGCCGAGCAGTACAACTAAACTTTGTGCAGTTTCTAAGTTGCCCAGAACTTACTCAGCCACTGCAATCACTTCAGCCTGTCCGGGGCTGAAATTGACGTCAGACACCCGCCCTGCAAATGCTTGGACACGCCCGCATTTTCTCTATCGTCCTAAGTGGATGCTGGGGTTCCTGAAAGGACCATGGGGAATAGCGGCTCCGCAGGAGACAGGGCACAAAAGTAAAGCTTTTACAGGTCAGGTGGTGTGTACTGGCTCCTCCCCCTATGACCCTCCTCCAGACTCCAGTTAGATTTTTGTGCCCGGCCGAGAAGGGTGCAATTCTAGGTGGCTCTCATAAAGAGCTGCTTAGAGAGTTTAGCTTAGGTTTTTTATTTTACAGTGATTCCTGCTGGCAACAGGATCACTGCAACGAGGGACAGAGGGGAGAAGAAGTGAACTCACCTGCGTGCAGGATGGATTGGCTTCTTGGCTACTGGACATGAAGCTCCAGAGGGACGATCACAGGTACAGCCTGGATGGTCACCGGAGCCACGCCGCCGGCCCCCTCACAGATGCTGAAGCAAGAAGAGGTCCAGAATCGGCGGCTGAAGACTCCTGCAGTCTTCTTAAGGTAGCGCACAGCACTGCAGCTGTGCGCCATTTTCCTCTCAGCACACTTCACACGGCAGTCACTGAGGGTGCAGGGCGCTGGGGGGGGGGCGCCCTGGGAGGCAAATGAAAACCTTTAAAAAGGCTAAAAATACCTCACATATAGCCCCAGAGGCTATATGGAGATATTTACCCCTGCCTAAATGTACTAAATAGCGGGAGACGAGCCCGCCGGAAAAGGGGCGGGGCCTATCTCCTCAGCACACGGCGCCATTTTCTGTCACAGCTCCGCTGGTCAGGAAGGCTCCCAGGTCTCTCCCCTGCACTGCACTACAGAAACAGGGTATAACAGAGAGGGGGGGCAAAATAAATGGCAATATATTAATATAAAAGCAGCTATAAGGGAGCACTTAATCATAAGGCTATCCCTGTCATATATAGCGCTTTTTGGTGTGTGCTGGCAGACTCTCCCTCTGTCTCCCCAAAGGGCTAGTGGGTCCTGTCTTCGTATAGAGCATTCCCTGTGTGTCTGCTGTGTGTCGGTACGTGTGTGTCGACATGTATGAGGACGTTATTGGTGTGGAGGCGGAGCAATTGCCAAATATGAGGATGTCACCTTCTAGGGGGTCGACACCAGAATGGATGCCTTTATTTGTGGAATTACGGGATAGCGTCAACTCGCTTAAGCAGTCGTTTGCCGACATGAGGCGGCCGGACACTCAATTAGTGCCTGTCCAGGCGCCTCAAACACCGTCAGGGGCTGTAAAACGCCCCTTGCCTCAGTCGGTCGACACAGACCCAGACACAGGCACTGATTCCGGTGGTGAAGGTGACGAATCAACCGTATTTTCCAGTAGGGCCACACGTTATATGATTTTGGCAATAAAGGAGATGTTACATTTAGCTGATACTACAGGTACCACTAAACAGGGTATTATGTGGGGTGTGAAAAAACTACCAGTAGTTTTTACCGAATCAGAAGAATTAAATGACGTGTGTGATGAAGCGTGGGGTGCCCCGATAAAAAACTGCTAATTTCAAAGAAGTTATTGGCTTTATACCCTTTCCCGCCAGAGGTTAGGGAGCGCTGGGAAACACCTCCTAGGGTGGACAAAGCGCTAACACGCTCATCAAAACAAGTGGCGTTACCCTCTCCTGAGACGGCCGCACTTAAAGATCCATCAGATAGGAGGATGGAAAATATCCAAAAAGGTATATACACACATGCAGGTGTTATACTACGACCAGCTATTGCGACTGCCTGGATGTGCAGTGCTGGGGTAGTTTGGTCAGAGTCCCTGATCGAAAATATTGATACCCTGGACAGGGACAATATTTTACTGTCGTTAGAACAAATAAAGGATGCATTTCTTTATATGCGTGATGCACAGAGAGATATCTGCACACTGGCATCACGGGTAAGTGCTATGTCCATTTCGGCCAGAAGAGCTTTATGGACACGACAGTGGACAGGCGATGCGTAGAGGAGTTATTTGGGGTCGGTCTATCGGATTTGGTGGCCACGGCTACGGCCGGGAAATCCACCTTTCTACCTCAAGTCACTCCCCAACTGAAAAAGGCACCGACCTTTCAACCGCAGCCCTTTCGTTCCTTTAAAAATAAGAGAGCAAAGGGCTATTCATATCTGCCACGAGGCAGAGGACGAGGGAAGAGACAGCAACAGGCAGCTCCTTCCCAGGAACAGAAGCCCTCCCCGGCTTCTACAAAAGCCTCAGCATGACGCTGGGTCTTCGCAAGCGGACTCGGGGGCGGTAGGCGGTCGTCTCAAGAATTACAGCGCGCAGTGGGCTCACTCGCAGGTAAATCCCTGGATCCTGCAGATAATATCTCAGGGGTACAGGTTGAAATTAGAGACAGAGCCACCTCGCCGTTTCCTGAAGTCTGCTTTACCAACGTCCCCCTCAGAAAGGGAGACGGTTTTGGAAGCCATTCACAAGCTGTATTCTCAGCAGGTGATAGTCAAGGTACCTCTTCTACAACAAGGGAAGGGGTATTATTCCACTCTTTTTGTGGTACCGAAGCCGGATGGCTCGGTAAGGCCTATTCTAAATCTGAAGTCCTTGAACCTGTACATAAAGAAGTTCAAGTTCAAGATGGAGTCACTCAGAGCAGTGATAGCGAACCTGGAAGAAGGGGACTTTATGGTATCCTTGGACATCAAGGATGCGTATCTCCACGTTCCAATTACCCCTCACACCAGGGGTACCTCAGGTTCGTTGTACAAAACTGTCACTATCAGTTTCAGACGCTGCCGTTTGGTTTGTCCACGGCACCTCGGGTCTTTACAAAGGTAATGGCCGAGATAATATTTCTTCTTCGAAGAAAAGGCGGATTAATTATCCCATACTAGGACGATCTCCTAATAAGGGCAAGGTCCAGAGAACAGCTAGAGATGGGTTTAGCACTATCTCAAGAGGTGCTAAAGCAGCACGGATGGATTCTGAATATTCCAAAATCCCAATTAATGCCGACAACTCGTCTGCTGTTCCTGGGGATGATTCTGGACACAGTTCAGAAAAAGGTTTTTCTTCCCGAAGAAAAAGCCAAGGAGTTATCTGACCTGGTCAGGAACCTTCTAAAACCAGGAAAGGTGTCTGTACATCAATGCACAAGAGTCCTGGGAAAAAATGGTAGCTTCTTACGAAGCAATCCCTTTCGGCAGATTCCATGCAAAGGGATCTGTTGGACAAATGGTCAGGGTCGCATCTTCAGATGCACCTGCGGATAACCCTGTCGCCGAGGACAAGGGTATCCCTTCTGTGGTGGTTGCAGGAGGCTCATCTATTGGAGGGCCGCAGATTCGGCATGCAGGATTGGATCCTGGTGACCACGGAGGCCAGCCTGAGAGGCTGGGGAGCAGTCACACAGGGAAGAAATTTCCAGGGAGTGTGGTCGAGCCTGAAAAAGTCTCTTCACATAAGCATTCTGGAACTAAGAGCAATCTACAATGCTCTAAGCCAGGCGGAACCTCTGCTTCAAGGAAGACCGGTGTTGATCCAGTCGGACAACATCACGGCAGTCGCCCATGTAAACAGACAGGGCGGCACAAGAAGCAGGAGGGCAATGGCAGAAGCTGCCAGGATCCTTCGCTGGGCGGAGAATCACGTGATAGCACTGTCAGCAGTATTCATCCCGGGCGTGGACAACTGGGAAGCAGACTTCCTCAGCAGACACGACCTTCACCCGGGAGAGTGGGGACTTCATCCAGAAGTTTTCCACATGCTATTAAACCGTTGGGTAAAACCAATGGTGGACATGATGGCGTCTCGCCTCAACAAAACACTGGACAGGTATTGCGCCAGGTCAAGAGATCCGCAGGCAATAGCTGTGGACGCGCTGGTAACACCTTGGGTGTACCAGTCGGTATATGTGTTTCCTCCTCTGCCTCTCATACCAAAGGTATTGAGGATTATACGGCAAAGAGGAGTAAGACTAGTGGCTCCGGATTGGCCAAGAAGGACTTGGTACCCGGAACTTCAAGAGATGGTCACGGACGATCCGTGGCCTCTACTTCTGAGAAGGGACCTGCTTCAGCAGGGTACTTGTCTTTTTCAAGACTTACCACGGCTGCGTTTGACGGCATGGCGTTTGAATGCCAGATCCTAAAAGGAAAAGGCATTCCAGAAGAAGTCATTCCTACCTTGATAAAGGCAAGGAAGGAAGTCACCGCGAAGCATTATCGCCGTATTTGGCGAAAATATGTTGCGTGGTGCGAGCAGCGGAGTGCTCCGATGGAGGAATTTCAACTGGGTCGTTTTCCTACATTTCCTGCAATCAGGATTGTCTATGGGTCTCAAATTGGGATCTATTAAGGTTCAAATTTCGGCCCTATCAATATTCTTCCAAAAAGAATTGGCCTCAGTCCCTGAGGTCCAGATTTTTATCAAAGGAGTACTGCATATACAGCCTCCTGTGGTGCCTAAGGTGGCACCGTGGGATCTAAATGTAGTTTTAGATTTCCTCAAATCCAATTGGTTTGAACCACTAAAGAATGTGGATTTGAAATATCTCACATGGAAAGTGACTATGTTACTGGCCCTGGCTTCGGCCGGGAGAGTATCTGAACTGGCGGCTTTGTTTTATAAAAGCCCTTATTTAATTTTCCATTCGACATAGGGCAGAGCTGCGGACGCGTCCGCATTTTCTCCCTAAGGTGGTATCAGCGTTTCACCTGAACCAGCCTATTGTAGTGCCTGCGGCTACAGACGACTTGAAGGACTCCAAGTTGTTGGACGTTGTCAGAGCCTTAAAAATATACATTTAAAGGACGGCTGGAGTCAGAAAATCTGACTCGCTGTTTATACTGTATGCACCCAACAAGTTGGGTGCACCTGCTTCTAAGCAGTCGATTGATCGTTGGATTTGTAACAAAATTCAACTTGTACATTCTGTGGCAGGCCTGCCACAGCCTAAATCTGTTAAGGCCCATTCCGCAAGGAAGGTGGGCTCATCTTGGGCGGCTGCCCGAGGGGTCTCGGCATTACAACTCTGCCGAGCAGCTACGTGGTCAGGGGAGAACACGTTTGTAAATTTTTACAAATTTGATACCCTGGCAAAGGAGGACCTGGAGTTCTCTCATTCGGTGCTGCAGAGTCATCCGCACTCTCCCGCCCGTTTGGGAGCTTTGGTATAATCCCCATGGTCCTTTCAGGAACCCCAGCATCCACTTAGGACGATAGAGAAAATAAGAATTTACTTACCGATAATTCTATTTCTCGGAGTCCGTAGTGGATGCTGGGCGCCCATCCCAAGTGCGGATTATCTGCAATACTTGTACATAGTTATTGTTAACTAATTCGGGTTATTGTTTAGGAAGCCATCTTTCAGAGGCTCCTCTGTTATCATACTGTTAACTGGGTTTAGATCACAAGTTGTACGGTGTGATTGGTGTGGCTGGTATGAGTCTTACCCGGGATTCAAAATCCTCCCTTATTGTGTACGCTCGTCCGGGCACAGTACCTAACTGGAGTCTGGAGGAGGGTCATAGGGGGAGGAGCCAGTACACACCACCTGACCTGTAAAAGCTTTACTTTTGTGCCCTGTCTCCTGCGGAGCCGCTATTCCCCATGGTCCTTTCAGGAACCCCAGCATCCACTACGGACTCCGAGAAATAGAATTATCGGTAAGTAAATTCTTATTTTTACAAACATTCCCAGAAAACGGTCAGTTGCCACCCACAAATGCCTTCTTCCTGTCAATCTCTTTGCGATCGGCTGTGCGAATGGATTCTTCATAAAACCCATCAAACAGCAACGATCCCCTTTGTACCTGTGTGACACGCCACTGCGCATTACGCTGCATACGCATGCGCAGTTCTGACTTGATCGCAGCGCTGCAAAAAACACTAGGGAGCGATCAGGTCTGAATTTCGCCCAATGGTTTTGCCCATTTGCAAACAAATTTGCTGCTGCGATCAGATCTGAATTAGGCCCCTAGTTCCAATTAGAGATGAGCGCCGGAAATTTTTTTGGGTTTTGTGTTTTGGTTTTGGGTTCGGTTCCGCGGCCGTGTTTTGGGTTCGACCGCGTTTTGGCAAAACCTCACCGAATTTTTTTTGTCGGATTCGGGTGTGTTTTGGATTCGGGTGTTTTTTTCAAAAAACCCTAAAAAACAGCTTAAATCATAGAATTTGGGGGTCATTTTGATCCCAAAGTATTATTAACCTCAAAAAACATAATTTACACTCATTTTCAGTCTATTCTGAATACCTCACACCTCACAATATTATTTTTAGTCCTAAAATTTGCACCGAGGTCGCTGTGTGAGTAAGATAAGCGACCCTAGTGGCCGACACAAACACCGGGCCCATCTAGGAGTGGCACTGCAGTGTCACGCAGGATGTCCCTTCCAAAAAACCCTCCCCAAACAGCACATGACGCAAAGAAAAAAAGAGGCGCAATTAGGTAGCTGACTGTGTGAGTAAGATAAGCGACCCTAGTGGCCGACACAAACACCGGGCCCATCTAGGAGTGGCACTGCAGTGTCACGCAGGATGGCCCTTCCAAAAAACCCTCCCCAAACAGCACATGACGCAAAGAAAAAAAGAGGCGCAATGAGGTAGCTGACTGTGTGAGTAAGATAAGCGACCCTAGTGGCCGACACAAACACCGGGCCCATCTACGAGTGGCACTGCAGTGTCACGCAGGATGTCCCTTCCAAAAAACCCTCCCCAAACAGCACATGACGCAAAGAAAAAAAGAGGCGCAATGAGGTAGCTGACTGTGTGAGTAAGATAAGCGACCCTAGTGGCCGACACAAACACCGGGCCCATCTAGGAGTGGCACTGCAGTGTCACGCAGGATGGCCCTTCCAAAAAACCCTCCCCAAACAGCACATGACGCAAAGAAAAATAAAAGAAAAAAGAGGAGCAAGATGGAATTGTCCTTGGGCCCTCCCACCCACCCTTATGTTGTATAAACAGGACATGCACACTTTAACCAACCCATCATTTCAGTGACAGGGTCTGCCACACGACTGTGACTGATATGACGGGTTGGTTTGGACCCCCCCCAAAAAAGAAGCAGTTAATCTCTCCTTGCACAAACTGGCTCTACAGAGGCAAGATGTCCACCTCATCATCATCCTCCGATATATCACCGTGTACATCCCCCTCCTCACAGATTATCAATTCGTCCCCACTGGAATCCACCATCTCAGCTCCCTGTGTACTTTGTGGAGGCAATTGCTGCTGGTCAATGTCTCCGCGGAGGAATTGATTATAATTCATTTTAATGAACATCATCTTCTCCACATTTTCTGGATGTAACCTCGTACGCCGATTGCTGACAAGGTGAGCGGCGGCACTAAACACTCTTTCGGAGTACACACTTGTGGGAGGGCAACTTAGGTAGAATAAAGCCAGTTTGTGCAAGGGCCTCCAAATTGCCTCTTTTTCCTGCCAGTATAAGTACGGACTGTGTGACGTGCCTACTTGGATGCGGTCACTCATATAATCCTCCACCATTCTTTCAATGTTGAGAGAATCATATGCAGTGACAGTAGACGACATGTCCGTAATCGTTGTCAGGTCCTTCAGTCCGGACCAGATGTCAGCATCAGCAGTCGCTCCAGACTGCCCTGCATCACCGCCAGCGGGTGGGCTCGGAATTCTGAGCCTTTTCCTCGCACCCCCAGTTGCGGGAGAATGTGAAGGAGGAGATGTTGACAGGTCGCGTTCCGCTTGACTTGACAATTTTCTCACCAGCAGGTCTTTCAACCCCAGCAGACTTGTGTCTGCCGGAAAGAGAGATCCAAGGTAGGTTTTAAATCTAGGATCGAGCACGGTGGCCAAAATGTAGTGCTCTGATTTCAACAGATTGACCTCCCGTGAATCCTTGTTAAGCGAATTAAGGGCTCCATCCACAAGTCCCACATGCCTAGCGGAATCGCTCCGTGTTAGCTCCTCCTTCAATGTCTCCAGCTTCTTCTGCAAAAGCCTGATGAGGGGAATGACCTGACTCAGGCTGGCAGTGTCTGAACTGACTTCACGTGTGGCAAGTTCAAAGGGCATCAGAACCTTGCACAACGTTGAAATCATTCTCCACTGCACTTGAGACAGGTGCATTCCACCTCCTATATCGTGCTCAATTGTATAGGCTTGAATGGCCTTTTGCTGCTCCTCCAACCTCTGAAGCATATAGAGGGTTGAATTCCACCTCGTTACCACTTCTTGCTTCAGATGATGGCAGGGCAGGTTCAGTAGTTTTTGGTGGTGCTCCAGTCTTCTGTACGTGGTGCCTGTACGCCGAAAGTGTCCCGCAATTCTTCTGGCCACCGACAGCATCTCTTGCACGCCCCTGTCGTTTTTAAAAAAATTCTGCACCACCAAATTCAAGGTATGTGCAAAACATGGGACGTGCTGGAATTTGCCCATATTTAATGCACACACAATATTGCTGGCGTTGTCCGATGCCACAAATCCACAGGAGAGTCCAATTGGGGTAAGCCATTCCGCGATGATCTTCCTCAGTTGCCGTAAGAGGTTTTCAGCTGTGTGCGTATTCTGGAAAGCGGTGATACAAAGCGTAGCCTGCCTAGGAAAGAGCTGGCGTTTGCGAGATGCTGCTACTGGTGCCGCCGCTGCTGTTCTTGCGGCGGGAGTCCATACATCTACCCAGTGGGCTGTCACAGTCATATAGTCCTGACCCTGCCCTGCTCCACTTGTCCACATGTCCGTGGTTAAGTGGACATTGGGTACAACTGCATTTTTTAGGACACTGGTGAGTCTTTTTCTGACGTCCGTATACATTCTCGGTATCGCCTGCCTAGAGAAGTGGAACCTAGATGGTATTTGGTAACGGGGGCACACTGCCTCAATAAATTGTCTAGTTCCCTGTGAACTAACGGCGGATACCGGACGCACGTCTAACACCAACATAGTTGTCAAGGCCTCAGTTATCCGCTTTGCAGCAGGATGACTGCTGTGATATTTCATCTTCCTCGCAAAGGACTGTTGGACAGTCAATTGCTTACTGGAAGTAGTACAAGTGGGCTTACGACTTCCCCTCTGGGATGACCATCGACTCCCAGCAGCAACAACAGCAGCGCCAGCAGCAGTAGGCGTTACACGCAAGGATGCATCGGAGGAATCCCAGGCAGGAGAGGACTCGTCAGAATTGCCAGTGACATGGCCTGCAGGACTATTGGCATTCCTGGGGAAGGAGGAAATTGACACTGAGGGAGTTGGTGGGGTGGTTTGCGTGAGCTTGGTTACAAGAGGAAGGGATTTAATGGTCAGTGGACTGCTTCCGCTGTCGGCCAAAGTTTTTGAACTTGTCACTGACTTATTATGAATGCGCTGCAGGTGACGTATAAGGGAGGATGTTCCGAGGTGGTTAACGTCCTTACCCCTACTTATTACAGCTTGACAAAGGGAACACACGGCTTGACAAATGTTGTCCGCATTTCTGGTGAAATACTTCCACACCGAAGAGCTGATTTTTTTGGTATTTTCACCAGGCATGTCAACGGCCATATTCCTCCCACGGACAACAGGTGTCTCCCCGGGTGCCTGACTTAAACAAACCACCTCACCATCAGAATCCTCCTGGTCAATTTCCTCCCCAGCGCCAGCAACACCCATATCCTCCTCATCCTGGTGTACTTCAACACTGACATCTTCAATCTGACTATCAGGAACAGGACTGCGGGTGCTCCTTCCAGCACTTGCAGGGTGCGTGCAAATGGTGGAAGGCGCATGCTCTTCACGTCCAGTGTTGGGAAGGTCAGGCATCGCAACCGACACAATTGGACTCTCCTTGTGGATTTGGGATTTCGAAGAACGCACAGTTCTTTGCGGTGCTACTGCTTTTGCCAGCTTGAGTCTTTTCATTTTTCTAGCGAGAGGCTGAGTGCCTCCATCCTCATGTGAAGCTGAACCACTAGCCATGAACATAGGCCAGGGCCTCAGCCGTTCCTTGCCACTCCGTGTGGTAAATGGCATATTGGCAAGTTTACGCTTCTCCTCCGACAATTTTATTTTAGGTTTTGGAGTCCTTTTTTTACTGATATTTGGTGTTTTGGATTTGACATGCTCTGTACTATGCCATTGGGCATCGGCCTTGGCAGACGACGTTGCTGGCATTTCATCGTCTCGGCCATGACTAGTGGCAGCAGCTTCAGCACGAGGTGGAAGTGGATCTTGATCTTTCCCTAATTTTGGAACCTCAACATTTTTGTTCTCCATATTTTAATAGGCACAACTAAAAGGCACCTCAGGTAAACAATGGAGATGGATGGATACTAGTATACAATTATGGATGGACTGCCTAGTGCCGACACAGAGGTAGCTACAGCCGTGGACTACCGTACTGTACTGTGTCTGCTGCTAATATAGACTGGATGATAATGAGATGTAGTATGTATAAAGAAGAAAGAAAAAAAAACCACGGGTAGGTGGTATACAATTATGGATGGACTGCCGAGTGCCGACACAGAGGTAGCTACAGCCGTGGACTACCGTACTGTACTGTGTCTGCTGCTAATATAGACTGGATGATAATGAGATGTAGTATGTATAAAGAAGAAAGAAAAAAAAAACCACGGGTAGGTGGTATACAATTATGGACGGACTGCCGAGTGCCGACACAGAGGTAGCTACAGCCGTGGACTACCGTACTGTGTCTGCTGCTAATATAGACTGGTTGATAAAGAGATGTAGTATGTATGTATAAAGAAGAAAGAAAAAAAAACCACGGGTAGGTGGTATACAATTATGGATGGACTGCCGAGTGCCGACACAGAGGTAGCTACAGCCGTGGACTACCGTACTGTACTGTGTCTGCTGCTAATATAGACTGGATGATAATGAGATGTAGTATGTATAAAGAAGAAAGAAAAAAAAAACCACGGGTAGGTGGTATACAATTATGGATGGACTGCCGAGTGCCGACACAGAGGTAGCTACAGCCGTGGACTACCGTACTGTGTCTGCTGCTAATATAGACTGGTTGATAAAGAGATGTAGTATGTATGTATAAAGAAGAAAGAAAAAAAAACCACGGGTAGGTGGTATACAATTATGGACGGACTGCCGAGTGCCGACACAGAGGTAGCTACAGCCGTGGACTACCGTACTGTGTCTGCTGCTAATATAGACTGGTTGATAAAGAGATGTAGTATGTATGTATAAAGAAGAAAGAAAAAAAAACCACGGGTAGGTGGTATACAATTATGGATGGACTGCCGAGTGCCGACACAGAGGTAGCTACAGCCGTGGACTACCGTACTGTGTCTGCTGCTAATATAGACTGGTTGATAAAGAGATGTAGTATGTATGTATAAAGAAGAAAGAAAAAAAAAACCACGGGTAGGTGGTATACAATTATGGATGGACTGCCGAGTGCCGACACAGAGGTAGCTACAGCCGTGGACTACCGTACTGTACTGTGTCTGCTGCTAATATAGACTGGATGATAATGAGATGTAGTATGTATAAAGAAGAAAGAAAAAAAAACCACGGGTAGGTGGTATACAATTATGGATGGACTGCCGAGTGCCGACACAGAGGTAGCTACAGCCGTGGACTACCGTACTGTACTGTGTCTGCTGCTAATATAGACTGGATGATAATGAGATGTAGTATGTATAAAGAAGAAAGAAAAAAAAACCACGGGTAGGTGGTATACAATTATGGACGGACTGCCGAGTGCCGACACAGAGGTAGCTACAGCCGTGGACTACCGTACTGTGTCTGCTGCTAATATAGACTGGTTGATAATGAGATGTAGTATGTATAAAGAAGAAAGAAAAAAAAACCACGGGTAGGTGGTATACAATTATGGACGGACTGCCGAGTGCCGACACAGAGGTAGCTACAGCCGTGGACTACCGTACTGTACTGTGTCTGCTGCTAATATAGACTGGATGATAATGAGATGTAGTATGTATAAAGAAGAAAGAAAAAAAAACCACGGGTAGGTGGTATACAATTATGGATGGACTGCCGAGTGCCGACACAGAGGTAGCTACAGCCGTGAACTACCGTACTGTGTCTGCTGCGACTGGATGATAAATAATGATATAAAAAATATATATATATCACTACTGCAGCCGGACAGGTATATATTATATAATGACGGACCTGCTGGACACTGTCTGTCAGCAGAATGAGTTTTTTATTTTATAGAATAAAAAAACACCACACAAGTCACACGACGTGTGTTTAACTTTTACAGGCAGACATTCACAATACAATATAGTATACTATATACTGGTGGTCAGGTCACTGGTCAGTCACACTGGCAGTGGCACTCCTGCAGAAAAAAAGTGTGCACTGTTTAATTTTAATATGTACTCCTGGCTCCTGCTATAACCTAACTGCTCCCCAGTCTCCCCCACAATTAAGCTGTGTGAGCACAGTCAGATATTATACATAGATGATGCAGCAGCACACTGGGCTGAGCACAGATATGGTATGTGACTGAGTCACTGTGTATTGTTTTTTCAGGCAGAGAACGGATTATATTAAATAATATAAAACTGCACTGGTGGTCACTGGTCAGTCACTAGTATAACTAACTAATACTATCAGCAAAATTCTGCACTCTCTGTCTGAGTACTCCTCCTAAGCTCCAGTAAATGAAGTGTCACTGTCTCACTCTCACTCTCCTATCTATTTCTTCTCTAAACGGAGAAGACGCCAGCCACGTCCTCTCACTATCAATCTCAATGGACGTGTAAAATGGCGGCGACGCGCGGCTCCTTATATAGAATCCGAGTCTCGCGATAGAATCCGAGCCTCGCGAGAATCCGACAGCGTCATGATGACGTTCGGGCGCGCTCGGGTTAACCGAGCAAGGCGGGAAGATCCGAGTCGCTCGGATCCGTGTAAAAAAAGCTGAAGTTCGGGCGGGTTCGGATTCCGAGGAACCGAACCCGCTCATCTCTAGTTCCAATGCTGAATCACTACTCTGGTCAGCATAGAGGTTGGGGATTTTCGATGCAAATGTAACAAAGAATGTGTGCAAGTGGGTTAAAATGCTTCTGCACAGACCAACATTCAGCTTAGTGTGTATTAGTTGTTTTCAATCACTATTTGCCTGGTAATGTATTTAACCCATATTGAGGTAACAGGAAATCCATGACAACCATTAAGATCTGACCTATGATCAGTCAGGTCACAAGGGTAAAATGGCTACAGCAAACCATCAATAGCTTTACTGCAAATAAATGTGTGAATACATTATTACTCTGTTGGTCTGTTTATTATTACATCACTCACAAATGTCTCCTATCTAGAATATTTTGGCCTACTTACAGATGTAGCCACATACATCTTTGCCGCAATGTGTATGCATGGGCATATGCATCAGAGCTAGCTGCATGGTGGTGCGGGCTGCGACTATTTGCAGCCAGCAGCTGTACCATTAAAGTCTATGGTGTGTGTGCATACACACATACTGTATGTACCATAGTCATGGGCACACTAGTTGCGCCATCCATGCCGCGATGCGTGCAGATCGTGGATGGATGAGCATGCTATATCTGTATCGTATTATTTGCATTTCGATGAATTTGCCTTTACATCCTGGAGCTTTGGCCCGGTAGCTAACGTTCTCTACAGATGTGTGATGCACGCTAGGTGATGTAAGAGTGAGTCTGAGTATTCTTGAAACTTAGTAAGGATATATCATTCTGCACTGCTTTATTTTTTTTCTTAACTCTCTTAGTACACCAGAGTTGTATAAGAAGGATTATTCCATATGTAAATAATAATGCCTTTCTTTTCAAACACTTCCTTTATTTAGGGAAACTATATTTCAGATAATCATTGTCAACAAAAGTTACAGTAACCAGTAGTGGATTTCCAGCTAGGCACATGAGGCACATGCCTAGGTGCGCCACCTTCTTGGGGCGGCACTGCAGACTGCCTCCCACCGCAGATAAATCCATCGTAACTACCGCCTATGCTACTGCAGTTCTCAGCAGGGCGCAGGCATGTATGGTGTCTGGGAAGCTGGCAGTCGCTAGTGCTTTGTCTTCAGGTGCCAGCATAGCATGACGTCATGCTGCGCCGCTGCACTGAAAACAGAGAAGCCACGGTCTGAGGAGGTGTAGCAGCCAGAGAAGGTAAGTCACTGTGTCTGGATCAGGAGGGATGCAGGGGCTGGAGACACACTGAGGGGCTGAAGCTGGAGAGACAGAATGGGGCTGGAGCTGCGGAGACATAAGGGGGTTGTGCAAAGATGTTATACCTAGGGGTAGTTTGCCTCTTAAATCTGCCACTGATTATAACAGTTTTTCAGCATACACTAATTCAGGCAATAAGCATTTAAATAATAAGAATTTACTTACCGATAATTCTATTTCTCGTAGTCCGTAGTGGATGCTGGGACTTCCGTAAGGACCATGGGGAATAGCGGCTCCGCAGGAGACTGGGCACAAAAGTAAAAGCTTTAGACTAGCTGGTGTGCACTGGCTCCTCCCCCTATGACCCTCCTCCAAGCCATCAGTTAGGATACTGTGCCCGGACGAGCGTACATAATAAGGAAGGATTTTGAATCCCGGGTAAGACTCATACCAGCCACACCAATCACACCGTACAACCTGTGATCTGAACCCAGTTAACAGTATGATAAACGTAGGAGCCTCTGAAAAGATGGCTCACAACAATAAACAACCCGATTTTTTTGTAACAATAACTATATACAAGTATTGCAGACAATCCGCACTTGGGATGGGCGCCCAGCATCCACTACGGACTACGAGAAATAGAATTATCGGTAAGTAAATTCTTATTTTCTCTGACGTCCTAGTGGATGCTGGGACTTCCGTAAGGACCATGGGGATTATACCAAAGCTCCCAAACGGGCGGGAGAGTGCGGGTGACTCTGCAGCACCGAATGAGAGAACTCCAGGTCCTCCTCAGCCAGGGTATCGAATTTGTAAAATTTTGCAAACGTGTTTGCCCCTGACCAAGTAGCTGCTCGGCAAAGTTGTAAAGCCGAGACCCCTCGGGCAGCCGCCCAAGATGAGCCCACTTTCCTTGTGGAATGGGCTTTAACAGATTTTGGCTGTGGCAGTCCTGCCACAGAATGTGCATGCTGAATTGTACTACAAATCCAACGAGCAATCGTCTGCTTAGAAGCAGGAGCACCCAGCTTGTTTGGTGCATACAGGATAAACAGCGAGTCAGATTTTCTGACTCCAGCCGTCCTGGAAACATATATTTTCTGAGACACGCCTGGCTGACGCCAGAGCTAACAGCATGACCACCTTCCATGTGAGATATCTTAATTCCACAGTGGTGAGTGGTTCAAACCAATGTGATTTTAGGAACCCTAAAACTACATTGAGATCCCAAGGTGCCACTGGTGGCACAAAAAGAGGCTGTATATGCAGTACCCCCTTGACAAACGTCTGAACTTCAGGCACTGAAGCCAGTTCTTTCTGGAAGAAGATCGACAGGGCCGAAATCTGAACCTTAATGGATCCTAATTTTAGGCCCATAGACAGTCCTGCTTGCAGGAAATGCAGGAAACGACCCAGTTGAAATTCCTCTGTGGGGGCCTTCTTGGCCTCACACCACGCAACATATTTCCGCCAAATGCGGTGATAATGTTTCGCGGTTACATCCTTCCTGGCTTTGATCAGGGTAGGGATGACTTCATCTGGAATGCCTTTTTCCATCAGGATCCGGCGTTCAACCGCCATGCCGTCAAACGCAGCCGCGGTAAGTCTTGGAACAGACAAGGTCCCTGCTGGAGCAGGTCCTTCCTTAGAGGTAGAGGCCACGGGTCCTCCGTGAGCATCTCTTGCAGTTCCGGGTACCAAGTTCTTCTTGGCCAATCCGGAGCCACGAGTATAGTTCTTACTCCTCTCCCTCTTATGATTCTCAGTACTTTGGGTATGAGAGGCAGAGGAGGGAACACATACACCGACTGGTACACCCACGGTGTTACCAGAGCGTCCACCGCTATTGCCTGAGGGTCCCTTGACCTGGCGCAATATCTGTCCAGTTTTTTGTTGAGACGGGACGCCATCATGTCCACCTTTGGTTTTTCCCAACGGTTTACAATCACTTGGAAGACTTCTGGGTGAAGTCCCCACTCCCCCGGGTGGAGGTCGTGTCTGCTGAGGAAGTCTGCTTCCCAGTTGTCCACTCCCGGAATGAACACTGCTGACAGTGCCACCACATGATTTTCCGCCCAGCGGAGAATCCTTGCAGCTTCTGCCATTGCCCTCCTGCTTCTTGTGCCGCCCTGTCTGTTGACGTGGGCGACTGCCGTGATGTTGTCCGATTGGATCAATACCGACTGACCCTGAAGCAGAGGCCTTGCTTGACAAAGGGCATTGTAAATGGCCCTTAGTTCCAGAATATTTATGTGAAGAGACGTTTCCATGCTTGACCACAAGCCCTGGAAATTTCTTCCCTGTGTGACTGCTCCCCAGCCTCTCAGACTGGCATCCGTGGTCACCAGCATCCAATCCTGAATGCCGAATCTGCGGCCCTCTAGAAGATGAGCAATCTGTAACCACCACAGGAGAGACACCCTTGTCCTTGGAGATAGGGTTATCCGCTGATGCATCTGAAGATGCGATCCGGACCATTTGTCCAGCAGATCCCACTGAAAAGTTCTTGCATGGAATCTTCCGAATGGAATTGCTTCGTAAGAAGCCACCATTTTTCCCAGGACTCTCGTGCATTGATGCACTGACACTTGGCCTGGTTTTAGGAGGTTCCTGACTAGCTCGGATAACTCCCTGGCCTTCTCCTCCGGGAGAAACACCTTTTTCTGGACTGTGTCCAGAATCATCCCCAGGAACAGTAGACGTGTTGTTGGAATCAGCTGTGATTTTGGGATATTTAGAATCCACCCGTGCTGACGTAGCACTACCTGAGACAGTGCTACTCCGAACTCTAACTGTTTCCTGGATCTTGCCCTTATCAGGAGATCGTCCAAGTAAGGGATAATTAAGACGCCTTTTCTTCGAAGAAGAATCATCATTTCGGCCATTACCTTGGTAAAGACCCGGGGTGCCGTGGACAATCCAAACGGCAGCGTCTGAAACTGATAATGACAGTTTTGAACCACAAACCTGAGGTACCCCTGGTGAGAAGGGAAGATTGGGACATGGAGATAAGCATCTTTGATGTCCAGAGATACCATATAGTCCCCTTCTTCCAGGTTCGCTATCACTGCTCTGAGTGATTCCATCTTGAATTTGAACCTTTTTATGTAAGTGTTCAAGGATTTTAGATTTAAAATTGGTCTCACCGAGCCGTCCGGCTTCGGTACCACAAACAGCGTGGAATAATACCCCTTTCCCTGTTGTAGGAGGGGTACCTTGATTATCACCTGCTGGGAATACAGCTTGTGAATAGCTTCCAATACTGCCTCCCTGTCGGAGGGAGACGTTGGAAGAGCAGACTTCAGGAATCGGCGAGGGGGAGACGTCTCGAATTCCAATTTGTACCCCTGTGATACTACCTGCAGGATCCAGGGGTCCACTTGCGAGTGAGCCCACTGCGCGTTGAAATTTTTGAGACGGGCCCCCACCATGCCTGAGTCCGCTTGTAAAGCCCCAGCGTCATGCTGAAGACTTGGCAGAAGCGGGGGAGGGCTTCTGCTCCTGGGAAGAGGCTGCCTGGTGCAGTCTTTTTCCCCTTCCTCTGCCCCGGGGCAGAAATGAGTGGCCTTTTGCCCGCTTGTTCTTATAGGAACGAAAGGACTGAGTTTGAAAAGACGGTGTCTTTTTCTGCTGAGAGGTGACCTGGGGTAAAAAGGTGGACTTTCCAGCCGTTGCCGTGGCCACCAGGTCTGATAGACCGACCCCAAATAACTCCTCCCCTTTATACGGCAATACTTCCATATGTCGTTTGGAATCTGCATCACCTGACCACTGTTGCGTCCATAACGCCCTTCTGGCAGAAATGGACATCGCACTCACTCTTGATGCCAGGGTGCAAATATCCCTCTGTGCATCTCGCATATATAGTAATGCATCCTTTAAATGCTCTATAGTTAATAAAATACTGTCCCTATCCAGGGTATCAATATTTTCAGTCAGGGAATCCGACCAAGCCACTCCAGCACTGCACATCCAGGCTGAGGCGATTGCTGGTCGCAGTATAACACCAGTATATGTGTATATACCTTTTAGGATATTTTCCAGCCTCCTATCAGCTGGTTCCTTGAGGGCGGCCGTATCAGGAGACGGTAACGCCACTTGTTTTGATAAGCGTGTGAGCGCCTTATCTACCCTAGGGGGTGTTTCCCAACGTGCCCTAACTTCTGGCGGGAAAGGGTATAGTGCCAATAATTTGTTAGAAATCAGCAGTTTTTTATCGGGGGAAACCCACGCTTTATCACACACCTCATTTAATTCCTCTGATTCAGGAAAAACTACTGGTAGTTTTTTCACACCCCACATAATACCCTTTTTTGTGGTACTTGTAGTGTCAGAAATGTTCAATGCCTCCTTCATTGCCGTGATCATGTAACGTGTGGCCCTACTGGACATTACGTTTGTCTCCTCACCGTCGACACTGGATTCAGTATCCGTGTCTGGGTCTGTGTCGACCATCTGAGGTAACGGGCGTTTTAGCGCCCCTGACGGTGTCTGAGACGCCTGAACAGGCACTAACTGATTTGCCGGCTGTCTCATGTCGTAAACAGTTTTTTGCAAAGTGCTGACATTGTCACGTAATTCTTTAAATACGACCATCCAGTCAGGTGTCGACTCCCTAGGGGGTGACATCACTAACACAGGCAATTGCTCTGCTTCCACATCATTTTCCTCCTCATACATGTCGACACAATCGTACCGACACCCAGCACACACACAGGGAATGCTCTGATAGAGGACAGGACCCCACTAGCCCTTTGGGGAGACAGAGGGAGAGTTTGCCAGCACACACCAGAGCGCTATATATATACAGGGATAACCTTATATAAGTGTTACTCCCTGTTATAGCTGCTGTATTTATATATTAGCTGCCAATAGTGCCCCCCCTCTCTGTTTTACCCTGTTTCTGTAGTGCAGGACTGCAGGGGAGAGTCAGGGAGCCGTCCTTCCAGCGGAGCTGTGAAAGAAAATGGCGCTTGTGTGCTGAGGAGAAAGGCTCCGCCCCCTTCACGGCGGCCTTTTCTCCCGCTTTTTTCAGGAAAACTGGCAGGGGTTAAATGCATCCATATAGCCCAGGAGCTATATGTGATGCATTTCTTTAGCCATATAAGGTTTTTACAGTGTTTTATTGCGTCTCAGGGCGCTCCCCCCCAGCGCCCTGCACCCTCAGTGACCGGAGTGTGAAGTGTGCTGAGAGCAATGGCGCACAGCTGCAGTGCTGTGCGCTACCTTATTTTAAGACAGGAACGTCTTCTGCCGCCGATTTCTCCGGACCTCTTCGCTCTTCTGGCTCTGTAAGGGGGCCGGCGGCGCGGCTCCGGGACCCATCCAGGCTGAACCTGTGATCGTCCCTCTGGAGCTAATGTCCAGTAGCCAAGAAGCCCAATCCACTCTGCACGCAGGTGAGTTCGCTTCTTCTCCCCTTAGTCCCACGATGCAGTGAGCCTGTTGCCAGCAGGACTCACTGAAAATAAAAAACCGATTTAAACTTTTACTTCTAAGCAGCTCAGGAGAGCCACCTAGCATGCACCCTTCTCGTTCGGGCACAAAAATCTAACTGAGGCTTGGAGGAGGGTCATAGGGGGAGGAGCCAGTGCACACCAGCTAGTCTAAAGCTTTTACTTTTGTGCCCAGTCTCCTGCGGAGCCGCTATTCCCCATGGTCCTTACGGAAGTCCCAGCATCCACTAGGACGTCAGAGAAAAATAATATACTCCAATAGATAAGTGCTAAGTTCGTTTAACTTTCAGGAAAAAGCAGTGCCTTATTACACAAGAGTTCGGGCACGATGCCTGGTTCAGGTGCACTGTACTTGCAGATGTCCTCCACTGGGTTCCCGCTGAATATCAGGAGTACAGTAATTACAGTGTGATATTAATGTTGTATTCCTGCGCATATCTATGCGCAGGAGCATGCTATATTCTGCAAACTGCGATCGGAATGTAGCCCTTGAGATACTGTACATCTGGATATCAAACACTATGTCCTAACCTAATTCTGTCCCCTCGCATCCTGTAAAGTTGAATATCTCTATTGTTCTATTTCTAAAGTAAATGTAACTTGCTTGTGTGGTGTGTGTGGGCTATATGTAAATTATGCACTACGTGGATGAAATGTCAATTATGTCTTTGTGGCTTTTCCATGCGAATGCGTATGCTACCGTATTTACTCATACCATGTGCTAATACGCAGGGCTTCGTGAGCCAATGTACGCAGCGTGCGGGCATGCGCACGCACGGCAGAACAAGCACCTACACGGAGGCCACTCTGTGTGGTGTTTGCATGTGATGCATGTGGGTATAATATATTCAACTTCGACAGTCTACCCTTTGTCAGTAAACAATAACTGCCACACATAACTAATGATACTAAAAATATTACATTTACAATATGTACAACGTTCGAGTAATGGGAAGAGTTGTAGGTGGGAAATATATGGCCTAGTGGGATAGGAAAAAGTGTGTATGTATGAGTAAATGTCTGAGGGGGATGTATCATCGTGCCATATAAGTTCTAAAGAAAGCTTCGAGATACTGCGAAGTATACCTTTAATCCTTCTCATCCCGTATTAAGGGTCTGTACATGGGCAAACAAACATTACCGAGCACTTTCTAGGCAAGGGCCATTAGCCTTGTCCGGCTTCTTATAATAACAAATGGGGAGCACATTTATCTGATGATACATGTGGGGAAATGTATGTGTATGCCATTATGTGTGGATAAAGTTTATCAACTATGTGTGTTATTAACTGATGTTTGCAGAGATGAGGGTAAGACATATTAAAGATACATTCACATAAATTTGGGCACACTGATGTCTCTTCCAGTTGTAGGTCTCTGGGTAGAGGGGAAAACAGAAAGATGGTGAAAGAAATAGGTCATAAAATTCATTTGCATTCCTTATCACAACACTGTTTTTACGGTTGGGTCATATATCAAATCTGCCGCTGTTACAACGCCCTCGCTCCTTAGACTCATCAAATTTGTCTTATGTTTTCGCCACGTCGGAATATCAGACCGATAATTATGACGACATCCAGGATACAGAGGAGAAACTTTCCCACACTTGCAATTACAGTCTGTGCCCACTCTCCTAACCCAGAGAACCAGCCGGTCAATTCATTACCCACAGCTGCTAAAGTAAGGTTGTGTTTCCTTCTAAACTCCCACTTCAATTGTAAGATCTCGTCCATCTTTAGATCGATGATCTCCGTTGGGTCTTCAGTACTGTTTGTAATATAAGTACAGCACTTCACACCATATTGAGTTGCCAGAGTAACACAGTACCCACCTGTCACGGCCATGACATAATTTAAGACCATCCTGTGCTGGACCAGCTCCTTCTTGTAGGCCTGTAGCTCCCTACCCGTATACCTGAAGGTGTCATCATACATCTCAGTGATATTATCTATCAAGTTCGCCAGAACATGGATGTACCTATAATTTATAATTCCTCTGGCAGTATGGGTGATATCTGATGCACGAAGAATTTGAATCCCGGTGGATTCATGAATCAAATCAGAGGCTGCGGGCTCTGTCCTATCTAGGAGGTGTCTCTTGACAATGTGTTCATAGTGTGTATGAGTATAAGAAGTCTGAGCGTTGTGGTGAATATCTTTCATTTTGTCGTGGGCAATGGTCATGACCTCTGGTAGTACTCTGCCTATGTAACATAACCCTTCGGAGCTTGGAGTAAGCCACTTGTACGCTTTCCTTCCACATATGAAATAGGCGTCATCTGGGAGAACATAGGGGACAAAATGAAACAAGACCATATCAGAGATTTTCCTCACAAAGAAACCGGTCCCTAGTTCTCCCATTTGTTCAGTACAAGTATCGGGCTGGATGATGTGGGCACAATATCCCTGTGTCACTTTTCCAACCCACATCGTTTTGATCCCACGTGTATACCTGTACCGGTAGTACTTCCCATTTGTGGCTATCCTACGTACAAGTTCAGAGTTGATGGGTACTTTATCTGCCCTATGTGAGAAGGTCATTGTCTGATTGTTCCATGTCACTTCCCAATTTCCCAGTTTCCGGAAATTGGACACGTTAAAACACAGCAGTGACCTATCTACGTGGTACTTGTGGAGCTTCAAGCTAGGGGGCCTAGATATATTAAATTTCCTGTCCACCGGTCTCCCCCCATGTAATTCGAGTACCTCATTTACTGTTAAAGGGTATGGCACTAATCCTGACTTACTCTGTCCTTGAGGTACTTGCGAGCACACCCAGCATTCCGTTTGGTTTGAGACCGTACCCACTAATGAGTGGTACTCACTTAAAGGATGTCCGCCAATGTTGGTATTAGTGTTTGACTGACATCTCTGGATGCACCCATCTTCGACTATGTTATCGCAGTACTTACATATGCAGTATTCATCAGACAATAACCCTTCACATTGCCTCTGAGCTCTGTGACTACCAGATCTCTTACTGATACCAGCTTTGACCAAAGTGATGGACTGATCCTGGGGTCCTATGAATCCATCCTCTCTGTCAGAACCCATTCCAGATCCTTGCTCGACCTCTCGGGGGCCCTCACAAAAACAAATTGTCCTGATCAAAAACAGAGTCACCAGAAAAAGCTGGAACACAGTCTCTTGGTGTGGATCCATTTAATTAAGAAGAAAAAAATTAGGAAGGGAGAAAAAGAAAAATGCAGAGGGGGGTGATTTGGAGAGGGAAAAAACAATGTTACGATAACCGTCCTTGCTTTTTTGCTGTTCACCACGCTCAGGTGCCGTTCAACAGTCCTGCCTCTCAGCTTTCCCGGAACAGATTCTCTAGTGATACGAGGTTTTCTTCACCTTTCTCTTTTTCACGAGTTTTCTCTGGGTCAGCGAACTTCTTGCAGTGGGACGAGTGGACCCAAGTCTCTCGGCAACCTTCAGTGCTGTCATGCTGGTCAACAAAACTTGATACGGTCCTTCCCACCTGTCAATGAGGCAACCTGAGCGTAGAAAATTTTGAATCATCACATAGTCCCCAGGTTCAATGTCATGACAATTACTGTTTGGTAGGTCAGGAATCGCCAGTTTCAGATTCCTTTGCTGGTTTCTCAGTTGCTGGCTCATCCTAACCAAATATTGCACAGTCATTTCATTATTGCACTTCAAATCATCCTGGGGGTCTATCATTACATGGGGCTGTCGTCCAAAAAGAATTTCGAAGGGTGATAAATTAAGCGGTGACCTGGGAGTGGTTCTGATGCTGTACAACACTAGTGGCAGTGCTTCAGGCCACAACAGTCCAGTTTCAACCATCACTTTGCTCAGCTTGCTCTTAATAGTGCTATTCATTCTCTCTACCTTTGCACTGGCCTGTGGCCGGTATGGAGTATGTAGCTTACTATTAATACCCATAAGCTTGCACATGACCTGAAAGACTTCACCTGTAAAATGGGTATCCCTATCACTTTCAATCATTTTAGGGATACCATATCTACACACAAATTCTTGCACAATTTTCTTTGCAGTGAATACGGCAGTATTTGTGGCAGCGGGGAATGCTTCTACCCAGTTCGAAAAGACATCGGTACATACTAAAACATACTTTAAATTCCTACAGGGTGGTAGCTGTATGAAGTCGATTTGTATTACCTGGTATTGTCTGTAGGAGGGATATAGGATGGCTCCGTTGGTATTGTCTTACCAATATTCCTCCTTAAGCAAGTAAGACATGTCATTGCTTTCTTGCTCGCCTGAGAAGAGAACCCTGGTGCACTCCAGTAGGCTCCTACCAATTTGCACATACCTTCCTTGCCCAGATGAGTCAGACCATGTACCGCTTCAGCTAGGCTCGGGAGATATGCCCTGGGGGCCACTGGCTTACCTTGTAAATCTCTCCAGAGTCACGAGGATTCTTGACCATATCCCTTCGCCTTCCAGACAGCCTTCTCCTGTAGGGAACACAAATTTTGCATTTTGATTAATTGTTGCATGTTTACCGTGTTGAATGTCATCAGTTGTGTGGTGTTGGTTTGTATGATAGTGCTTGCTGCTGATTTTGCAGCTTCGTCCGTTCGGCTGTTACCAAGTGAAATTGGGTCTTGGTTGTAAGTATGTGCTTTACACTTAATAACAGCCACTCTGTCAGGTTCCTGTATGGCTGTCAGAAGCCTCTTAATGTATGACACATGCGCTACAGGTGTGCCAGCTGCCGTCATGGAATTTCTGAGGTGCCACAGGGCCCCGAAATCATGCACCACTCCGAAGGCGTACCTAGAGTCCATGTATATATTAGCTGACTTACCCTTTGCCAACTCACATGCTCTGGTCAGTGCTACCAGCTCAGCGACTTGTGCTGAGCGAGGTGGACCAAGCGGTTCAGCTTCTATGATACCTTCGTCATCTACAACTGCATATCCGGTGCACAGGTCTCCCGAGTCCGTCTGTCTGTGGCAACTACCGTCAGTGTAGAAGGTAAATTCTACACCTTCCAGTGGCTTGTCACTGATGTCAGGTCTCGCAGTGAAAGTCTGGTTCAGGTATTCCATACAATCATGCGTATCAATGTCTGCACTAAATCCTCCTTCACCATCATTCTCATCCTCCACTCTTTGTGCATGACAAGGCACACTTGGCAAATAATTTTCAGGATTTAGTGTGCTGCACCTCTTTATGGTGATGTTTACAGGGACCATCAGTGATAGTTCCCACCTTGTAAACCGAGCAGATGAGACATGTCTGGTTTGGGCAGTTTAGCAAGGCTGATACTGCATGTGGTGTATGGATGGTCAGGTCGTGTCCTAACACTACGTTTTCGCTTTTACTTAACCACAAAGCTATGGCTGCAACACTTTGTAGGCAAGTAGGGAGAGACCGTGCTACAGTGTCCATCTGTGCACTGTAGTAGGCTACCGGTCTGCTGGCATCACCATGTTTCTGGGTTAAGACTCCTGCCACGCACCCAGTACTTTCGGTACCGTACAACTCAAAGGGTATCTCGTAATCTGGCATCCCCAATTCTGGTGCTTGTGACAAACACTCTTTTAGTCTCTCAAACGCCAGTTCGGACTCTTCTGTCTGAGAGACTCGTTCTGGTTTGTTTGAAGAGACCATTTCTTGCAGTGGAAGTGCCAGAATAGAGAACCCCGGAATCCAATTCCGACAGTACCCACACATTGCTAGGAAAGTGCGGATTTGTTGCTGAGTTTGCGGCAGAGTCATGTCACGGAAGGCCTGTATCCTGTCTGTGGTCAGGTGTCTGAGTCCTTGTGTCAAGCAGTGTCCCAAGTATTTAACCTTAGTCCGGCACAACTGCAACTTATCCTTTGAAACCTTGTGCCCTGTCTGGGAGAGATGAAACAGAAGCTGTTTAGTGTCTGCTAGGGACGACTCGAATGAGTTAGAGCATAACAATTCATCAACATATTGTATCAGCCCCGACCCATTCTCAGGTTGAAAGGATTGCAAACAGTTATGCAGGGCCTGGGAGAAAATACTTGGGCTGTCAATGAAACCTTGGGGCAGACCGGTCCAGGTGTACTGTACTCCCCTGTAGGTGAAAGCGAAGAGATACTGGCTGTCAGGGTGAAGAGTACAGAAAAGAAAGCAGAACAGAGGTCGATGACAGTGAAGTACTTAGAGGTGGAGGGAATCTACATAAGGATGACCGCTGGATTGGGCACTACGGGGAATTGACTCTCAACTATCTTGTTTATCCCCCTTAGATCCTGCACTAGCCTGTAACCCCTCCCCCACTCTTTTTCACAGGGAAGATGGGACTGTTGGCTGTGCTGGACGTCCTAACTAGGATGCCCTGCTGTAGCAGCCGTTCTATGATGGGGTATACTCCTAATTCCACCTCTGGTTTCAGAGGGTACTGGGGGACTTTTGGAGCTGTCCTGTCATCTTTTATTTGCACTACTACAGGGGCTACATTCGCCATCAATCCAGTGTCCTGTCCATCTTTGGTCCAAAGGGAACCCGGTATTTGTGAGATCATTTCCTCTACCTGTGATGGACATGTGTCTATAATGGTGGAGTGTAACATTAGCCTTTGAGGGGTGTCTAATATATCTTGTACTTCCGGTGCATGGTCCTCAGGGATATCTAAGAACACACCCTCAGGGGTACATTATATGACACACCGCATTTTACACAACAAATCTCTGCCAAATAGATTGGTCAGAGCCAATGCAGCCAACAGGAAAGAATGTTTGGTATGCAAGGGCCCTATTGTAATCTCTGCAGGTCTACTCAAAGGGTACTGCTGCACTTTTCCCTTTACTCCCATTGCCGAAATCGTTTTACCCGTGGTCGTTACACCTGTGGTGGAGTTTAGCACTGATCTGGCTGCCCCTGTATCTACAAGAAAAGGTTGTGGTATGTGTGACAGGACGATACCGTACGGAAGCACTCGCCGCTTGCCGCGTCCCGTCGACTGCGCACAGAATGGAAGGTCAAGCCGCACGAGGCCTGACCACATAGGGGATTCCCGCTTACCGTCAGTAACCGCCTGTTACTGACTCCACCCACTGCGCTGTGGGCGGGTTCTCGCTGCCACCACCAAACTCCTAACCTGCCGTGGCGTTTGGAACCACGGTTCTGCTCTGTATGTGCCGACGCACTGCCTTACCACAGCTGTGTGGTGCTGACGAATCCCCACTAGCCACTTGCTAGGCCTCTACCGGTAGCTGGCGGAAGGCGGAGCTTGGAGACGCTAGGTACTTCCCTGGACAGCCGGAGGACGGGGCTAGGTTTGGCCTAACCCTGTTGGTCACAAGATGAAGCAGTCTTCTTGAGGCAAAGATGTTTATTTGCTCAATAGTTCTAAAGAGAACCCTTCCCTATTGCTAGGGGCAACAGCATACAATTAGATGTTTCAGCAGAATAAAGATGGTACAACTACCACTCTGGAGGCACGCAGGTCTCCTTTTTATGTCAGTTTTCCACACAGTACCACAGGGGGGTAAGCCCTCCCTGTCTTCTTCAACCAATCAGGTTATTTTACAAAATACCAATAAATTACATTTTACAAGGATATAAGTGCAATAAAACAATATCCTCCTTCCTGTCACCCAGACAACGTTTGGTATCAGATTAACATTCACTATTGATAAATTGATCACATATCTTCAAAATACAAATGTGTCTGGTCATTCCCATCTGCAGGCAATCTCAGTGTTTAAGATTACAACAGGAATGGCTACAATACAAACAAACGGTCTTCCTTCCTTTAACTTCCATTCAGGGATCGTATATCAAATCCAAGCCCATAAACCCAATGATTAGCATCTCTCTCTAAGGAACTTACACATCAAACGGTATTGTCCTTCACACCTCACTGCTAGTACAGGGCCCTTAGCATGCCCCTTCCTATTTCCAGAGGATAAGAGATGCGTATTCAGACAGCTATAGTAACTGCATTTTTCCTTTAAATATACACCAAGCCTGTCTTGAATATAAAATAGATACAGTTAAACATGTCTTCCTGCAATGGTGCACAGAGCACTACATATGACATGTTAAAAGTAAAACACATAATTAAACAAACTTTTAAACAGTCCGTAACATGGCGCCGGGCACGAGGGTTAACCCCTTCAGTGCCGCAGACGCCATTACACGTGTGGCTGGCTAGTCTCTCCGGCCACATTCCTCCCCCCCCATTCAAGCGGGTCAACCAGGGACCCATGTCCCAACGATTTGGGTCCTGGTCCCGCAGTCCGTTGGGGTGAAGGGGACGCTACCTGGGGGGTGTAGGCTCTGGCCTAGACAGTTCATCCATAGTGCAGTGGGCCTCTCTTTGTGGGTGCACAATGTTCAAATAGTCCACCTGAAGTCCAAGTTCAAGGCTCCACCACAAAAGTCTGTCCAATTCCCCCAAGGTAGGTTGCAGCCACCTAACAGGTAGGTGGTAAGTCACCACGGTGGGGGGCCGGTTACAAACAAGTGCCACCCACGGTGTCCCAACTGTGGCATACCCCACCTCGCACAATAGCAGTTTCCTGCTCAAACAGACCACAGGGTGCTCCTGCCCATATGGCTCTTTCTGGCTCGGTACAGCTCCCAGTCCGTGCAGTGGCGCAATAGTTCGTAACACACAGTCCTGGTCAAGAATGTGCGCCATCAGCACTGGAGCGGGTACCCGAGCCTTCTTCAATGACTGGAATGCCAACTCGCAAGCGGGTGCAAAGTCCACTGACTTGGGAATGCCCTTCCTAGCCATCTCTGTCAAGGGGTTCACTACAGGACTAAAGTCAATGACAACATGTCCGTAGGGCCTTACAGGTTCTAAGGTCAGTACCGGTCTGGGTGATGTGGGTCGGGGACAGCCTCTGGTTGCCTCCACCCCCTCTGGGTTGGGCCTACCCCTGTCTCCTCCCACATGGTGCCCCAGGCACTGCACCTCCGTCATACCTATCTGGCAACGGTCTGCCCTAACTGTCAGACCTGCCCTCCAATCCTCTTCTGTCGACCTATGACTCGGGAAACCTACCCTGTCACCTAGGCCTACTCTTCCCTCCTCGTCCACTACCTGTGCCACAGTGATGGCGGCCAGACCACCAGCCTCTGGATCCTGTGTGGCATCCACTACAGGGAGGCTGCGTGTCTTCCCCGATCTACTGTGCACAGGCAAGGGACCTGCTATGTCCACAGCAACTTGCTGCAAGGGTTCTCCTATGGGCAGAGGCCCAGAGACAACACAACCGCTGGAGTGCCCCGGCTGCCAACGCATGGCACCAGCCTTACATGTGGTCTGGGCGTCATCCGACATTCCAGACCAGGGTAAGCTCTGTGTCAGGCACTTCAGGGTACGGTCTGTCTCCGGGTTACTGTCCAAAGGGGTTTCGCTGGCAACCGACACCGGTTGCACAGGAAAGTTCCCTGGGGGGACCAGTTGGACACATTCCCTATCTGGTCTATCCCCTCCCACTTTCCTGGCTACCCTGTACCTTAACCCTTCCCGCCAGGCCAACCTCCCCGCCCCAACCCTGTCAAGGCCGCTGCCAGAGTGGCGCCTCATGCCTTTCGGGGATGGGTCAGAGAGTTGAGCCTCCCTAAACTCCTGCCTGTGGCCCTCAATCTCTCCTAAATTGGGACACTCTACAGGGGGATCTAGGTGGGGACTACTAGGGTCAGTCTGGTAGGGGTCAGTCATGGAAAAGTCAGTGTGGTTTCTCATACTCACCGCCGGAGTTGGCAAACCACTTGGGTCAGGAGCATCATTGGGCACCCCCACAGGATCAAACGAGCTGGAACCGACATCCTCTGCGTTGCTAGGGGACGTAGGCATACCAGAGGCAAAAGGCATGCGGGGTCGATGTACTGATCTAGCCGCTGTGATCTTTTCCTCTGGGCTGGTTGATGCTGTGGTTGGCTGTGCTGGCAGTTGTCTAGCAGCTGTAGTCTTTTCCTCTGGGCTGGGCTGTGCTGGAGTAGCTGATGTCAACGGTGGTTTTGGAACTTGACTCCGGGGAATGGCGCCAACAAACATAGTGACGATCCCACCACCCAGATCATTTCCTAGGACCACATCAGTTGGGAGACCATCCATGACGGCAACTTCTCGCAACTCTGGTCCAGCTCCCCAGTCCAGGTAGACTCTTGCCATGGGAACCGCTTTTTCTGTTCCTTCTGCCAGGGTGACCGTGGCAGTGCGACCCTGCAATACTGCAGCAGGATCTATAAGGTGGGGGCTCACCACAGTGATTGAGGCCCCAGAGTCTCTTAGGCCTTCTCCCTGCAGGGGTCCCATGTGGACTGGCTGCAGGTGCCTCCACATGTTGTGTAATGGCTGTTTGGCCATGCAGGTGACTCTCTCCGCAGAGTGCACCTGTCTCTCGCCACACTCCATCGGACTGACTGGAGGGGGAACAGTCTCTGTAGGCTCATCTCCTCTCGTCAAACAAGCGAGCCGGGCTCCAGCACTCGGATTTGGGGCACGAGTCTGGGGTGCTTGGGATGCAGGACAGTTCATCCTCAGATGTCCGATTTTCCCACAGCCGTAGCACTTCTTCTCCAGTCGTGGCACCGATGATCTCTGATCAGTTGCAGGGACGCTGCGGTGCGGTTGCTGGCCAAGAGCACCCGGATTGGAAGATGCTTGTCTTTGGGGGTGATGAGCTGAAGAGGGGGGTCCCCTTGGTGGTACAGTCTGTTGGAGCTGGCTGCTGGCGGGGCGCTTCTGCCCCCGTGGCCGAATTGCCACATATTTGTCGGCTAATTGGGCAGCCATTTTTAAGCTGGGTGGCTCCCGATCTAGCACCCACTCCTTCACTTCTTGGGCGCACCTGCGGTAGAACTGCTCCCTGCAGATCAGGTCGATCAGTGCGTCCCATGTAGTGGCTTCCGAATCCTTCACCCACTTCACCACGTACTGCCGCAGCTGGTTGGCGAACTGCTCATGGGTGCTGCTAGGATTCTTGGGCAAGTCTCTGAACTTCTTCCGGTAAGACTCTGGAGTGATGAAGAATCGCTGGAGGAGGGCCTTCGCGACTTCGTCGTAGTTCCCAAAGTCCTCCGTGGCCACTCCTCGATAGGCCTCCAAGGCCTCTCCATGCAGAGTGGGCACAAGGTGTCTCACCCACTCTGACTTGGGTAGATCGTGTAGTTTACAAGTCCTTTCAAAAACTTACAAATGTCCATCAATGTCCCCATCACTGTCTGCAAACTTGGCAAACTGTATACGTCCTGATCTGTGTACAACAGCTGACAACGGCTCCCGGGGTACCACGGCTTGCGATGCCCGCTCCGCATGCCACATCCGAATGACAAGCATGCGTTCTTGCTCCGTTGCCCTTTCCCCCAATTCCGCTAGCCGATCTGCTAGGGTATCCGGGTCGCCCCCCCTGGGACGTTGGGATCCTGGCCCTGCTAGGGATTGCTGGGAAACATTGCTGCTGTGAGAGAGGGCGGGGCTTGTGGTTCTCACCGGTTCCTCACGAAGGTCCACTGGTGGGCCGTCCTCTGCGATGCTGACGCCGTCAGTGCTTTCCACCTCCGCCCGATGAGACTCCTCCCAGCTCCTGAGCGCCGCCTGCATGACGCTTCTGGACGCGTTGGAAGGGATATCCACACCCTTCCCCTGGCATACGATCTCCAGATCCTCCTTGGACATTCCGCCGAATTCCGCCATCTTGTGCGTCCTCCTGCGCTGCAGTTACTCCTCTCCTGAGTAACTCGGCTTCTCCAATCGGGTGATGAAAAGCCGCCTGGGATTATCCCACCACTATGCCACCAATTTCTGTGACAGGACGATACCGTACGGAAGCACTCGCCGCTTGCCGCGTCCCGTCGACTGCGCACAGAATGGAAGGTCAAGCCGCACGAGGCCTGACCACATAGGGGATTCCCGCTTACCGTCAGTAACCGCCTGTTACTGACTCCACCCACTGCGCTGTGGGCGGGTTCTCGCTGCCACCACCAAACTCCTAACCTGCCGTGGCGTTTGGAACCACGGTTCTGCTCTGTATGTGCCGACGCACTGCCTTACCACAGCTGTGTGGTGCTGACGAATCCCCACTAGCCACTTGCTAGGCCTCTACCGGTAGCTGGCGGAAGGCGGAGCTTGGAGACGCTAGGTACTTCCCTGGACAGCCGGAGGACGGGGCTAGGTTTGGCCTAACCCTGTTGGTCACAAGATGAAGCAGTCTTCTTGAGGCAAAGATGTTTATTTGCTCAATAGTTCTAAAGAGAACCCTTCCCTATTGCTAGGGGCAACAGCATACAATTAGATGTTTCAGCAGAATAAAGATGGTACAACTACCACTCTGGAGGCACGCAGGTCTCCTTTTTATGTCAGTTTTCCACACAGTACCACAGGGGGGTAAGCCCTCCCTGTCTTCTTCAACCAATCAGGTTATTTTACAAAATACCAATAAATTACATTTTACAAGGATATAAGTGCAATAAAACAATATCCTCCTTCCTGTCACCCAGACAACGTTTGGTATCAGATTAACATTCATTATTGATAAATTTATCACATATCTTCAAAATACAAATGTGTCTGGTCATTCCCATCTGCAGGCAATCTCAGTGTTTAAGATTACAACAGGAATGGCTACAATACAAACAAACGGTCTTCCTTCCTTTAACTTCCATTCAGGGATCGTATATCAAATCCAAGCCCATAAACCCAATGATTAGCATCTCTCTCTAAGGAACTTACACTTCAAAAGGTATTGTCCTTCACACCTCACTGCTAGTACAGGGCCCTTAGCATGCCCCTTCCTATTTCCAGAGGATAAGAGATGCGTATTCAGACAGCTATAGTAACTGCATTTTTCCTTTAAATATACACCAAGCCTGTCTTGAATATAAAATAGATACAGTTAAACATGTCTTCCTGCAATGGTGCACAGAGCACTACATATGACATGTTAAAAGTAAAACACATAATTAAACAAACTTTTAAACAGTCCGTAACATGGCGCCGGGCACGAGGGTTAACCCCTTCAGTGCCGCAGACGCCATTACACGTGTGGCTGGCTAGTCTCTCCGGCCACAGTATGCCATCTACATTGACCATGACCTCAGGTTCATCTCCAAGGCCAGCAATCAATTTCATTGGCTGCAGACTACAGGTATGACCTGACCCCTATTGTGGTTTTGGGCCCTCCCGCTGAGTATTGGCAGCTACTATATGTGCGGGGGAAGGGTGGACTTTCGGGGGTCTGCCAGTCCCTCCTTGGTGGGTACCTCCTTGTTTCCCCTCTATGCAGCTTGTAATCTCTCCTATGTGTTCCCTGATCCCGTCTATGGGCATTATTTACTAATATTCGTGTTTGAGTCGGTTTGTGTAGTGTTAAAACTCGTTTTGTATCAGGTGCATTTTCATGCAACTTTTTGAATCCATATACGCAAAGTTACGAAGCAGTCGACTTTATGGTTTTCATGTTTTCCGATGTCGATGCCAGTCGTTTTTTTTTTTGCACATTTACGGCCGTCATTGTCGTTTGCGTACGTGTTTTTGTTGTATTTGCTGGTTTTTTTCCTAAGTTAAACGCGGCAGGGTTTTTTTTCCCGCGGCCGCATTTTCACTTTCAGTTTCGATTTTCATCCCCGTTCGTGATTGGTTGTGTTTCAGATGGTAGGAGTGTCTGTGCGCAACCATATAAATACGCCCCAAACCATCCGCACCTCGTGGGTTTAGTTAGTGGTGAGGAGGAGGGAGGTTGTACTGTGGAGGTAGGTGAATTTGTGGTTTGGTGAGGAGTGTTGGTAGCGATTTCTGAGTGTGGTATTGTGTTTGAAAGTCGTCTTGTCATTCTTGTTGTCTTGTATTTTGTTGTTTTGTCTCATTTTTAGTCCAATTTATTTTTCTTTATAGTCCCTTGTCAGTGTTTGTGTGTGTGTGTGTGTGTGAGTTGTGTAGTGGTAGTGGAGGAGTGTGTTGTTTGTCTTTTTTTTCCCTGTGTTAACTGTTTAGACACACAATTATGTGTGACTCAGAGGTGGAGGGTGTGAGTGAGGGGGAGGAGGTTGGTCAGGTGGAGGAGGTGAGTGTTAGTGAGGTTAGTGAGGTGGAGGAGGTGGGTGAGGTTGCTGCAGCAGCCTCAAGTGATAGTGACAGTCAGAGTGCTCCGCAGCCACGCACCACTACTAAGACTGGGCGGAATGTAAAGTTTAGTTTTGCTGAAAATGTGGCATTGGTGCGTGAGCTGATGAAGTATCAGAGGCAGCTATTTGGCCCTGAGTCCGCCAAGGTGCCAACACGGAGGAAGACGGTGTTGTGGGCGAAAGTTGTGGCTGCTGTCAATAGTGAGGGGGTGGTCAAGCGGACGGAGGACACGTGCCGCAAACGCTACTATGACATAAAGCGACGTGTCAAGTCCAAAATGGCCAAGGAGGCCAAGTCGGCTCGGAAAACCGGTGGTGGGCAGCCCTATATTGCAAGTTATCTGGAGTATGAGGAGCCCATGCGGAGTGTAATCCCTCCAGAAGTTGTCTCTGCAACCCATGTCCGGGATTCAGATAGGCCCAGGAAGAATGGTGAGCATGTGTATTTGCATTAGCATTCTTTTTTTTTTTGTAATGTGTGTCATGTGACGTTGCATCTTACTCCCATCTTCAAGTGTGTGTCAGCAAATACATTGTTTTGGTTAATGTTTTATACAAAGCCAATGTAACATCTTACTTTATTGTATGTCATGTGTTTTTCAGACAGATATTTTGCATGTGTAGTTTGGACTTGGTGTGTCTCTGAATTGTCCTGCAATAATGTTTTCCTTTTGGGCGTTTTATTTTTAAAAATTGTGACTATGTTTTATATTTAAGTGATCCATGTGCAATTTTTTAAAAACAGTGGTTGTCAATGTCATGTTAGAGGCTGGAGTACTGGAAAGTGGTTTGGAAACCACTTACATGTGTAATTTCATCTTTAGATAATGTTAATTATTTAATTTAAAAAACAATATTTTTTTTTATTTTTTTTTGCTTGTATTTGTACCGTGACACCACACTGCAGTGTAATTTTTATATAAATTGCTGCATTTTGTTTTTGCTCATATAGTGGTAATGTGTCTTTGGAGTGCCACATCACAGAGCAAATTATATATTGCATCTGTAATATTTTTCCTTCCAATACAAAATGAAGTTGTGTGTGTGTTTTTTTTTTTAAATCTTTTCTTGAACTTGTGGCCTATGTCAGTGTCCTGTACATGTTTTCCTGTGTTGATGTTGCCATAGTGCATATGTGTTTTGGTCATTGTTTTTTATTTTTTATTTTATTTCTGGTCCTTATGTTTGTTTTAAATAAAAACCAAGCATTTCTAAAAGAATAAATGTTTATAAGCATAATGGGTGGATGTATACACAATAGCATGATTTTTTTTTATAATTTATTTTCTCTGACGTCCTAGTGGATGCTGGGAACTCCGTAAGGACCATGGGGAATAGACGGGCTCCGCAGGAGACTGGGCACTCTAAAGAAAAGATTAGGTACTATCTGGTGTGCACTGGCTCCTCCCTCTATGCCCCTCCTCCAGACCTCAGTTAGAATCTGTGCCCGGCCAGAGCTGGGTGCTCCTAGTAGGCTCTCCTGAGCTTACTAGTAAAGAAAGTATTTATTAGGTTTTTTATTTTCAGTGAGCTTCTGCTGGCAACAGACTCACTGCTACGTGGGACTAAGGGGAGAGAAGCAAACCTACCTGCTTGCAGCTAGCTTGTGCTTCTTAGGCTACTGGACACCATTAGCTCCAGAGGATTCGAACACAGGCACCTGTCCTCGATCGCCCGTTCCCGGAGCCGCGCCGCCGTCCCCCTCGCAGAGCCAGAAGACCAGAAGCTTGAAGACGCCGAAATCGGCGGCAGAAGACTCCTGTCTTCATTTAAGGTAGCGCACAGCACCGCAGCTGTGCGCCATTGCTCCCAGCACACTTACACACTCCGGTCACTGTAGGGTGCAGGGCGCTGGGGGGGGGGGGGGGGGCGCCCTGGGCAGCAATTGGAGTACCTTTTGGCAATAAAAATACATATATACAGTCTGGCACTGTATATATGTAAAAAACCAAGCCATTTTTTTTACACAGAAAGCGGGACAGAAGCCCGCCACTGAGGGGGCGGGGCCTTCTTCCTCAGTACACCAGCGCCATTTTCTCTTCACAGCTCCGCTGGAAGCAGCTCCCCAGGCTCTCCCCTGCAGTATCCAGGTACAAGAAGGGTAAAAAAGAGAAGGGGGGCACATAAATTTAGGTGCAAATAAAACATATAAGGCAGCTATTGGGTAATCACTTATTATAAGTGAAAATCCCTGTGTTATATAGCGCTGTGGTGTGTGCTGGCATACTCTCTCTCTGTCTCCCCAAAGGACTTTGTAGGGTCCTGTCCTCAGTTTGAGCATTCCCTGTGTGTGTGCGGTGTGTCGGTACGGCTGTGTCAACATGTTTGATGAGGAGGGTTACGTGGAGGCGGAGCAAGGGCAGATAAGTGTGGTGTCGCCCCCGTCGGGGCCGACACCTGATTGGATGGATATGTGGAAGGTCTTAAACGACAATGTAAGCTCCTTACATAAAAGGTTTGATGACGCTGCAGCCTTGGGACAGCCGGGGTCTCAGCCCGCGCCTGCCCAGGCGACTCAGAAACTGTCAGGGGCTCATAAACGCCCTCTATCTCAGATGGTTGACACAGATGTCGACACGGAGTCCGACTCAAGTGTCGACGATGATGAGGCACATTTACAGTCTAAAATGACCAAGGCCATCCGATACATGATTATTGCAATGAAAGATGTATTACACATTTCTGAGATTAACCCTGTTAATACCAAGAGGGTTTATATGTTTTGGGAGAAAAAGCAGCCAGTGACTTTTCCCTCATCTGATGAATTAAATAAATTATGTGAAGAAGCGTGGAGTTCCCCTGATAAGAAACTAGTGATTTCTAAGAGGTTACTGATGGCGTACCCTTTCCCGCCAACGGACAGGTTACGTTGGGAAACATCCCCTAGGGTGGACAAGGCGCTGACACGCTTATCTAAAAAGGTGGCCCTGCCGTCTCAGGATACGGCCACCCTAAAGGAGCCTGCGGATAGAAAGCAGGAAGCTATCCTGAAGTCAGTGTATGCACACTCTGGTACTCTACTGAGACCTGCTATTGCTTCAGCCTGGATGTGTAGTGCTGTAGCAGCATGGACAGATACTCTGTCAGACGACATAGATTCCCTTGACAGGGATACTGTTTTGCTAACCCTGGGCCATATAAAAGACGTTGTCTTATATATGCGGGATGCTCAGAGGGACATTTGCCTGCTGGGCTCTAGAATTAATGCTATGTCCATTTCTGCCAGGAGGGTCTTATGGACTCGGCAATGGACAGGAGATGCTGATTCTAAAAAAAAAAACACATGGAGGTTTTGCCTTGTAAGGGTGAGGAATTGTTTGGGGACGGTCTATCGGACCTCGTGTCCACAGCGACAGCTGGAAAGTCGACTTTCTTGCCTCAGGTTTCCTCACAGCCTAAGAAAGCACCGTATTATCAAATGCAGTCCTTTCGTTCTCAGAAAGGCAAGAGGGTCAGGGGCGCATCCTTTCTTGCCAGAAGCAGGGGTAGAGGTAAGAAGCTGCACCATGCAGCCAGTTCCCAGGAACAAAAGTCCTCCCCTGCTTCCACTAAGTCCACCGCATGACGTTGGGGCTCCACAGGCGGAGCCAGGTGCGGTGGGGGCGCGTCTCCGAAACTTCAGCAACCAGTGGGTTCGCTCACAGGTGGATATCTGCGCTGTACAAATTGTATCTCAGGGATACAAGCTGGAATTCAAAGCGACTCCCCCCCGCCGTTACCTCAAATCAGCCTTGCCAGCATCCCCCATGAAATGGGAGGTAGTACTGGCGGCAATTCACAAGCTGTACCTCCAGCAAGTGATTATCAGGGTCCCCCTCCTTCAACAGGGAAGGGGTTACTATTCCTCAATGTTTGTGGTACCGAAACCGGACGGTTCGGTGAGACCCATTCTGAATTTAAAATCCTTGAACACTTATATAAAGAAATTCAAGTTCAAAATGGAATCGCTCAGAGCGGTTATTGCAAGCCTGGAAGAGGGGGATTTTATGGTGTCGCTGGACATCAAGGATGCTTACTTGCATGTCCCCATTTACCCACTTCACCAGGAGTACCTCAGGTTTGTGGTACAGGATTGTCATTACCAGTTCCAGACGTTGCCGTTTGGCCTGTCCACGGCACCAAGGATATTTACCAAGGTAATGGCCGAAATGATGATACTCCTTCGGAAGAAGGGAGTTATAGTTATCCCGTACTTGGACGATCTCCTCATAAAGGCGAGGTCCAGAGAGCAGTTGTTGATCAGCGTAGCACTCTCTCAGGAAGTGTGGCAACAGCACGGCTGGATTCTGAATGTTCCAAAGTCGCAGCTGATTCCTACGACGCGTCTGCTTTTCCTGGGCATGATTCTGGACACAGAACAGAAGAAGGTGTTTCTCCCGGTGGAGAAGGCCCAGGAATTAGCATCTCTGGTCAGGGACCTCCTGAAACCAAAACAGGTATCAGTGCATCACTGCACGCGAGTCCTGGGAAAGATGGTGGCTTCATACGAAGCCATTCCCTTCGGCAGGTTCCATGCAAGGATCTTTCAGTGGGATCTGTTGGACAAGTGGTCCGGATCGCAACTTCAGATGCATCGGCTGATCACCCTGTCCCCAAGGGCCAGGGTGTCTCTTCTGTGGTGGCTGCAGAGTGCTCACCTTCTCGAGGGCCGCAGGTTCGGCATACAGGACTGGGTCCTGGTGACCACGGATGCAAGCCTCCGAGGATGGGGGGCAGTCACTCAGGGAAGAAACTTCCAAGGGCTGTGGTCAAGTCTGGAGACTTCTCTACACATAAATATACTGGAACTAAGGGCCATTTACAACGCCCTGAGTCAAGCAGAGCCCCTGCATCGAAACCGGCCAGTGCTGATTCAGTCAGACAACATCACGGCGGTCGCCCATGTAAACTGCCAGGGCGGCACAAGAAGCAGGATGGCAATGGCGGAAGCCACAAAGATTCTTCGGTGGGCGGAGAATCACGTGCAAGCACTGGCAGCAGTGTTCATTCCGGGAGTGAACAACTGGGAAGCAGACTTCCTCAGCAGACACGACTTCCACCCGGGAGAGTGGGGACTTCATCAAGAAGTCTTCACACAGATTGCAAAGCGATGGGAACTGCCACAGGTGGACATGATGGCGTCCCGCCTCAACAAAAAGCTAAAAAGATATTGCGCCAGGTCAAGGGACCCTCAGGCGATAGCTGTGGACGCCCTAGTGACACCGTGGGTGTACCAGTCGGTATATGTGTTTCCTCCTCTTCCTCTCATACCCAAGGTACTGAGAATAGTAAGAAAGAGAGGAATAAGAACAATACTCATTGTTCTGGATTGGCCAAGAAGGACTTGGTACCCGGAACTGCAAGAAATGCGCACAGAGGACCCATGGCCTCTGCCTCTCAGACAGGACCTGCTGCAACAAGGGCCCTGTCTGTTTCAAGACTTACCGCGGCTGCGTTTGACGGCATGGCGGTTGAACGCCGGATCCTAGCGGAAAAAGGCATTCCGGATGAAGTTATTCCTAAGCTGATAAAGGCTAGGAAGGACGTGACAGCAAAGCATTATCACCGTATATGGCGAAAATATGTTGCTTGGTGTGAGGCCAGGACGGCCCCTACAGAGGAATTCCAGCTGGGTCGATTCCTGCACTTCCTACAGTCAGGGGTGACTATGGGCCTAAAATTGGGGTCCATAAAGGTCCAGATTTCGGCCCTATCCATTTTCTTTCAAAAAGAACTGGCTTCACTGCCTGAGGTTCAGACGTTTGTTAAGGGAGTGCTGCATATTCAGCCCCCTTTTGTGCCACCAGTGGCACCCTGGGATCTTAACGGTGTGTTGGATTTCCTGAAATCCCACTGGTTTGAGCCACTTAAGACCGTGGAACTAAAGTATCTCATGTGGAAAGTGGTCATGCTGTTGGCCTTAGCATCGGCTAGGCGTGTGTCGGAATTGGCGGCTTTGTCATGTAAAAGCCCATATCTGATCTTCCATATGGACAGGGCAGAATTGAGGACTCGTCCCCAATTTCTCCCAAAGGTGGTATCATCGTTTAATTTGAACCAACCTATTGTGGTGCCTGCGGCTACTCGGGACTTGGAGGACTCCAAGTTGCTGGACGTAGTCAGGGCTTTGAAAATATATGTTTCCAGAACGGCTGGAGTCAGGAAAACTGACTCGCTGTTTATCCTGCATGCACCCAATAAGCTGGGTGCTCCTGCTTCAAAGCAAACTATTGCTCGCTGGATCTGTAGCACGATTCAGCTGGCTCATTCTGCGGCTGGATTGCCGCATCCAAAATCAGTAAAAGCCCATTCCACAAGGAAGGTGGGTTCTTCTTGGGCGGCTGCCCGAGGGGTCTCGGCTTTACAGCTTTGCCGAGCGGCTACTTGGTCGGGTTCAAACACCTTTGCAAAGTTCTACAAGTTTGATACCCTGGCTGAGGAGGACCTTGTGTTTGCTCATTCGGTGCTGCAGAGTCATCCGCACTCTCCCGCCCGTTTGGGAGCTTTGGTATAATCCCCATGGTCCTTACGGAGTTCCCAGCATCCACTAGGACGTCAGAGAAAATAAGAATTTACTCACCGGTAATTCTATTTCTCTTAGTCCGTAGTGGATGCTGGGCGCCCGTCCCAAGTGCGGACTTTCTGCAATACGTGTAAATAAGGGTTATTGTTATGAGCCATCCGTTGAGTGAGGCTCAGTTGTTGTTCATACTGTTAACTGGGTAAGGTTATCACAAGTTGTACGGTGTGATTGGTGTGGCTGGTATGAGTCTTACCCTGGATTCCAAAAATCCTTTCCTTGTAATGTCAGCTCTTCTGGGCACAGTTTCCCTAACTGAGGTCTGGAGGAGGGGCATAGATGGAGGAGCCCGTGCACACCAGATAGTACCTAATATTTTCTTTAGAGTGCCCAGTCTCCTGCGGAGCCCGTCTATTCCCCATGGTCCTTACGGAGTTCTCAGCATCCACTACGGACTACGAGAAATAGAATTACCGGTGAGTAAATTCTTATTTTATACACTGTCTGAAAAAAGCAGTACTACTCGTCGGCCAGTAACTCCTATCACATCTGATGATGATGACGCTGCGGAAGCAGGTAAAGTGTCCATTGTAGTATAGGGTATGCTTGTAAAGGAATGGGCATAACAAAATTGCACTTTCATTAAAAGGTCCATCAAAAGAAGTATGGAGCAGCAGAAGTGGCACTTCTGTAAGACATCACCACAAAAAACCTGTGGCCGGAAAGAAAGCAAGGTCGTATGTCCCGGCACAAACACAGCAGGCTACCCCGCCACAAAGATTATCGTCCGTATGTTCTTTACCCCCACTCCAAATTTTGGACACACCTCCAAGACGTCATCCACACTCCCCTCATCTTGATTGTGAGTATCAAACTGAAAAAAATGTGTAAAATGTCAGAACATAATCAAAATCAGTCATAACCGCATTAAGTCAAAACACATCAAAAACTAAAATACTTACCGCAGTAAGTAAAAGCTGAAATGGAATCCAAGCTAAATGGCCTTGTCCACATCCAGTAAAGATATGTATGTCCACTTGAGCCATACAGTATGACATTGGGTGTAAGATGCTGCAACAAAAAAGCATGTTGGTTTGTTTGCAAAAAGTAAGGTTGTTTTACCAAATTTCACATGTGTGCTTGAGGTAACATTGCAAAATACCTATAAAAACATTACTATGTTTGTTTGAACAAAGCTATAAGGTAACACATTATGTATTCCAATGTGTTTTTATGGTGGAGTATGTGTGAGCTACAATAAAACTAAAGTGTTTGCTTTCACAATTAAGTAACTAGACACATTTGCCTCAAACAGGCATATGTATGTATTTAAGCTATGAGTGATGATGTTGCTAGCCAGAATAGTTGAAAGCAACAGTGAATGACATGTGTTCCATGTGTAGTGATTTTTTAACATTTCACAAACATATGGATAGCTAACGGAGATTTGTTTAACATTTCAGCTTCGAGTCCTGGTAACAGCATCCCTCCGCAACAACACCAACACAGTGACATGGAGGAGACAAACATCTTAGAAATGCAGCCTTTAATGCAAGGAATGAGCCCCCCAGCACCTGTGAGTACACCACCACAGCAAAACACACCACCACCACAACACAGCCCAACAACACCAGGAACACAAGGCCCTGATCAGGTGTTTTGGACTATTTGGGCTAGACAGCAGGCCATTAATGAAGATTGCCTGCGTAAGCAGACGCAAATGTTTGCAAGCCTACCATCTCACCTCAGAAGAATATCAAGAAATCTGAGAAGACAAAATGAACAAACAACCAGAATAGGCAATACCATGGAACTCATGCGTACAGACATTACACAGGTCATGAGCAACTTACAGCGCATAATGGAAGAACAGCACAGACAACAGCAAAGTTATATGAGCATTTTTCAAAACAATCAAAAGATTAATGAAAGTTTATTCCGAATAGTAGACAATCAAAATGCTGCTACACGTGAACTCAATGCCACCCTCACTAACCTGAATGAAACACTCAGATGCATGCACCAACAGCAAACAAGCAGCAGTTCTGGTTCGACTACTCCAAATATCACGCCAGTCTCATCACCACCAAGACGGTCCACCAGAGCACGACAACATGACAGTGCTAAAGGCAAAGGGCAAAACAAGCAGCCACCCAAAAAAAGTGAAAAAAAACAAGTTAGACATTTGTGATAAGTAACTCAAAATAGTAAGCAAGTGTTTTTGTTGCAAAAAAAATAACACTTAGCTCCTTGACACTTTTTTCAACATCATTAATTATAAGTGGGCCAAAAAATAACATAAATTTATTACGCACATTTATTCATTACCATTTTTTTTTTTGTATTGGAGGAGGGAAATGTTGATGGAGCCACACATACATGTTAGCAGGAAGTAAACTGACCACTTGATTTTTTTTCTAATCATTACTCTTTCTAGATTCCAATCATTCTCTTTGCCTGCAGATACAATAATTGCCAGCCAGGCAGAATGTCTTTAGCAGGAAGTAAACTGACTACTTGATTTTTTTCTAATCATTACTCTTTCTAGATTCCAATCATTCTCTTTGCCTGCAGATACAATAATTGCCAGCCAGGCAGAATGTCTTTAGCAGGAAGTAAACTGACCACTTGATTTTTTTCTAATCATTACTCTTTCTAGATTCCAATCATTCTCTTTGCCTGCAGACAATCCAAATTACAATGTTAGTGATACATATCTTAGCTATCTTATCTATACAACATTACAAGAAGAACACAATTGAGTTGCGTAAAAAGCTTGTAATATGTTGCCTTTGTTTTGTTTGAAAAACATTGTCCAAATGAATGTCAGTATTGGGACATGTTTGTGTGTGTAAAAAATTATTAAGAATGTTTTTACACATGATGCTGAAACAAACAAATATGTACTTTTACAACAAAAAACAAAAACTGTGTATAATAATGTATATGTGTGGCAAACTGTGTATTTACTTACACATCATCAAGTTTACAGCATCAAACATTAGGAAATAAATTATTCCTGATTACAGTAAGTTTGTGAGTCTTAAATATGATGGTCCATCACACATAGGGACACATGTATTCCTCAAGGCTAACATGTTATATGTTGAGGAGTGTTTTTTGGGAACACAGGTTCTCAAACTCGGCCCTCAGGAACCCACACAGTGCATGTTTTGCAGGTCTCCTCACAGAATCACAAGTGACATAATTAGCTCCACCTGTGAACCTTTTAACATATGTCTGTGAGTAATTCATACACCTGTGCTTCTACTGGGTTACGTGAAAAACATGCACTGTGTGTGGTCCTGAGGGCCGAGTTTGTGAACCTGTGCATTAGGACGTTACACACAATGATAAAGTGAAATACTAAATGGATGATGTGGTCTTGTAAGAAATTAGCACTTATCCAGACTTAATGCATGCCACTCATAATCTGTTGTTTTGAGATTAAAAATACACACAATACACATGCCACATTTGTTTTTCATATAGCGAGGGTATGTTTGTATGTGTCAAGGAGACAGACACATTCTGAGTAATGGTTTTTGGAAAAAAAGGCAAAACATCTATTTATGATTACACAACAAATGAAATAAGCAAACCAAGCTTACCTTAGAAATAGCGATTGATGATCTGTTGCCTAACCTGCCTCCCTACATCAGTACTCCAAGTATCACCAGATGTCTCTAATTCCTCTGCTTGCTGGCTGCTTTCTTCCTCCTCCTCCTCCTCCTCCTCAACATGTGGCAGATGTTGTTGCAAACACATGTTATGAAGAAAGCAGCAGCAGAACACAATTTGAGTCACCTTGGAGGGACTATACAACAAAAGGCCACCAGACTTATCCAGACACCGAAACCTAGATTTCAGCACACCAAAACATCTTTCTATCACATTCCGAGTGGACTTATGTGCATGATTGTAATTGTGTTCAGCAGGGGTATCAGGTCGGGACAATGGAGTTAGAAGCCAAGAGAAAAAGCCATATCCTCCATCAGCTAAAAAACAGATATAGTAACGTGATTCATGTTAAGATACAGCAACACATAAGTAACACACTGTGGGGCAGATGTATTAACCTGTAGAAGGCATAAGGAAGTGAAAAACCAGTGATATGTGCAAGGTAATAAAGGCAGCAGACAATCTGTTACTAAATGTTAATTTACATATTGGAGCTGATTGGCTGGTGCCTTTATCACCTTGCACAGATCACTGGTTTCTCACTTCCTTACGCCTTCTACAGGTTAATACATATGCACCTGTATTTGGACAAAGTATACGCAGGCCTACACATATCAAATTACATACCCAGCAGCCATCCATCTGGCATTTGTCCATCCTCAAACTTATCAAAGAGGGATGACTGACTGAGGATGAAGGAGTCATGGCAGCCCCCAGGGTAACCAGCAACAACACTCATTATTTTGAGATTTGCATCACAAACCACCTGCACGTCTCAGCTGAATGTGTGTGCAATCTATGGCTCCAAGCACATTGGGCATGCCAGCTAGCTCATAGAAATCTACCCTGACGGCATGCCACTGAGACTCCTGGGTAGGGAAGCAGATTGAGGCCTCGATGTGGGGCTGCAAAACAGCCAACACCTGTGTGTACATTTTAAAGAACAATAAACATGAGATTTTAGTACAGAACTGGCCACCGAGAAATTAAAACAAACACAAAACAGAAGAGGTCGTTAAGTATACATCACCTGTGTTAAGATTCTGGAAAATGAGGGCTGTGAGATTCCTATGACATCCCCAGACACAGCCTGAAAGCTGCCAGTTTGACAAGGTCATACAGACGGAAAATGTTGTTACGATTTAGACGGAACATCTGTATGACCTTATCATCGGACAATGCGTTCAAGTTTAAATGCCCCCTAAAAAAACGAGGCCTGCGCAGCTTCCGCGGAACCTGTGCAACCTGCTGACCATGTTCAGTTTCTTGGCCCTGGGTACTTACAGGCTGATGTCTGAGTCTGAGGAATCCCACAGCACACAAAAGATCACTGGCCCACGGTCCTGCTGCCATTTCTGAGTGTAGGTGTATTGAAATGGGCCTAACATCCTTTTATAGGCATCCGAATTCAGGTGTGAGTGATTTTTTATTTGCAACACATGTAAACACGACTGAAAAAAGCAGGTCTATTTTTTTGCCGCTTTTTTTTACGAATCGCAAAGAAATACGACCGCATTTGAGCACTCAGAGACTAACACCCAAATACGAATGAATAGTGAATTCCCGTATTCTATGAAATAACAGCCGCGTTTGACCGATGGTCTATTCATTCGTATTTTGGAACGTTGTCATTCAAACCATTACGAATAGACCAGACACTGCCGAGATTGGTGCTTAGTGAATTCCCGGATTGGGACTTAGAAAAAAAAACACAAATCGGCCAAACTCGGATTTTTAGTAAATACTGGCCTATGTGTTTGGTACTGTGGCTCGTATTCTGGTCTTGGGGGTCTATATTTATTATGTGTCCCGTTATTCCTACAATCCCTGGCAAAGTGTCCTTCTTTCCTGCAAATAAAACATATTATTGACCTTTTCCAATCGTCAGGGTTCTGGGGCTTAGGTTGGTTGGACATCCCTTCAAGAGCCTGTATACTTATCAGCATCAACCTATCCCCTTGCGACTCCCTGTGCTTAATGATGTTTTGGTCGTGCTCGATTGCGGACTCTCTCAGTGCAGCTACCATAATACCTCTCCAGTTTGGCGGAGAGGTTTGCACTCTGGTCCTTAATGCCTCCTTTAGTCTGTCCATTAGTACAGAGACAGCTACCTCCCTGTGGTTGGCATTTTCCTTTATATCCTCTATCCCAGTGTATCTAGCCATTTCCTGTAAAGCTCTATGAAAATACTCTGATGCCGTCTCACTTTCCTTCTGTCTTATAGAGAAAATTTTGTTCCACTTGACAGTGGGGAAATACAATCCTAATTGTATGTTAATTTGCCTTACATTCCTCAGGCTGCATTCATCAGTGAGAGGCACTTCTGCATCTAGTTTGCAGTCTGTTATGAATTTCGTGTTGTCAATATTAGAGGGTAGACTCGCTCTTAACACTATCCGCCAATCTTTGTTTGTGGGCTCATGGGCATTACCCAATTATTTAATAAATTTCTGGCATCCGACTAGATCTTTTCTGGGATCGGGGAATTCTGACATAATTGGCCTCAGTTCTGTTCGGGACCATGGACAATGCATTGCAATGTTCCTGATGGGGGTTACTCCCTGATTATTAGTTCTCCCATTAAGGACTGCAATCACCCTGACTGGGTTTAACTCAACCACTTAATTTCTGTTTGTCTCTATAATACGGGGGCTACTGTCTCTGCTGTTATGAGCCACGGTAGTGGCTCATTCCTGTTTTGTATTTTGGTTATGTATTTTATGTTATTCTTGTTTCTGTTCCCCTTGGCTTTTATGTGGTGTCCGGAGTTTCACCCTTAAGGAGAAGGTACTGTTATGAACCACAAGCAATGGTTCATTCCTGTCACTTTCTGTTTATGTATTTTGTATTATAGTTCTGTTTACATGCCAGGATTTCCCCTGTACCTGTTTAGAAGACTCTTGTTGGCTGCCGGTGGTGAGTCTATGTAATTGCAGCCTGTTTTCTATGGGTTAATTCTCACCTGCAGGTGTTTGTGCAATTACCTTGTGCCTGGCTTCCAGCCATCCTGATTGGGGCGTGTTCCCTTATTACCTAGCTAGCTATGCAGTTCTGGGCTGGTGATAGACGTTTGTTGTTATACCTGGATGTTCCTGATTAGTGTCTTGTCCAGTATTGCATCTTTGTCCAGGCCCTGTCTGGTACTGGAATCCTGTGTACTCAGCTCTGTCAGTGTCCGGAGCTTCTTGTGAGCTGCTTCCTGCCCTGGAGCATTCCTGTCCTGGAATCCTGAGTTACAGTCAACCTTTGATCCTGTAGTCCATAAGTGCTGTGGTATTGCCTGTTCCTGATCCAGTTATCCTGTGTCTTGGCGTCCTCTGGTCTGTTGTCGGAATCCTGCCTGCCCTCCAGTTCTGTGAGCCTGTGTCTGCGGCTTTGGGGGTTCTTGTCCGTCCGCCTGTATTCACACCAGTTTTGTGAGTAGCGGCTTTGCCGCATCTTACGGCCTTGGCCGTAGCTTCTTGTTATATTTGCTTTGGATTTTCTGCAGAGGGTTCTGCATATGCTGTCATCGCCGGTACACCACAGTATTGTGTCGGCATATGGACAGCATTGCCTTTGTTGTTATTTGTCTTGGTGGCTGAGCCGCACATACTTTTGTTAGAGTTCTGAAGTTGCCCCTAACTCTGTTTCAGGTTTTAGTTAGAGGTACCCCTTGTTATCGCCCCATCTCAGTTTACGCCTTGTCTCCAACTAAGACCGGGGGGCATCGGAGTTGGGCAGTCTTAATCCGCCCTTCAAACGCGGCTGCCGTGGGCCCAAGCAAACATAGTCTCGCAGGCGAAGACTTACCACGAGGGTGAGTCAACGGAGTCAGGGCTTCCTGGGGGTAACTGATGAACTCCGTTTCCACTCCAGCATTACGTTCCTGTACTTGGGGCTCATCCGCCCAGTTTCAGGAGTACCAAGTACAGTGAACGTAACATCTGTATAATTAACGGTCCCATACTTACCGGTGGATATGACCTCACCCGCCCCTCTACTGGAGGGCACCGTCACTGCTCTTACTGGTTGGGCCGTGCCCACATAAGTGTCTTGTATAGTAGCTGCTAGGGAGAGCGCTGAGATCATGCTGGGCTCGTCGTCTTTCTCACAACCTTGGGGAGAATTTAAAACAGGATACAGCTTGCAGGGATTAGGGTTAATACAATTGTTATACATGTTGCTATTATTTACCAATATATCATTGGTTGTAGCTGTTTTCTGTCCATCGACATATGGCGGTGGTGGTGCGCTCGCAATCGCATTCCTGTCAGGTTTGGAACTTGCTATGCGAGCAAGCTCCCTTTGCATGTCTCCCTCTTGTTGCCATATGTTCAAACAGTCGTTATGTCTGATCCTTTGTTTCTTAGATTTGATCAGACATATTCTATTTCTAACATTCTGCAGCACCTCTGGTTCAAAACTACCAACCCTAGGAAATGATGTCCTATCTTCAGCAGTCATACGTACCCGTTCGTCACAAAAAGCCATCTGCGTGTGGACCATACTTCCCACACATTATCAACCTCGCGGACCCGCTTGGCCTCAACTCTTCAGCCTGAACCCTGGCTGCTGAATGCCTCTCGCATGCCCATTTTGCTCCCATTGTGGGCTTTTTTCACAACATACCAAATGGTACACGCGAGACGACGGTGAAAAGTTCTTTGAGCACTCTTCACTCGCTCCTGCCCCCGCTGGCCTGTACTACAACCCACTGTCAATAGTGGGATCGCGATGTACCCAACCTTGGGCTCCTATCAGATCCTTCAGCACCGTAATTTCTTTCAGTGGAGGTTCTGTTTGAATGTTTTCCTGAGAGAGTCAGCGAAAAATTCCTTTTTCGGTATCTATCCACTGGAATTTTTGTAGGATGAGAAACAACTAACGATCACCCTTTCCAGTGAATGCCCACCAGGGAGATTTCCTGAGGAGCAAAAAACCCCTTTTCTTACAGAAATCACGTTTGCGTATGCTCTACACAGCGCCTATGATGATACAGTTGCGCAAAAGAACGTAAATGGTATCACGCTGCGCCACGTATAACACACACGGACGTGCGGTCCAATCGCACAGCCTATAGATACTTGTTATCTATAAGCCCTACGATCACTGGAGTCGAATTCAAGCTGCGCTCCTCAACACTAAAACACTTTCACAAATCACAATCTATTATGCTCCTCCAACATGTTGTAGTACGTGCCAACTTCGTTAATGCGCTAGGTTGCGACCCATTCACACTGCTGAGCCTCTTCTAACTCAGGCGTTTATCCACGGGATCCCGGTTTCCGGGGTTCAATACGTCCACTCCTACTTTCAACTCACGCTAACACGCAATGTTTTCTGTACAGAAAAGTATCACTCCCTTTGATTTATAGATTGCCCCAGTGGTAGTACACTTTAAACAAAATATTATAGTAATCTGCTTTTAAAATCGGATAGCTACTTGCTATGGTATGACTATAAATCCTTTACCCCGCCTTAACTTGAACTGCTATCGTGTGGTTATAACTTGCGCTCGCTGCCTCACGTGACCGCACATATGCACGCAACCACGCATTCCTGCGCTATGTGCGCATTCCCGCACGCTTACCACACACAACGTGCCACGTGTTTTACGTTCACGCCTAAATATACCACACTTATCACGATAAATGTGAGCAACAAAATGCTACTGCCCACTTACACAATACCCGATTGTTCCTTACACTTGCTGGAAGTTACCCCCAAAGGTAATCCTGTTTTGAGTGTTTACCTAAACGTTTAGGCCGGAACTGTGTTTCATGTTATTTAAAATTACTCCCTTAACAAACTATATCAAATATATAACAAATAAAACGTATCCGACTTTATACAGATAAAAAATAACTATTATAACCTATGGCAACAATATTTGAGAATATATGCAAACTATCGGTACGCTTTGTGCACTCTTTTGCGCCAAAAGTTACACACACAATAATAAACGGCTTTTTTCCTGTTTGTCCCTCGGTTTGCACCAGCACCTCTAAGACTATACAGAACAGATGTGGTCTAACAACACAGGATGGTTTTAAACACAATACAAAATTACTTAAAATGCGTCTCCACCCTTTGTTGGTAGACCAAAGTCTGTTATGCCCTGCAAGTCTGTAAGTATGTGGTGAACCGGACAAGCCGCCAACTGTTAAGTTCGTTTTACTTTCAGGAAAAAGCAGTGCCTTATTACACAAGAGTTCGGGCCGCTGCGGACACTAACTGTATGCTATAACCCTCTAAGGAAAGTGTGCATGTTGCGTAGGCACGCCGACACGCTGTGAGCACAATGCAGCTACACGTGTGGCTGAATACACTTTTGACCCTTAACAGGAATGGAATGCGACACCAATTGTATATGTTATGTTGTGGTCCAACGCAGCAACAAATGTTTACTTAAAAGGGGATACACACAGAAATACATAATACAAGAGAAAAGCTACAACCAAGAGTGCATACGTTTGTTCGCCTGCGCCACCCGGATCCGGTCCTCAGTCAATCTAGCAAGATGATCTTCAGAGAATTAGACTGGGACCGGCCAGGAGGCCTGGCTTTTATACAAATGTCCAAAACATAGTACAAAGGAAACTGTAAGCTCGTCTTTCATAGGTCAAAGGGTTGGTCATTTACAGTATGTGAGGGGTCATAGGTCGGTTTGAAAAGGTGGGCGATGCCTGGTCCAGGTGTACTTGCAGATGTCCTCCACTGGGTTCCCGCCGAATATCAGGAGTACAGTAATTACAGTGTGATATTAATATTGTATTCCTGCGCATATCTATGCACAGGAGCATGCTATATTCTGCAAACTGCGATCGGAATGTAGCACTTGAGATACTGTACATCTGGATACCAAACACCACATCCTAACCTAATTCTGTCTCATCCTGTAAAGTTGAATATCTCTACTGTTCCATTTCTAAAGTAAATGTAACTTGCTGGTGTGGTGTGCGTAGGTTATGTGTAAATTATGCACTATGTGGATGAAATATCAGATATGTCTTTGTGGCTTTTCCATGCGAATGCGCATGCTACCATATTTACTCATACCATGCGCTAATACGCAGGGCTTCGTGAGCCAATGTACGTAGCGCGCAGGCATGCGCACGCACGGCAGAACAAGCACCCGCACGGAGGCCACTCTGTGTGGTGTTTGCGTGTGATGCATGTGGGTATAATATTTTCGACTTCTACATAAGTAAAATAAGAATTTACTTACCGATAATTCTATTTCTCATAGTCCGTAGTGGATGCTGGGGACTCCGTCAGGACCATGGGGAATAGCGGGCTCCGCAGGAGACAGGGCACATCTAAAAAAGCTTTTAGGTCACATGGTGCGTACTGGCTCCTCCCCCTATGACCCTCCTCCAAGCCTCAGTTAGGTACTGTGCCCGGACGAGCGTACACAATAAGGAAGGATCTTGAATCCCGGGTAAGACTCATACCAGCCACACCAATCACACCATACAACTTGTGATCTGAACCCAGTTAACAGTATGATAACAAAACGAAGTAGCCTCTAAAAAGATGGCTCACAACAATAATAACCCGATTTTTGTAACAATAACTATGTACAAGTATTGCAGACAATCCGCACTTGGGATGGGCGCCCAGCATCCACTACGGACTATGAGAAATAGAATTATCGGTAAGTAAATTCTTATTTTCTCTAACGTCCTAGTGGATGCTGGGGACTCCGTCAGGACCATGGGGATTATACCAAAGCTCCCAAACGGGCGGGAGAGTGCGGATGACTCTGCAGCACCGAATGAGAAAACTCCAGGTCCTCTGTAGCCAGAGTATCAAATTTGTAAAATTTTACAAACGTGTTCTCCCCTGACCACGTAGCTGCTCGGCAAAGTTGTAATGCCGAGACTCCTCGGGCAGCCGCCCAAGATGAGCCCACCTTCCTTGTGGAGTGGGCCTTTACAGATTTAGGCTGTGGCACGCCTGCCACAGAATGTGCAAGTTGGATTGTGCTACAGATCCAACGTGCAATCGTCTGTTTAGACGCAGGAGCACCCATCTTGTTGGGTGCATACAATGTAAACGAGTCAGTTTTTCTGACTCCAGCTGTCCTTGAAATATATATTTTTAATGCTCTGACAACGTCCAGTAACTTGGAGTCCTCCAAGTCGCTAGTAGCCGCAGGCACCACAATAGGCTGGTTTAAGTGAAATGCCGAAACCACCTTAGGGAGAAATTGAGGACGCGTCCTCAATTCTGCCCTGTCCGAATGGAATATCAGATATGGGCTCTTGTATGACAAAGCTGCCAACTCTGAAACTCTCCTGGCAGAAGCCAGGGCCAACAGCATGGTTACCTTCCATGTAAGGTATTTTAATTCTACCGATTTTAACGGCTCAAACCAATGAGATTTGAGAAAATTTAGAACCACGTTCAAATCCCACGGTGCCACTGGAGGCACTATTGGGGGTTGTATATGTAGTACACCTTTGACAAAAGTTTGTACTTCAGGCACTGACGCCAATTCCTTCTGGAAGAAAATTGATAAGGCCGAAATTTGAACTTTAATAGACCCCAATTTTAGGCCCATAGACAATCCTGCTTGCAGGAAATGTAAGAATCGACCCAATTGAAATTCTTCCGTTGGAGCCTTCTTGGCCTCACACCACGCAACATATTTTCGCCAAATGCGGTGATAATGTTGTACAGTCACTTCCTTCCTAGCCTTAATCAAGGTAGGAATAACTTCCTCTGGAATGCCCTTTTCTTTTAGAATCCGGCGTTCAACCGCCATGCCGTCAAACGCAGACGCGGTAAGTCTTGGAACATACAAGGTCCCTGCTGAAGCAGATCCCTTCTCAGAGGTAGAGGCCACGGATCCTCCGTGAGCATCTCTTGAAGTTCCGGATACCAAGTTCTCCTTGGCCAGTCCGGAGCCACCAGTATCGTTCTTACTCCTCTTTTCCGTATAATTCTCAGCACCTTTGGTATGAGAGGCAGAGGAGGGAACACATACACTGATTGGTACACCCACGGTGTTACCAGAGCGTCCACAGCTATTGCCTGAGGGTCTCTTGACCTGGCGCAATACCTGTCCAATTTTTTGTTGAGGCGAGACGCCATCATGTCTACCTTTGGTTTTTCCCAACGGTTCACAATCATGTGGAAAACTTCTGGATGAAGTCCCCACTCTCCCGGGTGAAGGTCGTGTCTGCTGAGGAAATCTGCTTCCCAGTTGTCCACTCCCGGGATGAACACTGCTGACAGTGCTATGACATGATTCTCCGCCCCGCGCAGAATCCTTGCCGCTTCTGCCATTGCACTCCTGCTTCTCGTGCCGCCTTGTCGGTTTACGTGGGCGACTGCCGTGATGTTGTCGGACTGGATCAACACCGGCTGACCCTGAAGCAGCGGTTTTGCCAGACTTAGAGCATTGTAGATCGCTCTTAGCTCCAGTATATTTATGTGAAGAGACGTCTCCAGGCTTGACCACACGCCCTGGAAATTTCTTCCCTTTGTGACTGCTCCCCAACCTCGTAGGCTGGCATCCGTAGTCACCAGGACCCAGTCCTGTATGCCGAATCTGCGGCCCACTAACAGATGGGCAGTCTGCAGCCACCACAGGAGAGACAACCTTGTTCTTGGTGACAGTGCTATCCGCTGATGCATGTGCAGATGCGATCCGGACCATTTGTCCAGCAGATCCCACTGAAATGTCCGTGCATGGAATCTGCCGAATGGAATCGCTTCGTACGAAGCCACCATCTTTCCCAGGACTCTTGTGCATTGATGTACTGACACCGTTCCTGGTTTTAGGAGGTTCCTGACAAGTTCGGATAACTCCCTTGCTTTTTCCTCCGGGAGAAACACCTTTTTCTGAACCGTGTCCAGAATCATTCCCAGGAACAGCAGACGAGTTGTCGGGGTCAATTGAGATTTTGGAAGATTCAGAATCCACCCGTGTTGCTGGAGCACTACCTGGGTTAGTGCTACACCGACTTCCAGCTGTTCTCTGGACTTTGCCCTTATCAGGAGATCGTCCAAGTAAGGGATAATTAATACGCCTTTTCTTCGTAGAAGAACCATCATTTCGGTCATTACCTTGGTAAAGACCCGAGGGGCCGTAGACAAACCAAACGGCATCGTTTGAAACTGATAATGACAGTCTTGTATCACGAACCTGAGATACCCTTGGTGTGAGGGGTAAATTGGGACATGCAGATAAGCATCCTTTATGTCCAGGGACACCATGAAGTCCCCGTCTTCCAGATTCGCTATCACTGCTCTGAGTGACTCCATTTTGAACTTGAATTTCTGTATGTACAGGTTCAAGGATTTCAGATTTAGAATAGGTCTTACCGAACCGTCCGGCTTCGGTACCACAAATAGTGTGGAATAATACCCCTTTCCCTGTTGTAGGAGGGGTACCTTGACTATCACCTGCTGAGAATACAGCTTGTGAATGGCTTCCAAAACCGACGTCCTTTCTGAGGGAGACGTTGGTAAAGCAGACTTTAGGAACCGGCGAGGGGGAAACCTTTCGAACTCCAGCATGTAACCCTGAGATATTATCTGCAGGACCCACGGGTCCACTTGTGAGTGAGCCCATTGATTGCTGAAAATCTTGAGTCGACCCCCCACCGTTCCTGGGTCCGCTTGTAAAGCCCCAGCGTCATGCTGATGGCTTTGTAGAAGCCGGGGCGGGCTTCTGTTCCTGGGCAGGGGCTGCGTGCTGCCCTTTCTTACCCTTTCCTCTGCCTCTCGGCAGATAAGACTGTCCTTTTGGTCGCTTTTTATAGGAGCGAAAGGACTGCGGCTGAAAAGACGGTGTCTTTTTCTGTTGTGAAGGGGTCTGAGGTAAAAAGGTGGATTTGCCGGCAGTTGCCGTGGTCACCAGGTCCGAAAGACCGACCCCAAACAATTCCTCTCCTTTATATGGCAATACTTCCATATGCCTCTTGGAATCCGCATCACCTGACCACTGTCGCGTCCATAAACTTCTTCTAGCAGATATGGACATCGCGCTTACTCTTGATGCTAGAGTACAAACATCCCTCTGAGCATCTCGCATATAAAGAAAAGCATCCTTTAATTGCTCTAGAGTCAATAAAATACTGTCCCTATCCAGGGTCTCAATATTTTCAGTCAGAGAATCCAACCACACTACCCCAGCACTGCACATCCAGGCTGAGGCTATTGCCGGTCGCAGTATAACACCCGTATGTGTGTATATACTCTTCAGTGTAGTTTCCAGCCTCCTATCTGCTGGATCCTTGAGGGCGGCCGTATCAGGAGACGGCAACGCCACTTGCTTTGATAAACGTGTGAGCGCCTTATCCACCTTAGGGGGTGATTCCCAGCGCGCCCTAACCTCTGGTGGGAAAGGGTATAATGCCAACAACTTCTTTGAAATTAGCATTTTTCTATCGGGGGTAACCCACGCTTCATCACACACATCATTCAATTCCTCTGATTCTGGGAAAAATACAGGTAGTTTTTTCACCCCCCACATAATACCCCTTTTTGAGGTACCAGTAGTATCAGAGAGCTGCAAAGCCTCCTTCATTGCCGTGATCATATAACGTGTGGCCCTATTGGAAAATACGTTTACTTCCTCACCGTCGACACTAGATTCATCTGTGTCGGTACCCGTGTCGACTGACTGAGGTAAGGGACGTTTTACAGCCCCTGACGGTGTCTGAGATGCCTGAACCGGTACTAACTGGTTTGCCGGGCGTCTCATTTCGTCAACTGACTTTTGTAATGTGCTGACATTATCAAGTAATTCCATAACCAAAGCCATCCATTCCGGTGTCGACTCCCTAGGGGGTGACATTACCATCATCGGCAATTGCTCTGCCTCCACACCAACTTCGTCCTCATACATGTCGACACACACGTACCGACACACACAGCAGCCACACAGTGAATGCTCTATTGAAGACAGGACCCTCCTAGCCCTTTGGGGAGACAGAGGGAGAGTTTGCCAGCACACACCAAAAGCGCTATACAGTATATAACAACCCTAGAAGGTGTTGTTTTTATATATGCGCTCTCAATATATATTTATATCGCCAATTTATGCCCCCCCTCTCTTTGTTACCCTGTTTCTGTAGTGCAGTGCAGGGGAGAGTCGTGGGAGCCTTCCTCACCAGCGGAGCCGTGCAGGAAAATGACGCCGAGTGCTGAGGAGAATAAGCTCCGCCCCTTTTCCGGCGGGCTTTTCTCCCGGTTTTTCTAATAAACTGGCCTGGGTTAAATACATACATATAGCCTTAATGGCTATATGTGATGTATTTATTTGCCTCTAAGGTACTCTATATTGCTGCCCAGGGCGCCCCCAGCAGCGCCCTGCACCCTCCGTGACCGAGATCCGTGAGCCGTGTAGCAACAATGGCGCACAGCTGCAGTGCTGTGCGCTACCTCTATGAAGACTGAAGTCTTCTGCCGCCTGTTTCCGGACCTCCGTTCTGCCGTTCTTCAGCGTCTGTAAGGGGGATCGGCGGCGCGGCTCCGGGACGAACCCCAGGCTGACCTGTGTTCCGACTCCCTCTGGAGCTCAGTGTCCAGTAGCCTAAGACTTCAATCCTCCTGCAGGCAGGTGAGTTGCAAGTCTCTCCCCTAAGTCCCTCGTTGCAGTGCTCCTGTCGCCAGCAGGAGACACTGATTAGAAACCTAAAAAAAACTTTTCTAACTAGCTCTTTAAGAGAGCCACCTAGATTGCACCCTCTCGGACGGGCACAAAAACCTAACTGAGGCTTGGAGGAGGGTCATAGGGGGAGGAGCCAGTACGCACCATGTGACCTAAAAGCTTTTTTAGATGTGCCCTGTCTCCTGCGGAGCCCGCTATTCCCCATGGTCCTGACGGAGTCCCCAGCATCCACTAGGACGTTAGAGAAAACAGTTTACTTTGCAGGAACTCTTGGGTACAGTGGGTTAGTATTTCACATGAAAGACAAACATTTGATTATTCATAGCGCAGTGTCCTTTTTAATTCCCATCTATCTATTCCTAACCACATTTTGAACCTATTATACTTACATACTAACATTTTTGGCAAACAGGTAGCCGCCGCGATCGAGAACAAGGTGGCAGGACTCCTACAGGGTAAGCTGCGCCGGCAGGAGCCAGCCTTAGTTTCTGCTGACAAGCAGAAATTGCGATGCGTTCGCAATTTCTGCTTGTTGAATGTGGGAGGCGGCAGTCAGCATACTGGGCGGCCTTGCCTTGCCCAGCGATGGACGGTCCCCAGCATGCAATCCAAAGGATTGCAAACCCTTACTGAATTAGGCCCTATATACCTTAATGTTCTATAAGCTAAATGGGAAACTTGTAATATGAGTGTTCCCTCCCAGAGAAAAGTCAGTGGATTAATAAAACAGTTAACTGTTCCTGTCTATACCCTTAGGAAAGAGCAACCATACTATGAGGCAGTCAGTAGCAGTAAGTTGTACTCCACAGTTTCACATTCCAGCATTAAAGCAAGCACAGATAATAAAGCAGTTTCTGCGGTTAGGTCATGCAGTTAAGCAGAAAGTCCTACAAGTTGCATGCAGTTGCACAGTTGAGTGGGAAATAATGAAAACAGCAGATAGAAGAAGTTCATGCAAGGCAGTTACTTATTGTAACATAGAAGCAGAATGAGAGTGAGTACATTTTCGAGTAACTGTGCTTGGGAGCTCCTCCCTTTAGACTATACTGTAAACAGTTCAAGTAGTAAAGGGGGTTATGGCTAAAATCAAGTTGAAGAAAGGACCTCTGCCGTCACCAGGGGGAAGAAACACATCACCAGGGGGAGGAGCCATGCCCAAACAGGGTACCTGAAATGTACGCTCGCCAAGTTTCAGGCTCGGTGGCTCGCTCCGCTTCGCTTGCCACCTGGTTACTAAAGGGAGTACTTAGTGGCGTGGATAGTACAACTATCCCGCTGGCCTAGTTCCTACACCTGGTGTCATGGCTCCTTCCCCTAAGGTCAGGGGCCCTTTCTCCAACTTTCTCCAACGGCATTCTGGCACACGGGATCCTGCTGTCGGAATTATGACAGCTGACATCCCCTCTGTCAGTAATACATATGTATCCCCTTTATATAGTCACAACTCTGACGTATACTTTTTTATGACAGGTGCTGCCTCACCTGCCTCACCTCACCGCATGTCACTGTTTAATACTGGTCTTTAATATGTACAAATGTATGTAAATTAATATTTATAATAAAAGCAAATGCATGACAGCCATTTGGCACTTAAAAGACTTTAAATACTCTGGGCAGCAACAGGCCACTAGCCATAAAAAGGGGATGAGACCTCCATTAAAATGGCTTTTCCAGAGGAACCTGCAGCAGAGAAGCCGTGTCTTGTGGTTGCTCTTGTCCCGGTTACTTGCAGAGCTAATCTAGAGAAAGAGTGATGGCATAACCGGAGGCGGAAGATCAGCAAGAGCCCAGAGGTAAAGAAATACACACCTGCAGTAACTCCACGAGCCTGCTTGTCCACTAAAATAGCCCTGACACCCATAAAGCAGGTAGCAGAGGACGTGAAGTGACAGTTAAACTGTAGCCCAGGTGCTAGCTAGGGTGGCCAATCCCGGGATCGGCGGGATCCCGGGATTTGAGGCCAAAAATGCTGGGATTTGAATCCCGGGATTGGAGCCTCCAATCCCAGGATTCACGGGATTAAACTGCGCATGCGCATTGTGTTTTTTTTGTCCGGGCAGCGCTGCTGAGCACTAGCGCTCGGCTCAGCCTCAGACGCTGCCCGGCATTGGCTGTGCGTGGCGTGCGCATCTCACACCTTACCTCCGGTGGCCCGCAGCATCTACTCTTCAGCTGCCTTCCAGCCCACCTGATCAATGGAGGAGGCCAGCCCCGGCTGCCCGGCTGCGCGCGGCGTGATGTCAACGAGGTCACGCTGCGCATCCGCACACCTTCCCTCCGGCGGCCCGCCGCATCTGGGCTGCATCGTGGCTGCCATCCAGCCCGCCTTCTATGATCTTAAATGGAGGAGGACACTGCCAGACTGTGCTCATGCCTGTAGTGAGTATGTTATTATTATTTTTTTAATCTAAACTTGAAATGGGCGGGGCTGGGGTGGGAGAAAAATGTAATCACAGTTCAATCCCGGTTCCCGGGATTGAAAAAATGCCCCGGGATTGGCCTCCCTAGTACTAGCCCCACTGTGTACAAAAGTAGACTAAGCAAATAAAAATAGTGAGGCAAAGGAGAGAAATAGATTGTCCTATCTCCAAATACTAGAGATGAGCGGGTTCGGTTCCTCGGGATCCGAACCCCTCCGAACTTCACCTATTTTACACGGTTCCGAGGCAGCCTCGGATCCTCCCGCCTTGCTCGGTTAACCAGAACGCTCCCGAACGTCATCATCCCGCTGTCGGATTCTCGCGAGATTCGTATTCTATATAAGGAGCCGCACGTCGCCGCCATTTTCACTCGTGCTTTGGAGATTGAACGGAGAGGACGTGGCAGCGTTCTCTCCCTGAAAAGCTCTGTAATCTGTGCTCAGTGTGCTGAAAATATCTGTGCTCAGTGTGCTGCAAATAATCTGTGCTCAGTGTGCTGAAAATATCTACGTTCTCTGCCTGAAAACGCTCCATATCTGTGCTCAGTGTGCTGCAAATATCTGATCAGTGTGCTGCATTGTGGGGACTGGAGACCACCAGTATATAATATATACTTTTCTATAGCTTCTATACTGCTTGTTAGGACACACATGGGTCACAGTTACACAGCTCTGTACTGATATATACAATAATATATATACTTTTCTATAGCTTCTATACTGCTTGTCAGGACACACATGGGTCACAGTTACACCGCTCTGTACTGATATATACAATAATATATATACTTTTCTATAGCTTCTATACTGCTTCTCAGGACACATGTGTCACAGTTACACTGCTCTGTACTGATATACAGTAATATTATATATACTTTTCTATAGCTTCTATACTGCTTGTCAGGACACATGTGTCACAGTTACACCGCTCTGTACTGATATACAGTAATATTATATATACTTTTCTATAGCTTCTATACTGCTTGTCAGGATACATGTGTCACAGTTACACCGCTCTGTACTGATATACAGTAATATTATATATACTTTTCTATAGCTTCTATACTGCTTGTCAGGACACACATGTGTCACAGTTACACCGCTCTGTACTACTACTGATATACAGTAATATATATACTTTTCTATAGCATCTATACTGCTTGTCAGGACACATGGGTCACAGTTACACCGCTCTGTCTGTACTGATATATACAATAATATATATACTTTTCTATAGCTTCTAGTATTACAGTGCAGCATTTTGGTGACTAACAGTATATAGTTGTACAGTAGGCCATTGCTGTATCTTGCAGCTCTGTGTCACTGCAAGTATCCATCCATTCCATTTTCTTCCAGTGATTTGGACCAATAATACCATTGATTAGAACGAATAATTCCAGTGATTTTGTCATTTTCTTCCAGTGATTTGTACCAATAATACCATTGATTAGAACGAATAATTCCAGTGATTTTGTCATTTTCTTCCAGTGATTTGGACCAATAATACCATTGATTAGAACGAATAATTCCAGTGATTTTGCCATTTTCTTCCAGTGATTTGGACCAATAATACCATTGATTAGAACGAATAATTCCAGTGATTTTGTCATTTCTTCCAATGATTTGGACCAATAATACCATTGATTAGAATGAATAATTCCAGTGATTTTGTCATTTTCTTCCAGTGATTTGGACCAATAATACCATTGATTAGAACGAATAATTCCAGTGATTTTGTCATTTTCTTCCAGTGTTTTGGAACAATAATACCTTTGATTAGAACGAATAATTCCAGTGATTTTGTCATTTTCTTCCAGTGATTTGGACCAATAATACCATTGATTAGAACAAATAATTCCAGTGATTTTGTCATTTTCTTCCAGTGATTTGGACCAATAATACCATTGATTAGAATGAATAATTCCAGTGATTTTGACATTTTCTTCCAGTGATTTGGACCAATAATACCATTGATTAGAACAAATAATTCCTGTGATATTGAGGTGTTTGTGTCGCTTAGCTTAGCCGTCCAGTGACCACAGTGCACCTCTTTTCCTCTTTTCTTTGCAACATGTGCTGTTTGGGGCCAATTTTTTTGAAGTGCCATCCTGTCTGACACTGCAGTGCCACTCCTAGATGGGCCAGGTGTTTGTGCCGCCCTCTTGGGTCGCTTTGCTTAGTCATCCAGCGACCTCGGTGCAAATTTTAGGACTAAAAATAGTATTGTGAGGTGTTCAGAATAGTCTGGAAATGGGTGGAAATTGTGGTTATTGAGGTTAATAATACTATAGGATCAAAATTACCCCCACATTCTATGATTTAAGCTGTTTTTGAGGGTTTTGGAAAAAAAACACCCGAATCCAAAACACACCCGAATCCGACAAAAAATTTTCAGGGAGGTTTTGCCAAAACGCGTCCGAATCCAAAACACGGCCACGGAACCGAATCCAAAACCAAAACACAAAACCCGAAAAATGTCCGGTGCACATCTCTACCAAATACAAGTTTTAGGACAACACCCTCATTTACCACACCAAGTGTTAACCCCACTGTACTCTCTGAGAAAGTGACATTAAAGAGAGTGGTGCTGAAAAAAAAAGAAGCTTTGTGATCAAAGTGTTTTGTCAGACAGCCTTTGGGGGTGATTCAGACCTGATCGGTGGGCTGATAACTTTGCTGTCCTGCGTTCAGATAGTCGCCGCCTCCGGAGGGAGTGTAAATTTGCCGTGCAAGTCTGCGATCCCATGCGTATGCCGGGCTGCAAAAATCCACTGTGTGCAGTCTCTGTGCACCCCAGGACTTACTCCTACAGTGCGATGAGAACAGGCTAATCGGGGCCAGAGCTGATGTCAGACACCCTCCCTGAAAACGCTTGGACACGCCTGTGTTTTTCCAGACACTCCCAATAAACGCCCAGTTACCACCCACAAACGGCCTCCTCTTTTCCATCACCTTGCAAACGCCTGTTCGATCGGATTTTCCCACCATCCCATCGCTATCCGTTGATGCTTTTTGTTGGTGTCTGATGCGCGTGCGCATTGCGATGCATATGCATGCGTAGTTAGTACCTGATCTCTCGCTGTGCGTAAATGCTCAGCAGCGATCAGGTCTGAATCTACAGAGGAGGGGGCCCATGTGCACCTCCGGGTGGGCCCCCTCCTCTGCTTGGCGCTGTAGACTCTGGCATTGTGCCGGAGTCTACTGCGCATGCGCAGGTCTCCGGAAATGAGAGGTCGCCCGCCATGATCGGGAGACCAAGCCATTTTGGCTGCGATTTCCAGTGCGATCACAGCTCCCGGCGCTGGACTCCGGAAAGGAAAGTATTAAAATGGGTGCAATGGGTGCGGTGTGGGCCCCCCTGGACCCAGGGGCCCGTGTGCACCGCACCCATTGCACCCATTATAGAAACGCCCATGCACCTGCATTCATTTAGTAACCTATTACTACTTCATGGCTTGGAGGCCGGAATTTGCAACATTGTAGTTATTGTTTAAATTGCAACTTTGAAACTTGATAGCTGATAGAGATTATTATATTCTCCTTACTGATTTGAGCTGCAGTTTATGGCAATTCCATGAAAATATGGACATAGAGCAGAGGCATCACAAGAGGGTGACAGCAAAAGTCTGACTCCGCAGTGACAGGAGCCTGGGCTGCACACCCCTACAGTGATGTCAGTGGGGGTTCCGCAAGGTCAAACACCCGTCCGTGAATCTATGATTACTTTTTGAGCATGTGCACCTATGGCGTGTGCATTGGGTCGCTAAGCTGTGTCACTGACCCTACTGCCACCTAAAACATAAAAGTCAACACAGCTACAAGATGTGAACATTATTAATCAGTGAAGTGCTCTTTTCTGCTAACAGAGGAAAATAATTTTGATCTATGACCTACAGTAGGACTTCATATTAAGGCCCTTTAAACTATATGTGTTCACTGAATGAAAACAATTATTATGGGCAGGCTCTCATTATTTTGTATTCTACCAACACTGCAATCATGCTTTGTGCATCTTCAGATGCCACCATCGGTTGTACCATTGAAACTTTCACCAGCCCTATGCTAGGTGTAGATCATCGACCTGAGTATGGCCTCCAGTGTGAGCAATTCAGTGTCTCTATACGCATCCACTTGCCTGTATTATGTTACATCTGCATCTGATTAGCCAACCCTATGTAACCACCTAGGAAAGCTTAACACATTCTTAAAACACTATTTGGTGCATGCATCTGAATCTGTACTACATTTCTGTATGGACACAATCAGGGTGCATGCGCAGACAAAAAACATTGCACAAGAAAAAAATAAATGCATTGCCCCAACAGTAAAAAAAAACCACACTGGCACCCATAGAAAAATAAACACATTGACACCTGACAGCCTCCAAAGGAAAAAATAAAACTTATCTGCCCCCACAGAAAACAATAAAACATATTGCCACCACAAAAAACCCCAAACACATTGGCCCCCTCAGGGAAAAAAAAAAAAGGCCTCAATAGGAAAAAAATAAAACATATTGGCCCCCATGGAAAAAAAACAATACTTTAGCGCCCACAGATAAAACACATTAGCCCTTACAGAATAAACAAACACATTGGCCCCCACCAAAAAAAAATACACATTGCCCCCCACAGAAAACAATAAAACAGATTGGCCTCCACAGGAAAAAACAACAACACATTAGCCTCAATAAAAATACAAATAAACACATTGGCCCCCACAGAAAAATACAACCATGTTGGCCCCACTGAACCCCCCCCCACACACACACACATTTGCCGCACAGTGAAAACAAACACATTGGTCCCTACAGAAAACAATAAAACACATTGGCCTTTGCAGGAAAAAAACAGGGGGGGGGGGAGTGTATGTCCCTAGCCTGGGGGGGGGGGTTACTATATGTCTATGGGGCTGGAGGTGTAGGGTAAGTTCTAGAGCCCAGACGGGTTGGGCTGATTATGGCTATGTTCTGGGGGCAGGGGTGGTGGTTTATGGTGGGTACTGTACTGTGCGGCCTGGAGCACAAGCTCCATATGTTCTACCACTACTGGGGGCAGGATGGGAGTAATAGTGTGAAGCAAGAGGCAAGACTGTGGTAGTAGTGTGAAGCAGGGGGCAGGATGGGAGTAGCAGTAGTATGGATTGGAGTCAGGATGGGAGTTGTAGTGTGGATCAAGAAGCATGATGGAAGCAGTAGTGGTGCAGAGCAGAGGAGGCAGGCTGGGAGTAGTAGCAGTGAGAAGCCAGGGGCAGGTTAGGAGTAGTAGTGGTAAAGAGGGGGCAGAATGGCAGTAGGGGTGGGCAAGATGGAAGTAGTGGTGGGAAGAAGCAGGAAAGATGGGAGTGGAAGGTACTCAGTTGGAATAAGTCAGAGTAAGCTGAACAAGAATCTCACCTCTCAGCAGCTCCTGGGTCCCAGCTGTTGTCACTCCTCTGTAGACAGTGCTGACAGCAGCATTTCACAAGACGGACAGCCTGAGTTATTTAGTGTGATGGGAAAGTTACCATGTCTTCCGGCTCCCAGACAGCAACACTGACCTTCTTGCATTGTTACAGCAGCGCCCAGGGGACGGAACGACATCCCACAGACACAAGGGGGTAGACAGGCAGCAGACAGTGAGTAAGGGGACACCACGTGGCACAGGTGACAGAGGTAAATGATGTACAGTAGAGCTTCCAGTTTCCGTTCCACAGCGGAACACAAATCATGAAAGTGCGGCAACCAGAACTGGCAGTGTCGACCCGGGTGACTGATGCTCATGCAGCCACAGTAGGATGCATAAGGAGACTGTGCTGATTAATTTAGTATGCACACTTGCACAATACAGTATAGCTGTATGCAACCAAGTTTGTACACGTAGCACAACCGAACTTTGCATGGAAAAAAATGAAATGGCCACTGCATGGTGGCAATTTGTATTCAGATTCAGACTCAGATATATGTGTCGCATATCAAATTAATCAGATCCAGTGGCATTTTTTACCTAGTGGCTGCAGGGCTGCAGCCCTTCAGTTAAAATTCTGCCACCATCTGCAAGTCCATAGTGATTGCAGTAGCTTCCTATTGGAAGCACTATCTGCTAATCACATGCTGGACTGTGATTGGCAGATATAGCTTTCAATGAGAAGCCGTTCTGCCAAATCTGATGTGCTTCTAGCGGGCAGAGCAGAGTGAGCTGCCGGCAGCTCCCGTGAAGACTGCAGGCTGGAGCCATCACAGTCTCCTGGTGCATTCCAGTGGCATCTCTTTGTAAATAAGGAGCTGATTCAGAGATGGATGCAGATCGCTGCATATGCAGCCAAATCTGCGTCAATCTGCTCACATGCTATGCAGTAGCGCACACAGGGGGGGGGGGGGGGTTCTGAGTACCTGGAAACCCCCCCTGATGAGCCAAATGTGTTATTACTGAGAAGGAGACAGCATTGTCTCCATCTCAGCAAAAGCTGCGATCGCGACCGCCGGAGCTTCTGCAGCAGAGAGGTACAGTACCGTAGCTCTCTGCATTGTAAATAGTGAAGGTCCGGGGGGAGCTGATGGAAGCTCAGCCACAGCAGCTCCCTCCCTCCTCACAGGACACACAGTCCCCTGAACTCCTGAATCCCTAAAAGGGTTCCCTGGCCCTGTTGTCTTCCCCAAGGGGGAATAGGGTCATCATCCCACCAGACATACAGAACATAAGAGGCGGCACTCAAAGGCTTGCACTCAAGTAATAAACGTGTATCCAAATAGACTGATTGCAAGCCTCTGAGTGCTGCCTCTTATGTTGTGGATGTCTATAATAAGAATTTACTTACCGATAATTCTATTTCTCGGAGTCCGTAGTGGATGCTGGGGTTCCTGAAAGGACCATGGGGAATAGCGGCTCCGCAGGAGACAGGGCACAAAAAGAAAAGCTTTAGGATCTGGTGGTGTGCACTGGCTCCTCCCCCTATGACCCTCCTCCAAGCCTCAGTTAGGATACTGTGCCCGGACGAGCGTACACAATAAGGAAGGATTTTGAATCCCGGGTAAGACTCATACCAGCCACACCAATCACACTGTACAACCTGTGATCTGAACCCAGTTAACAGTATGATAACAGCGGAGCCTCTGAAAAGATGGCTCACAACAATAATAACCCGATTTTTGTAACTATGTACAAGTATTGCAGATAATCCGCACTTGGGATGGGCGCCCAGCATCCACTACGGACTCCGAGAAATAGAATTATCGGTAAGTAAATTCTTATTTTCTCTATCGTCCTAGTGGATGCTGGGGTTCCTGAAAGGACCATGGGGATAATACCAAAGCTCCCAAACGGGCGGGAGAGTGCGGATGACTCTGCAGCACCGAATGAGAGAACTCCAGGTCCTCCTTAGCCAGGGTATCAAATTTGTAGGATTTTACCAACGTGTTTGCCCCTGACTAAATAGCCGCTCGGCAAAGTTGTAAAGCCGAGACCCCTCGGGCAGCCGCCCAAGATAAGCCCACCTTCCTTGTGGAATGGGCATTTACATATTTTGGCTGTGGCAGGCCTGCCACAGAATGTGCAAGCTGAATTGTATTACACATCCAACTAGCAATAGTCTGCTTAGAAGCAAGAGCACCCAGTTTGTTGGGTGCATACAGGATAACAGCAAGTCAGTTTTCCTGACTCCAGCCGTCCTGGAACCTATATTTACAGGGCCCTGACAACATCTAGCAACCTGGAGTCCTCCAAGTCCCTAGTAGGCGCAAGGCACCAAAATAAGCTGGTTCAGGTGAAACACTGACACCACCTTAGGGAGAGAACTGGGGACGAGTCCGCAGCTCTGCCCTGTCCAAATGGACAACCAGATATGGGCTTTTTTGAGAAAAAAACCACCAATTTGACACTCGCCTGGTCCAGGCCAGGGCCAAGAGCATGGTCACTTTTCATGTGAGATGCTTCAAATCCACAGATTTGACTGGTTTTAAACCAATGTGATTTGAGGAATCCCAGAACTACGTTGAGATCCCACAGTGCCACTGGAGGCACAAAAGGGGGTTGTATATGCAATACTCCCTTGACAAACTTCTGGACTTCAGGAACTGAAGCCACTTCTTTCTGGAAGAAAATCGACAGGGCCGAAATTTTGAACCTTAATGGACCCCAATTTGAGGCCCATAGACACTCCTGTTTGCAGGAAATGCAGGAATCGACCGAGTTGAAATTTCTTCGTGGGGCCTTTCTGGCCTCACACCACGCAACATATTTTTGCCACATGTGGTGATAATGTTGTGCGGTCACCTCCTTTCTGGCTTTGACCAGGGTAGGAATGACCTCTTCCGGAATGCCTTTTTCCCTTAGGATCCGGCGTTCCACCGCCATGCCGTCAAACGCAGCTGCGGTAAGTCTTGGAACAGACATGGTACTTGCTGAAACAAATCCCTTCTTAGCGGCAGAGGCCATAAGTCCTCTGTGAGCATCTCTTGAAGTTCCGGGTACCAAGTCCTTCTTGGCCAATCCGGAGCCATGAGTATAGTTCTTACTCCTCTACGTCTTATAAGTCTCAGTACCTTAGGTATGAGAAGCAGAGGATGGAACACATACACCGACTGGTACATCCATGGTGTTACCAGAACGTCCACAGCTATTGCCTGAGGGTCTCTTAACCTGGCGCAATACCTGTCCCGTTTTTTGTTCAGACGGGACGCCATCATGTCCACCTTTGGTATTTCCCAACGGTTTACAATCATGTGGAAAACTTCCCGATGAAGTTTCCACTCTGCCGGGTGGAGGTCGTGCCTGCTGAGGAAGTCTGCTTCCCAGTTTCCATTCCCGGAATGAAACACTGCTGACAGTGCTATCACATGATTTTCCGCCCAGCGAAAAGTCCTTGCAGTTTTTGCCATTGCCCTCCTGCTTCTTGTGCCGCCCTGTCTATTTACGTGGGCAACAAACAAAGTAGCAGCGCTTATAAAGTTGGATGTAAATATAACTATAAATCATTCATAAATCATAGTGGAGATAAACACACGTGGAGCTGTATGAACTGAAGGTGAAAAATTGGGTTAATTTATTTATTAATTTTTAACCCAATAAATTAACCCAATTTTTCACCTTCAGTTCATACAGCTCCACGTGTGTTTATCTCCACTATGATTTATGAATGATTTATAGTTATATTTACATCCAACTTTATAAGCGCTGCTACTTTGTTTGTTGTTTATTGTGTATAGTGTTTTCAGGACTGACTAGACCTGTTTTTTAGCAGCTGCTATAATTAGAACACCAGCCCACCTTGCGCCCGATTTTTAACCTTGGTTAAAAAAACTTTCTTGCTATTTACGTGGGCGACTGCCGTGATGTTTTTCCCACTGGATCAATACCGGCTGACCTTGAAGCAGAGGTCTTGCTAAGCTTAGAGTATTATAAATTTACCCTTAGCTCCAGTATATTTATGTGGAGAAAAGTCTCCAGACTTGATCACACTCCCTGGAAATTTTTTCCTTGTGTGACTGCTCCCCAGCCTCTCGGGCTGGCCTCCGTGGTCACCAGCATCCAATCCTGAATGCCGAATCTGCGGCCCTCTAGAAGATGAGCACTCTGTAACCACCACAGGAGAGACACCCTTGTCCTTGGATATAGGGTTATCCGCTGATGCATCTGAAGATGCGATCCGGACCATTTGTCCAGCAGATCCCACTGAAAAATTCTTGCGTGAAATCTGCCGAATGGAATTGCTTCGTAGGAAGTCACCATCTTTACCAGGACCCTTGTGCAATGATGCACTGATTTTAGGAGGTTCCTGACTAGCTCGGATAACTCCCTGGCTTTCTCTTCCGGGAGAAACACCTTTTTCTGGACTGTGTCCAGAATCATCCCTAGGCACAGCAGACTTGTCGTCGGGATCAGCTGCGATTTTGGAATATTTAGAATCCACCCGTGCTGTTGTAGCAGTATCCGAGATAGTGCTACTCCGACCTCCAACTGTTCCCTGGACTTTGCCCTTATCAGGAGATCGTCCAAGTAAGGGATAATTAAGACGCCTTTTCTTCGAAGAAGAATCATCATTTCGGCCATTACCTTGGTAAAGACCCGGGGTGCCGTGGACAATCCAAACGGCAGCGTCTGAAACTGATAGTGACAGTTCTGTACCACGAACCTGAGGTACCCTTAGTGAGAAGGGCAAATTTTGGACATGGAGGTAAGCATCCCTGATGTCTCGGGACACTATATAGTCCCCTTCTTCCTGGTTCGTTATCACTGCTCTGAGTGACTCCATCTTGATTTGAACCTTTGTAAGTGTTCAAATTTTTTTAGATTTAGAATAGGTCTCACCTAGCCTTCTGGCTTCAGTACCACAATATAATGTGGAATAATACCCCTTTTCTTGTTGTAGGAGGGGTAATTTGATTATCACCTGCTGGGAATACAGCTTGTGAATTGTTTCCCATACTGCCTCCTTGTCGGAGGGAGACCTTGGTAAACCAGACTTCAGGAGCCTGCGAAGGGGAAACGTCTCGACATTCCAATCTGTACCCCTGGGATACTACATGTAGGATCCAGGGGTCCTGTACGGTCCCAGCGTCATGCTGAGAGCTTGGCAGAAGCGGTGGAACGCTTCTGTTCCTGGGAATGGGCTGCCTGCTGCAGTCTTCTTCCCTTTCCTCTATCCCTGGGCAGATATGACTCTTCTAGGGACGAAAGGACTGAGGCTGAAAAGACGGTGTCTTTTTCTGCAGAGATGTGACTTAGGGTAAAAACGGTGGATTTTCCAGCAGTTGCCGTGGCCACCAGGTCCGATGGACCGACCCCAAATAACTCCTCTTCCTTTATACGGCAATACACCTTTGTGCCGTTTGGAATCTGCATCACCTGACCACTGTCGTGTCCATAAACATCTTCTGGCAGATATGGACATCGCACTTACTCTTGATGCCAGAGTGCAAATATCCCTCTGTGCATCTCGCATATATAGAAAATGCATCCTTTAAATGCTCTATAGTCAATAAAATACTGTCCCTGTCAAGGGTATCAATATTTTTAGTCAGGGAATCCGACCAAGCCACCCCAGCTCTGCACATCCAGGCTGAGGCGATCGCTGATCGCAGTATAACACCAGTATGTGTGTATATACTTTTTATGATATTTTCCAGCCTCCTGTCAGCTGGCTCCTTGAGGACGGCCCTATCTATAGACGGTACCGCCACTTGTTTTGATAAGCGTGTGAGCGCCTTATCCACCCTAAGGGGTGTTTCCCAACGCGCCCTAACTTCTGGCGGGAAAGGGTATACCGCCCATAATTTTCTATCGGGGGGAACCCACGCATCATCACACACTTCATTTAATTTATCTGATTCAGGAAAAACTACGGTAGTTTTTTCACATCCCACATAATACCCTCTTTTGTGGTACTTGTAGTATCAGAAATATGTAACACCTCCTTCATTGCCCTTAACGTGTGGCCCTAATAAGGAATACGTTTGTTTATTCACCGTCGACACTGGATTCAGTGTCCGTGTCTGTGTCTGTGTCGACCGACTAAAGTAAACGGGCGTTTTAAAACCCCTGACGGTGTTTCTGAGACGTCTGGACCGGTACTAATTGTTTGTCGGCCGTCTCATGTCGTCAACCGACCTTGCAGCGTGTTGACATTATCACGTAATTCCCTAAATAAGCCATCCATTCCGGTGTCGACTCCCTAGAGAGTGACATCACCATTACAGGCAATTGCTCCGCCTCCTCACCAACATCGTCCTCATACATGTCGACACACACGTACCGACACACAGCACACACACAGGGAATGCTCTGATAGAGGACAGGACCCACTAGCCCTTTGGAGAGACAGAGGGAGAGTTTGCCAGCACACACCAAAAACGCTATAATTATATAGGGACAACCTTATATAAGTGTTTTCCCTTATAGCATCTTTTATATATTTCTAACGCCAAATTAGTGCCCCCCCTCTCTGTTGTAACCCTGTTTCTGTAGTGCAGTGCAGGGGAGAGCCTGGGAGCCTTCCCTCCAGCCTTTCTGTGAGGGAAAATGGCGCTGTGTGCTGAGGAGATAGGCCCCGCCCCTTTTTCGGCGGGCTCGTCTCCCGCTCTTTAATGGATTCTGGCAGGGGTTAAATATCTCCATATAGCCCCCGGAGGCTATATGTGAGGTATTTTTAGCCAAAAAAGGTTTTCATTTGCCTCCCAGGGCGCCCCCCTCCCAGCGCCCTGCACCCTCAGTGACTGCCGTGTGAAGTGTGCTGAGAGGAAATGGCGCACAGCTGCAGTGCTGTGCGCTACCTTAAGAAGACTGAGGAGTCTTCTGCCGCCGATTCTGGACCTCTTCTCGTTTCAGCATCTGCAAGGGGGCCGGCGGCGAGGCTCCGGTGACCATCCAGGCTGTACCTGTGATCGTCCCTCTGGAGCTAATGTCCAGTAGCCAAAGAAGCCAATCCATCCTGCACGCAGGTGAGTTCACTTCTTCTCCCCTAAGTCCCTCGTTGCAGTGATCCTGTTGCCAGCAGGACTCACTGTAAAATAAAAAACCTAAGCTAAACTTTTCTAAGCAGCTCTTTAGGAGAGCCACCTAGATTGCACCCTTCTCGGCCGGGCACAAAAATCTAACTGAGGCTTGGAGGAGGGTCATAGGGGGAGGAGCCAGTGCACACCACCAGATCCTAAAGCTTTACTTTTTGTGCCCTGTCTCCTGCGGAGCCGCTATTCCCCATGGTCCTTTCAGGAACCCCAGCATCCACTAGGACGATAGAGAAATTATATATATATATACATTTATAATTATGTGAGGGCACACAGTGACATCAGCAGCTTCCTCATATAGCAGGTGGCGGCTGGACTGCGTCCAGAAAATCCAGGGGAATGCTGCCCGTGTCCAGCTCCAGCACCATATCGGCAACACAGCACGGACCATCAGGACCGGGCCAACTGACGGGGTAAGGGGGTGGGGGGTTGTGTTGCTGGGGCAGTTGGTGTACTTGTTATTCCCCCCCCCCTTCATTTGCATATATTTGTACTGTACATGAAGTGTGTATGTATGTACTATGTATCTGTATGATATATGATATATATATGTGTGTGTGTGTGTGTGTGTGTGTGTGTGTGTATTTATATATGTGTCTGTTTTATATATATATATATTTATATATATACATATATATATATATAGTGCAGAGTTTTCCACTATCCGTGGAAATTATAGCACTCTCCAGACAAAAAAAGTCAAAGTAATATCTTTACTCAAAAAAAAGGGGCAAATCAAATCAAAACAATTCCACATATAATGGTAATCTCTCACCAACGTTTCAGTCCTCATTCAGGACCTTTCTCAAGGTGTCCAACAATCCAGCTGTGTCACAGAGTCAGAAATGTGCAATATACATGAAGTGGAACTGGATAGGAACGTCCAAGTGGAACGTTGGTGAGAGATTACCATTATATGTGGAATTGTTTTGATTTGTTTTGCCCCTTTTTTTTTAGTAAAGATATTACTTTGACTTCATCGTTTTTTGTCTGGAAAGTGCTATCATTTCCACGGATAGTGGAAAACTCTGCACTGTACTATGGGTCCATCCCCTAGTGGGATGGGGCTTTGACTGACACCCCAGTGGCTGTCTTTAGGTTGGGTGAGAGTGTGGGACATTACTCTTTATTTATATATATATATATATATATATATATATATATATATGTGTGAGTATACATATATATATATATATGTGCGTGTGTATTTATATATGTGTCTAATATATATATATATATATATATATACATATACAGGTTGAGTATCCCATATCCAAATATTCCGAAATACGGAATATTCCGAAATACGGACTTTTTTGAGTGAGAGTGAGATAGTGAAATCTTTGTTTCTGATGGCACAATATAAGCAAACTTTGTTTAATACACAAAGTTATTAAAAATATTGTATTAAATGACCTTCAGGCTGTGTGTATAAGGTGTATATGAAACATAAATGAATTGTGTTTATGTATACACACTTTGTTTAATGCACAAAGTTATTAAAAATATTGGTTAAATTACCTTCAGGCTGTGTGTATAGGGTGTATATAAACCATAAATGTATTCTGTGCTTAGACTTAGGTCCCATTGCCATGATATCTCATTGTGGTATGCAATTATTCTAATATATGGAAAAATACGATATCCAAAATACTTCTGGTCCCAAGCATTTTGGATAAGGGATACTCAACCTGTATATATATATATATATATATATATATATATATATATATATATATATTTATATTAGAGATGTGCATCGGAAATTTTTCGGGTTTTGTGTTCTGGATTTGGATTCGGTTCCGCGGCCGTGTTTTGGATTCGGACGCGTTTTGGCAAAACCTTCCGGAAATTTTTTTGTCGGATTCTGGTGTGTTTTGGATTCGGGTTTTTTTTTCCGAAAACTGCTTAAATCATAGAATTTGGGGGTAATTTTGATCCTATAGTATTATTAACCTCAATAACCATAATTTCCACTAATTTCCAGTCTATTCTGAACACCTCACAATATTATTTTTAGTCCTAAAATTTGCACCTAGGTCGCTGGATGACTAAGCTAAGCGACCCAAGTGGGCGGCACAAACACCTGGCCCATCTAGGAGTGGCACTGCAGTGTCAGACAGGATGGCACTTCAAAAAATTGGCCCCAAACATCACATGATGCAAAGATAAATAAAATTAAAAAAAGAGGTGCAGGATGGAATTGTCCTTAGGCCCGCCCACCCACCCTTATGTTGTATAAACAGGACATGCACACTTTAACAAACCCATCATTTCAGCCGCAGGGTCTGCCACACGACTGTGGCTGAAATGACTGGTTGGTTTGGGCCCCCACCAAAAAAAAGAAGCAATCAATCTCTCCTTGCTCAAACTGGCTCTACAGAGGCAAGATGTCCACCTCATCATCATCCTCCGATTCCTCACCCCTTTCATTGTGTACATCCCCCTCCTCACATAGTATTAATTCGTCCCCACTGGAATCCACCATCTCAGGTCCCCGTGTACTTTCTGGAGGCAATTGATGGTGAATGTCTCCACGGAGGAATTGATTATAATTCATTTTGATGAACATCATCTTCTCCACATTTTGTGGAAGTAACCTCGTACGCCGATCGCTGACAAGGTGACCGGCTGCACTAAACACTCTTTCGGAGTACACACTGGAGGGGGGGCAACTTAGGTAAAATAAAGCCAGTTTGTGCAAAGGCCTCCAAATTGCCTCTTTTTCCTTCCAGTATACGTACGGACTGTCTGACGTGCCTACTTGGATGCTGTCACTCATATAATCCTCCACCATTCTTTCAATGGTGACAGAATCATATGCAGTGACAGTGGACGACATGTCAGTAATCATTGGCAGGTCCTTTAGTCCGGACCAGATGTCAGCACTCGCTCCAGACTACCCTGCATCACCACCAACGGGCGGGCTCGGAATTCTTAGCCTTTTCCTCGCAGCCCCAGTTGCGGGAGAATGTAAAGGTGGAGCTGTTGACGGGTCACGTTCCGCTTGAGTTGACAAGTGTCTCACCAGCAGGTCTTTGAACCTCTGCAGACTTGTGTCTGCCGGAAAGAGTGATACAACGTAGGCTTTAAACCTAGGATCGAGCACGGTGGCCAAAATGTAGTGCTCTGATTTCAACAGAATGACCACCCGTGAATCCTGGTTAAGCGAATGAATTGCTCCATCCACAAGTACCACATACATAGCGGAATCGCTCCGTTTTAGCTCCTCCTTCAATCTCTCCAGCTGCTTCTGCAAAAGCCTGATGAGGGGAAGGACCTGACTTAGGCTGGCAGTGTCTGAGCTGACTTCACATGTGGGTAAGTTCAAAGGGTTGCAGAACCTTGCACAACGTTGAAATCATGCTCCACTGCGCTTGAGTCAGGTGCATTCCCCCTCCTTTGCCTATATCATAGGCAGATGTATAGGCTTGAATAGCCTTTTGCTGCTCCTCCATCCTCTGAAGCATATAGAGGGTTGAATTCCACCTCGTTACCACCTCTTGCTTCAGATGATGGCGGGGCAGGTTCAGGAGTGTTTGCTGGTGCTCCAGTCTTCAGCACGCGGTGGCTGAATGCCGAAAGCATCCTGCAATTCTTCTGGCCACCGACAGCATCTCTTGCATGCCCCTGTCGTTTTTTTGAAAAATTCTGCACCACCAAATTCAATGTATGTGCAAAACATGGGACATGCTGGAATTTGCCCACATGTAATGCACGCACAATATTGGTGGCATTGTCCGATGCCACAAATCCCCAGGAGAGTCCGATTGGGGTAAGCCATTCTGCGATGATGTTCCTCAGTTTCCGTAAGAGGTTGTCAGCTGTGTGCCTCTTATGGAAAGTGGTGATACAAAGCGTAGCCTGCCTAGGAACGAGTTGGCGTTTGCGAGATGCTGCTACTGGTGCCGCCGCTGCTGTTCTTGCTGCGGGAGGCAATACATCTACCCAGTGGGCTGTCACAGTCATATAGTCCTGAGTCTGCCCTGCTCCACTTGTCCAGATGTTAAGCGGACATTGGGTACAACTACATTTTTTAGGACACTGGTGAGTCTTTTTCTGATGTCTGTGTACATTCTCGGTATCGCCTGCCTAGAGAAGTGAACCTAGATGGTATTTGGTACCGGGGACACACTACCTCAAGACATTTTTTAAGTCCCTGTGAACTAACGCCGGACACCGGACGCACGTCTAACATCAACACAGCTGCCAAGGCCTGAGTTATCCGCTTTGCAACAGGATGACTGCTGTGATATTTCATCTTCCTCGCAAAGGACTGTTGGACAATCAATTGCTTACTGGAAGTAGTACAAGTGGTCTTCCGACTTCCCCTCTGGGATGATGATCGACTCCCAGCAGCAACAACAGCAGCGTCAACAGCAGTAGGCGTTACACTGAAGGATCCATCGGAGGAATCCCTGTCAGGAGAGGACTCGTCAGACTTGCCAGTGACATGGCCTGCAGGACTATTGTCGTTCCTGTCTAAGGAGGAAATTGACACTGAGGGAGTTGGTGGTGTGGTTTGCACTGGGAGCTTGGGTACAAGAGGAAGAAGGGATTTAGTTGTCAGTGGACTGCTTCCGCTGTCACTCAAAGTTTTTGAACTTGTCAATGACTTCTGATGAATGCGCTCCAGGTGACGTATAAGGGAGGATGTTCCTAGGTGGTTAACGTCCTTACCCCTACTTATTACAGCTTGACAAAGGCAACACACGGCTTGACACCAGTAGTCCGCATTTCTGTTGAAATAATTCCACACCAAAGAGGTGATTTTTTTTGTATTTTGACCAGGCCTGACTTAAACAAACCACCTCGCCATCAGAATTCTCCTTGTCAATTTCCTCCTCAGCGCCAGCAACACCCATATCCTCATCCTGGTGTACTTCAACAGTGACATCTACAATTTGAACTGGACTGTGGGTGCTCCTTCCAGCACTTGCAGGGGGCGTGCAAATGGTGGAAGGAGCCACCTCTTCCCGTCCAGTGTTGGGAAGGTCAGGCATCGCAACCGACACAATTGGACTCTCCTTGCGGATTTGTGATTTAGAAGAAAGCACAGTTCTTTGCTGTGCTTTTGCCAGCTTAAGTCTTTTCATTTTTCTAGCGAGAGGATGAGGGCTTCCATCCTCATGTGAAGCTAAACCACTAGCCATGAACATAGGCCAGGGCCTCAGCCGTTCCTTGCCACTCCGTGTCGTAAATGGCATATTGGTAAGTTTACGCTTCTCCTCAGACGCTTTTAATTTAGATTTTTGGGTCATTTTACTGAACTTTAGGTTTTTGGATTTTATATGCTCTCTACTATGACATTGGGCATCGGCCTTGGCAGACGACGTTGATGGCATTGAATCGTCTCTGCCATGACCAGTGGCAGCAGCTTCAGCCCTGGGTGGAAGTGGATCTTGATCTTTCCCTATTTCACCCTCCACATTTTTGTTCTCCATTTTTTAATGTGTGGAACTATATGCCAGTAATATTATTATATCAATAGCAATGGCCTACTGTACTGTACAACTATATACTGTTGGTCACCAAAATGCTGCACTGTACTACTATGTATACTGCTCACAAAAATGCAGCACAGATATGGAATGGATACTTGCAGTGACATGGAGCTGCAAGATACAGCAATGGCCTACTGTACTGTACAACTATATACTTTTGGTCACCAATATGCTGCACTGTACTACTATATATGCTGCTCACAAAAATGCAGCACAGATATGGAATGGATACTTGTAGTGACACGGAGCTGCAAGATACAGCAATGGCCTACTGTACTGTACAACTATATACTGTTGGTCACCAAAATGAAGCACACTGAGCACAGATATTTGCAGCACACTGAGCACAGATATGGAGCTTTTCAGGCAGAGAACGTAGCCACGTCCTCTCCGTTCAATCTCCAATGCACGAGTGAAAATGGCGGCGCCGCGTGGCTCTTTATATAGATTACGAATCTCGTGAGAATCCGACAGCCGGCTGATGACGCTCGGCCGCGTTCGGGTTAACCGTGCAAGGCGGGAAGATCCGAGGCTGCCTCGGACCCGTGTAAAATAGGTGAAGTTCGGGGGGTTTCGTATCTCGACGAACCGAACCCGCTCGTCTCTAATATATATACATATATATAGCAGTCCAATGGAAAACGGCACTCAGAGGCAAAAAAATCGTAGAAAAGAGGTTTAATTCATACCATTAACGTTTCGGGGCGACAAGCCCCGTCCTCAGAATGGACAGAAATGAAATACAAAGACACTTACCACTATAAATAGAGACCCACACCGACGGCGTCTCCTCCCCTCGCCTGCTCCCTCGCGTTCCGGTCCCACTGCTCTATCCGCGACGTCATTTCCGCATCCGCCGCTGATGGTTGCTAAGGGAACACTTTGGTGTGCGTTCCACCGTCAGCCAATCGCTGGATCCACCTCGGTAAGAAGTAGGAGGGTCAAGCAGGGGAGATTCTGCATAGGGAGAGGGGAGGGTCGGAGGCACCGAAAAGTAAAAATTTAACCATAACGTCCCCATACCTATTGTACAGGAGCAGAAAACATATAAATAACAAAACAAAGCTATGTTAAGAACATGTGCTGAGATTGAAAAAACATACATTATCAGACATCTGTAGCAAAAAACATACTAATGGCCATAAACAATACCACACAAAATATCAGGATATACGTGTCTTCTCAACGCAGTTGACAAGCACAAATAAATATTCAGAGTTCAAGACTACATCAATGTACTCCAATTAATTTTCTCATTAAGGCCACCTGGAGATATAGTTCCTAATCGTGTAATCCAGCGTGCTTCCTTAATAAGTAGGGATTTAGATCTATCACCCCCACGGATTGCTAGGGGGACATGATCAATCATGAAGTACCTGAGGGATTCTAAGGAGTGGCCAGCCTGTTTGAAATGTTTAGCCACCGGCTGGTCAACAAACTTGCCTTCAAGGATCAGTTTAATCGCTGATCTGTGGGCAGCCATTCGTTCAGAAAATTTACGAATGGTTTGCCCAACATAAAACAATCCACAGGGGCAAATAATAACCGACCGGAACGCGAGGGAGCAGGCGAGGGGAGGAGACGCCGTCGGTGTGGGTCTCTATTTATAGTGGTAAGTGTCTTTGTATTTCATTTCTGTCCATTCTGAGGACGGGGCTTGTCGCCCCGAAACGTTAATGGTATGAATTAAACCTCTTTTCTACGATTTTTTTGCCTCTGAGTGCCGTTTTCCATTGGACTGCTATTTCTTTGCTTCAACGGGCACCAGAGCAAGCTGTTGTGATTTGAGTGCCGGCATATACTGGAAGTATATACATATATATATACAAACAAATCTGGAAAACCACAGCACTCACCACCCCAGAAGTGGGGTGCAGTGTCTGCACTCACCACTCACAAGGTGGGGTGCATGCAGCCCATGGCCACCAACCCAAATACATACAGACAGAAAGTTCAGCACTCACCATAGCAAGCTCACTTATCCTCAAAACATCAATAAATAAATGATGGGGATTTAATTAGTGAATTGGCCAATGCACGGAAGCTTGCATACCGCTCCACGGTACCCCACCTTCATGCAGGTCCTACACTATCAAAGTCTCAAAAATTAAAACCTGGCAACTGTTTCACACATAATATAACTGCACACATGCCCACTAGGTTTAACGTGTATCTGCCAAACATCTTATGGCTTTTAAAGGTACACTGGTCACCTGACTCTGGCTGATAAATTACTAAGGAGCAGCTGACACAGGTTTAGAACAAATGAGATTACACAGGGGTGCATGAAAAGGCCTGTGACCACGGTTAATAAGAGTTAACCAAAGATTAACCCCACAATATACAAACAAATCTGGAAAACCACAGCACTCACCACCCCAGAAGCGGGGTGCAGTGTCTGCACTCACCACTCACAAGGTGGGGTGCATGCAGCCCATGGCCACCAACCCAAATACATACAGACAGAAAGTTCAGCACTCACCATAGCAAGCTCACTTATCCTCACAACATCAATAAATAAATGATGGGGATTTAATTAGTGAATTGGCCAATGCACGGAAGCCTGCATACCGCTCCACGGTACCCCACCTTCATGCAGGTCCTACACTATCAAAGTCTCAAAAATTAAAACCTGGCAACTGTTTCACACATAATATAACTGCACACATGCCCACTAGGTTTAACGTGTATCTGCCAAACATCTTATGGCTTTTAAAGGTACACTGGTCACCTGACTCTGGCTGATAAATTACTAAGGAGCAGCTGACACAGGTTTAGAACAAATGAGATTACACAGGGGTGCATATATATATGAGATGAGCGGGTTCGGTTCTCAGAGAACCGAACCCTACCGAACTTTGCCTTTCGAGTCCGGATCCGAGCCAGGGTCAGATTTTCCCTCTTGACTCGGAAACCCGAACGCGGTAAAACGTCATCATCCCACTGTCGGATTCTCGCGGGATTTGGATTCCATATAAGGAGCCGCGCGTCCCTGCCATTTTCACTCCAGTATCAGAGAGTGCATAGAGAGGACGTGTCCTCAGTGTTCAATGTCTGTGTGTTGGGGCGGGAAAGTGGGGTGGCAAGTGTTGTGCTGCTCAGTCCAGTCCAGTGTAATCACTCAGTGTATTGTGCAGTGTCAGTCCAGGCAGTTACAGTGTTGGTGTTCTCTGCTTCCATATATCCAGTGTAGCTGTAAAGTGGTGCTGTGTTGTGCAGACCAGTCCGGTGTAGTCAGTGTATTGTGCTGTATCAGTCCGGGCAGATATATCCAGTGTAGCTGTAAAGTGGTGCTGTGTTGTGCAGACCAGTCCAGTGTAGTCAGTGTATTGTGCTGTATCAGTCCAGCCATTCACAGTGTTGGTGTTCTCTGCTGCCATATATTCAGTGTAGCTGTATAAAGTGGTGCTGTGTTGTGCAGACCAGTGGTAGTGTCCTGTGTCATCAGTAACTCCAGTGACAATATACGCTGCTGCTATATGTCCACTGCTGCAGTATAACAATTATAACAACCTGTTGGGCTGCATCAGACCAGTGGTAGTGTCCTGTGTCATCAGTAATTCCAGTGATGATATACGCTGCTGCTATATGTCCACTGCTGCAGTATAATAATTATAACAACAATGTGTTGTGCTGCATCAGACCAGTGGTAGTGTCCTGTGTCATCAGTAATTCCAGTCATTCCTGTGATGCATATTGTCTCATATAACTCTCAAAAAATAATGGAGAACAAAAATTTTGAGGAGAAAATAGGGAAAGATCAAGAAGAACCACTTCCTCCTAGTGCTGAACCTGCTGCCACTAGCCATGACATAGACGATGAAATGCCATCAACGTCGTCTGCCAAGGCCGATGCCCAATGTGATAGTAGAGGGCGTGTAAAATCCAAAAAGCCAAAGTTCAGTAAAAAGAACCAAAAAAAGAAATGTAAATCGTCTGAGGAGAAATGAAAACTTGCCAATATGCCATTTACGACACGGAGTGGCAAGGAACGGCTGAGGCCTTGGCCTATGTTCATGGATAGTGGTTCAGCTTCACATGACGATGGAAGCTCTCATCCTCCCGTTAGAAAAATTAAAAGAGTTAAGCTAGAAAGAGCACAGAAAAGAACTGTGCGCTCTGAGATGGTATCACAAATCCCCAAGCAGAGTCCAAGTGTGTCGGCGGTTGCGATGCCTGACCTTCCCAACACTGGATGGGAAGAGGTGGCTCCTTCCACCATTTGCACACCCCTGCAAGTGCTGGAAGGAGCACCCACAGTCCAGTTTCTGATATTCAAATTGAAGATGTCACTGTTGAAGTACACCAGGATGAAGATATGGGTGTTGCTGGCACTGAGGAGGAAGTTGACGATGAGGATTCTGATGGTGATGTGGTTTGTTTAAGTCAGGCACGGGGGGAGACACACCTGTTGTTCTTGGGACGAAGAAGCCCATTGTGATGCCTGGGCAAACTACCAAAAAAGCCACCTCTTCGGTGTGGAATTATATCTCCACAAATCCGGACAACAGGTGTCAAGCCATCTGTTGCCTCTGTCAATCTGTAATAAGTAGGGGTAAGGATGTTAACCACCTAGGAACATCTTCCCTTATACGTCACCTGCTGCGCATTCATCAGAAGTCACTGTCAAGTTCATAAACTTTGGGTAAGAGCGTAAGCAGTCCACTGACACCTAAACCCTTCTTCCTCCTGTACCCAAGCTCCTGCAAGCCACACCACCAACTCCCTCAACGTCAACTTTCTCCTCAGTCAGGAACGTCCGTAGTCCTGCAGGCCATGTCACTGTCAAGACTAAGGAGTCCTCTCCTAACCGAGATTATTCCGTAGGATCCTTGAGTGTTACATCTGCTGTTGCTGCCGCTGCTGTTGTTGCTGCTGCTGGGAGTCGATCATCATCCCAGAGGGGAAGTCAGAAGACCACTTGAACTACTTCCAGTAAGCAATTGACTGTCCAACGGTCCTTTGTGAGGAAGATGAAATATGACAGCAGTCATCCTTTTGCAAAGTGGATTACTGAGGCCTTGACAGCTATGTGGGTGTTTGAGGTGCGTCCGGTATACACCATTAGTTCAGAGTCACTTAAAGATTTGATGGAGATAGTGTGTCCCCGGTATCAAATCCCATCTAGGTTCCACTTCTCTAGGCAGGCGATACCGAGAATGTACACAGACGTCAGAAAAAGAGTCACCAGTGTCCTAAAAAATGTGGTTGTATACAGTGTCAACTTAACTGCGGACATGTGGACAAGTGGAACAGGGCAGACTAAAGACTATATGACTGTAGCAGCCCACTGGGTAGATGTATGGCCTCCCGCAGTGGCACCAGTAGCAGCATCTTGCAAACGCCAACTCGTTCCTAGGCAGGCTACGCTATGTATCACCGCTTTCCATAAGAGGCTGACAACCTCTTACGGAAACTGAGGAACATCATCGCAGAATGGTTTACCCCAACTGGACTCTCCTGGGGATTTGTGATATCGGACAACGCCACCAATATCGTGCGTGCATTACATGTGGGCAAATTCCAGCATGTCCCATGTTTTGCACATACAATTAATTTGGTGGTACAGAATTTTTACAAAAATGACAGGGGTGTGCAGGAAACGATGTCGGTGGCCCGAAAAATTGCGGGCCACTTTCGGCATTCTGCCACTGCGTGCCAAAGACTGGAGCGCCAGCAAACACTCCTGAACCTGCCCCGTCATCAACTGAAGCAAGAGGTGGTAACGAGGTGGAATTAAACACTCTATATGCTTGATGGAGGAGCAGCAAAGGGCCATTCAAGCCTATACATCCACCTACGATATAGGCAAAGGAGTGTAATGCACCTGACTCAAGCGCAGTGGAGAATGATTTCCGTGTTGTCCAAGGTTCTCCAACCTTTCGAACTTGCCACACTTGAAGTCAGTTCAGACACTGCCAGCTTGAGTCAGGTCATTCCCCTCATCAGGCTTTTGCAGAAGCAGCTGGATAAATTGAAGGAGGAGCTAAGATGAACTGATTCCACAAAGTATGTGGGACTTGTGGATGGAGCCCTTCATTTGCTTTGCCAGAATTCAAGGGTGGTCAATCTGTTGAAATCAGAGCACTACATTTTGGCCACCGTGCTCGATCCTAGGTTTAAAGCCTACGTTGTATCTCTCTTTCAAGCAGACACAAGTGTGCAAAGACCTGCTGGTTAGTAAATTGTCAACTCAAGCGGTACGTGACCCGTCAACAGCTCCTCCTTCAATGTCTCCCGCCACTGGGGCTGCAAGGAAAAGGATAACATTTCCTAGCCCACCCGCTGGCGGTGATGCAGGGAAGTCAGGAGCGAAAGCTGACATCTGGTCCGGACTGAAGGACCTGCCAATGATTAGTGACATGTCTACTGTCACTGCATATGATTCTGTCACCATTGAAAGAATGGTGGAGGATTATATGAGTGACAGCATCCAAGTAGGCATGTCAGACAGTCCGTACGTATACTGGCAGGAAAAAAGAGGCAATTTGAAGGCCCTTGCACAAACTGGCTTTATTTTACCTAATTTGCCCCCCTCCAGTGTGTATTCCGAAAGAGTGTTTAGTGCAGCCGGTCACCTTGCCAGCTATCGGCATAGGAGTTTACTTCCACTAAATGTGGAGAAGATGATGTTCATCAAAATGAATTATAAAGTTCTCCGGGAAGACCTTTACCAGCAATTGAATCCAGAAAGTACACAGGGACCTGTTATGGTGGATTCCAGTGGGGACAAATTAATAATCTGTGAGGAGGATGTACACGGTGAAAGGGGTGAGGAATCAGAGGATGATGATGAGGTGGACATCTTGCCTCTGTGGAGTCAGTTTGTGCAAGGAGAGATTGATTGCATCTTTTTTGTTGGGGGCACAAACAAACCAGTCATTTCAACCACAGTCGTGTTGCAGACCCTGTCGCTGAAATGATTGGTTTGTTAAAGTGTACATGCCCTGTTTATACAACATAAGGGTTGGTGGGAGGACCCAAGGACAATTCCATCTTGCACCTCTTTTTCTTCTTTGCATCATGTGCTATTTGGGGACAATTTTTTTAAGTGCCATCCTGTCCGTAACTGCAGTGCCACTCCTAGATGGTCCAGGTGTTTGTGCCGCACACTTGTGTCGCTTAGCTGGGCCAACCAGCTACCTCATTGCACCTCTTTTTGTTAGGCGCCGGGGTCCGCGATGTCCTCGCGGCCCGGCGCCTGGCTACTAGAGACGCCGAGCGGGCTAGCCGCCGGGTCCCTAGCAACGCTGGGACGCCGTGCGTGCGTAGCCGCCGGCTCCCTAGCAACGCAGGGACGCCAGGCGTGCTTAACCGCCCGGACCCTAGCAACGGGGACGCCACGGGCGGACCGCGTTCCCCGTTGCAGGGTCAATCAAATAATCACACACACTTGTCTTTGCTCGTGCAGCCTGGCAGCTGCACGGCATGTTGATAATCTGGCTCTGTAACATCTGATTGGAGGACTCCTTGTTAAATACTTTCTCAGTTCTCCACACAGACGCCGGTAATAGCTTCCTGCATGCTGCTTAGGTTTGCTGAACGTCAGTTCCTGTCCTGCTGTGTCCGGTCATTCCTGTCTTCAGAGTTCCCGAATCTTGGAGTTATCATCTCATCCCAAGAAGTCTCTGGTCCTCTATTGTCCGCCACGGTCGCCAGAGAATCTCGTGTGGTGTTCGTGAGTTGCGGCTCTGCCGTGTGCTGCGGCTCAGCCCGCTATATTTTTGTATTCTGTTTTGGAGCATTTGCGGAGGGTTCCGCTTCCACAAGTCCTCTCCGGAACTCGGCGGTGCCGGGTAGGAGAGTGGACAAGTGGTATTTTGGTTGTCCTTTTTCCTGGCGGAATTTCCGCACATATTCTAGTTTTAAGTTACCTTGTAGCCCCTGGCCTTGTTGCTGAGTTAGAGGGCCCCTTGTTATCACCCTGTCTCAGATTTCCCTTTGTCTCCCATTAAGACCTGAGGGGGCATCGGAGTTGGGCAGACGTAATCGGCCCTTCAAACGCGGCTGCCATGGGCTCAAGCAACCATAGTCTTGCAAGGGATTTCTGACAGCACGGGCGAGACAACGGAGTTAGGGCGCCAGGGGCTATTTTCCATTCCCGCTTCCTTTCCCAGCATTACGTTCCAGTGCTCAGATCCTTGTTATAAAATCTCCTCAGACCTGAGTGCTGGAATCATAACATTATTACCGGCCCAACCAAAACTTAAAATTAAACTGGGTTTAATTTTTTCTCATTCAGTTTTTGTGATAGTTTATCGGCCTCATGAATCCGTCAGGTTTAGGGCCGAATCCCGGTCAGCTCTTAGTAAACCAGATTCAAGAATTTACTCAGATGGTTCAGGATCTTTCTCTTCGGGTGAGATCGCAGGAAGATCTCTTGCGAGCCTCCCCGAAGGTGGTCTCTGAACCAAAGATGCATTTGCCCGACCGTTTTTCTGGTGATAGAAAAATTTTTTTTAATTTTAAAGAATCCTGTAAACTTTATTTTCGTTTAAAACCAACATCCTCTGGTAATGAATCTCAGCGGGTTGGGATTATTATTTCTTTACTCCAGGGGGATCCTCAGTTCTGGGCATTTGGTTTAAGAGCAGAGGATCCTGCGTTGTTATCTGTAGACGCCTTTTTTAAGTCTTTAGGGCTCTTGTATGATGACCCAGATAGAGAGGCATCCGCTGAGAGTCAGCTGCGCGCTCTCAAACAAGGAAAAGATCCTGCAGAGGTTTATTGTACCGAATTTCGCCGTTGGTCGAACGACTGTGGCTGGAATGACCCTGCCCTGCGCAGTCAGTTTCGCCTCGGTTTATCTGAATCTATAAAAGACAGTCTCCTCCAGTACCCCGCTCCTGAGACTCTCGATAAACTTATGGAGCTTGCTATAAAGATTGATCGTCGTCTCCGTGAGCGGAGGGCTGAAAGAGGAGCATCTGTAAGGTCTAGTCCATGTGTATATTCCATTCCAGAGGACGTCGAGGAGCCCATGCAGATGGGTCTCTCCCGGCTGTCTCCTGAAGAAAAAACCAGAAGACAAAATTCCGGGCTTTGTTTATACTGTGGTTGTAAGGGACATTTTGCTCGTAATTGCCCGAACAAGTCGGGAAACGCTTTGACCAAGTGAATTGTGAGGGGGTTCACTTAGGTCTGCAGCTTATCTCCTCGAACAACTCTCTCTTAGTCCCCGTTAAGGTTTCCTTTGGCAGCCTCAGTTCTTTGGTGTCGGCTTTTGTCGACAGTGGAGCTGCAGGAAACTTTATGGATTTAACTTGGGCTAAGGCCTTAGGCATTCCGCAGTTACCATTAGATGGATGTATCACCATGCATGGCTTAGATGGGGGTCCGCTTTCTAATGGGATAATTACTCACCGTACACCTCCAGTAGTACTTACCGTAGGAGCCTTACATTCCGAAAATATTGAATTTTACCTTACACATTGCCCGGCAGTTCCTGTTGTTCTGGGTCACCCCTGGCTGGCCTTTCATAATCCCACCATTGATTGGCGGTCCGGGGAGATTTCCCAATGGGGTACATTTTGTGCTAAGGAATGTATTTCGTATCCAGTCAGAGTTGCAGCAATCATTCCAAAGCTCATTCCTGTGGTATACCAAGAGTTTGCCGATGTCTTCTATAAAGGCAATGCGGATATTCTGCCTCCCCATCGGCCTTATGATTGTACAATTGAGCTAGTTCCAGGTGCCACTTTGCCAAAGGGGAGATTATATGCTTTGTCCGGGCCAGAAACTACGGCCATGAATATTTATATTCAGGAAAGCTTAAAGAAGGGATTTATTAGACCATCAAAATCTCCTTTAAGTGCAGGTTTTTTCTTTGTGGAGAAAAAAGATGGCTCGCTTAGACCATGCATTGATTTTAGAGCCCTGAATAAGATCTCCGTTAAAAACACCTATCCTTTGCCGTTGATTTCTGTACTTTTTGATCAGTTACGTTCTGCTGTGATTTTTTCTAAAATTGACCTTAGAGGAGCTTACAACCTCATCCGAATTAAATCTGGGGATGAGTGGAAGACGGCTTTCAGCACTCAGTCAGGTCACTACGAATACCTGGTGATGCCGTTCGGCCTGTCTAACGCTCCAGCGGTTTTTCAAGACCTTATTAACGATGTTCTCCGTGACTTCCTAGGGAAATTTGTGGTCGTTTATTTAGACGACATCTTGATTTTTTCTGAATCTATGGAACAACATGTTACCCAGGTGCAGCTGGTTCTTCAAAAGTTACGTGAGAATCATTTGTATGCCAAGCTGGAGAAGTGTGATTTTCACGTCACGGAAGTATCTTTTTTAGGGTACATAATTTCTCCTCAGGGATTTTCCATGGAACCAAAGAAGCTCCAGGCCATCCTTAATTGGGCGCAACCCACTAATTTAAAAGCAATTCAGCGCTTTTCAGGGTTTGCGAATTATTATAGGCGGTTCATTCATTCTTTTTCTGACGTGGTTGCTCCCATAGTAGCTCTTATAAAAAAAAGGGGCGGATCCTACCAACTGGTCACATGAAGCCGAATTGTCCTTCCAGGCCTTGAAACAAGCCTTTGTCTCGGCTCCAGTCCTCAGACATCCTAATCCAGAATTGCCTTTTGTTGTGGAGGTTGATGCCTCAGAGGTTGGAGTGGGGGCTGTCCTTTCTCAAGAGGATCCGGAGTCTCTGGAGTTACATCCTTGTGCCTTTATGTCCAGGAAATTCTCCTCCGCTGAATCCAACTATGATGTTGGTAATCGGGAGTTACTGGCGGTGAAATGGGCTTTCGAGGAGTGGAGGCATTGGCTGGAGGGAGCTAAACATACTATTTCGGTTTTGACTGACCATAAGAACCTGCAATATATTGAGTCAGCTAAACGGCTTAATGCTCGGCAGGCACGTTGGGCATTATTTTTTACTCGTTTCAGGTTTATAATTACTTTCAGGCCTGGTTCCAAGAATACAAAAGCTGATGCCCTGTCACGTAGCTTTCTTCCGGTTCACAATAGCAATCCTGTTGTTGCCTCCATACTTCCATCTTCAGTCATCCGGGCAGGCCTCACTCAGGATTTATTTACCCAGTTAAACCAGCTTCAACACCAAGCTCCTAGACTTACTCCTGCTGGTCGTCTTTATGTCCCTGAATTTTTGAGAGCCACTGTTTTAACTGAATTTCATGACAGCAAAGTCTCAGGGCATCCGGGAATCACTAAGACATTGGAATTAGTCTCTCGCTCAGTGTGGTGGCCTAGTCTTTCTAAAGACGTTAAGGAATTCGTTCATTCATGTCAGGTTTGTGCACAGCATAAGGTTCCTCGTTCGTTGCCTATCGGGCAACTCATGCCTCTAGCTGTTCCTCTCAGGCCGTGGTCTCATATTTCCATGGATTTTGTGGTTGATCTTCCCCTTTCAGCCGGATTCCGAGTCATTTGGGTGGTAGTGGACCGTTTTAGTAAAATGGCTCATTTTGTCGCTCTTCCCCGATTACCTTCTGCTCAAGGGTTGGCAGTTTTGTTCCTCCGCCATGTGTTCAGGCTTCATAAGTTGCCCACTGATATTGTTTCTGATCGGGGTCCACAATTCATCGCACACTTCTGGAAATGTTTTTGTGCCTCATTGAAGATGACACTGTCTTTAACATCTGGTTACCACCCACAGTCTAACAGGCAAACCGAACGAGTCAACCAGTCATTAAAACAATATTTGCGTCTGTATTCAGCCAAACTCCAGAATGATTGGTCTGAGTTTCTCCCTTTGGCTGAATTTGCTTACAATAACTCTTGTCATTCCTCCACCAAAGAGTCTCCGTTCTTTTCAGTTTTTGGTTTTCACCCCAGAGCCAATACTTTTTTTCATAATTCTCCAGTCTCCTCGCTAACCTTGACCTCCCATCTCAGAGCAATTTGGAAAAAAGTGCACCTTGCTCTCAGGAAAGCGGCCTTCCGAGAGAAGAAATTTTCTGACAGGCTCCGACGTCCTTGCACTTTTAAGGTGGGAGATAAGGTGTGGTTGTCGACTCGCAACATCAGGCTTCGACAATCCTAGGCTAGACTGGGACCCAAATTTATTGGACCGTTTCTTATTAGTAAGAAGGTCAACCCAGTTGCCTTTCGGCTACATCTACCAAGATCTCTTAAAATTGGAAATACTTTTCATTGTTCCCTGTTGAAACAATACGTTTCTTCCAGTAGATTTCCTCGGAGGATCTCTCAGGGTAGATCTCCAGTGGAGGTACAGGGACAACAGGAATTCTTGGTAGAGAAAGTTCTTGACTCTAAATTGTCCCGGGGTCGGCTTTATTTTTTAGTTCACTGGAAAGGCTATGGTCCGGAGGAAAGGTCTTGGGTCCTGGACAAGGATCTTCATGCCCCTAGGCTCAAGAGGGCATTTTTTCGAGAATTTCCTCAGAAACATGGCTTTAGGGGTTCCTTGACCCCTCCTCAAGGGGGGGGTACTGTTAGGCGCCGGGGTCCGCGATGTCCTCGCGGCCCGGCGCCTAGCTACTAGGGACGCCAAGCGGGCTAGCCGCCGGGTCCCTATCAACGCTGGGACGCCGTGCGTGCGTAGCCGCCGGCTCCCTAGCAACGCAGGGACGCCAGGCGTGCTTAGCCGCCCAGACCCTAGCAACAGGGACGCCATGGGCGGACCACGTTCCCCGTTGCAGGGTCAATCAAATAATCACACACACTTGTCTTTGCTCGTGCAGCCTGGCAGCTGCACGGCATGTTGATAATCTGGCTCTGTAACATCTGATTGGAGGACTCCTTGTTAAATACTTTCTCAGTTCTCCACACAGACGCCGGTAATAGCTTCCTGCATGCTGCTTAGGTTTGCTGAACGTCAGTTCCTGTCCTGCTGTGTCCGGTCATTCCTGTCTTCAGAGTTCCCGAATCTTGGAGTTATCATCTCATCCCAAGAAGTCTCTGGTCCTCTATTGTCCGCCACGGTCGCCAGAGAATCTCGTGTGGTGTTCGTTAGTTGCGGCTCTGCCGTGTGCTGAGGCTCAGCCCGCTATATTTTTGTATTATGTTTCGGAGCATTTGCGGAGGGTTCCGCTTCCACAAGTCCTCTCCGGAACTCGGCGGTGCCGGGTAGGAGAGTGGACAAGTGGTATTTTGGTTGTCCTTTTCCCTGGCGGAATTTCCGCACATATTCTAGTTTTAAGTTACCTTGTAGCCCCTGGCCTTGTTGCTGAGTTAGAGGGCCCCTTGTTATCACCCTGTCTCGGATTTCCCTTTGTCTCCCATTAAGACCTGAGGGGGCATCGGAGTTGGGCAGACGTAATCCGCCCTTCAAACGCGGCTGCCATGGGCTCTAGCAACCATAGTCTCGCAAGGGATTTCTGACAGCACGGGCGAGACAACGGAGTTGGGGTGCCAGGGGCTATTTTCCATTCCCGCTTCCTTTCCCAGCATTACGTTCCAGTGCTCAGGTCCTTGTTATAAAATCTCCTCAGACCTGAGTGCTGGAATCATAACACTTTTTCTTCTTTGCATCATGTGCTGTTTGGGGCCTAATTTTTAAATCTGCCATCCTGTCTGCCACTGCAGTGCCACTCCTAGATATACATAACATAGTAACATAGTATTTGAGGTTGAATAGAGGCAAATTGCCCATCGTGTTCAACCTGTTTTAAGTTGTGATGATTCTACATACTTGCTGAATAATGTTTTATGATTAGCTACTATAACTCATGTTACCCCCGGATTAACCACGTTGATATTTTAAGTATTATAACCTTGGATAGCTTGTTCATTCCGAAATTTATCCATTCCTTTTTTAAATCCAATTACAGAGTCCGCCATTACCACCTTCCCTGGCAGGGAATTCCACATCCTGATTGCCCTAACATTGAAGAACCCTTTCCTCCGTTGCGTTCGGAACTTTCTCTCCTCTGGTCGCAGTGAGTGCCCACGTGTCCTAAACTGTGTTCTTTTAATAAATAATTCCTCTGATAACTCTTTGTGATGTCCCTTTACATATTTGAAGATATTAATAATATCTCCTCTTAGGTGCCTCTTTTCTAGTTTATACATATTCAGCCTAGTAAGTCTTTCCTTATAGTCCAGTCCTTCTAGGCCTTTAATCAATTTAGTAGCTCGCCTTTGAACACTTTCGAGTTCACTGATGTCTTTTTTATACAATGGTGCCCAAAACTGAACACAATATTCCAGGTGCGGACGTACCAATGCCTTTTACAGTGGCATGATTACATCCAAGTCCCTTGTCTCAATTCCCCTTTTTATGCACGCTAGCACCTTACTTGCCTTCTTTACTGCGTTTTGAAATTGTGTATGGTTATTAAGCCTATTATTAATGAATACCCCCAAATTTTTTTCCAACTCTGTTTCCCCTAGGGATTCCCCATTTAATATGTAGGATGCAAGTTTGTTTTTAGTCCCAAAATGCATAAACTTCCATTTGTCTGTATTGAACCTCATTTTCCATTTAGACGCCCAGAGTTCAAGTTTAGATAGCTCATTCTGCAAGGACTCCACATCCAATTCTGAATTATTTACCTTACACAGTTTAGTATCATCTGCAAAGATTGACACTGTGCTTTCCAGGCCTATTTCTAGGTCATTGATAAATATGTTAAACAGTAGTGGTCCGAGTACGGACCCTTGTGGTGTTCCGCTGACTACTGGGGACCAGGTTGAGGACTTCCCGTTGACCACTACTCACTGTACCCTGCTATCCAACCAGCTGCTTATCCATGTGCAAATAGTTTTTCCTAGGCCAAGCTCCTTTAATTTGATCATCAGTCTCCTGTGAGGAACTGTATCGAAGGCTTTAGCAAAATCTAGGAAAACCACATCCACTGCTTTTCCTTGATCAAGATTATTGCTCACTTCCTCGTAGAAGCTAATAAAGTTAGTCTGACATGACCTGTCCCTCACAAACCCATGCTGGTTCTTGCTACTAATCCTAGCGGACTGTAGATACTCCTGTATGCCATCCCTTAGAATTCCTTCCAATATTCCCCACTATAGATGTTAAACTAACTGGTCTGTTGTTTCCTGGAAGATTTTTGGATCCCTTTTTAAATAATGGCACTACATCAGCTATACGCCAATCCTTCGGTACCATGCCTGATCTAATTGAACTATTGAAAATCAAGTATAGGGGTCATGCTAGTTGTAAACTAAGCTCCATAAGAACCCTCGGATGAAGTCCATCAGGACCAGGTGATTTATTAATCTTAATTTCACTTAGTCTCTCCCGGACTACTACCAGGTGATTGTGCCGCACACTTGTGTCGCTTAGCTTAGTCATACAGCCACCTCGGTGGAAATCATTTTTATTGAGGTTAATAATACTGTAGGAGCAAAATTACTCCCAAATTCTGTGATTTTAGCTGTTTTCATGTTTTTCCCCCCAAAAATCATCCAGATCTAAAACCAAAACCAAGCCAAAACCAAAACATGAAAATGGAATTAGAACCAAAACCAAAACACGAAAAGTGCCCGCCGCACATCTCTAATATCGGTGTGTGTATTTATATATGTGTCTAATATATATGTGTGTGTATTTATACATGTGTATAAATACCGCTTCGGACCCAGTGGCTCACTTCGCCCGCCACATGTTATATTCCCACTTGGTTGGTGGCTTGGACCCACCAACCGAGTGGAATACCCTGTGGATGTCGGGATTTTGTATTTAAGTCTCCTGAACGGCGGGATTCTGACACCTGGCATTTTAACTGCATCCCATATATAGCCATGTGCTAGACCTCTACATTATCTGTAGGTATAAATATGGCTCTTTTGTTACACTGACCCTATCCCCATGATGAAGTCAAACTACTGACGAAACGCGTTGGTACTGCTGCACCTGAACCTCTTTATGGACAGATAAGCCTTTTTAATTTATGTTTTTGTACGTTTGCATTTTTACTATTTCGTGGAAATCTGTGGGAAACATGATATACCCGATTGCCTATATGGACTGATAAGCTTGAATTTCCTTTTATTTTGTACGCTTCCAATTTTACCATTTGTCTTTTATATGTTGTATTAAAATTGTGTGAAAAACCTTAATTATCCCTGCTTGTGGATTTCAAATAATAGGATATGTTTGTCCTTAAAAGGTTTTTTAGATACAACTAATTTTAATGGTGAAATAATGATGTAAAAACTGTACGCGCTATGTAATTTTTTCTGTCTTATCTATTTTTATATACCTACCTTGGTCATGTGACCGAAGATACTGTTTGCATCAGATAAGTAGTGTCCATATACTTACACTTGGTCCACTTATAATTTCTTCAGACACTAATTGTGCCCTTTTCTCCATATGTTCTATATATATATATATATATATATATATATAGATATATATATATATAGATATAGATATGCAGCTGGATCGGCACTCTTATAATAGATTAATGATACCTGTGTGCCATTATGAAAATTTTTAGACGGCAAAGTACTCTCCTGGCAGAGAGAGTAAGACACGGCCCTGTCGGATTTGGGATTTGTAAATAGCAGTAAGTTTACTTCAAAAACTTTCTGCTATGTACAAATCCTGCAGTGCCATGTCTTACTCTCTCTGCCAGGAGAGTACTTTGCCGTATATATATATATATATGTATACATACATACACACCCACATACACACCCACGGAAACACCCCTGAATAAATCCTGCCACCCAGCACAGGGCAAGGCCGCTCAGCATGTAAGATGGGCCGCCTCCCGATACGTCAACAATTAGATTGTGGATTCATCAAACTAAGGTTGACCCCTGGCACTGCAACTTGGCTGCGCTGTCAGATGGTCAACCGCCATTTTTTTAATCAGAGCTGCATTGTGACGTCACGCAGTAGCCCCAAAAACGGTCATGGCATGTCCCCATTCAGATCTCCTTGCCACCCCAACTCTGCATTGCCGCCCCATGAATGGCAGCCACTGTCAATTATCTTGCAGCCACAAGGATGATTGTGCGCATGCACAAACCAGATAGATGTGGCCACTGCATACGAACGTGCGGCTGCGTCCATCTCTGAATCAGCCCTAAGAGAGAGTTTTCTGGTAAAAAGATATGAAAAGTACATCTGGCACTAGAAGAGTCACACGGGACTTGGTGCCCTAAGAGGGGCTGTTTGGCATCAGCAATGTATTAGGACACATCTGTAGGTTGCCTTTTTGATCATGAAGTAGGTCTAAAGAGAAAGTGCCACCATTTATACAGCTGATCTTAGTCAATGATTACACATGTTGCAATGAACCATGTGATGAGTAATTTTTTTAAATAATCCTGAAGTGTGTTTTATATTATTGTCAATACATTTAAGCACACTGTATTTCTGGTGATTGTCAGAGGCCCAGTAAATGCTACATTTCATGATTGTACTAATTGATTAGTATTTATTTAATTTTGAAAGTACCCATTTGTAGTTTATATTTTTGATTTGCACTTTTATGTATATGATTGTTTGAATTTTTAGGTCTAGTTTTATTCACAAGTATTCCAAGTGTTGATCCGTGTTGATACGTTCCAAATTGTGTCATTTTGTCCTTAGATATTTAGATATATTGTAAAACATAGTAGGGAATATGGGATCAGTATGATTTGCCGAAGGACGGGATGCCGGCTGTCAGTATACCGACAATGGTATCCCGTCCATCAAAATCCCGACAGCCCTCCTTTAAGCCGCTAACCATCACCTTTACCCTACTCTAACCCTAACCCTCCCTTGTGGGTGCCTAACCCTAACCCTCCCCGGTGGTGCCTAACCCTAACTCTCCCTGCCTGGTACCTAACCCTAACTCTCCCTGCCCGGTACCTAACCCTAACTCTCCCTGCTCAGTACCTAACCGTAACCTTCCCATCCCTGAACCCTAACCTCCCTTTTGATGCCTAAACTCGGTGAGAGAAGTATCGGGATTCCAGGCGTCGGTATTTAGACCCCAGGGTCCCGAGTCCTGTCTGGATGTCGATGTCAGTGTTCCAGCTGCGGGTGGGATTCCGGTGTCCATCGGTATCCTCACTGCATCTTGGGAATATAAGTAGTGGTATTTGCATTAGTAGGCAGCAAACATATTGTAATAAGTACACTTTACCCATCATTAAGCCCATGAGAGATTTATACACTTTTAGAGTTGTTTTATGCTGCACTATAAAAGATAAGGAAAAGAGTTATTCCATTACTAGGTATAATATAAGTATTTTAATAATGTAAGTTGTATGTATTACTCTGAGGAATATGTGTTATACTGTAGAAT